>NC_138910.1:19813998-20413998 GCF_965231255.1 Vanellus vanellus
AAAGATAAAGTTCACTGTACTTTCCACCTCAGAAAATTGCTAAATATGATTATATGTAATATAAGCCATTAAACATAGTAATATTAAAAAAGGTGTCCCGTCCTGTCTCCCCCCCCCCCCCCCCCCCCCCCGTGCTTTTCTTCAGAAAGAGAGAGTTGTAGCATTTAATTTGTGGGTATACACATTGTGCATTAAATCAGTTTTGTGTGACTGTGTCTGCTCAAGGACAGTTTAAAGGACAAGGCTGAACATGGTACTCACCACTGATTTGCCTCCTACAAAAGGGAGGCATCCATCTGCATATAATAGCTTTTTAGCCATTTAGGTTAATTGTCTTTACAAGATATTTCCAGTATGCTCTTGGCAGCTCCTGAGTTCAAATAACTCTCTTTTCTATATCTTTGGTAATGCCATCTTTATGAAATGTCAAGCTGAACTTAACCAAAATTATTTTAAAAGTACAAATGTCGTGTAATGGTTCTGTGAAATAAATACACCACAAAGAGATAACGATGGAGTATTTTCAGACTGAGAAGGCATCATGGTGTATATGTGATGTCTGGATAAATGTTTAGAATTTCATTACAGACCATTTAAAAGGTGAATACTATCACTAGCTTCATGATAAAATATATAAACTGAAATTAACATATTACAGCATTTCATCTTTTAAGTATATGTAATTATTGATAATGTAAAATAACTAAAATAATTTTCTGTTACAGCTTTCTATTGTTTGTAGGAATGCAGTATTTAATGTTCTATGCTGACAGGCGTTCCTTAGTTCCAGATGGCATTTGAGAATTATGTAGGTTGTCTAATCATCAATAAGTGGCTTATATGGAGAAGTAATTAATACCATGATTATTTTCCTTATGAGTCAGCAGGTGTGTCATATGCATAATTTCTAGTGTGGAAAAAATGAAAATGGCTTCTGCTCTGCTAAATATTTTACAGATAGGAAGATGCTGAAAAAGGATTCTTTTTGGTTATGTTGTAATTTGTGCTGCAGGTGTATTAAGAGAGTAATTAAAAAGGAAAGGATTTTACCTGAGAGTTTAAAAACCCTGAAAAATTTTCTGGAATACTAATACTCTCTATAGCTGATTTTTGCATTGTGTTTCAAAGAAAAGCAATAATCTAGTTTATTGAAAACACTGCCCAAATATCAGAGACAGAACGTAAAAGTAACCAAAAATGAAGAAAATGAGAGAAAAAGAAGGATTAAGAAAAGAAATAATTTCTAGTTTTCCATGTACAATGAAAATTTTAGTGTTACCCATTTGGGCTTGTCTGCTCAAAATATATTAGGACTAAATATCATGCCAGTGGAGCTCAGTACCTACCAAGGGAAGGACAGTGAGACTTACTCATTGCAACTATTCAAGAATTTCCTATTGTCCTAACAATTTCCTATTTCCTAATGTATATTTATTGTTACACTATTACTTCGTTTACTGTGGCGATCGGCACAGATGATCTTCAGTAAATGTGCAAGATTCGGGTAGCTTTTATGATATGTGAACAGTGTCTTTTAAGATCATGTATTGGTTTTCCTTTTTTTTTGACAATACATATAACGAATGTATAGATAACTTTAAATCCGTGTACTGTCACCTAGACTTTAATCTACCTTCTTATCATGCAAAAGATAAGGAGTATGTCCTAATTCTGTCGTCCAGAAATGTACTGAATTTCTACAAGTGTAAGTGTTTAGGTTAGCGCATGCATATTTAAAACTGTCATATGCCTTTGTATGGATCCACCTTTGAAAGGAGGTACTTTCCTCTTCTTTCCACTCAATGATCAACCGCGTGATGAAAGCGTAGACAGTTTATAAGAGCTATAACTAAAACCACCCAAAACCAGCTGTCATAAAATAACGTTTCTCAGCTTTTCTAAATGTGTAGTTTCTCTGTTAATTAAATTGATCTGAGGTGTGGAAGGGCAGTGCACAGTTCTGGGAGGTGGCGGGTTTAAGGATCAACCTTTCTGCAACACGTTATGAATTGCGGTTAGGGTTGTATCATAGCTAAAGAGGGTCAATTTGGGAAGCTTTCCAGGAGGATATTTATCTAGCTTTGGAATATCCTGGCTAGTGAGCTTTATCAGTACCTGGGTGGAAAGGGTGCTTCAGACATTTGTTTTTGGTTTCCAAACCGTGGGCCTTTTTATTCCTACTAACCAATACACTTAAGATTCCTGGCAACAGCTGCAGCCTCACTTTATACTCTGATAAGCAGGTGGTTGATCTAAGGGTTGAAAATCAGTACTCCTAGCACTCGTGACCTTCTTCCTTCGTGACTGCGTGTGAAAAAGTAGAAGCCAGATGTCTTTGAAGGCGGTTTATTTCCCTTTAATTTTGTTCAACTTTAAATATTTGGTGTTATAATGGGCGGTTACACCATAAAGGATGCAGAGGACAACTCTACTGTCTGCTTTTCTGTACTTGCCACTGTGTTTAAAATTCTAATACGAAGCGACAAAAATACTAACAACCGTATTTATAAGATTCTTCCATTAAAATAGATTTTTCTTGTTAAATATGTGCAGCAGATGCTGCTGTGTGGTGAAGGTCATTTCAGCATTCATTTGGAAAATGTAAGAGGTGAAATCCTGGACTAAGCAGAGTTACTGAGCCCTGGTCTTTAAGGAGCTTGTGGTTTCCACGTGAAAGTCTCAGCTTTTTCTTACTCTTTTGATCCCAGATACAGTATTTCTTCTACTGTGTGTTTGCTGATATTTTATTGCTTTGGGGAAGTAGTTTTGTGCCTACATTTTAGGTAAACCATTGTGTTATAACTATATAAACCCATAAAATATTAACAAGTATAACTAAAAAGAAAGAGAAATGTTAGGGTTTTTTATAAATATATGACAAGTTTATTGTGCTCTGATTACAGCTTCAGAGAAACCTAATTCCACTGGCTTCTGTAGCATTGCTCTTGAATTAGCTCAGAAAGGAGCCCAGTATATTTGTTTTTATGTAATCTTTGTCCAGTTAAGTTGTCAAAGCTGTGCACTGTAAAACCATTACAAGGTATTAATATATGTTGGTTTGATGTCAAAAAACCATTTTATGCCTAAATGTTGATTTTTATCAATCTGTTGTTTCCTATCATCATCTCTCCACATGGGTAAACTGCGCACTTTCCTAAATCGAATGACTTAGCACTTCTGTAGTGCTTTACAGTTCTGAAATGCTGTGTGAATGTTAATTATGGCACAGAGCAGCGTGGTGAGGAAGGTAGATAAGTAAGTATTATTATCCCTATTTTACAGATGGGGAAGCTGAGGCACAGAGATTAAGTGACTTTCCCAAGGCCACACAACAAGTCAGTGGCAGAGCCAGGATTAGCACTCGGGGACTTCCTGGATCCCTCTCCCATGCTTTAAGCAGTAGACCACAGTGTTCACTGGACCCAGCAAGCAACTCATTGCAATAATGGACAGTTCCAAGGACTCATACCTGGTCAGTGTGTCCACACGTTTGTTTGCAGACTGCTGCAGTATGTCAGTGTGATTTGAATTCCTCAGTCCTAGCAGATTTGTGCGCTATGTCAAATTTCTAACCTTCATCATGTTCAAATGTGGTGAAGGGAAGAAGTGGTAGAATTCTGACATAAACATGGCATGGCTGTGAAAAACATTTCGTTTTCATGCCTTATTCTGATCTTGCTGAAACTGATGGGCAAAACTGCAGTGGATTCATGGCTTTGAGAATGTTAGTGTGGAGGTTGGTGGCTGCTTGGTACGTTAGAATTCATGCTCTGGATGACTTTTATCTTCCATGACTGTTTTACAGTTGGTCTTGACTATACTTTACTTTTCAAACTCTCATTTCTTGCAAAACCTAAAAATAATAATTTCATAGTTTTCCTGACGCGCTAATAAAAAGCGGAGCATTACCAACTGAAATTAAGTTTCTAGTTTCTGGTCATGGGAAAGTGGAGCGAATCTGCCATTTTTTACTTGTATTGCGATAGTGCTTTCCTCCAAATGACATTAAGACCTAATTGCACTAAACTACTAGTGAGCCCTTCCTTCCCCCCCCCCCCCCCCCCCCCCCCCAAGGAGGGAGTACAGGAATCACAGAAAGGACTTCTAGACTAAATGCAGTGTGACTCTTGTACTGGTAAATGCAAGGTGGCTTTCAAACCGCTCCATAGGAAGTGAGAGAATACAGTGCAAGGCCTGCTTAATTGGACTTTGCTCAGAGTTTGACAAGTGAATTGGCAACAACACAATACTCCCAATTAAGCTGTTTTCCCCTGTAATATTAATGGAATAAACCCACTTCTGCGAATGAGGCAAGGCTGAGACTTGCTGTGACATTACAGGAAGAGGAGGCAGGGAGGAAAGAGATTGCCAGAAGCTGAAAATTGAACACATGGGAAAGGAGAAGTCAAAGTGTATGAGCATATTTTGATAAATATTAATGAATTAATTTGTATTTAGTTTACTTAGATGATCTGTAAAGGCTTTAAACTGTCCCACGGTGTCATATTTTCTCCATTTTAGAATTTCCCCTAACATTGCTTCTGTAAGGCCTTTTCAGGATCAGTAAAATACCGATGGCTACGCCTTGTGCTCGAATAGCACTACTTCTCATGTGGCTGTAATACTTGGCCTTTGGCATCCTGCCTAACCATTCACCCAGGGGCATGGCATCACGCCAGCATGACAAACATGCCCAGTTATGTCTAACTGCTTACGTTAATGGATTCATTTTGCCTAAGATGATCAAATGGTTGGTGCGAAATTATACTGCCCTGGTGCATCTTGATAGATTATTAGCTAATTATTAAAAGACAAAACAGTTTAAGTAGAAGGCCTTCTCTCACTGTCAGATTTTAGTATTGTCTGTGGAGAAAGCTCGAATAAAGGCACTGTAACACCCTCAGTCTCTCTTTCTTTAACAGCCCAGATGCTTGGTGCTGACACGTTCCTAGGATTTTTCTATATAAGATAGCTACAGCATGACAGCTATTTTTAAAAAAGAGAGGAGCCTGAAACAAAAACTTATATCCAGAATGCACGACATCCAGCTCTAGACATGAATCTTTTTGCCTGGGGCATCTGCTCTTTAAGAAGAGGTGCTCATGTAGTTTAATTTCTTGTTATATTCTGTTGCATTCTATATATAGATACATATTTAGCATGTAAGGCTGGTATTCAAATCCCCTTGCTTCAGACTTCCATTAAGATACCGATTTTATATGTTGAGATCAAGTAGTTCTTATTCTAATACCGCTTACTAAAACTCTTCCACTAATAACAAGTAAGTGTATATTCACGATATATTAATTGATGTTTTTTGTATAATTCATCCTTTTTTCTTCATCATCATTTACTGGAAATCACGCTAAACCATGTTGTGAAATATGGGCTGAATTTAACAGTTACAACTGGTGATGTCAAACTCATACTGAAGCCAATATTCATTTCAGCATGGTATCCAGTGCCCCGTTGCTGAACTACCAAAAGATTTCTTTACTTAGGGAAATGCGATTTGTTTTTTCATGTCAGAAGTGGCCAAAATCAGTAAATCCTGTAGCTTTTTTAACTTGAGCACAGTACACTAATTCATCGCATAATACGTGTACAGTAGAGAATACAGTTAAAATGCATAGATGACTACAGTATACAATTAAACATGAAATATATGTTCCTGAGGAAGAATAGCTTTTCTGTTTTCTACTATTAGTGTGTGCTATCTGCCTTTATTGTAATTACAGTTTGGTGTTTGTAAGCAAAAGGAAAAGCTTTGCAACTCACCAGTAAGTGGTATTTCATGGTATTAAAATTTTCTTTCTTAGCATATTGTCACTGAGTATCATTCTCTAGCTTTGCCAAAGTATAAGGAGTGTTAGTGCTGATAATTTGGGAATTCTGCATGTAGCTTAGGATCCTGGTCTAAAGATAAAAATGCACGTGCAGTCCCTTTCTTCAAGAGTACAAGAACAAAGCTGCCTCAACCAGGCATTTCTTCTCTCTTCTCTTTCATTGTCCTATTGACTCACGTTTCTCTTGGTTGTCATTAACCAGTGTTTACTCATTATCTTGCAGGTTTTAACGGGAGAACTTCTATATGTCAAAGTTAGCTGTAATCATACCTCAATAAAAGCTAATGCATAAGGAATAGATTTTAATAAGGAAAATTAAATTCTTAAAAACTTTTTTTTCCTGAGTAGGAAGAGTAAATAAATATATATAAAAAGCATCTTTCTTTCCTAGTACTATACAATCTTGCCAATAGTTTCTAAATGAGAAGCAGCTTACCTGTCCTTTTTTCTGTTTTGCAGAGAAATGATGAAGAGGCTGTTGTGGATAGAGGTGGAACTCGCTCCATTCTCAAAACACATTTTGAAAAGGAAGATCTAGAAGGTGAGAGATTATTTTTCTGTGCATTACATTGTCTCTTTCTTCTGGAAGTACTGAAATGCAATTCCAACTTACCGATTTGATCAGGGATGCAAAAGTGAATGAGACAATAGAATCTTGTAATTTATTTTCAAAAGCGAAATACCACTCATTTCTCCCAGTGGTGCTCAATTACAGATGATGATGGAAGGAGTTTGCTAGTTTTCAGTGATCTGTAATCAAGTCCTGTAAACATGCATGTATGACTTTAGATAAGTCTTTCTATCTTTAAGTTTCCATAGACATAAATGCAAGCAGGACTGATGATATAGTACTTATAATAGCTTCTACACTTGCTTTACAATCCTCATGTAGTTGCCTAGCCACATCTTCAGATGAACACAATCGCTTTGGAGTGTCACAGATTGGACAGATACTTGGTAATATAGACTGCTGAAACCACCTAACATCACAGTGGAGAAGCAAGTGAGAAGTTGTGAGAACTCTCTTATCATACTGGCCTAATAATTCAGATAGTCTCTGAAAAAATCACATTTCAGTTTGTTTAGTGGATCCCAAACTTACTCTGGTTGCTACTGTACTTACACTCTTGTATTGAGATGTGTGACACCCTACACCCACCACCCCAAGTCGTAATTATTGGATGAAACTGAATTTCTGTTGCACATATGATATCCTGTCCCTGAGACTAGAACTTGATGATTTTAATTGTTAGCTTATTGTGGTGCGACATGGAAGGTTCTTGTCGTTGTCACACAGAGCCATAGGAACTAGCCAAAATGAAATACTAAGATCTGGGGTGTATTTCAACATCCTACACCCGAAAAGTTACCTGCTTCAGGTCTAGAGAGATATCTCCATCTATGCATGAACCTGAACTTTCTGAACGCCTACACTTGGTTACTTTTTTTTTTTTCCTTTTTTCTGTGACTGTATGAATTGTTCTCTGCTGTGTGATGGCCATATTGATTTCATGTGAATGTCAACATGATGCACAGTGACTCCCTGTTACTACTTCCTTCAGCAGTGCCTCAAAAAGCAGACATGGCCGCATTTTAAAAGGGGCCTCGCTGTGTTCGTTTGTATGATGTAGTCTCTCACAGAAGGATGTAAAATGTCATGCAGTGTAGCATGTATGAGGTAGGTAGCTCTCTGCTCGGTCTGGGGCAAATCTGAGCACATGCAAGGGTAGATGTCAGGTAAGATGCTTCCAGGGTGGCATTTAGGGTTTTGGTGTCTTCAGGGGTAAGTGGCTGCCAGTGGATCAGGTTGGGAATGACAATTTTGGACTTAGGCACAAAACTCCCTTTTTTGACTCTCACACTTAGTGTTCTGTAGTCTTCAGTCCCTTGATCACATCCTTGGACAAAGTGAAACTATTGTATCTGGTGTCCTCAGAGAAACACCTGATAGAAGAATGGGGGCTCCCTGGCTTCCCTTCTCCATAATACTGACTCACAATTTTTTTTTGTGGGGTGCTTCTACCCCCAAAAATGTCCTTTTGCTGAGTAATTTTACTGATGATGGTAAGATGGCATTTAAAAAATGGACAACTTTCTGGAGAATCACATCTTTAAGCTCAGTCCCGTGGGTAGACTCAAGTGTTAAGGCAATCAGAGTTACTATGGTTTTTCAAATGTGACTACATGGTACCTAAAAGCTGGTGAATGGTCTAGAACACAAGTCTTATGAGGAACAGCTGAGGGAACCGGGGGTTTTTAGCTTGAAGAAAAGGAGGCTGAGGGGACCTCATCGTTCTCTACAACTACCTGAAAGGAGGTTGGAGTGAGGTGGGGGTTGGTCTCTTTTCCCAAGTAACAGGTGACGGGACAAGAGGAAATGGCCTCAAGTTGTGCCACAGGAGGCTTGATTGGACGTGTAGACGTGTTGCTTAGGGACATGGTTTAGTGGTGGACTCGGCAGTGCTAGGTTAATGGTTGGACTTGATGATCTTAAAGGTCTCTTCCAACCATAACAATTCTATGATTCTAAAGCCTCATCTCAAAATTTGAACAAGTATGTAATTTAAAAACTGTATTTAATTACTATTTTTCCCCACCATCCTATATGTGTAGAATTGCTGCTGTGAAATATCAGGGAAAGTACTCCTTCAAAAATCTGCTCCTAGGATGTTGTCAATAGAAATTGGAACATGACAATGACACAACCCCCCCAATCTTTCCATCAATTTAAATTGTTTAGAACACTGAAAAATTCTGTAGTTAGCCAATGAGTCTCCTTTTCTTTAAAATAAAATCACAGTGCTTCATAATGTTCTAACAAAACAATTATCCAATGTAGAATCCTTCATAATGCAGTTATCATTCTCAAATAAATTTCATGTCCGCTCTAAGATCAGATCAGTATGTCTTTAAATATATAATCACTGCATCCAGAAATACCAAGTGATGTAAAAAGATGTGAAGAAATTGTAAATTTTAATATCCAGTTGCTGTTAATAGCATGTCCATTTGTTTCACAGCACATCTAGGCACTTTTCCATCTGGAAACAGTGGATATGACTCATAAATGTCACTGTCTTATTCTTATCCGATGTACATTGTGTTGGGTTTTGTTGAAAGCTTACCTTTTTCCTAATGACATAACAACTATAAAATATGAAATTATATAATCAGGTTCTAATTGCAGAGCTTAGTAAAAATAATATAATTAGATAATTAATATGTATTATGTAATTAGCTCTTTGACAGACATTTAATTGGGTTTATGTTTTAAAAATCTAAATAGCTAGTTACTGAATATTCTAGCAAAGACTAGTTTTGACAGGTTTTAAGTTTCAATAGCATCATATCAGCAACATTTCAAAAACTGCAATTCACGGGAGGAACTAAAGGTTGTTTAAATCTGAAAATCAGTATTCAATTTCTTCTTAGAATCATAGAACGATTTAGGTTGGAAGGGACCTTAAGCTAGTTCCAGCCTCCCTGCCATAGGCAGGAACACCTCTCACTAGACCAGGTTGCTCAAAGCCCCATCCAGCCTGGCCTTGAACACCTCCAGGGTGGAGCTCCCACAACTTCCCTGGGCAACCTGTTCCAGTGCCTTACCACCCTTGCAGTGAAAAACTTCTTCCTGATACCTAATCTAAATCTCCCCTCTTCCTATCACTACATGGCCTTGTAAGAAGTCCCCATCTTTCCTCTATACCCCCTTTAGGTACTAGAAGGTCCCTATAAGGTCTCCCCAGAGCCTTCTCTTCTCCAGGCTGAACAACCCCAACTCTCTCAGCCTGTCCTTACAGGAGAGGTGCTCCAGCCCTCTGATCATCTTTGTGGCCCTCCTCTGGACGTGCTCCAACAGGTCCCTGTCCTTCCTATGTTGGGGGCTCCAGAGCTGGATGCAGTACTTCACGTGGGGTCTCACCAGAGTAGAGGGGGAGAATCATTTCCCTCAACCTGCTGGCCACGATTCTTCTGATGCAGCCCAGGATTTAATCTTCTGATTAAATCTTAAAATTGTAAGGTTTTGCTATTTTTTTTAATTTTAGACTGTCAGCATTCAAATATCAGAAATACTGATTTAAATGTGTGCTAAAATTCCCATCTGAAATTTCTCGGCCCAGCAAATACTTGGGGCAATAGCATGCTTTGGGGCAGCTATTGTGCAAATATATTGCAAGTACATATCTTCCTGAGAGCATGAAAATATCATGGTGATTAATGCTGCCTGGAAGAACATCTACGAGACCAGAATTTTGCCTCAGTCTCTCTATATCAGTGTTTCTTTCCCTGAGCGGTATAGTGAAAATCTGGGGAGATAGGACAGGAACTGCAGTACTTATGGGAACGCAAGAGATGTGGTGCTCATCTGAGCGCCACTAATGGTAAGGTACTTGCAATGTGTACCTCAAATTGTATCTTTTTACGTAAGCTTTGCCGTGCTTCAGAGATGGATTCCTTGCAGAGCTTTGGCATTCAGATTTTCAGCATGAATGATTTTTCCACGTAATTCATTTTTCCTGAGTTGTAAGGTCAAGATCAGTCACTAATACCGAACAGGCCATTTGTCTGACTGTTGCATTAATGAAGGGACAGAGAAAGCATTTCCAAAAGTAAAACAAGAAGCCTCTGTCCCCTGGTTGTAGTCACGTATTTTTGCATGTTATCTTTCAATCTGTGTACGGACAAAATTCCTGCTGAAATGAATATGCTCGTATTTTTATCAGTGGTGGAATTCCTAAATGAGAAATGAGCACTGATTCTGGATATTAAAGCACTTAATTGCAAAAGGAGAGGTTGTACAAGTACCTGTACCAGGAGCAGATAGGCAAGTTTCCATAAACAGATGTGCACATCAACAAACAGTTGTGCTCAGCTCACTCCTTGTTGTCTCTGGCTGTCTGCCATTGCTTCCATGCATGTTCAGTAGTAACAGTTTTCTGACAAAATGCATATACCTTCTCTTTCTGTCATAGATTAAGAATATTTCGACTTATCTTTACATGTCTGGAGATCTCAAATTCTCTCAGATCACGTGCTGAGACCTTTGGACTATGTAGATTTGCAAATGGATTGGCACTAAGTGCACTCTGACTGAGGTCCTTTGCTTATGCCCAACATATCAGCTGAGAATGAAAATGACTGTTCCATGGCTGTTCTTGCTAGAGGTGGTCAGCTGCAAATCCTGGATTTTTGTGGCAGGATTTCAGAACTGCCGGGAGTATTACTGTGGCCTGGTTTGAGACGCAGCTTCAATAGGGAAACGGCTGGAGATAGGATTAGGTGGAGGTCCAGGCATGAATCAGGGATGAGTCCTGGCTCTGTTGGAGGAAATTGCGAAATGATCCCTGATTCAAAGAAGGCAAGATTTTGCTTAAGCTTTTTATAGTTCAAACATTTTAACTGCCTAAGTGCTGTGGGAAAAATTGGTCTCATGGGAAATCAACTTTGCTGTCTTTCATGTCTCTCAAGATGCATAAAACACCGTACCAAGTATATAAATCACCATACGTCAGAATATGCATTCTGACATTTTTGACAGAATTTAGATTACGTGAACTGATTACTGAAAGTCACAGAAGACTTTAAGCTAAATTAGGAAATCAACATCACTAGTACAACACTGAATATGATGCAGAAGCTAAGGATTTAAACCTAATACACCAAAAATTAATTTGAAATGTTGGTTGTGCTTGTAGAGATGTTTAGTATTTAACAACCTGCATGAAGATCAATTTTGATAGATGTTCTGTTGACCAAAAAAGGAGAAATCCCAGAGTATTTAATTATTCTTGTTTAGAAATGGCTATTTTAGTTATTTCTTTTTAGATTTATTCTAGCTTGTGAAAGTAGTTTAAAAATTATTTTAATGAAATTTTGATTATATACAGTTAGGGTTAATACACAGAAACTCAGCGTGATTGAACTCTAATTTCCATATATTATTTAGTAAAAATCTGAGTGGCTCCAGATATCGAAGTAGGCTTTTATTCTCAGACACTGGGCATTTTTTATAGAAATAACATAATACTGGACCTGTCTGCCACTGACGTTATTTACCTGAAAATTAATAGGAGCTAGCAGCTCACAGGACTAAAAGAATATAAATCATATTAACCTGCTGGCCTTGATTCATCCTTGCCTCTATGTAGAAGCAACTCAGCTACTAATTCTGCGTGGCCAGACGGGAACATTGACCAAGGTCTCCCCCCCCTTTGGCTGCCAGGACACTACAGCCTATTGCAAATAATTTGTTACCCCGTCGGTACAGATCCCCTGTTCCAAGCTTCCTTGCCTCTGCTTCCCTTGGGCGCCCCCTTCATCCTGATGTTCACTCTGACCTACCTCATGCTCCTTGTGGAAATGTCCATTAGACTTAAAAGGGGTACAGTATAAGCTGTGGAAGTAAAGAGCTGGAGAGAGATTTGGGTTAGTCTATGCCTGTAATGTCGGATGTCGTTGTATAGCTGTAGGTCTCTACAGAAAGGTCTCTTAAAAAAAGAACCATTTTGGCTTTACAAGCACAGAATTCTTTCTTTTGTTGCCTGCCAGATACTACATGCTCTAGCTTGTTCCGTTTGTCGTTTCTAAGGCACATCTTTCTGTAGTGCCTCTCATCTAGTTTTATCTCCTTTTTCCTGTGTGTCTCAGTGTTCCTTGAGATCTCATTTTTCTCCTGAACTGTGCTTGCACTCTTGCCTTGGCAATCGCCTGGTTTGGTCCCTTTGCATGGGCCTCTTGTCCCCTCCCAGGTGTTCCCATGTTTGTGGGAAGGTGGTTCACATTGAAGTGACATGAATAACTCTGCAGGACATTTTCACAAAATCTCTTTGAAAGTTCACATGAAGAATAACGAAATAATGAAAGCAAACGAGTTATCACACAGTGTTGGCTGAAAGCCAATGTTGATCATAGGCTTTGGGTTTTGAAGTTTCTTTGCTCTGAACTTCACTGACAAGAAACCTTTTCAATATTTGTGGGGACTAAAATTTCCAAATATTTCACCTTGTGAAATTCTTATAAATGAAAGTGGCATAAACCAACTTGCCATTAGTGGGGAAAGCTGCAAAATTGCAGCACCAGAAGACAGAAACAGTTTACAATGTGCAGCTGTGCTAGGACTGAGTTTGCTTTTTTGTTTTTGGCATGTTGCTAATTTAGAAATATAGGTCAAATTCTTCCCTCCGATAACCACAGCCTCACTTTCCATCAGTGGAAAGTATGTGTGTGTGTCTGAGAGGGTCCTTTTACATTCTGTGTCTGCTGACTTTTTTTTTTTTTCTATCTTCTGGCAAGGTCTGAGACCTGATCTCGTGATAGGACCATGCACACGACACCTCTGGACTCCTCTGGAGCAATGTAGGGAAATAGGAAATGAACATAAATGCAGTTAAAAAGACTTTTCAGCCCAGCCACAACCTGGAAAAATGTTTTGTTAAGAGATTTGTTGGGAGAGCAGTGATTGATTGGGGGTCTTTAAAAGGTGCTTAACTTTAATGACTTCAGTGAGATGCTTTTATCTTCCATATTCGCATGTCCTTAATGCTTTCTTGGGCCAGGGATATTGTTTCTTTTTTTTTTTTTTTTAATATAATTTCTATTATACTTTAACCTAGAACATAAGTTACGTGTGTGATCAAAAAAAATTGTGAAGGCTTTCTTTTCAGTTCTTCCAATTTATAGCGTGGCAAAAAGATGAAAATGTCCCTTGAGCAAACCATAACCACAAACAGCAATGTAAACTGTTGGTTTAGGAAGCATTGCTTTTGTCCTTTCTGCTTTCTCTTTCACTCTGCCTCCCTGCTGCTCTACAACAACGAATTGTGAGTCATGTACTCTCTACTCCTACACAATTCACCATAATCACTTTTTCTCCTATAAGGAAAAAGACAATTTTTTTAACTCTACATGGACTGCTGGTTTTCTGTCTCTACCTCACTGTTCATTTTTGAGTGGATGGAAAATTGTATTTGGTTCAGCTCTAGCTGGCAATACATAAAAGAGGCTTCAAGGCACCGAGTATTTTCCAGAAGAGGGAGAAACCCCTCCAGTCCTGCTGAGGTCAGCAGTCATTTGAGACTTGGCTCAAGCCGCTGGCAAAACATTCTCTCTCAAGGCATCTTGACTTTGCAGTGTGTTTCCTTAGTAGGTCACAGAAGCCTGCCTTTGCTCTTTCTGGAGATGTTTCAAGACCCATCTGTTCCCTTATCTGCCCCCATCCGTCATGCCCGTGAGCAGGGATCTGAAAGCCATGGTCTCAGCAGGTGCCTAAGGCAGATTCAGATCGCTCCGGGTGGAAGGCAGCACAGGCAGATGTAGCATGAGCACCTGGTGCTCAGGGACGTTCAGATCCAGGACAGTCACTTTTTATGCAATAGGCCCCAACTTGGCTGGTTCACTAAGGAGCTCTTAAAATACCTGCTTGAGTCCCACATGCCTCGTGTTACGTGGAAGCCTGTGGAGCCTCTACTGATGGGGAAGTGGGGAGGTGAACGTGCTTCATATGTATGTTCTTCCTATCAAATGGGTGTGTGTTTTCTGTGTTAAAATTGTGTTTGGAAGGAGAATGGGGGGCACTAGGGCAAAAATGTCTATACTCTTAGCATTCTATTAAAAAGATCTCAATTTACCTAGATTCAGGGAAGCATTTACAATTCCTTTCTCTCCATCTCCATTTCCCATTGCAATGTCACGTCCATTCAGACAACTGTAATGGGATTTGCAGAAGTTCCTAAATTAAGTCATCGAGCACCATAAATTATAATGGTGTGTATGTTTTTCAAAGCATTAAAAATACCACTACATTTCTTTTCCTTTCCATTTATTTAATGAACAAGATAGGTAGCTAGGACGAGCTTCTGTTTTAAAGACCCAGAATGCCAGGTTCTGAACACCATCTGTCATTTTCAAGGGCTATGCAAAAACTATTTGCTGTTCTGAGGTTGCCTTTTTAGATGGTTAATTTCCTATTGGATTCTGAAAATAAAATCTAGGTGTAAGGGAGAATTTCTTCTTTGGAATACAGTAACCCAAACAACCCTTCTGCTTAAGTTTTATTCTGAGAAATGTCTCTGCAAGATGTATTCATATTAATAATGTATATTTCATATCTGTCTTTTCTAGGGCAAAGAATTCATACCTCCACAAAGTGCAGATATTTACAGCACAATACACCTTTTCTTCAAAAGTTTAGTGGAAATCCTGATTTTTACATATGCTTATACGTACTTTCATCTGTCTGAAAGTTAAATATAATTAACAGGATCCCTTTTAAATATTTTTATAATAGAATTTGGATTTATTCGTGTAATCCTGTAAAAATTAAAACTTTAAAACAAGAGTCATTATTTCTTTAATCCTTAAAATGTTTTTACTTAAGAAGTGTTTTAATACTTCGAAGGTAAACCACAAGTGGGCAAAGCCTTGTATGCTATAAATGCATAGATTTGAACTATGTATTCTGTGTTTTGTTGCCCAGCTATGTGCAATTTGATTAAGAATAGTCTTTTTTTTAAAAACAGTATTTTAAAAATTTAACAGCGTACATGTAGCATTGTATAAAGGTGACATTGCAGAACAGATCAATTCAGTGTATTACATTTCTTTAATAAGCTTTCAGATTGTAAATAATCTTTGTATATTAATGTATTTTCTCAGAGTTTTAGTTTTAAAAAATGTTTCACTCCTAAATCCTAATACTGAAAATATTTATGGATGTTCTTATGTTTAGCTTTCCTAGAGGCACATCTGCAATAAATCAACATTTTAGTTCAGAGTGTGTTTTTGCAGGAACAAAATCATAGTCTTTGCATGATAAAACTCTATTGATGTTAATGTAAGTTCAGGACGACCGGATAAACCCTATGGCTCACTGCTATCTAAATTAATTCAGATTTTTAAAATTGTAACATAAACATAATGTAAACCATGGAGAGGAATAAACCTCTCTCAGCCTAGAAATTCTTTCATTTATTTTGGAGTAAGAATTAGCAGGACAAATCCTTTTTGATCTATTGGATGTAATTTTTTTTTTTTTTTAATAAAGGACAATAGGTCAAACTGCTAAGTGTGTCCAGAACCACAAATCTGCATGTGTGTACCTGAGTGCATTGAATCTGTATATGTTTCTATGGACCTGATGAAGTGTGGTTATCTGTGCAGGGATGCACAAAGTATCTTACAAAGTATCCACCACAGTCCTTGGCTGAGAGGTACAGAATAAAGAAATGTTTCAAGTATGATTTTTCCCATTACAGGATGCTTCTTTGGAAGAGGGGAGAAGCCAACCAAGCTAGCTGACTAAATATAGTAATAATAAACTAAACTGTAATTGACCACTTCACCTGTTAACATTTTTTTGCAAGAAAACACAACCATTGGAAAAATTCAGTTGAAAAAAAAATGGTTTTTAAACATGGAACAAAATGTAAAATATCAATCCATTTATGTATTTTTGACTAACAACTTTAGCCCTTTCTCAGGGGATGGGACTCTACAGCACATGGTGCACAGTGCAGGTGATAAAACTGTCCAAAAGTGATGCCCAGCATGGCATTTTTGAAGGCTTGGCTTTAAAGAGTTATAAATCCATTTTTGTTCTGCTCACCGCTTAAAACCGCGTGTAAATTCTGTGTGAGAATGGTGGTTAGGTTGTACCTGATGTTCACAGTATGTGCCCTGATTTTACTTACAGTTGTTAGGATATCCTATACTTTAGTGCCTTTGTAGCCTTGCCAAATGAGAAATTATGATCTAATTGAATGAGATGCTGTGCAACGTATAGCAGAGCAGAATTATTTTACGATATTTAAGTAATATTCAGGCATCTTTATGTAGCATCCTGATGAAGCAAATAGTAAAACACACAAAAAAGCTCTTAAAGTTAAATGAAAGAAATGCCCTTATACAAATAGTTATGAACAATAAGCAACAAATCTGAATCCTGTTGGATATCCTGCAATTGACTTCAGCCAAATTGAAATTATAGCTGTTATTTCTTTGGAAAATTTAGTCAGATTAACTGAGACTTTATAGTAAGTATAGGTGCTGAAGGTATTAAAATGTCTGTTTAAAAAAAAAAAAAGTCATCTTTACCCAGTTTTGTATATTTGGGGAGGATGTCAGTGATGTTCGGAGCTATCTGCAACCTGTACCTGTGTTATGCTGGGACAGAAATCTTCTAACTGCTTTTATGCACAACATGAAAATGACAGTCTCGCTGATTCTTGGGGCTTGCTTATGGCAATGGGAATGAAAGCAAATCCTCTTTAGATCCTCTTGAAACGTAGAATTTTTGGGAAAATGTTGTTTTGGAAAAATCCTTCTTTTAGAATTATGGGTTAAAGGTTCATTTGGTATTTCTGTTAGAAGTTTTATATTAAGCAGAGTTCTTTTTTATTCTCCTCTTCCAATTGTTCTCATGTTCAAATAATCTACGTCTTTAGGGGGGTAAAAAATAATCTGTTGAAGAGCTTCATTGGAACGGGTCTGGATGCTCCTCTCCAGAGTAAGGCAGCAAGATTGTCAGAGAAGGCGTGGTGTTTCTGCTCTGCTCCGTCCTGGAGGCTGTAGGGGAGCCTCCTGGGTGGGAGGTTGGGAAATTGACAGGGCTCACTGGAAACTTCTTCAGTAGTGTCTCAGTCAGCTTGTACAGGAAAAAATACTTTACATTCTGGGCACTAGTTTAGTCTAGTCTTTACCATCAAAAGGGTACTTCAAGTAAGGTCACTTTACTCCTTTACTCATTGGATTTCTTTTATCTTTCCTCTTTTTTTTTTTTTTTTCTGCTTCTATCATTCACTGTCATTTTGCCAGCAATTTAGGATTCATTAATTTTTCTTTTGTTCCCAGCTGTTCTTTTTTTGCTCCACAGTTTTGCTCTTTTAATAAACCAGAACTTCTTAAGTCTTTATTCATTTTTTTTTTTACTTTTGCTTTTTGCTTTATCAGTTTTCTATAGAAAACTATTCCTTTTCCTCTGTCAGTTTCTTTTTTTTTTTTTTTCCCCTCTTATTTGCCTGAACCTTCTTACCAGGACCTAGATTCCTCTCTATGTTTATTGAAATTATGCCTTGGTAAAACAGTCTGCCTCAGTTGGCTCACACAGAGGGAATAAAACCCTCTGTTTTATTTTTGCCCATTTTGCATTTTCTTGGTTATCCATTTCAGTTCCCAGGTTCCTATTTTCATTTCAGCGTGAACTGATTCTGTCTGTATAGGTAGAATTGTTGTGGTATTCAGACACACATGAATGTTGTGGCATCTTAGGGCCTGTTTCCCAGTGTGGACTCAAGTCCTGGATTCAGCCCTGGGAATTAATTGAAGTGTGAACCTGAATCTGCATTTCCTGATGCAGGTACAACCTGAGCATTGAAGTGGATAAGCATTCCCACTTCTATCACAAAGCAGCAGGAATGTTTTAAATTACTAAATTATTAAAAAAAACCCAAACAATCTATTTGCACCTCGGGAAATTATTAAAGTCTTAGGAAGGGTAGTCCTGTTCCTTTCAAAATGTTGTTTTGTTTTTTTTTCTGTCCAAGGAAGAGGACAAGGAAGCATTGAGTACTACATTGCTGCTGTCCTTCAGTGTTTTTTTAATGACTTCTTTTTATGGCATACATTTTTCCCTGTTTCATGCACCGTGGATTGCAGTACATTTGAAATACACCACAAGCAGCAGTTCTCTAAATCATTTCTTGGGTTAAATGTAATAAGCAAGAAGAAAAAGGTATCTAAAAAATAAATTTAAAAAATATTTTTTTTCAACTCGTGTCCTGTGCTTCAGAAAAATCTCTTGACTCTGCAAGAATAAGTCTCCCAAAAATTGATGTGTCTTCTTTCTAGTCTCCTCTACATGAATCTTAAGTTGAGGAAGTAACTGGTGTGGTGTCCAGAGCCTTTTCTCCAGCTTTTTTAGCTCTGCCTCTGCAGAGGATTCCTGTCAGCCTTGAATTTCTTTCATGCATTGTGACAAATGCTGCCTTGCTGTGTTTTCGGCCCCTGCTGGAGTCTCCATGGGATTAGAGATCACGTGCTACCTTAGTTTAATGTTCTTGACCTTTTTCAGATGATTGACACTGCTGAATGATTACAGCAAAGCAGCAATTATCCACTAGCTGTGTTATGCTCATTTCAAGGAGAAAATAAATGTTATTTGAGATGAGTAATCTGGACACTGTCTTTCTGCTGAGTAAATGTAGGAGACCTGCCTTTAGTGAGTCATGATTCTTTTCCCCTTTGTTCAGTTTTGTGGTACTTTCTGTGCATTTCCCCTGTGCTCTCCCCCTTCTAAATGCTTTACTGTGCTCTCATCTTGTTAGCTGAGAGCTAAATCTTTTGGGCTTGATCAGCAACATAAAATTCCTTGGGCTCAAAGGCTCAAAGATGGTGGCAGGCATGGAAATGTGTACCTTCTTATGTATTTTAAAAAATAAAATAGAAGAAATGAAAGCACCCCCGTGAGCACATGAAGTTGCCTGTGGATTTGTTTTTTCAGTCTCTTGTTTTTTTTTTTGTTTTTTTTTTTTTTTACTTCAGTGAGTTTCCCACAAGAATTCTGTCAAGGTTTGGCTCATAAATAGCAATGAGTTTTGTAAAGTTCCTGTACACAGAAAGCAAACAGCAACTTTACCAAATGTTCAGTGCAAAGAGATCCATGTGTCTCTTCGTGTTACTGTTTTGGGAGACATTTTACAGAACACCTCTCTGGCTTTAATGAAAGTTCACACTCAGAGATACAAATTTGAAGAAAAAATAAATAATCTGGCACTGCATCTTAAGGACTTCAATAATGGGATTTTGCTCTGTATGAAGGGGTTTGTATATCTGTGACACGACATCATCATTATTGTAATCAATTTTTGTGTTGTAATACAACAATTAATATTAGAATAATCAGTATTATACAATTATGCATTTATAATAATTATTATACCATTAATACTATTATGGTTATTAATATTGTGTTGCCACAGCCCCTTTTTAGAAGGTAACTTTTTTTTTAACTGTAGGCCATCGAACATTGTTCATTGGAGTTCACGTGCCACTGGGTGGAAGAAAAAGTCACCGACGCCATAGGCACCGTGGACATAAACACAGAAAGAGAGACAGAGAGCGAGATTCAGGATTAGAAGATGGGAGAGACTCTCCTCCTTTTGGTAAGATAAAATTTATTTTTGCATAGAATTTTTAATGATAAAGATCAGTATGATTTTGCATGCTCTGTCCTGTTATGGCTTGGACATGATTAGCAGTGGGGTTTTGGAGAATCCCACCAGAGCCTCTGTAGTCTCTGCTGGAGAGCCAAGGTTTGAACTTCCGATGAAGGGCAGCAGCCAGTGGCAGTCAATACATGAGAAACCTCAGTAATTTCTACCACCGTAGGAGACTGTCCAGGAGGGTTCTCATAACGGTGGACTGCCACCACCACTGAGAGGAGGTAAGTGTTTTATGGCACCAGCTGACCTCCGTGAAGGCTCTGGAGTATTTGCCCCTAAAATGTAACATAGAGGAGTTATGATTCTTTACAATTAGTTTTGTAATAAAGTTGATGTAACTGAAGCTGCAGTGTTATATCGAATGTGAACGACAATCCAGATTTTGCTTGCCTCTTTCCTTACGTGACCCTGTAATATGCCGTTGTGAGATGAGCCTGCCAACTGAGGACTTGAAAGCAAACAGGAAAAAATACCTTTCACTAAATGAACCTGATACAAAAGTCTTAAAATTCTCAAAGTTTTTAATTAAAAAACATTATGAAGAACAGAAAAAGGTAGTCATGAATAAATTAGTCAAGCTTTGTCTCAAAACACGAGAATATTTGCTGTTCAAAAACAAAAAGCACATTAGCTTAAATGTCCAAGGCTGTAGTAAGCGTTGAAAGCATGGAAGCATGTATAGAAAACAATTTGTCAGTGTGCAACAGAAGAATGTTTTTAAATCATTAGCAAAATGTGCCAATGTAATTTCAGGTTACAGAATACTAATTATAAGACTTTCTTTTAATCTGAAGTTTGTATTACGTATGTAGAAAGCTTTGGAGCAAGTAGATTATAACTGCTGACAGTTAAGTGTATTGTAAAGAGCTTAAAACACTGAAATCTTTCACAATGAATTATACTGGGAATGAAACAAAGTCAAGACTTTTTCAAACTTAGTAGATATGAGTTATGTTTTGAAGATTGAACAGTGAAGAAAAAATTGGCTTTGGTGGTTCTGTCTGGAATGTATTTCAAATGTACAAAGACCCAATACTTTACTGAAACTGGTTTCTTGGAAAACAACAAAGTTCATAAATTATTAAAATAGTTTTCAAAAAGAATATGCATATATACATATAATGTCAGATTAAAAAGAAACAATTGAAAGTTACGTTAGCCAAGAAGTGAGATATCTTAAACTATGAAGCAGTGTCTTCTGTTGAGTCATCTGGTTTTATTTAAGTGCCAGTATGTGACACATTTTGGCTGAGAACCTGGCTTTGTTCTTTCAACTTCTGGAGACCTAGGCTTGTGTCCTTCCTAATGTCAAAAGTGAAAAAAACCCAGAAATTGTCTGTCTGAATCTGTCCTTAATAGTCTTTGACAGTTGTGCATACGATAAAATGCACTGTTCAACGAAATTCTGTGTTTAGTGAAAATCAGCTTATGTTCAAGATTGCTCTAAGAGTGGAATAGCAGTAATATGAAAAAGATAGTATTGAAGTGCATTTGTAAGTTGGTAAATCTGAAAATTATACAGTGACAGAAGGGTTAAGCACAGACAGAGCAGGCAGACAAAATTATACAGGGATTCATCGTAGTCTATATCATCATCCTCACATTTACTATGGATTTTCCTTACAGGAGTTTCAGACAGGTTGTGCTGCCTGGGGAGAAGCATTGCCTATAGAGAGAATATAAGCATAGTTTTTTCTACGCTTTATTTACACGAGGAAGTGATAGATACTCTCCGCACTAAATCTGAATCCACTAAACCTCCATAGTGCTTCTTAGCTCTCATTCCCCATGACCACCAGGTTGTAACAGTACCTGGAGGCTGAAGGAGGTTGCAAGGAAGACAAATGTGCTTCCTGCTCTTGATGCATAACTTAATATGAGGGACTGTGCTACCGAAGAGAGCACATCCAAAATAGTCCCTTAATTTATGAATCATTCTGATTTAATTGAACACGCAGAAATGCTTAGCTCCCTCTCACCATATACCCCTTCTAACGCATTTCTGCCGAATAGTAGGAGGCTGTATTCATGGGAACTGGGGGCGAGGAGGGGAATGAAAAAACATTTCAACGAGCAGGTGCAAGAAGAAAGATAGAGAAAATAAGCGCTGTGAGACCAGCTGATAGCACACAGCGCTTTGAAGTAAGTCAGAAAAATACATTAGGATTTTTATGATACAAGAGAATAAATTAGCAGTGTTTTGAAGCAGTGAAGTATGAAAGGAGGTATAATAAAAGCCAAAGATGCAACAACTGAATCATAGAGATGCTGGGACATTTAAAGGCCTGACACACTCAGACATGAAGTGCTCCAGACTGCTTAGTTAACCAAGCATGGGATGAAGCATTATTTTTTGTCATAAGTTATAATGGTATAATTTATAACTTCATCCGTGAAGTACCATTACGTGCAGATCTTGCTGTGCTATCGCTGGTTCAGGGAGCTGCGCAGTGCACATAGTGCTATGGGGCTGTGCAGGCCCCACTCAGAGCGGACAGGTTCCTAGCCAGTGAAAAACAATTTCGTAAATGCTTTTCTTTGTATCAACATGCCTAGAAAACACCTGTATTCAGTGTAATGCCCATGGCTGTAAGCTTCCTGGTAATCCCTTTGAATTCCGGCTGGGAAAGCTGTACCAGCTACTTTCTGAGGGAATGTTTCTGCAGAGAATAGATTTTTTAGAATATTCTGATGGCAGCTCGTAGGCTTTTTTTTTTTTTTAAATCTCCTACTGTCACTTTTCAAAAATAACCCAAGTGTTCTCAGTGTGCAGATTCAGAGCTTGTAGACAAATGATATATAGAATATGTAGTTAGTGAAATAAAAAGGGGTAGAGTCCTGTCATTTGAGGTCACAGATCAATTGGGTTTTGTTTTTGTTTTCCCCACACCTGATTCTTGCTGTCAGGCTGTTGCCTCTTGATGAGATGAGGTTGCACAAGATGTTTCCATTTTGCCATAATGATGTGCCTTTGAATTGCATAATTTGCAGATTACATGGCTTGCTCATGGAGAGGCTTTTTTAGGTAGTAAAAATTGTATGCTAAGTGATTTCAAGATCTAGATTTCCTCCATCTTGCCTCATAATTTTTTGGAAGAGAAGGAGAAATCCAGTGAAATTATCAACTCTAGTTAAAATTACAGTAATGCTATTTGCTTTATTGAAGAGGTTTACTGTTCTCAGCTGAAATGCTGCTGTTGTAATTAGTGCCACAGTTTCATGCCTGCTTTAAGCTCCCCTCCTCCACAGCTTTCCTAGTGGTGCAAGTATGGTGGCTACTCTGTGCATTAAATTAGGGAATTGATACAAATTAAAACTGTTTTGGCATAAAAGCTGTTTCTAGCCTACAGCAGCTCCTTGGTGCTGTTTGCTGGGAGGGTGGTGGGTGCCAGCCCCAGTGGGACGAAGGACCACAAGCTGGCCGAGACTGCTCCATCAGCGCTTGTGGGTTCTGGTGGCACTGAAAGTGCGGTGCAGATTTCCCTTTGCTGGTAGGGTTGCACTTGCTTGGTATGTACGGGGATTTTAGTGGCAATTTTTGCTGGTTTTTGATGTCTGCTTTTTGCCTGGAACCAGTGAAACAGCTCTCTTGTACTTGCAATTATGAGTTAAATATATTCATATTCCTGTTTTAGAATGGGGTGGAATAGGAAGACTTTAGTTCTCAGCAGGGTGTCTTTAAGGACAGGTTTTATGAGGGTGAAGTGAACACAGCTGTGAGGACTGGGATTTGATTTCAGCCTCCTGTGGTGTCTTCTAGGACTAGATGCTCTTGGGGCTCGTGTAAGGTTTGGTTTGTTCTTTTAAGAAATCTGGCTTTAATAATCTCTA
The DNA here is from genome assembly GCF_965231255.1 of Vanellus vanellus. Lineage (NCBI taxonomy): Eukaryota > Metazoa > Chordata > Aves > Charadriiformes > Charadriidae > Vanellus > Vanellus vanellus. The sequence continues at coordinate 19,837,892 of NC_138910.1, forward strand.
GTTTTAAGGAGGCTTAAATTTGTAATTCATGATATTGGATGTGGCAAGGGAAGCTGAGCAGCCCTGGAGGTGGGCCTAACAGGACTCTACTCACAGTTCTGGAAAGGCTCTCTGAAGGTAATGCAAGCGAAAAAGTGAATTGCAAAGGGGGACTTCTCTTGGTTACTAGAGGGGCTTGAAGAAAGTGTAATGAAAGGACTCAGCTCGCTATATTTGGTAGCTAACTTCAAAGGGGTATTAATGGGGCAAATTTGTTTGTAAAGAGTATGGCTGTTAAGAGAGTTCTCCTACCCTTAACTGTAGGCTTTGTCTGCTGAAGGATGAACTTGAAAATGTAAATATCTGGGCAGCTGTGGAACAGATTGCAGCAAATCTGGATTAAAATAATGTATCATAACTGCAGTTTTAAGAATCTAGCAAAAAGAAGAGAATTGAAGCTTGGGAATTGTCCACATTGTCAGGTCCAAAACATAAGATTATTTGTCGTCGCCCTGAGGTGATGGAAACAATTCAGGTGAAGAAAATGCAGAGAGAGCTTCCTGGAAACAAGATTATACATACTGGGATAAAGTGCCAGAGGAGCAAGCAAGGAAATATTTTCTCCCAACGTAACACGTGATTTCTAAGGTCTGTGAAGAGGTTTTTCAGAAATTTGCTGTATGGCTTTTTACTATTTTATGTGTACTTTAGTAATGTAATTTTTTTTTTTAATTTTTACTAAGTTTTCTAATTTTAAAAAAAAAAAGTAATTTGTGGTCCCTACCTTTACTGATTGCTGAGCTGAAGGGCAAAGTCCAATCTGCACAGGAAGGAGGTGGGGGTAGAGCCCCATACACCACTTCCTTGGTGAGTGCAAGCAGGAGGATGATGAATGTTTGTCTGCATGTGAAATAATCCTTTCTTTTCTCTGATCCTTTGAATTTTCGACACCATTTCCCCTCTGTTTGAAAGGAGTTGTTATGGATGTCGACTGTGTTACAAATGTTCACTCCCTGTCTGCAGTCTGTCCTGTGCAGTGAGCAATCAAAAAAAAAAAGTTTGTATATTTAATATTACTTTAATGTGAATGTACAAGAGCAGTAGGCATGAATTAAGGCTTGTCTATCATGTTTACCATCTTATGTGAACTTCTGTAATGTAAATTTTATTTTAATATTTAGCATGTTTTCTGAAGGTAGAAAAAGTAATTTTTCACTCCTACTGACCTCAATAAGAAGCATTAGCCTACTAATACTACCCTGAAAAGCCTTTCTAAAGGCTTAGAAATACATAAACCTGTTCTGATAGAGTGTTACCAGAAATACATATTTGCACCCTTTCTAGAGTTTATCAAGAGCAGAGGACAAAATTTGGAATACATTTTATATGTATCCAAGGCTGTGTTTCTGCGTGTGGTATGTCTTGGGCAGGTTGCGTGCAGTTCTACCTGATGGCAGGGAGGTTTGTCTCGGGAGAAACCCGGGCACGCACTGAATGGTGCAGTGGAGCAGGTTTTTTGCTGGGTTGAATTTATGTGGAGAGACTGAGAATGATCCTGCTGTCTTACTGCATCCCAAGTCTTGATTTCACCTTGTTCCCTTAGGCGGGAGGGAGCAGTCCTGACCCGGAACTGGGGTTGCACTTGAGGATGTTTTAAATGGGGGAAGTGCCGGTTGTGGTTCTTTCCTATGGTTCTGCAAAGTGGGGTGGTGATGTAGGCCGCCATTCCCCCCTGCCTGCACTCAGTGCTGTTCCAGGGAGCAGCTTTTTGTGTTGCCCTGTGGGAATGAGGTTATTATCAGTTCTAGCTTTCAGTTCTGCTGTTTTGGCATGTCTATGCCTATATCTTGCTTTAGTTTTAGGGATGTTAATGACTTCACAAAAAGTCATAGTAGTGAGCACTGTGTCAGGTTGCTGCAGGGTCGCTTCCTTTCTGCAGCAGGTTCACAGTGTGAATTTGTGCTTTCAACCATAGCATATCCACCAGGTCTTAATTTTTACCCTTTTAACAGTGGAGTTATACAGATTTTTAAACCTGGAATACTCAGGTTTTCCACGCGTACGATGAATTTGAGATATCGGAGGTAGTTTGGATGTCTGTGTGAGTGCTGCACAGATGATGTGAGCACAAGCCCAGAGAAACCCGGGTGTAACACAGCGTTTAGCAGGAGGCTCCTGTGGGCTGGTGGAGCCACAGCAAACAGAAAGCTGCTTCAACTTGTTGCCAAAAAGGCCAATGGAATCCTGGGCTGCATAGGGAAGAGTGTGGCCAGTAGGTCGAGGGAGGTCATTCTGCCCCTCTACTCTGCACTGGTGAGGCCACAACTGGAATACTGTGTCCAGTTTTGGGCTCCCCAGTTCAAGAGGGACAGGGAACTGCTGGAGCGAGTCCAGTGAAGGGCAACTAAGATGATTAAGGGCTTGGAGCATCTGCCTTCTGAGGAAAGGCTGAGAGAGCTGGGACTCTTTAGCCTGGAGAAGAGAAGGCTGAGGGGAGACCTTATTATGGTGTACAAGTATCTAAAGGGTGGGTTGAAGGAGGATGGAGCCAGGCTCTTTTCAATGGTTCCCAGTGACAGGACCAGGGGCAATGGGCACAAGTTAGAACACAGGAAGTTCCGTTCAAATACACGGAAACACTTCTTTACGGTTCAGGTGCCAGAGCACTGGCACAGGCTGCCCAGGGAGGTTGTGGAGTCCCCTTCCCTGGAGCTTTTCAAGACCCGCCTGGATGCAGTCCTGAGTAATGTGCTCTGGGCAATCCTGCTTTAGCAGGGGAGTTGGACTAGATGATCTCTAGAGGTCCCCTTCCAACTCTGAAAATTCTGTGATTCTGTGAACTTTTCCTGACTGAGATGGCTCTTAGCTGAGCATGGGTGGTTGTTGATGATGCTCGTCCTCCTGTCATGTACCAGACTTTCTGCCCAGTCCCAGCTGGTCTTGGAGAATTTCCTGAACTGGTGACGAGCCGTTTGCTTGGGACAATCATCAGCTGCTTATTGTGGCACTTTTAAATTCAAATTGTTTCTAATATCTCTGTGCTCTGACATAAAACAACTGCAATGATAGAAGTACTAGTGTAACAAATTAGTTCCATTAATGTAATTTTTTTAGCTTAATCTGGGTTACTTTCATTACCTTTTAGAAATACCAATAATATAAAGGATTTTTTTACATGGGCTGTACTACTTGAGGTAGGGATAGACACAGATAATATTCAAGCCAATTTCTGTTTTCCTAGACTTCAAAAAAATTTGAGTGTCCTAGTTTGCAAATATTATGCTTCTACACTGAAGATTAAGTTATCACAGTTTGACAGTCAGCAACTGAAGTATTCCTTCATACTGTTTTTGAATCACATATTACTCATTTTCCATATAACACGTTAATGACATATTTGGTATTTATTACTTCTATGAATAAGAGCCAAAGCCATCTGGCATTGCTCACATGAGCAATGCTGTTAACTCAGTTTTATAAGTAGAACTAAAAGATTTTTTTTTTTTAATTTTATTGTGTTCCTATTGTTTAATTCTCTTAGGGTTTTGTCCTTGAAATAAAATTATGGTACTATAAAACAAATAATAACTTTTTTTTTTCCCAGTTTCCAGCTTGGTGTCTGAAAATCAAGCTGTGGCTTGCAGTTTTCAGACACCAATACAAATTACAGCAGCAAAAAAAAGATAGCCAGAATCTAGCAGCTAGTTTTACTGGTGTGTTAGCAAGGAAGAAGAGAATATATTGCATATTTTGGCGTTTATATAGATTCTTCACTCTTGTCAGTCAAGTAGCTGTGTTACACAGAAGACTCAGTAAGAGCAAATCACAGCAGTAAGGTGTTTCCTTGTTACTACTCACCTCAAGGGATTTCTGATGCTCTGCTTTCCTTCCCACGCTGAAAGTGTGCATTTGCATGAGTATCATAACTGTCATAAATCTGCAGCTCTGCTGTACAACACTACTTAACAGTAGCTGCTGCTGTAAATCAGTTCTAGTGCTGATTTTGTCAAGAGTACAGGATGTTCTTGGAAATGCTTGTTCTCAGATTTTCACTGCAGTCCAGCTCTCTACCAAAGTGGCTTGTTTTTCATGTTCTATCACTAGTCATATGTGCTTGTCCTTTGCAAGTTCATATCTCGCTGAATTTTGTCCTTGTGGTAAATAGTCTTAAGAAGTTGCACACTTCTTGACCAGAATGTACTCTCCAGTCTTGATGTTTGTATTTACCTTATCCTTCTCTAGAATGCACCAATATGTGGACATGAGGAACATAAAGAATTTGGAGGGAAAAAAAAAACCAACAAGGTAGAGGGAGGCTGGAAGGTTGTTTAGAATAGAGGTTGAAATGGTCTTAAAGAAAAAAGAGGAATGAACAGTGAGAGAGAGGAGTAATAAAAGAAAAGGTAAAGTGGAGGAGGTTGTTGCTGTTCTTTAATGATTCACCAAAAGTAATTTCCATCCCCTTAGCTGTCCCCCCTGCAGATCCGTTCTCTGGACTTTAGTAGTAGCTAAGCCCATCTCTCTCTCCCTCCCTCCTCTCTCTCTCCCTCCTCTCTCATACTTCTTCCTGGGTTTAATTTCCTTGCTGGGTGAAGAAGTAAATAGGCTTTACCGTACTATGTATTGTTACACTCTGTTTAAGCAAATAGACCTCAGGTGAAAATTGTCATGTATTATTTTTGTTTCATTGATGTAGCAAGTTTACTACTACTGCAAAAAAGGTATTTTTACTGCTGAATTTAATCTCCTGTATCAGTGGCCCATTTAATTATTTTTGATCAGTGCTGGATATGCTCTTTAGTTAGCAATCAATTAGTGCTATCATCTTGGTTTTTCCAAAATTCAGAGAGCTTGAGGATCCTCTACAATGATGCTCTTCACTGCTAGGTGGAAAATACTGTAGCTTGTCTTAAAAATATGGTTGTAGAACAGAACTTCATTTAAACAATGTTCAAGGAATCGCCGAGCTGTTCTGCTGGATAATCAATTTTTTGGTTGACTGGCAGCGTGGCCCCTATCAGCTCTCACAAAGGACTTTTGGTTCCTCTCAGAAATCTAAAATACATTAGCAGGAAAATAACTGTATTTCTGGAGAGACTGGGTTTTGTCCAGAATTTGTTCATTTGAGATTTGCATGTAAATAAGGATAGGATTTTCTTTTTTTTTTTTTTTTTTTTAGACTTAGAACATTTGAGCTATGAAGACTGAATATACAAGTATGTTAAGGTGATCCGTGATTTCTGGAAATGTTCTGAGTGATATGAAAAAAGAATAGTATGTCTCCAAAATATATTTAATGGTCTGCACTGAAAGTTTATTAAAGAAAAAAAAAAGGTAATAGGAATGTAAAGGGAAGACAGAGACAGGAAGATTAAAATGGGGAAGTTGGGACAGATAAACAACTTGTTAACCTGGAACAGCCTAACCATGTAGAAAGTTTACAAAGGGGCAGGGGATGGTAGGTGTAGATAGTGATGTATTTTTGAAGTTCCCAGTTGTATATTGACATCAGAGAGGTTACTTTTGCTTTCTTTGTCCTGCTAGGTAAACAAAGAATGCACATTTAGTACACTGGCTATTTGACCTGAGCTAGATCTGTAGATTTAGGCTTACGATGTGGCAAAGTGGTTTTTGTAATGCTGGAGTAAAAGACTTTTGTCAGCTCTATCTATGCTATCTGTGCTGCCTTTTTTCTCCTAGATACCATTCCAGCTTCCAGTAGTCACTACTTCTGTACATCACATTCTATCTTTAGATCAGTTTGTCTAATTAGCAGACTAGACAACTACAGTAAGTAGAGAGGTTTCAATCTGAAGGTGTTTGTGTATAAATGCTCTTACAGCATAAGTATAATCATGTTTTCTGCATGGCAGTAAGTGATACGGATGAGAGAGTCTGGATAATCTCATGAAATTTTAGATACTTGCTTGCTCAGAGCAAAAAAACTTGGTGTTCTGGGCTTGATAATTTCATTTTTCCCCAGATACCCCATCACAAAGGGTGCAGTTTATTCTGGGAACAGAAGATGATGACGAGGAGCACATTCCTCATGATCTCTTTACGGAGCTTGATGAAATTTGTTGGCGTGAAGGAGAGGATGCGGAGTGGAGGGAGACAGCAAGGTGAGTGTTTTCATAAGTTGTGTTTTGGTTGTTGGCATATTGAGGAATGATTTCAAAGCTGTGGCAACTCAGGAACAGATTTTGGATGTAAAGCTTAAATAAACCCATAATTTTAATCCTTAGACTGCTAGTATTACTACAGCATTTGTCGTTTCCCCGAGCCAAATGTTTTCATCTGGATTTATGAAATTTAGGTCAGAATGAATATCCAGGGAAAAATCAAAGTAAACATAACATATATATGAATGAAAAATTACTGGTTTTATTCATATTTTAGCTCATCATTTTAAGAAACTTTAGAACTTCATAGTGGGTTTGAATCCTCAGTAAACTGATATAAAAAGATTAAAGCAAGGAATGAGAATACTTTTGGAGCAATAACACTTTTACATATTCTAACTATCAAAGAACAGTTGATTTTGAGACTTTGAATATTCAGTGTTGGATTATGTTCTTTCCGCAAAATTAGTGCGAAAAGACTGTTTAGATTGCATTTCTGCTGAAAAAATAAATATTGGAACAGAACTTTTTTTTTTTCCCCATGTTTGTTTCCTTGAGCACCTAAATAGGAGATTATTTGCTTAGTTTCATTAAGACTTTACATTTCCCATCAAGCCTTGCTTCATTTTTTCTTCTTGGTACGTTAGTTTTCTCTTTCCCTGCCAGTATTTGTTGACAGTGTTCCTCAGCGGTGCCCAGAAGTCTATGGACCAAATCTTTGGTGTCAGTAGGATAAAAACTGTGGAATTTCTGAAAGGATTGTGTGGAAAACTATGGGTGTAGGCTGTTTGGCATGAATATAGCTGTTAGCTTTCCCTTTAATTTTACTGCAAATTCCTGCTTTTGCAGAGGGTCACAGAATTTTCTATGACCTTCCTTTCCTTTATGTATCCATAGGAGGCACAGGCAGATGCTAAGTATAGATCTTTACATGTAGAAAATTCTCATATGGGGATTGTGCTGTAGAATGAGTGTAGTGGTGTTCCTAAATAATCTTATTAATATTCAGAGAGAAAAAATCTAATCAAGTTAATCGTCTGCAGTGTTCTCATACTGATTAGGAATATATAGGACCTCTTCTAGGAAGGGTATCAGCTTCTATTGTAATTAAAAATAAAAATCACTGTGGCTTATGTTATTTTTAAGCAGGGAAATAGTAGTTTCTTTAGTTCAACTAAAAAAAATCCCGTAGCAAATCATTGAAGACTTGGGTTTCTGAAAAAATAACAATTTTTATTAACATAAATACTTAATCAAGATCAAATTTGAAAGGACTAGATGAAACAAATAAACTTCTATTTAGATTGATCTGTCTGTGTGTACAGCCTTTCCAGTTGTCATTTGGCAACTAAAGAATCAAAAATGTCTTTTAACAGAAACAAGCTGAGATTGTTTTTTCCCGTCCTTTTTCAACAGTCAAGAAAACTATTTTTTGAGCTCAGGAAATACAAGAGTGAAGTATAATAGCTAATAGTAAAAGTTTCTTTAGCTTTAGAAATAAGGTGAAAACAAAGAAAGAGTGGAGCTGCCATGCAGAAAGAACTGGTCAAGATAAACAATCTTTTTCAGTTTGGATCCAAAAATTTCAGCCAACATGGCTTGACTGGCTGTTAGATGGCAGTAAAATGACCAAATTCAAAATGAAGGCAAGAGGCAAAATGCTTTACCAGTGCAATATCTGTGCAATAATTTCCTAGAAAGCTGAGAGAACATTTATTTCATGGGTATGGTAAACTCCGTCTTTCTGTGAGTCTATCAGGTGAGTTGTACTATAGCAAACACAGCAACACTTTTTAAGAAAGGATAAAAATGGTCAGAATGAACTGAGGCCTGATAGATTTCAGAGCTAGGCAAGGTGTAGAACAATATTTGAAGGAAAGAATTATTATAGACTTAGAGCTAAGTAGAAAATTGGATAAAATGCAATACAATGGTGTATCATGTCAGACAAACTTAATAATGCTATTTAATCAGATAATTGATTTTTGTTTTTCTGACAAAGAAAAACCAGTAGATTGATTTTTTTAATTTTTTTTTTTTAGTCAAGCATTTGATATGATGCAGCAATGGGAATTTATTACTTAAACTTTGTTTAAGTGTAAAAGTTATATTAGTGGGTAAGGAACTAATTCAAGACATGCAGCAGGTCATGCTGAAAGATGAAACTATTAATGTGGAAGGTAGAGACAACTGACTTCTGAAGAATTAGTAAATGGCTTTATTCTTGAATGACAAAAGATAAATTATAGTAATGAAACTTGCTGATGATAAAATATTAGGAGATATTGTTACTCTAGAAATAGATAAGGATATTATACACAGAGAACAAGGTGTCTTTGAGTAGAGTAATAGATGGTGTTTAAAATGCAAGATCATATACTTACAAACTAATATCATTCATTAATTGCCATTAATGAGAGTAATGGCACTAAGTGGTTCTGTATTCATTTGCCCAAGCTCTGCAATGGACTGAAGGGTTGAGTTCACTCTGATGCAGTAAATCTGTATCTTCATGTTTTCAGTTTGATTGAAATTGCATATACAGTTCAGCAAACTGCGTAAAACTGTTTGAGACATTTTGTTCATATCAAAGGGAGCCATGGATAATATTTGACTGAAGCTTGGTGTAAACAAATGTCAAATAGTACCCAAATTTTGTTCTGCTTCAATAAACATGCAATGGCTTTGAAATTGGATTTTCCAAAACTGAGTGAAGCTAGCAAGGAGAGGACTGTTTCATATTATTCCCCACATGGGCTTACATATTATACTGCTATTGATCTAAATAGTCTTGGAAAAGTAATGCTAAAATAGAACAGAAAATTGAATTTTAATTATATACATATAATCCATTTATGAAGAAGATTTTTCATAAGAACATTAGGTGTTATCAAACATAAACTCATGATTTTTCAAGATGAAAAAAAAATCATAAATGCTAATCTTGACTGACTGCCTGCAGAGTACAAGGCAAAGACCCTTACACATTTTCAGCTAGACCCATAGTTTTTGGCTGAGCTACTGTTAAGAAAATATATTCAACTAAGATGCCTGGTCCTGGTGAAACTCCTCTATTCCTATTTCATTTGTTTGGAAGAGGTAAGTCCTTTTCTAGACTTTTTTTTTTTTTATTGTTGTTCTTTTTCCTCAGCAGTTAGGAGACTCCAAGGTTTGCCATTCTCCAGTTCCCGTAACATTTCTCACGAGGAAAAGCATTCCTGCAGATTAATTAGCAGGAGCAAGAAAGCGCACTGCGGTTACAGCCTATTCCATTCCAAGATCTGTACTAGGCTGTCCCATCCATGGAATCAGTTAGCGAGTAGAATGGAGTAACTTCCTTATGTTGATATAGTGATAAAATTAATTATTTTTTTTCCCATTAATTGATTTCAAGCCAGAAGAAACACATACCTCTTAAAATCAGTAGTCAGTCGCTATTAATATATTTTTTTGTACGTAGCCCAGCTGTACAATCGTGTAGAGAATGCATGATGTATAGTTCCTATCCTGAAAAAAGTATTTCCAGTAAGTTTGTGGAGAAACACACTGAGGCAGTTTATTTTATACACACAATAGTATAATTGCAAAATGCAGCTATTAGGAACGCAATTCATGTTCAAATCTATCCTTATAGCCTCTTGTGGTCATGGCTGGAAAGTAGTGCCTGATTTGTAGCAGGTTTTACCCAAACTGTTGGGATTCTGCTAATATCTGCTAATATCAAATGAAAATTTTGCGAAAATATCACTACGTTTTTGGAACAGAAAAGAATATGTAGTAAGGAGGAAAATAGAAAGACAATTTGGAACCAATGGGAAAGCGTTTAGGCTTGAATTTTAATGAAACAGTACAGCTAAGAAAATAAACCTCTGTCCATAGTTCAGAACATAAATTGTTAGTAGTGACTAGAAAATGGAAGTACTGGGGAAAAACTATGGAGTGCAAATGCATCTCCCCTGGATCAAAAATCTTCTTCCAAAGAAACTAGGTCACAAAAAAAAACAGGTTTGTCACTTCTGCTTTCTTTCTGATATGCTTGTTTACTTTAGTTCATTTTCTAAACAGCACAGGCAGGCCAAAGCTCATGTGGAAATTTACACAGATTGTAAGATTACATTAATAACCTTGACTCTTGAGAGGGTTGTAAGTGAATACATACACAAGCTTTCTGCTGCAGACACAATAGACTATCAAATAGATCACCTTGAGCTCACCCACCTCATATTGTGCCCCAAAATGTCGTCACTGAGTCTACAATGAAGCGTGCGCACTCTTTTATTGACTCCTGAAACATCGATGGAGATGACTTTAGAAGATGTAACGTGTATGTGTATGTGTATGTACACCCCCCCCACCCCCCCCCCCAGTAACACTTTTCTTCCAGTAACATTCCCTGCTGAAAGTCCTGTTGTCATGTTTTGTTCCTGCCAGTGTGCTATCAGAGGAACTGAACTGTACCACGGATATGTCTGTGCTAGTCTTTACCAGTAAAAGAAAACCATATGAATGAAGCTGCTCTTCTGTGTGATCAGACACAACTAAGATAGCTCTAAATATCTTCCAAGCACGTGGGGTACATGTGATATGAACTCAATATACAAATAGGGTTGGTGTTGTTTTCTGGGAAATTATGAAAGGCTTTTATTTATCAACCATATCAATTTCAGGCGTTAAGCTGCAAAAGTAAATATACTGAAATTTGTCTTTTTCTCTGAGAAATTAAAAAGAGCAGAAAATGGGCAAACTTGGGATCCATGCCTGAATTTGGATTTCAAAGCCATTTCTATCCTTGAATCCTGTATATGAATTCAGAGGGCTGTTAAAATGGTATTATGATTTTTAAAACCACTTGAACACTTAGAAATGAATAACTATGTGTAAGATTAGAGATTTGTTTTTTTTTCTGCTGCTCTTTCTCGTTTGATATGTTAAATAAGGATTATCTGACATAACAGGGGAATAATTCTGAAAAGATAAAAGGTGATAAACATGATTTGCCCTTGATGAGATGAGTAAACTCACGTGATGCTTTTTAAAATCAAAATAGAAGTTTATTACAAATGTAAAATTCTCTCATCTGGGTATGATTTATGCTTATGTACTAGCCTTTTGGCTCATTAAGTAACAATGTATGATAATGTTTTAAACACGTAAGTTTTAGTAACAGTAGGAAATTTGATGCAACCCATAGAATTATGCTATTCATACTGATTGAAATTCAGATGGAGATGATCGCGATGGCAAGTATGATTATTTGAGCAGTAGCAATAGTGTCCTGTGGATTTTTGTGGTGTGTAAGCTTTGATGTCTGATTGACACTGTAAACGGTAATTAAAGCTGTTTTCATGATTTAGACTTGTCTGCGGTCCCTAGTGAGATATGAGCTCTGGTTACGAGCCTGCCTCTGTCCAGTCACCTGTCTTAATGAAACTTTTAAGAACGTGTCTTTTATCATTCATTTAAAATCTGCTTAGAATTGGTTAGTATATTCAAAATAGGTAATATCAAGAACAGACTGCAGCACTATAATCAGATAAGCAATGTTGAAGACTATTTACATGAACAGAAGGTAATGACAGTATGAGGTTTCTGATGAGACTCTAAGAATCTATGCTTGGATCATTGCTTTTAGGATATATGCAGCATGATTTTTAATCTTTTATCAAATCGGCATAAAACAAGATGATGTTACATCAGAAATAATTGGGAATACCCAAATGCAAAGATCGTAATCTTATAAAACTCCTAAAGAGATTAGAAACATGCACAAAACCAGAGGTATAAGAAGATAAAAATGTAAGATAAAAATTTGCAGAGCCTTAGGAGACAATAGTTTAAGCAGGGCAATTAATGCACCATGTTTGTGATGTTATGGCCACAAATAGGTCTAGCATATTTTTAGCTTGGAAACATGAGTGCCATGCATAAGCTGGGAGGAGCCGCCTCTTCTTATGGAGTTCAAGTGCAACTGCAAAATGAAAAAAAATGAAGAACTTTTTTTTCCTTCTCACGTGCTTCTTGGTAACTTTCTTGAGTTGTTGTACCTCATAGCTTTGAATTTGGTGGGGGTGGGGTGTGTTAATTTGTGTTTGATGTCCATTCGGACACGGTTTTGAAAGTCTATTTGGAGAATCTCATGTGCATATGCAAATTCAATTTCATGGTTCAGCTCTGTGGAAATTTTTGTGTGGGCTGTGTCCTTTTTGATCCTTCTCTAGAAGAATGAAAAGGTAAAGGAGACAGCCTAGCTGGGCTGAGAAGAGAAGAGAGATTGCAATGGAGGGAGTGGAGAACAGAAGTCTGATGGAGAGGAGGTCTCATGAGCAAAGATGAGATACAGAAACTGGCCAGCACGGAGGAAATGGAAGGAAAAATCTTTAAATACAAAGAGGAGGAGAAGGCTAGACACAGGAGATTGGAGATTTTGGAGGAGCCAAGGAGTTGTGTATGTAAATAACGGGAGAGTGATTAGGAGGCAGCTGGTACAGTTAGAAGAAACGGAACGCATCAGGAAGGGTGCAGATATACTGGTGATGAGTGGGTCATTGCAGTGGTGGCTGCTTGCAGGATGCCATCAGAAGGGGAAGAATCTGGCACACAGGGACTGAAAGGAGGAAGGTATCATAAATATGGGTACAAATGCATATTTTACAGGTGGGAGAAGAGCTAGGCAGGTGGGCCAGGAACAGAGGTCAGCTGTGTTACTGGGCTGCAAGGTCTGGTAAAACTGGAAATTGCTCAACTTTAGAGGTCTTAAGGCTCTACGCTTCCCTGCTGTCTGGAAATAAGTGTGGAGGTGCTGTCAAGGTGTGAGGCTCTGCTTGACTTCTCTGCTTGGTGGTCCATATAAAATAGCTGAGTGCTGGTGAGTCAAGTTATAGATGCTTTTGCTGTGGCTGCAGCTGTTCCAAGCTTGCCAAGCTGGCAGGCTGCGTGGCTCCACACAGCAACATGTGTGTATGCTTGAAAGACTTGATAACTTTAATTTAAAACACTTTTGCATATGTCCACAGACTTCCCTCTCCTTTTTTTTTTGTTTGTTTATTATTATTTTAACATTTTTAGTGTAATTTCTATCAGTAAGCAAAAAAATTGTGCAAGAAAGTTCATCCAGCTGGTTAGTGACAAAAGACTTGATGCTCTCATGCCAGTTTCATGGGTCCTTTTACTTCACTGAAGTGTCTCCAGATTTACACCGAACTGGAGAACAGGCGGATGAGACTCAAAATGTAGTGAGTGTTGCTACTGGATTCTAAATTGTATTTCATGTTATTCACAAGGCTGTTTTGCCTGAGTAAAGCCCATGTTTTGGGGCTTGAAAGATTGTTCACAAGTGTTTACACATTGCTTGTGTATGCATGTATGTGCCTGTGAGGTTTTTCATTTCAATGGACTGAACTTTTAAATGGAAAATATTCTAAATTTTGGTTAATATTTTACTGCCTTTATGAATAGCTTAATGCAGTTAAGTAACTTGAAACTAAGAAAGTTCATAACAGTGTCTTTTGTGAAAAGATTATGGTGGTGATAATGGATGGATTCTGTAAAGTGTGACTATGTCAGTATATTTAATTTAAATGAGAAAAGTCTCTTCTGTGTTGTGTTTAGTTCAAAGTGAAGACTAAATGGAGAAGGTTCTCCTGTGTTCTTATTATGTATAGCTTTTCTTTTTCTCTACCACAAATTCTTCTCCTCTATCCTTTTCATACTACATGTTATTCTATAGTAGAAATATCACTCTATGCCAAAGAATTACTCAAAGTTTTTTGTAAAGTACAGTAATGATTACTTAATACACTTTTCTCTTCATCTCTGGTCAGAATTTATCTTCAAAAATGGTACAATACAGCATTATATGGGAAGGAGCATGCAAGGCAAGTTTCTGATATTTCCTACAAAGAAAGAATACAGTGAAATCCGAAGACGTGTTTAACAGTGATTTTTCAATATCCATGGAAGCAATTTATTTTTCATTTCTCATGGACAGTGGAGTTATAAAATCGGTTGTTTGCGCAGGTGGTTGAAGTTTGAAGAAGACGTAGAGGATGGTGGAGAGAGGTGGAGCAAACCATATGTTGCCACACTGTCACTTCATAGCTTGTTTGAGCTGAGAAGCTGTATCCTGAATGGCACAGTTCTTTTGGACATGAGAGCTAACTCCATAGAAGAAATTGCAGGTATGTATCGATGTTCCATTTATTAGTTATGAAAAGTAATCATAAAAATCAAGTGCTTACGGTATTGCTTACAAGAAAGCTATTGCATAACAATGAGTTGAGTTTAGAAACTCCTGGGAAATATTTTATTCAATATATTAGAAAATCATCTAATGTCTGACACAACTGGTAAATATATTTTTTATATTTTTTTGTATAGACTTTGCTATTTTCAGAATCAATTTTTATGTAAAGGACAAAACTACAACAGAGTAGAGAGGAAAGTTTGGATGTATTTCATTAGAACTTGCACGTTCTCTGGTCCTCCTGTGCCACCTCACATTGTGAATGATGTGTGTGCTAACTTCCACAAACTTAATCTACTGCTGTGCTAATTGCACACTATCTTAAAAAAAAATTAAATTATGGAATCGTAGAATGGTTAGAGTTGGAAAAGACCTTAAAGATCATCTAGTTCCGACCACCCTGTCATGGGCAGGGACACCTTCCACTAGACCAGGTTGCTCAAAGCCCCATCCAACCTGGCCTTGAATGCTTCCAGGGGTGGGGCATCCACAGCTTCCCTGGGCAATCTGTTCCAGTGCCTCACCACCTTCACAGTAAAGAATTTCTTCCTAATAGCGAATCTAAATCTACACTCTTTCTGTTTGAAACTGTTACCCCTCGTCCTATCACTATGTGGACTTGCAAAAAGTCCCACCCCATCTTTCCTGTAGGCCCCCTTTAGGTACTAGAAGGTCCCTATAAGGTCTCCCCAGAGCCTTCTCTTCTCCAGGCTGAACAACCCCAACTCTCTCAGCCTGTCCTCACAGGAGAGGTGCTCCAGCCCTCTGATCATCTTTGTGGTCCTCCTCTGGACTTGCTCCAACAAGTCCCCATCCTTCCTATGTTGGGGACCCCAGAGCTGGATGCAGTATTCCAGGTGGAGTCTCACAAGAGCAGAGTACAGCAGGAGAGTCATTTCCCTCAACCTGCTGGCCACACTTCTTTTGATGCAGCCCTGGATGCAATTGGCTTTCTAGGCTGCAAGAACACATTGCTGGATCATATTGAGCTTCTCATCTACTAACACCCCCCAAGTCCTTCTCCTGACGGCTGCTCTCAATCCATTCTCTGCCTAGCCGGTATTTCTGCTTGGGATTGCCCTGACCCAAGTGCAGGACCTTGCATTTGGCCTTGTTGAACCTCATGAGGTTTGCACGAGCCCACCTCTTAAGCCTGTCCAGGTCCCTCTGGATGGCATCCCTTCCCTCCAGTGTGTTGACAGCATACAGAACTTGGTGTCATCAGGAAACTTGCTGATGGTGTGCTCAATCCTGCTGTCCATGTCACTGACAGCACTGGTCTCAGTACCACCTCCTGAGGAATGCCACTCATCACTGGTCACCACTTGGACATTGAACCGTTGACCGGAAATCTTTGAGTGTGGCCACCCAGCCAATTCCTTATCCTCTGAGTGGTCCATCTGTCAAATCCACGTCTCTCCAATTTAGAGACAAGGATGTTGTGTGGGACAGTGTCAAATGCTTTGTACAAGTCCAGGTAGATGACGTCAGTTGCTCTTCCCTTATCCACCAATGCTGTAATGCCATCATAGAGGGCCAGGCATGATTTGCCCTTAGTGAAGCCATGTTGGCTGTCACCAATCACCTCCTTATTTTCCATGTGCCTTAGCAGAGTTTCTGGGAGGATCTGCTCCATGACCTTGCCAGGCATAGAGGTGAGACTGACCAGCCTGTAGTTCCACAGGTGTTCCTTTTTCCCCTTTTTAAAAATGCACGTTATGTTTCCCCTTTTTGAGTCAGTGGGAACTTCCTTGGGCTGCCGTGACTTCTCAAACATGATGGATAGTGGCTTGGCAACTTCATTCTCCAGTTCCCTCACGACTCGGAGATGAATTTCATCAGGTCCCATGGACTTGTGCACCTTCAGGTTCCTTAGGTGGTCTTGAACCTGGTCTTCTCCTACATCGGGCGGTTCCTCGTTCTCCCAGTCCCTGCCTTTGCCTTTTGCGACTTGGGAGGTGTGGTT
Organism: Vanellus vanellus; assembly: GCF_965231255.1. Taxonomy (NCBI): domain Eukaryota; kingdom Metazoa; phylum Chordata; class Aves; order Charadriiformes; family Charadriidae; genus Vanellus; species Vanellus vanellus. Next base: position 19,854,201 of record NC_138910.1, read on the forward strand.
AGAGCCCTTGCTGGTGAAGACTGAGGCAAAAAAGTTGTTGAGTACCTCAGCTTTCTCCATATCGCAGGTGACCAGGTCTCCTGATTCCTTCTGGAGAGGGCCCACATGTTCTCGAGTCTTCCTTTTATCACTGACATACCTATAGAAGCTTTTCTTGTTGCCCTTGAAGTCCCTGGACAGATGTAATTCTATCTGGGCTTTAGCTTTCCTAACCTGATCCTTGGCTGCTCAGACAATTTCTCTGTATTCCTTCCAGGCTACCTGTCTTTGCTTCCACCCTCCGTAGGCCTCCTTTTTGAGTATGAGTGTGTCCAGGAGCTCCTTGTTCATCCATGCAAGCCTCCTAGCATTTTTGCCCAAGTTGCTCTTTGTTGGGTTGCATCGCTCCTGAGCTTGAAGGAGGTGATCCTTGGGCCCCTCTCCTGTCCAGGGCTGCGTCCCATGGTACTTTACCAAGCAGATCCCTATGAGCATCCCTACTCATGATGAAGTATTTGTCACAACTGCATAACATGAAAACAGTTTAAAAACCACGTCTCTGAGTTGAGAGTGAAATCAAGAACAATAATACCAAGTGTAAGTTTTTAGAAAATTTCAAGATGCATTATCTTCTTTAACTGAAGTTGAGTGCATTTTTTCCAATAACGGTGTATTTGGCAGTTGTAGTTCTAGAGCTTTTGAGAACGGCAGAAGCAGAAAGCACGAGAACGTAATAGATGAGTCTTGTCTCCCCTAAGTATAAGTCAGATTGAGACTGAATGCCATTTTCTGCATTCCTGGTGTTTCCCATGAAGGCTACTGCAGGGGCCTTTTTATTTTTGGCAGTGCATTTGTTACTGTAGTAAGGAAGGTTGTTAGGGGCTGTGTGTACAAACCTGTAATGCATGGCCTCATGCATAAGGAGTCTTAAAACTACAAGGGTTGCATAGTCGTGCTAGAATCATGCGATACAGTCTGGAATGTTTATTTCCCTTCCCAAATACAGCAGCTAATTTGAGTAAGATCATATATAAATATATTTGTTAGTAGACAAGAACTGAAGATAAGTTTCTCTAGTCTATCAAGACAGGGATAATGTAGGTATTAGGATATAAATGTAATTATATTAGACTTTAAACTCATCGTTAAAATGATACTACCCCATCCAAGGGCCCATGTGCCCTAGAGAGTTTCTAGTGCTGTGTCCTTGCTCTTGTTATTAAAGAAATCTCTCTCCCTTCCAGCAGAGAAGACACAGAGCAGAGAGCTGTACTATTTTATATTCTGGGGTCTCTAGTTTTCCGTTCATTTACCCTTAGTAAGGGCTAGTTTCGTGCTTATGATGGTTATTGGACCAGTATCCTTGCATATCTTGCGTCTACTTAAAAGTTTTACCTTGCTTCTACCTTACTCTATTTCACAACATTTCTGAAAATGGTGCTGTGTCTGTAAATCGTACATTTGATATTTTATACAAATTATAGAATCAGAGAATAGCAAGATTTTCTAATGCTCAAGATTATCAAGAAAACTGCTTATTATCAAGAAAACTGCTTTATGGGTGATAATGGAAGTTTATGTAAGGACCAGATAAAATTTATTTTAATTATTTACATTATCAGGTAAGGGAGATATTGTTCAGTGGGCTATATTTAACACTGGACTTAAAATTGGCACAGCTGGTGGTAGCTGCTTTTTGCATTTACCTTTCCCAAATTGTTTATGTCAAACTGACGCAAGATATTATTAATCCAAATCCGCAGAAACTTGCGTGGGTTTCTACTGTGTGCTGAGATCTGACTCTCCCATGAATCACGGTCTGAATCAGAGCTTCAAAATTTGTCTTGATGATGATAAAATATAAACATGAAGAATAAAAAGCAGCTGATTTGAACAAAGGTATTTATCAGTATGCTGCATTATTATTTATTAAAAAAAAAAATCATGAAGTACTTAGATCAGCTGCTTGATGTTCTTTTATTACTTTTTTTGCTTAAATAGTACACTAGGATTTTCAAGCTTGAGTTTTACATTTTTAATCCAAAAATCACTCAAATTCTTCTGCAGTGGGCTAAGAGATCCCTTCCAGAATTGATTTTATTTAAGTAGGTAAAAAATTAAGGATTAACACCATAAAAATAACTTCAGAAAACTTCCTTTTTCTTTTCTCTCTGTTTTTGGAAGATATTTTATATGAATTCATATTTATAATCTCTTAATCCTTAGTTACTGTAGTCATTTTGTTTGTTTGTTTAGTTAACGTGTCCAAGAATTCCAGATACTTTTGTTTTGAAACTCATCACAGATGTAAGTTGTCCTTCAGTAGAGAATTTGATGAGTGACTGTAATGCTACTTTGAATCGGTCCTGCTTCTGGGATAGCTTGTTTTGTTGACTAGGAAAACTTGTTTCTTCTGAGACGAGCCTTTAGGATGACTTTCATGAATTGGCATCCACCATTTCAACTTTAAAAGTACCTGTTGTTGTGGCAGATGTGGGTGTATTTTATTTGTTGTTTTATTTCTTTGAACCGGTAGGCATGTCTTTCTGATAAGGTGATCTGACACATGATAAGGTTTGCATGGGTCTTTTTTTGTCTTTCAGAGAAGATTTTTTTTTTTTCCATCTTCACATTCAGTAAGCAATGACGTAATTTTTTTTTTTTTTAAACAACTTTGCATCAGGTTCTTCTAGCAAGTGAGTCATTCTCTAAATTACCCACGTTCTGTATCAGGTTTCTTTGAAGAGATGTTTTTTCCCTATAAATAAAGTTGCTATTCCCTTTGCTTTCCTTTATTATTATTATTTGGGTTGTCGTAATGTTGTTTTCCTCTCCCTCAATCAAGTTCCTTTGTAATTTGGTACTCTAATGCTACATATATAGTTCCTGCTCTCCAGTACTTACCAAACGTTACAAAGAACATGGCACACATTAGGCAGCGCTGTGAGGAGGAAAGGCTTTAATAGTAGTGGTGACAAGCACGCCCCCAAGATATGTGTGCTAGGTTTGTTAGAAATTTGGTAATTCCAAATAATATGACAGGCTGCTCTTTTTCCATGTACACGACTGCTGGACCTGAAGACTAGACAGAACTTGTTCCTCTTAGGAATTTCTTTCTTGTCTGTTCTACTCAGTTGCTATTCACTGTCAGTAGTTCTAATCCTGCTTATCATGTGCTATACAATGCAAACATTGTTTTCACCCTGGAGTTGGTATGTATTCCAGTTGTATCTGACAGTCTTGACTTTAGAATTTAAAGAAATGCTTGCAGTCACCTGTCGGCTTCAGTTTTGTTCAACATTTAACTCTTATTTTGCTTGCTAGCAATTCTCATGCGGGGCTAGTCCAGTGATCCTGATGGTCACTTCTGGTTGCTCTTTTCAACGCTGCTGTATATACTGCATGTAGAAGAATTTGCAAAACTAGATTGTACGCTGTGGCCTTAAGTGGTACTCCCAAATTAACTTGACCTTCTGATTCATAGTTTATTACTATGGGTTTTGTTTTTTAATGCAATCTGTTGATAGTTTTACTGCATTACTATAGTGCAACATATCTTTTGAGAACAAATAAACTAGTCATGCACACATAGTTCCTTTTTGCTCGCCTGAACAGTTTACTAGGGAGAAATGTATGTTGTGTATTTGTTGGTAATGTCTTGTTATCTGGGCTATATTCCAATATCAAATTATATTTCTATAAATGCCATGCCAGTCTTCGTGTCCTTGAAATTTCCTTGCTAAATTGAGACAAAGAATTCCTATTTGTTTTAGTCAAGGCTTTTAATCTATAAACACTTATTCACTAAGGCATTAAAATCTCAGCACTTAGTCCTTGAAAATTTCTTTTATTAAAGTCTACATTTTAAGACCTTAATGGGCTTGTAGTAAAATCTGCAGATGAAAACCATCTTTTATACTGTTTGTATGGCTTTCAGAACATTTTGTTTTTCATCCCTGGAAACTCTGATAGTTCTGCGTAAAAATATTTTGGCACCAGTGATGTGGTGAGAATTTTTAAATCATCCTGTCTTCCAGCATGTCCATTCTTTATTAGCTTCTTTTTCATTCCAACTCTGTCTTATTAGAAAATGACTTGATCTACAAGACTTTAAATTTCTTTGGACAGACACCCAATTCTCTTTGTTGATAAAGAGCTTGTTTGTACCTACGATTCTGAATTCACAGACAATATCTTATTACAATAAAGACTTCTGAGATGAATTTCCAACACCACCATCATGCAGCGAAACCTGTTCATTCCTGAAGGTTCTCAAATCATTCTTGAATTTTGTAAGATGAATTTTATTTTTCCCTTGAAAAGAGCTCGATTCCTCTGCTGAACTTTATCCTGTTTAAAAATACATTTTTATTAAACATATTTTAGAGTTTTTTTTTATTACTGTTTTTAAGACGTGACATTCTTTTTTCATATGTCTTTTCAGTGGCTCCTATATCAGTAAGCTAGCACTCCATGCACAAGGAATTCCTTTGAACATTTGATGTAGTAATATTTTATCGATCACTTCTGTATAGAACATATGCTAAAAGGAAGTCTGAAAAATCTATGTAATCAAAACAATTTATTTTGGAACTTGTCTCTTGAGGAGGTATTTGCCAGAATCTGGCTGCACCATTAGAGAGCAGCTTCACTGTGTTGTTCAAGTTGGCAGATGAAAATGTTCTCTTTTGATATTTTCATTTAGTTCCTTTGAAACCATGTAGATTCTCAGATTACCATCTGGTTTTTTGATTGTAACCACTGAAAGAACCCCAAAGGTTCTTCTACTTAACATATGATGCCATTTTCTGTCGTTTGGTTCAAAAACTGTTCGGTCCAGCCTTTAATGGCAATACTTTCTTTACAACATGAATCACAGATATCGCATTTCCTTGTAGTTGTGCAGAGTGTACTGTGAACAAATGTCAAACCTTGTCGAATACAAACTGTGGCCTCAGTCTTGCACAGTGGTGCTTTGGTGACTTGAAATATTAGATAGTCCCATTTTTTTAAATAGCTTAAATGTAATAATGGTTTGTTTATTTTTTAAATTAAATTTTAAGTATTCCCATGCTTTCCAATCCAGAGATCTGACTTTTTTTTCCCAAGCAGTCTTTCGTGTCTTCCTCACAATCAAATTTTCAATCTGTGTAACAGCTTAATCTTGTGATTGAGGTCACTGGACTCTGTGCTCAACAACTCAGGGCATTACATCCCAAGTGTGCAATTTTATTGATTTTGGTAATATCATCTTAAGCTTTCAATCTGAGCAAGTCTTCTTTTGCCTTTGTTTGCTTTAGGCTATATTGCTCCATAGCAATGATATATTTAAACTTGCTCCAGTTTAGATTTTATTTCACTGGAGCCTTTTGTTTCAGCTGCGACACTCTGGTTGTGTTATGTTTCTGACAGTGTTTTTGTGGTAAATTTAACTTTTATTACAAACACTGTGACAAAGCATGGGATTGCCTGTGAGCAGTCTGCTTCTCTGCTTGACCCTACACATCTTTTGTTCAGCTTTCACCTTCTCACTTACCCAGGTTTTTGCACTTGCGTGCATTATTTACAGCTTACCATGTGGTGATTACCTCTGCAGAGAAACCTTTATCAGGTTTTATTCTTTTGTCTGTGGATACATTGTAAATCTCTTACCAACTTTCAAGTAGCATGGCATTCTTTATTTTCTGTTTTGGATTTTCCCATATTAACCACAAATCTGGAAATATTTTAGATTGCACAAGTCAATCTCAGCTTTCATTTTCTGTGTAGAGAATGTCACTCATGGCTCTTGTTCTGTTCAGAGATGCAAAATATATTGTTTTATGAGGTCTCCATTGTTCTTTTGGTAGCATCCCCTGTGCCATAGCTCTGACTTAGAACTGTGCTTGTGCTCTGAGCTGCAAGCTGGGAATTTTAGCCTCATCTCTACTATTTACGGTTTTGTGAAATGCTTGCTCTTGTTATTCAGTAAAATTGCATGCTGTTACTTTAAAAAGTGGACAGTTTTCACTGTCCGTCTTTCCTTTTCAAGTATTTCAGCTGGGAAGTTGAACAAAGTAATTTCAGGTAGAGCTGGAAACAGAATCCATCTCTCTCTGTTCTGGAATGCTCTGCCTTCTTGGATGAGAGGGCTAAATCCGCTGGCTTAGATAGCTTGTTTATAATCACTGTTGTAAACACTGTAAACAGGTCTTGGTTCACAAATGCAGCCCGAGAATACTCATTGTTAGTTTTCTATTACTCCTAGTGCCCAACTCACTAGGGAACTGTATATTTGGGTTCTTATTAGAGACAGGGTAAGATAAAGGACAGCATTTCAACTGAATGTCTTCCATAAAGCACTGCTTTATGGTTGCTTGTGTTTTCTTCTCCCCTGTCTTTAAGGAAAAGAAAACAATCATGAACCAAACACACACTGGCTTTAAAATTAGGTTTTGTAGTCAACTATCACTGCAATCATGACATACACAAAAGCCCGTGTGTTCTATTTTTTTTTTGTCATTAATTGCTCATTATGTCCTGCAATGGCATAGTTATAAAATTTGGAAGATTGAGAGGTGTAAATACTGGCAACGTTGCTGGTGCATACTGAGTTCAGTTACTTCTGCTGTGAACTGTCAGTGCCAACCTGCATCAGGAGAATTATCAGCCCAGCAATTCGAAACTCATATTTCATCTGGTTAAAAAAAACCCAACAAAACAAAACCAAAAAAGAGCTCTGGATCTTGTTTCTTTACTCACCACTGCAAAAGTCAGGCTTAGTCTAGCTTGTTTACCTGTTAGTAATTTCTTTTTGGACTTTGGACAGGTATTTTGGTGCAAATACAGTTTACTTCCTATAAATTTATTCTGTGTTTCACCTGGGAGTTTCACGTGGTATTGTAGGCGAGGTGATGGGCACACTGTAAACCTGGAGCAATGGGGAATGAGCTGTGGCCACACTTGAGTGTCTCCTTATTGCTCATTTGCTTGGACCTGGGATGGCTGCACGTGGATCTGGCTGCATGTCTCTCTACAAAGCTGCAGTGTGTAATAGATGTCTCCAGAGTGAGTGGAAGCAGCCAACCTGCTTTTGCATCCTTGCTGACCCTAGGAGTGGGACAGATGCAGTTTGCTGTGCTGGGCAACACAGGAGCCACATTTGAACTCGTTTGAAGTGTCTCCACCCCTGATGCTGTAATTCACAGCCTGGGTAAATTGTTCACAGGTGATGAGGAGTTGCATTTGAGTTACTACAGTAGCTTGTTTAAGTACTCACATTGCTCACATTTACTCACAATGTCAATTTTATGTGAATGACGTATTGTAACTGAGTCTGAATGGAGAAAACATGCTTGAATTTTTGTGAAAACCCAAGTTTCTTTGAATCTTTTTAAATGACCAGGGCAGGAAGAATGTCTGTCTTTAACAGCTTGAAAAAAATATTTCACGGTTCCGGTATGAATCAAGATTCCTTACTGAAGAAACATCCTACTGCAGTGTTCCTGATGTCAGCAGAAATGGTATGGTGTGAGCAATTAATAGAAGGGTTAGCGCTATACTGGTGGATATTCCACACATTGCATCTTGCTCAAAGTTCCATATGGTTGTGAAGCATCTTTGAAAAATCTAGTGGTAAGCTATGTCTCTGGCTAGAAGGGGGCTCTGCAGAATTTAAAAGGTCATTCAAGAGGAAAAGTCTTTAAAACAAACACAAAGATCCCCAAACCTTTGTTTCTTAGTATAGAAACGCTGGAGAGTCTCTGTTGTTGGACAGGAACATAGCTGAGATAGAGTGCTGTGAAGTTTCAGGTCTGTATTATTTACTCTGTTTTGTCATTTAGAGTTTGGAGAAATGGCCATGCGCTCTTGATACAGAAAACAAGGGCTTTGAAGAGTAGGTGCATCTTCAACTGGTGGGAGCATGTAGGATCTTCTCACAGGATTAAGGAGATACAGTCTGTTTTGAGAAGGAGATGTTTAAAATGCTCCTGTTCGCCATTTACTCTCAGACTTTAACCATGTTGTTCTTGTTTTCAAGCTTATCTTTGCAATCAAGAGTGTTATCACTGACATTGCTGAAGTTTTGGGCTTTTAAAGGATATGTTAAAAAACTTGGGAAGAAACTGAAGTGGAATCCCATAGATGCTGATGGAGACAGTCTTACTACTTACTATTCAAATCTGTTCAGGTCTTGAAAAAATGGTCAAAATTCAGCAATGTGGCAGTAATTTGACTTTAATCTCCTACAGCTGCTACTGCAAGTGGGTCTGTATTAAAGGAATGAGAACTGGAGGGGAGTGTTCAGGCGAGAAAACACCTCTTCACTCTTTCCAAATCTGAATGCATCATCCCTTTTTACATGTGGTAGAGGTGCTACAGTAAAGGGGAAGTTGTAAAAAAAAAAGAAAACTCAAGGTAAACCACTTTCTTTTCAGTTTGGCAGGAAATAAAAATTGTTAGTCACCACACTGGCAGTAACTCCATGGCTTGTGTTGACTGTTAGTGAGTCTAGCAGAGCATCTATGCAAGGAGGAGGGTAGGGATATGATTTTCTTTTTCCTGGCATTTTCTCTCCTCAAGTGGATCATCTTAAATATTGACATCATCCTCAACAGTTAATATATTTTAATATTTGATATGGAAAATATTGTAAATCCAGGAATGGCACCGTACAAGTGGAGTTCCATTGATGTGTAAGCAAGGTGATGACCAGAACCCTAAATTTGCCTGTTCTAGAGGAGTCCTTTTTTCCAAATCTTCCTTTTGATTTCTGTCTTAGGGCAACTCAAAGGAGGTAATCTTTGTTTTTGCATCTTCTACAATTTGTCTTTTGGTCAGCAAAATTAAAGAGGGGGTAGAGGATCATTTCGGTTGTGCTTTAGCACAGATGCCCTAAGTTACATATTTATTATTCTTTTTTTATTCTCTGAAGATCCGCTGTCATGTTACAGAAAGTATTGGCCTGTTTTGGTAACTGTGACATGCAAATTCATGTACTAAGGCTATCTAAAGGGAAGATAGTCTTATCCTCAGGGCAGAGGCAGTTCTTCAAAAGGCAGTAGAGTTGAGCAGGAAAATGATTGTGTTTCTTGGAGCTGGAGCTTTCCTTTTTCTTATGTGTTGCAAATTCTTGGCTCCTTCTGAAAAAATTCTGCTGAAGACTTTGTCTTGAACTTGTGTTACTTTCTTGTTTGCCTTTCTGTCACGCATCTTGCTGCTATGCCTCTGTCTCTTCCATGAGAGTCCAGAGTAATAGAAAAACTGTGTTTGTCTTGACTGGGAGTGCGGTGATAACTACCCTGGCGGTATTTGAGTTAACCCTGGAGATAAAAGTCACGTGAAGCACCCCGAAGACAGGTTTTGTTAGTTTAGGAACACCACCAGGCAGTATTACTCCTTGGCATCAGCCATTCGGTCAACGCCGTTAATAACAGCACAGAATGTAATTGCTGGAGAGGGTCGAAGGCAACGTCGAAAACCTCTGCATCATTCTTCATTGCGAGATGCTGATACATCTCTCATGTTTGCATCTGTTGGTGACTGCATTTATCTGTGGACCTAGCCTTTTCTTTTTGCGTGTGTCATCATAGAGATGTAAATTTGTTGGTAGCCTTGCCATAGTAAGCAAAACATGCAGGTAATTTGTCATTCATCTCTTAAAGCAGCTATATATAGATATAAAATAGATTGGCTTGTTTTGTGGATATTGAGAATTTCAGGAAAAATGTTGTGTTTTTTAAATGTATATGCTATGCATAGTCCCCTGTTAGCGATTAAACTCTGCTTTTAACCAGAATAATTATTTAATGCCTTTGACTATCTCTCTTCTTTTCTCTTGCTCTTGGGAATTATGTCTCTACTGATGATGCATCTGCTTTTTATTCTTTCTGCTGTGCTTGCTTTTCCGCTGAGTTTACTGGTAGATATGAATTTGACTCCACCACAGAATCACGAGCTGTCTGAATTTTCAGTACAAGGAGTTTTTGACTCAGCTTATTATCTCACTATTGTTGTGGAGTACAGTTTCTTCCAATGGATATACAAGGATAGTGTGTACTTAAATGCTGTTTTACTTGCTTTCATACAGAATTTCTTTTTCCCCTTTCTTTCTCTGTTAAGCGTTATTACTGTCACTAGCAAGATTTCCCAAAATAGTAATTAAAAAAAAAACCCACAAAATTCTCAACAATTCTGTACCATTTGGAATACTTAATGCACATATTTACAAATAGTTTTGAATATGAATATGTAAGAATATTTTCTGCCAGTGGACTGCAAAACAGGTTGTAATTTCTTAGCAGGGGGATCAGATTCACTCACACCTCCATGTAATGATTGTCTTGCAGAAACATGTACATTGGGCAGTAGAATGAGATCCTAGTAAGTATTTGCAAATACTGCAACAAATTTTCCGGTATTGTCTTATCTGAAATTTCTTTATATTGTACTGAAAGTATTGTAATTATAGTTATAAGAAATAAAGAGCTAGACTGTGATCTCCTGTGGTAAGTATAAAGGGAATAAAAAAGTTGTTTCCTTACAGCATTCCAGTCCTCTATATCAAATAGGGTAGGGGTTATTTGGAAAAAAAAAAAAAAGGCACCTTATACCATAATGCATTTAAACCCAAGATTATTATGTATGGGATTGCTTAGGGACAGACTTCAAAGTTACATAGGTGACCTTAATTTGGGAACTGCATATCTTTTGATGTATTGACTTTTTTACATTAATAGCATCCTTTTTGATTTTTTTTTTTTTTTTTTTCCCCTGAGAGCAAAACACTTCTACATAAAACTTACCATTTAATTCTGTTGCATTAGAGGAACTGATAACTTTCATTTGTAATCCTGTAGGGTACTAATTCTTATGATTGCAATTTGAAGATAAATATTTTCTCTTTAATTCTCTTTTATTATGTTTACGTATATATTTTCAGATATGATTCTGGATCAACAGGTGAGTTCTGGGCAGCTCAGTGAGGATGTTCGTCACAGAGTGCATGAGGCATTACTGAAACAGCATCACCATCAGAATCAGAAGAAACTGAGCAACAGGATCCCAATTGTGAGATCCTTTGCTGATATTGGAAAGAAGCAGTCTGAGCCCCATTCCATGGATAAAAATGGTAATGCATTGCTGTATTTTGCATTTTGAGCTTTCAGTAATATCTGCCTGTTCAGTATCACCTGTACTTTGCACCCACAGCTTGAACTCAGCGTGATTCCGCTCTGAAAAGCTACTGTGTAAAAGTGGTACCTTTTACGTGAGAGTGGTTCTTCTTATGTACTCAGTAACACAGCTGTTTAAATTTGAAATTCAGGTATCTGTCGCAATTCAGGGCTGTGCAGGGTTATTCAGGGAAACTAGCTCAGGTGTTGGAAGCAGGCTAGCTGTCGTGGCGTGCCATTCTGTCCTGGGTAATTGGCACGGCACATCCCCGGTCCAGCACAGCTCAAGTACACTTGCGGTGCTTTCGGCACTCTGTGCGGTCCTTCAGACTGAGCTTCACCATCTTTGCACAGTGTTGCTCTGAACTGTGGACATGCTCCATTAGTGCCAGAAATGTGATTTGACTATTTTTGACTTCTGTTGACTACCCAGGGCCGATTTAGTTTCTAAGTCTGTGACAGTGTATGCCTTACCTAGTGTTCAGCTGATGCTTCAGATTTCATAGTTGAGTTTGAGGGGCTGGAAAACAAGAAAAACATTTTCAAGATGATGCTGTTGGAGAGATGCTGCAAGAACTGTACCTTGTTCTTTCAGAAAATCACTTTTGGAAAATCACGCTCATAAAAATGAGAGGGCACGTTTGCAGAGTGGTTCAGCACTAAAATATTGGCTTAACTTTTGTCTTTCTTCCTTTAACAGAAGCCTTTATATATATATATATACACACTGTTGTTATAGGTTAATCATAATGAAAGATAATTTCTTACTCCCTCTTCCTTATTTATGTAAACACAGGCCTGTGTTACGAAAATTGCATCCAAATTTTGCAAATATTTACAATTAATTCCCAAGAATTACACATTGCACAATTACTGAGCCTCTGTATCCGGTATCATCACAATACCCACAGCATTTTTGCCTGAATACGATCGGACTATAGTGACTCTTACTCCAGAAATCACCTTAGCTTTAGTGAAATCTCAGTCCGTTGTGCGTCTCTCTGGTTCAGGGCCCTACTGAGCTCCCTTCTCACCCTGGGAAGTGGGGAGTGAGGAGACAGCTGTAGCACTGGGAAGGTATAGGGTGCAAGAGGCAGCTGTGTGCCATGTGCCCTATGGGGCTGAAGGGGAAAGAGCAGTAGTGCGGCTGATCTGGAAAGGTGGGGCTGTTGGTATAAAGATTAACTTTGGTTTCAAGGAAGGACCTTTTGTTTCAATCATTGGCATATAAAGTTATAAGTACCTATTAAAAATCTAGCCAATTCCCTGGGGAAGACTCTCAGACCTAAAAGACAACATATAATTTCATCTGAAGAGGATATTAAATAGGAACATATTAATTATGCCAAAATATCGTTTTAACAGTAAGGAAAAAATATTAAGATGTGTGTGATTATGCATATGGATGCACAAGAGTAAAAATAAGTAGGATGATTGTCCATTGTAAGGCAACTTTCCTGTTGATTTGTGCAACTCTTGCTGATGACTTTAAACAAATATTCAGGAGACACTTAAGTTAATGTTGTAATGTTCCTATTCCCCAGTTTCCACAGGATGCAAGATGGCAGCTTCCATTCCATAAGCTTTTTGCACTAGATCTTATATAAAAAATAAGCGGTAGGTCTCCTTAAAAGGACCCCTCAAGGCAAGCTGTGAAAGTATCATGAGTGCTATTTCAGTAACTTTCTGTGCCTGTTAGTGGAACTGATGCAGTAATTTACTCCAGAAACATCTCACTTTTGCCTAAGTTTCTTCTGGGAACCTTCATATCTCTATCGAATTCCCCCCAAAATAGATTCTGATCAGGACAGCATCTAAGTCCATATTAAACACACGAATTTTATACACTTAATGGTTAAGTGATTCTGTAAGTAGGGAGACACATTCTTACAGGTTTTCATTTGTGCTTATTTTGCAAGATTACTGAATTCCGGTTCACAGGCTTATGTAGATGCCTCAGAGCACTCTAACCCCTGGTTAAAAAAATCGCTTAGTCACTTTCACTGCGTTAACTTAAGTTAAATACACCATAAACAATACAAATCTAAATAATTTGGGGAACATTTATACAAAGGTAAATCAGCTTCTTATCTAAATAATTTTGGAAGCATTTATACAAAGGTAAATCAGCTTCTTATCTAAATTACATTGAAGAGTTCCAAATGCAGTCTTTTTGGACACAGATGTGTTTTACTCAGTTTGAAGCATTTGTTTTCTGCTTGCATCCTTTAAGCGCTAATGCACATTTGTCGGGCTCTTGCATTGACCTCTTCAAAACAGATGATGGCCCTGTGATAAAGCAAAGAGGGGTTGGTTCATTTTAAGTTTCTCTCTTACCATCCATTACCCTGTTACGTTTGAAAGTCTGAATCTTCTTTTATTGCATGAATTGTACTAAAACTAGTATTAGCTTTAGAAGAGGAAAATTCAGTCTAAGTTTTTTGTTTTAAAAGGAATCGCATTTTTTTCCCTTTTCAAGACAGCAGCAACGAAGCAGTTCGTGGGCTTGAGTGGCGACTATTGCCCCAGTACTCCAGGATTAAAGGAGTGGGGAAAAAGACGATTCTGGAGAGCTGCCTAATTTCAGGCATAGTCACTGCTACCTCTTCTGGCTTACTCTTAGTTAGTTCTTTACGCTGGGTAACTTACCATAGTACACGGTGTGTAAATTATGCAGGAATCTACACTGAAATGCTCATCTTTCACGAACCCTGCTGTCCTTGGAAGCTTGACCAGGGGTAGCAGCGAGGTTTCTGATCATTTTCTTCTGCTGTTGCCTCATACCCAAATGCTGAAGTTCAGCTACAGTGTTATGCTCACTGCAGCTGTATATTTCTTTCTAGATTGCCAGGGAGTGTCTGTACAAGCTTCTCATAATAATACAATAATTGTTAAAATTGTTAAATTATTGTTAAAACATAACTTTTGGATCAGATGAAAGCAAAAGAAAAATCAGCTAAATATGTGGAAAAGAAAGCAAAATTAAGGGATGCAAACACCTTATATTGCTGTCAAGAGTGTGCTATGAGACACATCTTTATTTCCTGAGGACAAACTGGTAAAATGCAATCAAGGCATCATTTCAGTCTGCTTATTCCCATTAATGCACAAACGTTCTGTAGAACGTATGAATATAAAATGTTCCATATATTGTCAACAGTAGCAGTGTTGTTCTCTCTCTTTAATACAAAAAATGCATTAAAACAGTAAAATACTTCATTATTGCTTTTACCTTCTGGATGAGAAGCTTAATTCCTAGGAGACTGCAGGGAGAAAACCAGATCATCTCAGGTACTACTGATGAGACTACAGCGCAGTTCACCCCTGTCAGAGATCAGAGTTTGCAGAAGCAGCAAGCGACAGGAGCTTTAGAAGGGCCACTTATTTGTCCCCGTTTTTCTGCGTGTAAGGAAATGTTCAGTTTGGTTAAATTTGGGTTTAGTGCAGACGGTTTAACTGATAGGAATCCTTAGCAGTCTGTAGTTTGTAAAGTAGGTGGTTCAGAGCCATCAGTCCTTGCCAGCTGGGTTCCGTGGTACAGCTGAGGATGCAAAACCCTTTCTTTGGCCAAGTTCTTGACTGTGCTAGCTTATCAATGTATCAATTTCCAGGTATTCAGGAGCAAAGTCTGAAAATGAAGACATAAACTTAAATTCAATATATGGCTGTGCTGCTGACAGACCACTGTGATATCTTTGCTGGAAGATAGTTGTACATATGTTCTCCCTCCATTTTTTCTTTGTTTAAAAGTCTGTCAGACCATCTAATTAATTTGCTTTGTATTTAGTAGTATTATCTTTTGTTTACAATGGCTTTTCTTCACATCCTCTGGAGGGCTAAGATGTCAGGGTGCTATGGATTTACCATGCATTTTTAATGCTGCCATGCTGTGTTTAACTTTCACTTTTCATTAAGCATCAAAACTGTGAGAATTAAAAGCCTGCTTTTGATGTTCCAATAAAAACCGACAGTCAAATTTGGCATAAGAGGAGGAAAAATGATTTTTTTTTTTTTTTTTTAAGTCTAATCTGACACCAAATACCCAAAATAGAGGATGGCGAGTAATTTTAGCATAAATACTGTAAAAGGCAGGTAATCTTTGTCATTAGTAAATCATCTTTAGAAAGTTTGGTTTGTAAAGCAATTTAACTTATTTTTATTGAGATAATAGGTTTTTCGCTCTGACACCTGAGAGCAGTGTCTGTAAATTCCTATGACATAGTCTAAAAAGCCAAAGACAATTGCAAATATACAACACCTTTCTATTGTTAGAGGAATACTAAAATAATTTCATAAGCCTTTCCCCTTTTATAAAGGGTTCTGCAATTCAGAATTTAAGCTTGCGTGGCATAGAAAAGTAGCTGATTTGATGAAAATGTGGTTAGGAAAAGAAGTTTTCATCATGTAGACATTTTAGGTTTTTTGACTGGCTATTTCACTTTTAGTCTAGACTTCAGAGTGCGTGTGTGTGTATATGTGTAATGAGACCTAACAGACCGTTTACTGATTAAAGTTGAAGAGGAAGGAACTAGGGGAGAGGAGCATGGCAGGATAAGTGACTTGTAAATTGTATTTCCATGCACCTTGCTGAAGTGTTCTTTATCCATAATAACATGATCTTGTGCCTGTTTTCTCTTCCATATGTATGCCATTTATAACTGCTTCTTCTCCCTTGATGTCAGAGCAGACACGTTATTAGCGTAAAAATTGCATTATGCCACACATCATGTCTGATTTTTGAGAAATTCTGAAATTCCATGGAGAGGTTTATTGATATGCCAAAGAGCTTGAAGAAAGCAATGGTATATTAAATTGAGGATCTTCAGAGTTAACAGCATGAGCTGCTGGAGCAGTTAATTTGGACATATTCTTTTTCAAGCCTTTTTCCAGTTATTTCGGTTAGCATGATGGGCTGCTTTGGACTTCTTCATTGTTTTACGGCAGTATGAGCGCATACAGAGGTGTTTAAGACTATGCTTGGCTATCTAATTCAGGACCGTATGCTTTAGTATCCCAGTAAATCTAAATTACCGGTTACGTGATGGTGTTTGTTACTTTCCTCAGTTTCCTAATCTGTCCTAAACATCAGTTCAAGCATTTATGCCATAACTCAGAGCTAGCTTACAGCACGTGAAACTCACATGTCAGTAATACCATGGACATTACTTGGAGCCATATGAGAAGAGTAGGGATGCACTCCTAGGTACGTGACTGTGTTCCTTCGTTTTTGGAACAAGTCACAACAAATGCCATATATATACCCAAGTTTTTCTGGCAGTATTGGATCTGGATCAGGTGGATTGCTCCAGCTTTCCGTGAAGAGAAGGCAAACTCAAAGATAGTTAACTCTAGCTTAAATTAGCGAATGCTCTGTTTCTTGTTTTATATTCTTCTCAAATGTATATATTTTAATCAACTTGTATTATCCACAGGTTTTTATATTACTGAAATATAACTTGAATTTACAAACATTTTCATCTGATATTTATTCTTTCTTTCTCCACATTTCCTTGTACCCATGATAAAATGTGTAATCTGTATGTATAAAACTGTATCATTCATCTTTGTATTTCTTTATTTTGCTCTGTCTTTGTTGTGTCTGTCTCTAACAGGCTCATCTCATCTCTGTATCTTCCTCATCTCCTATCCTTTGGGTTCTGTAAACTTCCTGAAGGTTAAGAGGTAGTATAAATACCTATTCTTGCTTGGGCTTCAGATCATTTCAAATGTACACCCGTGTCTTCATCTCAGTTTCACAACAGCATGCAACTTCTTGCTATAGTGATTAAAAAATACTACAGGCCTTTGTCAGCAGCTGTGGCACACTTAAGAGAAGCTTGTGTGGAATGATGTTTTTTTTTGGGGGGGGAAGTGCCATTTCTTTAGAACTCATTTTCTTACATCAATTTGTAAAACTGCAAAGCATAGCATTTTAGTTAAAACTGCATGACTTAATGTGAATTATGCTTGAGATTCAGGCCTAGCGTTAGAAAAATCGTTAAAGTGACTTCTTCCTCATCCTCTTAAATTATGTATCATTAGTGAACACCAAATCTGCTTGCAGTTACACAGGTACAGTGGGAGTGACATGGTTCTCCACCGATTTAAAATGTTATGCATCAAGAGACTTAAAAGTACATATAAATTCAGCCTGCAAATATGGTATCACCGCTCTGTTATATTAGTATTTTGCCATATACTTAGGAGAACTTACTGTTTTTCAATCCTTGATTTTTGATCTGGACAGTGTGTCTGTTTAGATTTGGAAAATTGGGGACCAGTTGCATTGAAAAGCCTGAAGATTGTTATAGGTGGCTTGCAAATCACATTTTTTTTCTGAATAGGAAGAAATCTGTGTGGTCTAGAAAAATAAGCAACTTCTTTTCTGATTCGGTTTCCTTTGATGTGTCAGTTGCATCCAGTTTGTTTCCATTAACTGTGATTTGCATCTGAATACATTGTTCTTGGGTTTTGTCATTGGCATTCTAGAGATCTCTTGGATTTTGATTAATAAATACCGTACACATAGTTAAATGTCTTGAGCTTTAAATTTTAGGGAGTAAGAGTGTGTTGCATGTGACGTTAATTGACGGGGATTAATTTTTTTTTTCATTTGGCAGGACTAATAGTCTCAAAATGCTGACCTCTGCAAATGCAAACTTCTATTAGCGTAACAAATATGGACCTTATTTTGATGGATTTTGATTTTTAAGTGGCTTGGCTTTGCATGACATGGTATTTTTTGTGTGAATTCTTGCTCTATTCAAAGCTCTGGCAATTTCACATTAACTGGAAAAACCACTTATTTTTTATGGACACCAATTTAAAATATAATTTAAAAAACTGTGCTGACACTGGCTTTTTGATACATAGATAAGCCTTCACGCCCATTTTAGTGTTGTTTTATCTGTTAGGTATTAAGTTCCTTTGTATGTAGGTTGGATATTTCGATGATACCACATTGTGCATTTGTTTGATACTTCAAAATATCTGAATGGCTCTCTGATGACTTCTCAAGGAATGCAACTCTTCAGATGCTTTATGCAGGTGGACTACAGGATAAATCAAGGCTTTTAAACTTCAGATTTGTAAGGACTACATTGCACTCTTAAAAAATACAATACTGCATTTACACCATAAATAAACATTTTGCTTGAGAGACCTGGAATGGAACTGGCAAGGACAGGGCCTGGAAGAGCTGAATAAATGGCAAGGCTGCTGCTGCTCTTATTCCCTCTTACAGGGAGTTGATGGTTTATGCCTTCACCATTCTTAGCAGCCGAAACACCATATTGCCAACTTAGAGAAGTAATAAACCATCCCAAGTGTTTTTCTCAGAGCAGATGTTTAAAGCCTGGCTAGGGTTTGGGGTTAGTTTGGATTTTTTTTTTTTTTTTTCTTCTTTTGCACAGTGCTTTGCAGGCTCCCATATTATATCTACAACTATATCTATTATATCTACAACTACCTGAAAGGAGGTTTTAGAGAGATGGGAGCTGACCTCTTCTCCCTGGCGACAAGTGATAGGACAAGAGGAAATGGGTTCAAGTTATGTCAGGGCAGGTTTAGATTAGATGTTAGGAAGCATTTTTTCACTGAAAGGGTTATTAAACATTGGAATAAGCTGCCCAGAGAGGTGGTGGATTCACCATCCCTGGAGGTGTTTAAGAAAAGGGTAGATGAGGTGCTTAGGGACATGGTTTAGGAGTGGTGGTGTTTTTATCAGGGTAGGTTAATGGTTGGACTTGATGATCTTAAAGGTCCCTTCCAACCTCACTGATTCTATGATTCTATGATTCTATAAAGATAAAACTTGGAGAAAAGTTGGATTTAGTCTGTCTGTATTCCAGAGACAGTTTGATGCAGTGGTGACTGTTCATGTTTTGGTGGAAATCGGAGAGGAAATAGGTTGGGGTTTTTTTGTTTGCTTTTGTTTTAGTCTAGGTATGATGTGACAGCTCCTCTTTTCATTCACATAGCTCTTTGATTGTTGCTTCATGGGACCCTCGTGGTGCCAATAACTGTTTCCTTCATTCAGAGAAAAGAGTCAGTTGCTGAAATTAAAAACAGCTTGAGGATAAAGCACGTATATAGTTGCCAACATGCTTTAGCAAACAGTATTTTTAATGACGTTGGAAAACCAATGTAGCGTGTTGATGACAGTGTTCAATAGGTTGCCGTCAGTATGCTTTTGGTCCTACCCCATTGGGAATTTCTCATGTGCTTAACAGTATTCACCCCAAAAACATTTCCTTTAAGTCAACATGAAATTATACACAAAGTTCATAATTTATGAATTTTTGTGGCTTCATAGCTCAGAAGTAGAGGAAGCTACCAAAGAGAAAAATAACCGTGTAGTATTACAGTCCTGTTCTTAGGGAGAGGGCCACCCTAGCACTACATCTACCTACTGTCTAGTGCAAAATATACAGACATTTAACAAACTAAATGTGTATAGGAACAAAAACCTCTCCAAAACCCAGTACTTTGTGTCTTACGTTTCTGTTGAAGGGCCACACAGAGACTAAGTTTCAGATTTGCATTTTGCTGACTGTGTTGTTGCATTCCTGCAATGTGTTTAAGGTACTCTGTAAAAAACTTTCCCCATGACTGTCTTGTGAAAACAGAAATTACCTGTCTTTTCTACCTTGTATTTTTGATTGTTATTCAATACAGTAAAAAACCGCAAACTTCTTGTTCCAAGATCCAGAAAGCTGTCTTAAGTTACAGAGCTATTTAAACATCTCTTACTGCCTCAAGGTAAAGCTTGTGTTCTTTCAGATTACTCCAGCATATGGGTAAATCAAAGTTTGAGGTCTTCCGTTGGCACAGAAAAAGAACATATGCTATTCTTATAAACTTCACATGCTTTCTGGTTGTGGCTTTTATTTCCTACTATGTATATTTTTACATATTTTTCTCCAGAAAGAAAAGTGGACACAATGTTTAAAAGTTAGCCTTTGGACTTCTATGCTAATTGCTTAGAGGCTTTTTACACGTCCAATTATGATGTTAAAACTTCAGTATTTGTAACAGGTGGTCCATGCTCTGACTCCTTTGTTGGTCAATATTTTTATCTCCCCGGCAGATATCCTCGCTTTGATTTTCTTGAATTTTTGGGTCCAGAAAAAAAAAAAGTATAGGTGTAAATCCCCAATTAGCAACAAATCCCCAATTAGCAACAGAAAGATAATGAACTACTCTTTCTGTTGCTTTCCCGTAATGGCTTTATAACATAGTATGTATGTTAGTATAAGTAATTATGACAAGTATTTCCCTTTACATAGATCCTAGAATACAGAGGTGTTTCTAAAAAGAAGAAATTAAGAGTTAAGACACTCTAATTTTACTAGATTTAAAGTTTTCTGGGAGTAAGTTAGGGCAGAAATTTTCCCTTCCTAGTGGAAGACTCTTTTGTTACGTTATTAAAATCTCCAAAATAGTACAGAAATCCAATGTATATATTAATTATTTTTAATAGTTATAATAATAGACAATGATCTCTGTAAAAATAATTCTAGGACTGCTAAATAAACAATAAAGAAAATAATTCCAGTGTGAAGTAGTATATGGGGATACGTAGTGTAAAGGTGATGGTGCAACAATGATGGAACTTGGTGTTTTTTCTTGAAGGTCTAATTAAAACAGACAAATTGAACGACCATTTATAAGCATCTTGCATATTTTATTAAATTATTTATTTCTGGCTTCCAATTTGCAAAAGTTCTCTCTTGTGACATTTAGGAATTAGTAGTGTTTTTAAATGTGAATTCCTTTAAGTTACATTAATAAGTTGCTTTCTGAAATCAATCCTTTATTCTTGTCGTATGTAAATTCTAATCCAGACTTATTTTTGTTTACTTCATTAGGTTAACGTGCATGTCATGTCTGTTTTTTGCCATTGTCTGTTTATTTCACTGTAGTGCTGAACAAAAGCCCTAATTTCTATTCTTGTTTTTATCTGTCCTTGTCTTGAATCAGAGAGAAAATATTTACATTTTAAAGATTGATAGATTTAGTAATAAGATTTCTAGCAATACATTTTAAAACATTCTGTTCCTGTACTTCCTAATCTAAATGAAATCTCTCTGGCTATGCTACCAGGATGCAGCACAAGAGTCTAAAAACTGTTTTGTGTCATGGGAGATTTGACTAGTGGAAAATGAGATGTTGATTTTCATGAAAACCAGCCTTTTCCTTGAACAAGTGTTTCAACTGGGAATTCATGACCAGACTTAGACAAGGCTACTGTGGTGCTCAGCTGTGACAGGAGCTGGATACTTCAGTATTTTGGCAATGATTGAGGTACTCTTGTAAGTGTTCAGACTGGATCCTGCGAAGCGCTTTGTTTCCTGGCTGTGGCTCAGGACATGCTTGGACTGCAAGCGTGCGTAACAGTGGTGTGAGGGCACACACCATGGCTTTTTGAATAGCCCAATGTGCCTCACTTAGGACTTAGACTGACTGTCTTCATCTTCAAGTATCGTGAACATATGGTCTTTGTTACTGTGCAAGTTTAGGTTGATTTTCACCAGAACCAATGTTTTCACATCATCATTTCTCAGTCATATGAGAGACTTTATTTGCTATGGAAACAAATATATGCTGGGCACGAGATGCTGACTCTGGGCCAGTTGGACTCTGTAGTTATTCCTGGGTATGTGTTAGGGCAGTAAGAGATAGTTGGCTCATATATTTAGTACTTTTTCCTGTACTTTGTTGTGGCGTTCAGAGCTGTGCATGGCTCCTGCCACGCTGGGGAGGGAGGAAGAGTGAAGGCGAGCAGGGAATGGCCCGTCGCCCTGTGGGGCTTGTGTGCTGCCCTGCTGCCAGCCCCACACCCTCAGTGTGTGCGCGATGGCCTCTGGCTGTGCACAGGGACAATGCTGGCATCAAGTAAAAAATATGCTTTATGTGACATATACTTGTTACTTAATCCCGTTTTTCCTCTTGAGCTTTTGTTGGCAAAATTTTGTTGGTCACAAGGCTTACTGTTTGCTTACATGAGACTGAGACCTGCTTAAAAGCTTCTCATTTTGAGTTATTTTTAAAACTTCTATAAAATACTTCTATAAAAATGGAATTTTCTGAAAATGTGCTTGCCGGAACATTAGTTTTACACATGTCAATAATCACATTGTTCAATACTGAGTTTTTAAATCATCTTAATTTCCAATACATCTGTTTTTATAGCAGCCCACTTTTATGCTGGGTTTTGTAGTTGTTGTTATAATTGGGACATTCTTATACACATGAGTAAATTTACGGAAATTATTAATCCTGTTTTATTCAGTGAGGAATATTCTTGTAAATAGATAGTGCTCACAATTGGCAGCTCCTCAAACTACTTACAAAAACTATATGAATGCAGGACTTTCCTCAAATGTAGTATCTTAAAAATCATAAGCTTTAATTGGCGTAAAAAGTTTGTCTTCCAATATTCAAGAGTATCTTTTACATTTTCTAAATTACGTTCTCCCATTCCTAACAGCACATGATAAATGTTCTGTCTTTTGAGAATGCGTTATTCTAAATAAGTCTTTAATTAAAATGCCATGTTTGGATACTTCATATACATTTGATATGAAATGTACGTAGTTCTTGAACAGCTATTTCATTAGATGTTGCTTTGTTTATAGAAGTAATTGTTAGTATTTTGTAATAATGATACTTTTTTTAGCAGGTCAGATTGTTTCCCCACAGTCTGCTCCAGCCTGTATTGAAAACAAAAATGATGTGAGCAGAGAAAATAGCACTGTTGACTTTAGCAAGGTAAGTGTTCACTGAAGGTGAAGAGAGCTTCCTAACTACCAAATAGATATTTTGAATGAAATAAAATGAATCCGTGTGAATCAGGAAAAGCTGTGAAGTGCAAATTTTACTTCAGCATTAGTTTCATGTGCACTGCAACACAGTTTGTATATAAGAAAAAATAATTTTTTAATTACTAAAAACTAAAACAAAAATTTAAAAATTAAAGTAAAATTTGTTAATAAATTACTGGTTACGGGAAATCACAGCTCAGGATCATAGACAAGTTTATTGCATGACTATAGCATAGGTGTATATTTGTAAGGGGATGTTTTACAAATTAACAGAAAATTATTGAAGTAGAAAAGTAATTCAGAATTCTTGTAACTTACCTCTCAGATTTTTACTTTTTGTAGATGTAATGCATGAAAGCAAACTACGCTTTTTATAACCTGAATTCGTGGATTCCAGATGTCTCAAACAGAATGTGTTTCTGTAAACCTTTAACTTAATTCTTCTGGCAAGCCAAGATATTTCAATACACTTCACAAAAGATGTTAACTGTTCAGTAGTGGAGATTGCAATGACAGTTCAATGTTAGATAGCAAAGAAAAGCAAACAGCTTCTCAGCTTTAATGTAAAGGAGAATCGTAATTTATTTAAGAAGTCTGTATGTACCTAAAACAAACTGTCACATTAGATACAGATGACAGACCTGACAGGGATAGATGACTTCAGCTGACACATTAATACAACAAAGGTTGAGTAAGTGAAGAAAGGTGATTTAAACCAAAATTCTGAACAACAGCCCATTGAGTCTGTTGAATCTTAGTGTTAGTGCAACTGAGCTAAAAGTAGAGTTATGTGATTGCTCCATCTGGTGCCAGACTTATTTCCTAGCAGCAGTAGCTATTTGCGCCATTTGAATTCTTGACTGAACATACCAGACTAGGAACGGTATATGGCTGAAATAAAGATGGGAAACAGATTCTTTTGTCAAAGACAGGGAGAAGAAAGGAGTCTGGCTGGTGCTGTATTAAGGACCACATTTCTACAGAGGTAGCAAGGAGATCTATAAACAATGACAAGTTGTTAAAATTTTTATGCTAATAATTTAAAAATATTTAAAACTAAGACTATAATGCTTTAAAAAGTCAAGTAGGGTTTTGGTTTCCTGATATTTATATTAAAAGTGTTAACTAAAACTGTTTTGGCGAGTTGTCTAATACCAAGATGTAAAATTTTGTAAAGGATATCAAATATAAAGCTGCCTATTCAAAATTAAGCTGTGCAGAGGTGAAGCTCATAACAATCCAAAGGGAACAACGTGACATCCAGTAGTGCTTTTCTTACACGCTTCCCCAGTTGCTTTGAGTGTTGTAGGATCAAAATCCCAGTCTGTTATCTGGCTGCATGATGTTTGTATTAAACAAGAATGGAGGCTGCATCATTTGATCCTTCACTCGCTATTTTTGTAGCATTGCAGCTTTGCTGATCAAAAGAGCTCTTCCTATTTAAACTGGCCTGAGAAGAGATCAACATGTCATCTTTTGGCTAGCCTCAGCAGTGTTAGATACCAGCAAGGACGTCAGGAAGATGAAAGGAGCAACTTTGGTTTGCAGAAATGAAGTAACAGGAAAGGGTTGTAATTGAAATACCTTTTTTGACTGCCTTTAAATAGATCCATTTATCCTTTTGAAGATGCATAAGTAAAGTACAATTTCCCCTTGAAATGTGCTATTGCAATAACTCCCAACGGTTATCATTGGAATTATGTGCACAGATTGAGAGGAAAGTAGAGCAGTACACTAATTTTCTCTTGAGTATTGTGATTTCTTGCTCTAATTTTGTTCCACATATTAATTTCATTTATCTTATACAAAAAAGCACCTTTGACTACCTCACATATTCTCTCCTTGCTTATCTGTCTCCCTTGGGCTACTTCTAATATTCCAAATTTTGGAGTTGATTCAAAAAGTTGACTTAATCTGAATACGGCACTGAGACTGGGTTGATTGTATTGGTATCTATTTACGAATAAGGTAAGACATGGCACTAAAAGCTGTCTTGAATGTTATTTCAGTAGCACAGGTAGGGAGACATAGTTTCTGATGTTTGTACTTGTAAATGTGTCACTCCTCTTCCTCTGGGGACACCGCTAGGACTTTGTATTCCTGGGGTGATATGGAGGTGATCTGTCACAGCACCACTTTATCCTGTGTCCGAGCAGGATGGGGATGGCAGTTAACAATGGCCTCTGGCTGCTCTCTGTTTCTTACGCCAGAGGCTGAAGGGAACCCTAGTTGGCCTGAAATAGAAAATGCATAAAGGGACTGCACCCGTGTCCCTTCTCATGGCAACGTTCCTGTGCTCCACATGGAAACAGTATTTCTGAACCAAACCCGGGTCGCATACTGACAGAGTTTGGCCTTTCAAATGCCATGTGAAGTAATCGACTTGCTTTAGAATAGTGGTTGGCCCTGCTTATAAATAAATTTGATTAATATGCGTCAGGGCTTTCCGAAGAAGTGATGT
Source organism: Vanellus vanellus (assembly GCF_965231255.1). Lineage (NCBI taxonomy): Eukaryota > Metazoa > Chordata > Aves > Charadriiformes > Charadriidae > Vanellus > Vanellus vanellus. Next base: position 19,879,619 of record NC_138910.1, read on the forward strand.
TGGATATTTACAAGAAAGCTGGTGAGGGACTTTTTGCAAGGGCATATAGTGATAGGACAAGGGGTAATGGCTTCAAACTAAAAGAGGGTAGATTTAGATTAGATATGAGGAAGAAATTTTTCACTCTGAGGGTGGTGAGACACTGGAACAGGTTGCCCAGGGAAGTAGTGGATGCCCCATCCCTGGAGGTGTTCAACACCAGGCTGGATGGGGCTTTGAACAACCTGGTCTAGTGGGAGGTGTCCCTGCCTATGGAACTCGGTGATGTTTAAGGCCTCTTCCAACCTAAACCATTCTACGATTCTATGATACTCTGTTTGTCTTCACATCAATTTATGTTTGGTTCTGGGGGAGGCCCCCACCACTGTTTTCAGTCCTTGAGTTGCCCTGGAGGGGAATGGCCTCCACATTAGTTACTCAGTTGTATGTTTATTGGAGCTTGCTGATACTATTTAGTGCCAGGTAATGAATGTGGCGTAGGTTAGGGTGCAGATTAAGATGCATGTGAGGTCTATCTAGCTGGAGACCTCTTGGGATAAGTGACGTATGATGGACAGGTTAGATGAAGCATGCAAAGGATGTGGCTTTTGCCATTGCCCCAAACTCACTCCAGGGCCACCCGTGCTCTTGTTATGTAGTGGAAGCAACACCTGGGGTTCGGGTGTATTTTCCCAATTGGATGCTTCTCTGCCAACTACTTTCCTTTTGTGGGTCTCTGTTCACTACCTAGGGATTTTGGAATTTCAAGCTGATAAATAGTACCGGAAACTTATCTGGAAATACTTTCTGGTAGACAGGAGACTGAATGTTTATTTCAGATTTGAATCTTGATCTTGTGATTTGTATGTTAGTGGGACCTTAAGGTGACAACTGTAGCATGTTGTACATGAGACATTAGTTATTAAATGTTAAATCCATTCACAAGGTAAAATCGGTACAGAGTGCACATTGCTATGTGCCTGAAAGACTACTTCCTTTCTCTCAACTGTACATGACCTGTGACATCAAAATTAAGTGCCAAGTGAATCTGTTGGGGTTTTGTATTTAACCCTGAAGAGTTATTATATGATTTGAGTGGGGAATAGAACTTACCTCACTGATACTTTACCTTGAAAAGGTACTTGGACTCCAACCTTCCACATTGATTTGATGCTTGTCTAACTTTGTGAGGTGTTTGGTTGCCATTCTGGATTAGCTTAGGGTAGCATTAGACATCTCTGTGATCTGAGGGAAATAAGATTTCATTACATGGGCAACTGTGTTATATCTGAATTCTGATTTAGTGCCAGAGCCATTTGCAAGAAAACAATTTTCTAAATATTACCAAAAACTATGCAAACTAGTGCTGACAGATGGCTGTAAGATAGACATTAAAATGGTCCACTTTAACAGTTTATATTGGATTTGGTTGCTGTTGTTGTGTTTAGATTAATAAAAGGAAAGCAAATGACAAAATTCATGCATTTTGAAATGTAGATAATACTGGTGCATAATGAAATCAAACATACATTATGTACTCTATTACTCCATGTCGATCTTTGTTACAGAGTAAACCCTAGACTGATACTGAGGAAGTAAATACAAATGAACACATTCCTTGGCAAACACCTTGGGCTTATGTAGCAGTGTCATGATGAAGCTGTTTTTCTGTCTTTTCTTACCTTCCCGTAAAAGTCAACATCACTGTATAAAAACTCCGAAGTTTTTATTCTGCTTTGCTCTTTCAATTTACTCTTGAGACAGTCATGGTCATAGCTTATTTCCTGTCATTTTCAGCAGAAGAGCAACTGTCTTCCATTAAATCTGAAAACAAAATTACATCTCACTTAGAGTAGTAGAATGAAAATTACATGCAGTGGAACTTGTTCTTCTCATTGAGATTATAATACAGCACTTATGAACTATGAATTCATGATTTCCAGAATTGTTAATTATGGAAAAATAAGGTGTCTTCATTTCTTCTACTGTTACGAATTATTGATGCAGTTATGACTATTGATAACATGTATTAATAGGAAATTAATACTCTCTTCTTCACAAGATTTTGAATGTGGTTTGTTGTCTTTATAAATTATTTCTGCAGTTCTTTAACTATGTTTCCAAGAAAAATTAGTCAAATGATGAAAGACGAGTTGTTTGGTTTCGAGAAACATTTTTAGTTAAAAATAGTTATTCAACAGACAGGAATAGTAGAAACTCTATAATTGAAATAACTAAGGTTATAGTGCAGCGGCCAGAAAGCCTCTGTCAACAAGACGCGGGGGGAAGTCCTTGTGAGTAGCTATTAGATTGTAATTTAACATACTTTTCCCAGGTTGACCTACACTTCATGAAAAAGATACCACCTGGAGCTGAAGCATCAAACATCTTAGTTGGTGAACTGGAGTTCCTGGACCGTGCGGTTGTTGCCTTTGTTAGGTTATCTCCTGCAGTGCTGCTTACCGGACTAGCTGAAGTTCCGATTCCGACAAGGTACGGTTGGATTTCTTTCTCTTCTTGTTTTTCTGAGCACCTTGTGGAGACAGGGTGGTGTGACTTTCAACTTTGTCGTTTATTGAGTTATGAATTTGGTTCTTTCTTTAACAACGACATCTTTTAGAGACATCTTTCTACTCGTTCTTTAAGTGATGTATGGGTCTATTCAGAAACACGCTGGTTGTGTGTGCAGATAATAATTATTTGTAGAAGTTGAAATGGTAGCTTGTTGGGTTACAACAGTTTATTCTATGCAAACTGGTAGTACTGCAGATGAAATACTAAGGTGAAATATTCAGCTGCTTAGAATATTTAATCTGGAACTGTAACTACTTGTTGCGATAATGCATAATTATGTCCAGAAGAAAAAAATGAAGAAGAAATTGAGTAAAGGGTAAGAACAAACTATGTGATTTGATTGACTAGGGATAATGAATGGATGAAGAACATGAAGTAAATATCCCACTCTAAAAGTTACTTTGCAGATACTTGCATGGTATTAAATGTGACTTTTAACCATAAATTTTTATTAGATTCATTTTTTTTTTTCTGAGGTGAAACATTGTCTGATGAAGTACTTTGGTTCGGAGAACAAATTGTGAGGAATTTTTAAAAAAATGTCTAAAATAGACTTTGTAGTCAAATAGAAAGCATTTAAATAGATCTGCAGATATATTGTTTCCTACTGGGGTTGGTTCAGATCAAAACTCTAAGTCTGAGTACACTGACTTACCTATTATTGCAGTCTCTCACTTTTTTTGTATTTGTGCTTCTGTTTGTACACAGATTCTGTCTCTCTCTCCCCTTCCCTCTTTTGGTTTCTATGGGAGTAGAATTCTGACAGAAGGCAGTAGTGTATTCCAGTTGTTTGTGACACTCAGGAAAGTGTTACGCTATGAAATGCAATGCTGAGACTCAGATTGTTGCTCCTAGTCAGATAAACAGTATAAAATTTTCTTTAAGTTATAGTTACTTTGTAGTTACATTGGATATGACTTTTTTTGTCTTTTCTAATTTTTGCATGTGTATAAAGGACATTGAGGGACTGAGGTGGCTTTGAAAAAAAATCTTCTGAAGCCTTTCCTGGTAACCTCCCCAAACTGTCACCAAAAAAAAAAAAAACACCAAACAACAAAAAGAATACAGGAGATTTCTTGATTTTTGGCCAAAAGAAAACTAAATAATTAAAAATAAGGGTAATTAAGAATTTATGCAAAAATGTTTCTTTAAAAAATATAACAATGTTAATAAAAAATTTTTGGTTTGCCTTTTGGCAAAACTGAGAATGTCATTTATTTCATTTGAACCTATCCTCTGCATTTAAAGAATCTTACTAGCCCCAAGCCTAGAGTAGAGGCTGTCTAGAACCTTAATGGGAGTAAGAATGATTTAAAAATTATTTTTATGTGGGGGTAATTTCACTTCCCCAATATTGCAATAATACTACTACCATAAAATAGTTGATTCTGTTGAATTAACAGAATTAAATAAATTAATGTTAATGTGTTCTGCACATAGATTATAATTGGATATATTTATTATATAAGATAAGGTTTGTTATGTAAGGAGGTTTTGATAGTCTCAATCAAGTCTGACTGTGAAGCTTATGATATATTTTCGGAAATTATTTTCACATTTTTTCTAACCAGAGCTTCATGTTTAAATGCATGCGTGAGGATCTTGAAGGAGATTATATATAATATTTGTCTTTGAGGTTCTTCTAGTCCAATTTTTAGATAAGTTTTTCTGTAGAATTTATAGTTACTTTCAACCATCTATCCTTGACAATTTTTGTATTGTTGCAGGTTTTTGTTTATTCTTCTTGGACCACTGGGTAAAGGGCAACAATACCATGAGATTGGACGATCAATTGCAACACTAATGACAGATGAGGTATTTTTACTCATGGCCTGGTTTTAGTCATTTTGTACTGACTGAAGAGGTGTATTAGGGAATCTCCAAGGTGGAATTGTTCAGATGAAATGTGGCTAATCATTCTGATCATGCACAATTAGCATTCTAGGTCATTTCGTGATCCTGTAACAGCCCAGCTTATGCTACCATAAGGAGGTAACAAAAAGAGAAACAGTATTCACATGCCATGATATCTTCACTGAGAAGATTCCATTTTACGCAGTTGCTTTCCAGTGGAATCGATTGTGTTTTAAGCTGTAAAATCTCTAGAACATTTAGCACACATAAGGATGTTTTCCATAGCAGCTGGAACTTGTATGAAAACTATATACCAGAAATTCTAATCAGTTGAAGCTGAGATTGTTTGGTGGGAACTGCATGAAATGCGTTCCGTTTCAGAGAAAAGGGGACATTGTGAAAAATAAGAGTATTCCTTTCTCTATCTCATTATCCTCCCACGTATCCTTCTCCATTTTTCGCAGGTGTTCCACGATGTTGCTTACAAAGCAAAAGACCGCAATGACTTGGTGTCTGGAATTGATGAGTTTCTTGATCAAGTTACTGTTCTCCCTCCTGGAGAGTGGGACCCAACAATTCGAATAGAACCACCTAAAAATGTTCCCTCTCAGGTTTGTACACTGTGAAATTCAGACACTTTTAAACGGTGTGATGAATTATTACTAGGTAGAATTAAGGAATTAAGTCTTCTTAATTTAGCATTTAACAGAGTCACTATATAGACATTTTGCATGCTTTTTTTTTTTGGTTAATTTGCTTTAAGAGAACCCTTGGCTTGCAAGCAAACAGTATAGTGATGACATTTTTTGTAGCTCAATACTAGTTCTGTCCTGAATAAAGACGGACAGTTGTATCTAAAAGTCTTACATTCAGGGGTAATTGGTCATAAGCATCTTTGATTATGCTGAACAACCATGGTTTGCTTTTGTTCTAAGCTAATCGCAAGAATTGATGAAAGCAGCCTGGCTTGCTACTCTTTAAAATGTTTTCTTATACAAGTTTTTCCATGATCAGTTCTTTAAATTTCTTAGACCGCAATTCCTTCTACTATTTTCTGTTATAGAATTCTTCTGCAGCTAATGAAGAGGTTATGTTGATGAATCTTACAATAAAATTCACATGTTTAGTCTTTCAACTCTCAAAGCCTGTTTCTTTTACTAAAATTATGTTTTGGTTGCTAAGACCCATGAGAAGTATCTTTTCCTTCTGGTAGGAGAAGCGTAAGATCCCAGGAGTGCCAAATGGGACTGCAGCCCACGGGGATGCAGAACAACCTGGAGGACATTCTGGACCAGAACTGCAACGCACTGGAAAGTTAGTGAAAACATATGCAAAATCTTAATTGTTCTAAGTGATGCACTTCCAAGGGAATCATAATGGTCCAGTTCTCTCTCAAATGACTGGCTTGGCATATGATTTTTTTTTCAGGCATTTTTCCTGGTTTGCATACCACATAGCTGACACGGACAATACATGCTAATTTGTAGAGAGGGGGAGAGGGAAAGAGGATTTGAGTTTTTACATTGTGTTTATTGCAAGCGCCTTTCTCTGTTATTTATAAAGGTCAGACCTCTGTTAAACTTGACTAATATTTCTTATTTTTGTACAGCATGAAGAAAAAGTTGGGAATAGTCTTGTGCCATATATTATGAATGTTTACAACTATTTTGTAGTTCAAGTTTCTGGGTTGTGCAGCTCTAGCTTTTTTTTTTTTTTTTTTTTTTTACCTCAGTTAGCCATGATACGTCCTGGTACGTGAGGCTATGATTACCACGGTGGCTGCAATATGCACACCTTGGAAGGAAGAATTTGCCCCAGGGAATACTTACGCTCTCTTGTCTGAGATGGGTGTGGTGTAAGTGCATCAGCTGTCAGTGGTTGCCATACAGCTGTCAGTGGTTGCCATACTGCAGTGTAGTTGTGCGATAGACTTTTCTTTTACCTTGCTGCCTCTTGATATTTAGATATCATTCCTACATGCATAAGGCTAAAGATCCAGCTGCAGTGTTTGGTGTACACAGTGGGGCAGAGGAGACGATGGCCAGTCTGGCTGTACGCTGTTCTTTCACTCATTAATGTGGTAATTGACAGCTCAAAGGGTTGTCCTGGTATTTAGGAGATGGGGGCACTTTGTCTTCCTCTTTACCCCGGCAACACCTGATACACTGGGTGCCTGTGAGAAAAAGAGCATTGTGGGGATATTTACTTTAACTGTATCATATACTGTAAGGGACCGTCTGTTCCTAAATATTTGATTATATTTAGCGTAGTGTAAATGACAAAAGATGACAGTTCTTGTCCTTGAAAAATTGTGGCCTACATTAAATTCTATCATCAAGTGTATTTAGCAACAGGTTCTCAAATAAAGAATACGAAGCTCTATATGCAGACGTGCAAGCAAATGGGCACTGTGGTACCTCTCTGAATAAACAAATGCAGAGAATTGTTTCACATAATAAATAATAGGGTTTAATGCGTGGGAGCTAACAACTGCTCAGAACTTTTGGGTCTGGATGATTAGATGAAGATTTTATAAAAGAAACATGCAAATTAGTTTGTTTTAAAAACACAATTTCCTGATTAAAGTTATCAAGACAAGGTTCCCAGAAAGAAGTTTCTGGGAAGAATGAATTGTAAAAATATGTATCATTTGATCAAGGAACAATAGCTTCTCTGCAGTGTATTTAAAGCAATACTGTGCAAGAAAGTTTGATATGCTGTTTTCAAAACCCAAGAGATCAAATTAATGTTGTTGTTGGTTTTGTTTTTGTTTTTGTTTTTTTTTAGATTTTTTGGAGGATTGATTTTAGATATAAAAAGAAAAGCTCCCTTCTTCTGGAGTGACTTCAGGGATGCTCTCAGTCTGCAGTGTCTGGCATCATTTTTGTTTCTCTACTGTGCTTGCATGTCTCCTGTCATCACATTTGGTGGTCTGCTGGGAGAAGCAACTGAAGGTCGTATAGTATGTGTTAAGTCTGAACTTTTAAAACAAACTCACATTACTAGGTTTGTGGTTAGCATTTTCTTACTGTTGCATGAATCACCTTTAAATATTGGTGTTTCAATGTCTAGAAGGCTACAGACTAAGGCATTGTAAAAAGAACCTGTTTGAAAATTTATGGACACTTCTCTCTGTATCATATTCAGAGTGCAATAGAATCGCTGTTTGGAGCATCCATGACTGGAATTGCCTACTCTCTCTTTGGTGGACAGCCTCTCACCATACTTGGCAGCACTGGACCAGTTTTAGTATTTGAGAAGATCTTATTCAAATTTTGCAAGTAAGTGAAGATCGTGATATGCATCATCCTTTGGGTACTGTTAGGTAAAAGTAGAGGCACTGATCCCAAAGTTCCAACATCTGCAGAATAAGATCAACAGTTTGTTTTGGAATGCAGTGCTTAATCTTTCAGACTTTGAAAGTTATGCAGTGACTGAGACACATGAACTGGTGGTAACGCAGAAAGGTTGGTGAGGTTTTTTAATTGTTGGGTTTTGTTTGTTGTGTTTTTTCCCCAAAAGAAAAATCTGTTTTGAAGGGAACGCAAGCTTCAGGATGTTGGGTTTTTTTAATTGTGTCATTTTCTACTCTGAAATAAAACATTTAAATCCGTGTTTTTTCTCATTCCTAATTCATGCAAAAGGTGTTACCTCTCACCAAGGAAGTAAATGCAGTGGCAGTGGTGCCACCTTTCAGTAATCACCCATATAGACCCTGCCTGTCCTCCCCCTGAACAGAGAAGGGGTGAATCACAGAATCACAGAATCATCAGAGTTGGAAGGGACCTCTAGAGATCATCTAGTCCAACTCCCCTGCTAAAGCAGGATTGCCTAGAGCACATTACTCAGGACTGCATCCAGGCGAGTCTTGAAAATCTCCAGAGAAGGGGACTCCACCACCTCCCTGGGCAGCCTGTGCCAGTGCTCTGGCACCTGAACCGTAAAGAAGTGTTTCCGTGTATTTGAACGGAACTTCCTGTGTACTAACTTGTGCCCGTTACCCCTGGTCCTGTCACTGGGAACCATTGAAAAGAGCCTGGCTCCATCCTCCTTCAACCCACCCTTTAGATACTTGTATGCCATAATAAGGTCTCCCCTCAGCCTTCTCTTCTCCAGGCTAAAGAGTCTCAGCTCTCTCAGCCTTTCCTCATAAGGCAGATGCTCCAAGCCCTTAATCATCTTAGTTGCCCTTTGCTGGACTCGCTCCAGCAGTTCCCTGTCCCTCTTGAACTGGGGAGCCCAAAACTGGACAAAACTGAGCCCAAAACTGAAGCATCATGCCAGAACAGCATATCCCTACGTTTATGTTAATGTGCTATACATGACATACCTCTGCCACAGTGTGGGTAAAAATTGTATTTGCATCTTGGCAACCATCATGTTTCTCTGGGATCCTCTCTGCTTTTCTGGCTCGTTGCTGTGAGGGGGACTTCTGCACCAAGATGTCCTGAACCTCCTGAACAACATAGAGTAGGAGACCCTGCTTAGCACCCCAAAAGCTTTTTTATCACCTGCAGGTAGACCTTTCAGTTCTCTGTGATAATTTCACCCAACGTGTTTGGAGCGCTGTTATCATATGCAATAAGCATACAGGATTTTGATGAAAGTTGTTATTCTAGCTACTCTTGCAGCTTAAGAAGAAATTGGCAGGTGTTGGCTGTTCACAAGGCAGGATATGGGGTAAAACGTGGGTGGACCTTATACAATTCACATGAGTGACTATTCTCAAAGCTGCTTACTCAATTTAGTAGAGATAGAGCTCTTTGTGTCCCGTTAACTGGTGGGAGAGCTCAGGTCAAGAAGTGACTTGACAATATATTCAGTTCACAATAAGTAAATAATTTCTGATTCAGACTGTCCCCTGAATCGGACATCCCTAGGCAAAGGAAAATTTGGAGCTGCCTCTTCTCCATTTGTGATGGCTGGACAAAAGATAAACTGTGTTTAATTTTTTTTGTTCTTTTAGAGAGTATGGGTTGTCGTACCTTTCTCTGAGAGCTAGCATTGGACTGTGGACTGCAATCCTGTGCATCATCCTTGTTGCAACTGATGCAAGCTCCCTAGTCTGCTACATTACCCGGTTTACTGAAGAAGCTTTTGCTTCTCTTATCTGCATCATTTTCATTTATGAGGCCTTAGAGAAGCTGTTTCATCTCAGCGAGACATATCCAATCAACATGCATAATGATTTGGATCTGCTGACAAAGTACTCGTAAGTAAGATTTCTCCTGTTAACACTGGGGGTTTTGTTCATAGGTTGTTTTCTCTGTGAGGAACGCAAACCAGTGCACAGCAGGAAAAGTTTGCCGTAGTTGCAAACTTAACATGTGGAAGCTATTTGAGTTAGGCATGATGCTGACATGTGGAAGTACTAGTTACTGGAGGTATGTGTACAAGCAGTGCACATTTACTTGAGTAAAAACTGTCTTGACTTGGAGTTTGGAAAAGCCTACACAGATGGAGTTTGGAAAAGCTTACACACGAGCAACTTGGAACACCGAGAATAAAAAGTAGGACTTGGAGGGACCTCAGCTTTAGGTCTTTATACACGTTTTTATCTAATGAGGTGTGTAACTCAATGATCTCTTAATATAACTGTGTATTGATGATTTATATTTTATTGGGTGTTTAGGCAACATTTTTATATCATATTTACCTGCTTGGGGTTTTCTTCCAAATTGAAATATTCACCTATCTGAAAAGGATATAAAAAAACCCCCTCCTTTATCTCAACCTGTCTGGCAGTTAAGGTTCAAGCTCCAAGAAATGAAGTGGATTTGAAATTGTTAGGCGCTTCTCAGTGACAATTGATTTTGTCATAAACAATTTGTTCTTAATAAGAAGATTTTTTTAATATGACTCCATTTAAGCAGCTTTACTTTATTGTGGAGTTTTGACAGGTAGTATTGTGCTTGGGGAATAAAAAAGTGAATGGCTTTAATCAATACAGTTTCATTTAGAAGTAAAAACTCAAAAAAGACTTGTTTCTGTGATATGAGAACGAAAATGTTCTTCTCATAAAGGACAAGATCCTAGTCTGTCCTGAGGCCAGTTACGCCTGGTCACCTCAGCAACTAAAATTTCATTTAAAAGCATTTTAGAGAAGATCCCCCTCCAGAAATGTCTTTATTAGTTCACTGAACCCATGTGAACCCTCTGCATGAGCAGGGTGGGGCTCAAAAGGAACAATGCTTGAAGTGTGCCACATCTTCTGTTCACTGGAAAAACAGGAGTGTCTCAACCAAATGTCTCATTTGCATTTTAAGCTGGGAAAAGCAAAACACAGCAACAGAGAAAACATTTGAGCTTTGTGTATGTTATCACTAGAAAAATAGTTAGCAAATCCTGAAACTGAACGAACATTATAGACCTTAATACACAGAACAAGTTAAATTCTAGAAACTGCAGTTCTGCTGTGACATATGTCTCCTCAGGCTGAAAAAAATATTATTTCTGTCTAATATTTTAATCAGTAGACAAAGGAATATTAATTTGAAGAGAAAGCAATGAACATCAAGACTAGATCATGCATGCAGTTGAGGTTGTATCCTGGTCTTAGTTAACTGTACTTAATTTCTATGAAGTTGGTATTTCACCCTAAAGAGCCTCAGAGCCTCATATAGCACAGTGTTTGTGTTTGTTTTTTTTTTTTTCCTTTACCACTTCAAAGTAGTCGTCTCAAAGGGAAAGAGAATATGATGTTCTCATACGGTTTTGAAAAACAGATGTTGAAATACTATACAAAGACAAAAAAATATTCAGAAACCATTTAGCAGGCGGGGCTGAGATCTTAAAATATGTAATGAAAAGCATCAACACAAATAGGAATATGGATTCCTGGGTAGATAGCTTTATTCACGGTTAGCTGAATCCTGTGATACTTCTTGAGATTTCAGAGAAATAGGATTAACAGTCTTGCTTGTATAGGTGCAGTGATAGGTATCTCTGTATTTTATGAAAGTGTTTTGTCATCGTAGTCCTTATGTTTACAAATAAATGTTTTTGGTTTTATTTAAAATTGCATTTGTTAATCAGAATGGCAAATTGATTTTTGAAGGATGTTGTTTACTCACTGCCTGCCCTTGGTAACTGTCTTCATTGAATGTAGAATGTACAGAATGGTGCAATTCACGCAGAATGGTGAAAGAGCAGCAATTGTCATTCTTCAATTACAGCTGTTGACCTGTCCTGTCCTACGGTGTTGGAATACGAGCCCAACAGTTTTCGATTTTCCAAACACAATTCCTGAAGGACAAGTGTATTCTAGATGTTTGGAAGAAAGATTTGATTGCTGCCTGGTGGTTTCAAACACATACATACCTATCAAAAGTATTTGATATAATAGTTTTGTAGCTAGTTATGGGGCTATCACTTCACACCTGTATTCTTATTTATTCTTTCACTCTGTATATTGTACAAATAAATTGACTTTTAAACTTGTGCATTGCATTTCACTTTCAGCATTTATGTTGTATCTTCTACTTGAAGCAGTATGCTGTTTATTATTGATATCATGTTCATGGCAACTGACCCTACTAATACCAAAATGACTAGCTGTAAACACAATTAGAGGCAGCATAGTTATTATGGGATGTGGCTTATATTTTTTTAACCTTAAAACTGATTGTTGGAAACACCAGTATGCATCTTCTAAGAGCACATCTGCCGATTCCAAGGATCTGTGCTCTGAACACAGTGAAGTGATAATTCCAGCCTCTTCTGTTCTCTCCTCTCTCTTTTCCTTCATCCGATTTTTTTTTTTAGTTCTTCAGAACTGGCCTTGACAGGTTGCGAGAAAGAAAAGATGTGCTCTGTTGGAGCAACTCTACATCAGCTGCCTAAATGACCAGTGCTTTCACAGAAGGTTTGGTACAACCTGAACTCCGTGGTTTTCTGTGCAGATATGCACATATTACTCTGTCCAGACACAGTGGCCATTTGCCCAGAACTTGGAGGTATCACAATTATAATCCCCACAGGATCATCAGAAGACAAGACATTTCAAATAACCCTCAGCCCCTGCTCAAATGTCTGTACGCTTATGAGTTCCAGAAAGATCAGAAACTAGGAGATGAATAACCGTAAAAGCTTACTTGAGATAAGTGTCTCATTTTTGTGTAGCTGAAGTTGGGCAGTATTGCTTTCACAAGGCATTAGAAGCTTTTTCCGCAGCATCTGAATCCAGTTCTTCTACTTGTAGTTTAAAAGGGTAATAAACTTTGGCTGAAACTGGTCCTGTCCTTAAAGGACCAGCATACTCTGTAACAGAAGCTAATTAGTATCTGCTGTTTTGCTAATTAAAACAGCTGTTTGCATTTTCCTCTTTGGGGATTTTAAAGACAAGTTTTTAATTGTTAGTAAAGCCTTGGCAGTTCTTTAATTAGCAGTGGGTGAACTTCAAAAGGTTGAGCAACTCATTTGTCTTTGAATGCTTAGCCAAAGCTTATGTAAAACTTTATCTTGGATCGGCAATTCTATGCTAGAAAACTCAGGTTATACCATAAAATTTCTGTGTTTTCTATATTGTGCCTGTTGCCCACTCAAAAAGTTGATGATAAATAGGTCAGGACACTGTATATATTTGAAGCTTTCAGTGTATGCTTTGGCCCAGCCCTCCTCTCTCCTCCCATGGGCTTTCCAAAGATGTTCTGATGTCCACAGGTAGTCTGTCTACATCCCAATACTGTTGCCTTTGCCCTGGTGAAGGCATGAGTTTGACCCAGGAAAAGTCATTGGCATGCTGTTAGTACTGTCCTTTGCAGTAACTAGAAAGACAAAGAAAATAGTAACTTTAAATGGTTGGTATTTCAGCCAGATTGGAAACATATTTCAAGTGAGAAAGAAAACCTATTCTGTATTTTGGGTGGGTTTGAATTCTGTCATAAACAGTCTCTGTTGCAGGAGTTTGATGTAGAAGGCTGTACTGCATGCTTTTAAAAATAAGAGGAGATGCAGAAGATTCGTTACTAGTATCTGCCATAACAAACCTTAGGAACTATAGAAAGAACATGCAGAACAGTTGGGAATTTTTTGTTTGGTTTTTTTTGTTTGTTTTCTTTTTTTTTTTTAATCAAGCAGACTCAAATATTTGAAAATCAGCTCCTGAAAGATTTCTTAAAAATTCTTATTTACTATTTTAGGTAGAAGATATGACTTTGAGTTTGTTACAGAATTCTATCTCAAAGAGAGGCAAAAATATCTTTTGTTGCATGATCTAATTATACCTGTTTGTTACTCTGTGTCGAAATATTGGCCCTAATCACCAAGTTATCTACCTGCAGGCAAATCCATTCCGAATTCACATGTAACTTTTTCTTAAAACACCATCTTTATGATATGGATGATAAAGAATAAGGCATTTAAGAACTAAATCATAAGAAGGACCAAGACAACCTGATTTTCAGTGTGGTACTGTGCTGCAATTTTTTTTCTTTTAAAACTGCATTGTTTTGAAGGAACTTAAATACAGTAGCTGCATTGTTTGTTAAATGAAATACACATACTTTTTAATATGGGATCTTTTTTCTTTCCTCTTTCTTTTTTTTCTGTTTTTTTTTTTTTTTTTTTTTAATGTGACCTTTTTGTATTTGTCATGCCATTAGCATTTGTAGGTTGGCATAGCAACTCTCTTATTTCTGCACTCTCCTCCTCCTGCTTTTTCCTACCCCTGTAGCAAATATATCTCCGGTTCGTGAATCCTGTCTGGAACACTGATGCACAGCAGTTTTAATGTGTATATTAAATATTAGGATATAATTTTTTTCTTGGAAAGGAGAACCCTGCAACTGGGTGGATTAAAAACAGGTTCTGAAAAGGAAAACAAAATAAGCATTGTGGATGAAAGGAATGTGATTGAGAAAGCAATCCAGTATTCTTTAAAATACAGGCATTTTTAGATAGTTATCTTAGAATACAGAAGATCAATTATATCTCAGTGTGAGGTTGCTTAGATCTTGGGACTTTGTATACCTTTTGTTTTTTATTAATTCTTTTTTCAGAGTGATGAATTCATGTTGTTTTTAATAATTCTTTACCAGAAGTTACTCAATTATTAACAGATTACATTGAATAATTTTAAAGTGATTTCTTGGCATAGTAATATGCATATTGCAATCTGTCTTGGTATTGACATGCACTTAAGCATTAGGAGTAGAAAATCCCACTCTGATGTAATTAAGGAGCCAAGATCATGTCAATCTCGGTATCTCTTGCAGGCTATAGAAACCATTGCTTCTAGAAGGCGTTGTGAAGATTAGTTTTGCGCGTACCACTGTTTCAAATCTTTCATTATTTATATGACTTAATCTAAATACATTATTATTGGGTGAAAATTATGTTGTTTTGTACCCTGTATTCCTTAAGCTGCAGGTGGAATGAGAAGAGTCAGTGCTGATAAGCCCAGAATTTCTTATTAGGATCCTATGCATGTATTTGAATTCCAATTCCTGTAATGATTTCTTTGAACTTAGAAATTGATATAGATTTTCTTTACCACTTCTTTATAGATTTTTTTTTTTTCCACAAGTTAAGTAACTGTGCCATATCCTGTGTGTCTTTACCTAAGAATGTCCCTCTTCTTCCCAGAACCATGCAACTGCTATCACTGAGTTTAACTGCTGGTTCCCTTTTACTTTGTGACAAACCCTGGAATTCAGAAATGATTTTTCTTTATTCCGTTTATTCTAGGACTTCTCTGTGTCTGCCCAACCCAACTGACTCATTTTTCTCTTTCCCCCTCTTTTAAGCCCAGGGAGTGCCCACCTTGCTTCATTCTTTCCTCCTACTCAGCCCCTTGACAATTCAGTTTGTAGTTGGTAGTTGTTCAGCACAATGCCTTTAAAATCTGGGAAGGCTTATGTAAAATCCTTGGGCGGTTTTGTTGTAGTACATTTCTATGTATTGATACACTACACCTGAACAATTGAAACTTAAGCTGACCATATAGCATTATAGTATATTACGATGTATTATTTCTGAATGAGCATTATACTGAATCTGCTCTCCTCAGGTGTATGTTTTTTTTGACTTTGGAAGCGGGGTGAAGTGACATCCTAGAACATCTCAGTGAAAGCTTTCAGATGAATTGTCAATATCCCATGTAATTACACCACTTTCCTGCAAATTAATGTCTCTGTATGGCAGTTACATACCATGGTGCAGCTAAGAATGCATGGACGATGGCATACTGCACCAGGCAGCTAATAAAGACCAACCTTTATGAGTGACAGCCAAAGTGAACAAAACTACGATGTGATTATAAATCTGTTTTCTAGACTTTCCCCTTGACATAACAATGTTCTCCTCTTGATGCGCTATCCAAAGAAACCTGAATCTTTGAGATTTCTTCAGTCTAACATCAGTTCCTCTCCCCTCCCCGGCCCCATTTTCTCTCTCTCTCTCTCTCTCTCTCTCTCTCTCTCTCTCTCTCTCTCTCTCTCTCTCTCTCCGAAATTGTTGTGCTACTGAGTGCATTGTCTAGGTACGTTTATAGGCTTTCAGTTGCCTCCTCAACTTCTGCAATTAAACTATATAGACTTCCAACTTTAGAGAATACACATGGATGCCTACCGATGTTCGTGATTGTCAGAGAAGGGCTATTTAACTTAATGACTCAATGGTCTAATTCAGGATGGCAGATCTCATGAATAAATGACGAAAAAATCTTGTCTTGCCGTGACAGCTGTGCTTTGAAAGGGTTTTGTGATACTGGGAATAGAACTTAGCTGACAGGTCCATTTCCCATCAGTATTAATTATTTTGTTTCCAGTCTCTTCTCCATTGAGACTCTGATTTTGTCACTGTGAATGTTGGCATGAGAAGGAATATGGTAAATATAATGCCAGACATTAATGCCAACACCAACAGGTGTTGTAGGTATGGGGCAGCAGAGA
Organism: Vanellus vanellus; assembly: GCF_965231255.1. Taxonomy (NCBI): domain Eukaryota; kingdom Metazoa; phylum Chordata; class Aves; order Charadriiformes; family Charadriidae; genus Vanellus; species Vanellus vanellus. The sequence continues at coordinate 19,895,917 of NC_138910.1, forward strand.
AGTCATTGTCTATGACGTTGTTGTCCCCTTCCCCTAGCAGTTGTCAGACAAACAGAAGGACCCTGCGAGTGCCTATAATTCATATGAAAATGGTTTATTTGGAGACAAACTAACCATGCATAGCGTTCTGCTATTGATGTGCTTTCCTTCAACCTTGTAAATGCAGCATAAAGAATACTTATGCATAGATTCTAATACCTTACTTTTTAAAACAAAACGAGTGATGTTAGCTTCCATTTCATAGCATCTTCTCTGTTATGTGATGCATGCACAGCACACTTGTAGAGCATGCTCTGTGTCTTAGGAGAAAAACTTCCTACTCATATTGCCAAATATGTGCTCTGATACTCAGCGAGACATATTGTTTAAACAGGCACATTTTTTGACTTATTTGTCATACTTGCCTGTTGTTTTTTTTAATAATATAAGTATTCATATTGAGCAAATCTCCTTCTCTATATTAAGTAACCCAGAAGAGATTTTACCTTTCTAGGAATGGGAAATGGTATATTGGCTAATCATGAAGTAGCTGCAGTTGCATCTTTGATACATCAGATCCTTGGCTAGTAGCAATAGGTGTACCTTCCATTATGTACGTGATGGAAAAATGGGAGCTCCAAAACAGTGCCTTGTGAATTGAATAAAATCATCAATAGTAATTATTTTTTTAGTAATAGTAATTACTAGCCTCCTAGTCTTGAAAACAACATACTGAAAAATGGCAACTGCCTAGGGATGAATGGCCGTGAGGCTTCAAAGGAACTGCACCATTTAAGTGTGTTTTATTTCCTTGCGAAAATACTGTGCTAGGCTTTTGTTCAAAGTTCTTATGCTGGCTGTAATGGCAGCAGAATAGACTAGCACCGTGCTGCCTGTTTAAAGTCTGCGTGGGGAGGAGAGCGTGTATGAGAGGTTGAAGAGAAGAAAATGGTGAAGAACGAACCTGAAGAATCAGGGGTAAGAGGTGAAAATTAGAGGGATTCCCCCACCAGACCCAGGTTAATTACAGTTTAATAAATAGGCCTAGGGAATAAGTTTCATGTTTTGAAGTAAATGGAAATTTACAGTCAGGATTAAAGTGTTTTTAGTACAGAACTTACCTGACTACTTTTTGAGCAATAGCGATGTTTATCTTTTATTGCTGATCTACAAAGGAAATATTCCCCAACTTTACATATAAAAGAACAGGTTTCTGTAACCCCTATTCCCTTTCCCACTGTCCAAATAAAGAGGGATCATACGGACAGTCTTTTTAGTGCTATTAAGTATAGTAATAATTATTCCTTTGGGGGAACAAAGAGCACTGCTGGTTGTCTGAGATGTCCTGAAGCTGTTGTTGTCAAATCCTAGCTCCGTTCTTTGAAAACAGGACAAATTGTAGGAAATGTTGCACACAGTGGTTAGGGATCGCTGCCTCAAGTTAATGAAATTTATGAAATTGACACTTGTGAAACAACGGCAAAAAGAGCTAGGAAGAATGTGGGGAGGTTGGGAAGACAAAGAAGGGAAGGGGTGCCATCAGCGACCTATGCAACCTTTACCGTTACAGTCAGATTGGTGCTGGAGACTGAGCTGAAGTCTTGATCCTCCTGTGAAAGGGAGAGAGTACAGGCTCCAGAAGATACCGGTTTGTCAGGCAGTCCTGAAATTTATTATTTCTAATCTACCTTTGTTCCCGATCCTGATTTTCCAGAGATTGCTTGAGCACCTTGGAAGATGCAAGACTCCTTGCTTTGGTTGTTTCTGTGGCTAGCAGGATTGGGCCATTATTCTTCTGTTACTTTCTCCTTTTGTCAGTTCTGATCTTATGACAGTTCTCCTGCAGTTTCCTGAAGACTGTCTTGTCTGAAATGCTTTATTATTCTACCTCAGATTTATAAGGCGCTTTGTAATAGGCTGTATTAAGAGGTTTAAATACCCTAGAAGGAAGCTAGCTCCACTGATTTCTGCCTAGTTGCAAAATACGGACTTTTTAAATACAGAAGGGAGTGACCTGTGGCTGTGTATCTAGTGCCATTTTAGATCTCTTAGCCTCCAGATGCTGTGAAAACAAAGGTACGAGTCACCGTAGATCCTCTCACATATGTGCCAACCCATCATGGATGTCACAGATACGATGGGGTATATAGGCACTCGTGTTTAGGCATCTGAATTGCTCCCAGGAGATCAGAAAGTCTTGCAGTAGCTGAAAGTGTAAAGACGCAAAGAGAATTGCTCTGTCATCACTGTGATGAAATGGGTATTTTGTGAGATTGGCAGCAGAGATTATTTTTTTTTTTTTATTTGCGCTGTAGTGACACCTATGCTTTTGCCACCACAACCAATGTCAGATTCTTCCCTGCCTGTATTCTAGCCATGAAAAAAGCAGTTTCTTTCTAGCCATGATGAAAGAGGATCAAATGAATCATTCTGTATCTTTTAGCATGACAAAGATGGTTGCTGACTTCTTGTCACTAAAAGGCATGGGAGTACGTTACTAAGTTGGTACTGTGTTTGGAGCTGAGTATGCTGCTCAAAAAATATAGGTGTATATATAGTCTCTTGCTCATTGGTAATAGCATAAACTCCACATACATCTCTTGTAGTGGGCAAGTGCTCAACAATTTAAACTTCACAAGAACTTAAGAGCATTTTGAACCTCCAAAAGGCAATACATTTTTACTTATTCCAGCCTTCTGAGTAATACTTTATCAAGACAGATGAGTTGGTGGTTAACAATTCAGTGTATTTCACTTTTTCTCCTGAGAGCTGACCTCTCAGAGTAAAAAATGACAATGAAAGAGACTAAGAGTTTTTAAAGATTAAAGTAGAAAGCCTTATTTCACTAATGTGAGTTTCTCCTTGCAGGTCAGTTGTGTTGGGAAATATTCATCATTGAAGCAATTACATCTGTAATGAAATGTCACGTTTCGGTTGATAATCTTTTATGTTCTGACATTGAATTGTACCTCAAGTTGTGTTTTCCCGGCTGGACAGGGCTTATCTTACTACCTCACATTTCTATAATGTTAAGCAATTAATAGGATGCTGGAAAACAGTTATACCATGATACAATCTCACATCAAAATGTCAGTGCTGCCAAAAGATGTAGAGTATGGAAAACATTATAATGTTATATAACGGTCTTCTCAGTAGAAAGCGGGATCCGATCTTTACAGTTAGGGCTTAGTTCTGTACCCATTCTGTGACAAAAGCTGGGTGCAGAGAGATTTTGGTCTGCATGGGTGGAGTTTGCGCAAGTCACTTGGTGATGAACAATCTGCCGTCGGTAAATGCCTGTGAAACTTGGTAAAGGCCAGACTGGATTGCTGTGAAGGAGGAAAATGGTATTGTTACGGAAATAAACAGGGTGATGATCTCATCTGAAGGTGAATTACTTGAGCTGTATTAAACTATAGCTTCAATTGTCACATCTCTGACTAAGGGAATAGAAATTTGGCTTCTCTAACTTTTAAATGTAATTTTGCAGTTTGCAGCAAGTGTGGCTGTACCACGGTAGCGTTGGTGATATGCACAGTCTTCCCTTCTAGTGAGAAAGTGACTGTGACTGAACAGCCCACGTCACCTTGGCCTACTGTAATCAAACCCCAATGGGCCATCGCCCAGCGTCTGCCCAGTCTGCGATCAGCGATGGACATCAGGGGGCAGGGAGCTCCTGTGCTCAGAGGAAACAGTAGTAACCTGAAATAGCCACCTCTGTATTGTTGCATGAACACCAAATACTCCCTTGCAATAACGTAGACATACCGTTTGTTGACTTTATTATGCTACTGTAGCTCACTAGTAATGATGTGCTTCATTTAACCCATTTTGTAGTATCTTAAACTACGCATTGAACACGCATTCATTCTGCACTTGGGGCCTGATCCAAAGCGTATTAAATAAGTTTGAAAGATCCAGTCTACTCCAATAACTTTTGGCTCAGGCCCTCTATTCCTGGATGCTGTTGCTTTTTTTGTTGTTGTTGTTTGTTTTGCTTTTTGTTCATGGGCTGTAAGGGTTTTTTCTTTCTTTTATAAATAGCTGCATTTAAAATAAAAGCAAGGAGTTGCACAAAGACAACCTGCATCTCTCTCTCTCTAAATTAAATGCAGCTGTTGTCACATGTATAGTATTGTAATCGAAATACAGTGGCACTATTCTGTACTCATAATGTAGACGGCAGAATTTCTTATCTAGAAAATACTAGAAATCCAGATGAGGATTGTCATTTTGTGGAAAGATAAACAGCCACAGAGAAAATAGATGGCATAGCTAACTGAATAAACTGATACTCTCTGGAACTGGAATGCAAATGTACGCTTAATGGCTCTCCGCTTTATAGTCATATAATAGTCATATAGTCCTGTCCTCAGCTACTCTTGAAATCTTTATCAGAAAGGAGACTATAGAATTTATTTACAGTCATCATAAGCACGTTAAGATACTAGCAGCATACATAGTACTATAGATTTTTAAAGTAGGATTAATTTAAAGAGAACTGCAAAGCACACTTGACATCTTGGAACCTACAGAGCATCCTGCGTATATTGAAGGCTTTGTCAGAGAAAAAGCCTCCCACGGTCGCTTCAGAGGCTTTAAAGGCTTAATTTTGATTTTGAATTGCTTATTTGCAGTATTGTCCTCCCACACTGCCTCGTCACGTTTTGTATGTTAAAATACGCAATTTAAAAGGAAAAGCATGCTGTGGGGAAAGGAGAAACAATGGGCACAAAAGTTCACGGAGCCTTTGGTGCTGGTGATCTTGCGGAGCCCTGACAGCTGACCCGGCAGCGTGGCGGTTTTGCGCACAAAGTCATTCTGGTAAAGATAAAGAAAGAGGGTACAGACAGTTTGCGTTGGAGAAATGGATCAGCCTGGAACTGTGCGTAGCATCTAATCCCCCTGTGGGGAAGTGTTAGGTGTAAGGGGGTGGAACAGGATTGGCACGTCTCTCAGTATTACAATTTGTGCTCGGAAGTATCAGTAGAATAGGAGGAAAATAAGTGGAAAAACTTGCTGTGGACAGTGGTTTAAATATGTCACATTACGTACTATATATGCATATGCACCTCACGGCAAATTATGCTCAAGTAATAGCGCTAGCTACTGAACTACAAACTGCTTCAAAGCATGCATTTACTGAATTCATTTGAACTGAAATTATCTGGCAAAGTAGAGCACAATTTCAGTGTGTCATTTGGATTAATACCTGATGCATCTTTTATTATTAAGGAAAAAAAATATTATTTTGTCTTTTCAGATGCAATTGTGTGGAACCGGAACACCCTAGCAATAAAACCTTGCGATACTGGCAGGACTACAATATATCTGCATCTGACGTGCCGTGGGGGAACCTAACTGTGTCAGTAAGTGAAATATTGGAACTTAATGAATAAAGGCATAAGCATAAACAATTTTGAACCTCCTTCTGCAGCAAATATGTTGGAAAAAAACCCCATGTTTTTTCTGATCATATTTGTTCAAATAAAGCATAAAATATACTTAGCAAAGATTAAGATAGTCTTTGTAGCATTATCTCATTTCGTAAGCATTTTGCAGCCTTTGATAGTACACATTAAAGCAAGTATGTGCATTTTGTGCCCTGCTTTGGAAACTTGACACACTAGCACAAGAGTTTGACTGCGATTAAGTCTAAACATGTCAAATGACAACGGATTTGTCCTAAATCCTGCCAGATGGCAAAACTAAAGTTCCCTTGTGTAGAAAGACACTAGAAGCATTTATTTCCCCTAAAACATTCTTACAGCTGTTCGGGCTATAAAAGAGAGGAAGGGGAGAAATTTGGTAACATTTGTGGTTCAGTGACTAAATTTCTTTCTTACGTAGGCCTTCAGTGTTACGTATGTCTTAGTTGTGTAATTATTTTTTGGGGGGAGGGTGGGAGTGGGATGGGCTGGGGGAACAAGCTACAAACAGTTTGGGGAGCTTGCATGGGTATGTAACTTGTTTCTAAACGGTACGCTTTTCTAGGTTTTAAGGAATTTATTCCTTAAGGTTTGCCTTCTTTAAAGCAAGGTTTACAACTTGATTAAAATGTCATATGGAGATCAGACCACCGCTTTTTATCACAAATAGATCATTTAATTACACAGTCGCAGAGAATTTAGTGCAAAAGACACCAAACTGAACGGTTCTCTCAAAAATAGAACTGAATTAACCCCATCGTAGGCATAACCGAATGAAACACTTAAAAGCCAATCCAGTGGACCGCCTCCAGCAGATACTGGTTTTTCTTTCAAAGGCAGGAATGCAGAAGAACTGATGTCCTCCTATCATGAGTTAAGCAAGAGCTGCCTTCTATGGCTGCTCTCTCTTGATAGCAAGGATTGCTCCGAAACTCTGTTGGTGTGGCAAGAGCAGAGGGAAAGTTGAGAACTGCTGGCCTGAGGGATTCCAGCAATCCAGAATGAATATTCTCAAAATTGCAGCACACGCTAAGAGCATCTGTGCAGGGGCAGACTCCTCCTCTCACTTTCTCAGATCTCTGACAGTGTTTTTCAGAGTACATTTGCAGCTGAGGAGATTTAAAATAACAGATTTTGTTTTAACTATAAATGTAAAAGACTGGCTGCATTATATAAAACCCTTTAAAACTTCTGTAAAAGCTTATTACCGAAACTTGAGTTTACACGGGTAGCAGTATAACTGACCGACTTTTCCCATGAGTCCCTGTAGTTGTCAAAGAAATAACTGAAATTTTTCATACTTCTGTGTATTTGTTTCTTGCAAGCATCATCAGAAAACTTCAATTCTCCTGTTCTAGAGAATTGCAGTAAAATATTAGACCTAGTTGTTTATAAATATTTGATCAGTCTCACCCCACTGCCTTTTTTACTGCTCATTTCTATGTGTTGTTTCTTGTGTCTGATTTAAAAGTTTCAAGTTTCTGAAGATCTAGATTGGCACACTCTCTTAAAAAAAACAACAGTAGGACCAACAATTTTTTTGCTATCTAGGCCAAAATGAGTGTGAGCAAAGTGTTTATTCTGATGGTGACAAATTCCTTTTCAGTAGGTATATGATGAAATTCATCCCTGTGCTGTGGCAACATTGAGGTCTAGCTCAGGCCAGAACAAGTTTTCTATGTGATGTCCCAGCTTCTTTAGAATTTCTTTTGGATTTCCTGAAAATTTTTTTTCCCCACCTGAAACCTGTCAGAAACGCATCATATTTATCCCAGGTTTACTGCTATACCGGTATAAAGAGTTTTGCACTCCTTTGTCTCACAGTCATCAAATAGCAGCTGTGTTTTTTTTTTCAAGCCAGCCTTTGTTCAAAGCCAAAGTTTCTCATAACATGTCAAGCCACAGTATTGTGACGTGAGTGTGATGAGCCAATGACCCAGTTCATTTGATACTAAAAGATCCTGATCTGACAGGATATTGCTGCCTGGAATCTCTGATTCTGGGTGCTGTGTCTTTTTTTGCTTAATAAGTGTGGAGGGATTTGGGAAGGAGAAGGAAAGGGTTGCAAGGCGAGAGCTTGTAGCTCACATTTTTAGAGCTGCTCTTTATTTCTCTGCTCGTTACCTTGGAACACATACGATTTTAAACAACTAAGGATGGTATCGGTGAATTACTAGACATGTTTTCTACTGTATCTGCGTATTTGATTGTATATTATATTAGATAGAATTAACATTACAGATATTGGATTTTGCTGCATTTTATCAGATCGTGTGTGGTTTTTTTAATGAAAAAGATAATTTGTGGAATGTGCTGCCCCCATGTGGTATTAAGTGTATTGGCTAATACTGCACAGTCTAACTTGCTTTTTCTCGAATTGCTCGGCCTATGAAGTTAAAACAAAACATCAGTCCTTGAGAATGCACTAGGTGCAGCCTTCCACTTGGTAGCTTTTGAACTTCACTTTCTTCTCTTGAAAAGAATTAGGAAGTGCAAATCTGTGCTTGTAAACAGAAAATACGTAAGTGTACTTGTTCAGTTTGAAATAAATCTGGGTTATATTAGTGACTTTATGGTATGTCTTAGGGACTTCATCATTTAATACTGGTTAAAAAAGAGGGTTTTTTGAGGGTTTGACAGTTTTCCGTGCAGACTAGATACAAAAGTTAGGAATTTTAATTTTGAAAAGAATAAATATCTAAAAATGATTTTACCGTTTTTAGTAATACAGTATGCTTGCAATTTAGGAAAGTAATTTGAAAGAAAATATCAGTGTAAGCATGGATATTTTTCAGAACAATACTACTTTGCTCTTCCTGATAGGAATGTAAAAAGTTTCATGGAGAGTTTGTTGGACGAGCCTGTGGTCATCACGGCCCTTATGTTCCAGATGTCCTCTTCTGGTCTGTCATCTTATTCTTTTCTACAGTAACGCTGTCATCCACACTGAAGCAGTTCAAAACTAGCCGCTACTTCCCAACAAAGGTGTGTGCCATTTTTTTAATTCAAAAGTTGTCATTAGTCATGTGTAAGCATGAATTCCATCCGCATTGCAAATTCAATTAACTGCTGGTGAAGTAGATACTGCATCTTTTCTCTGTTAGAAAATTGTATCAGAATAAGCATGGTTTTAGCTGTACGCACAAAATGGCTTAAAACAGTGAAGAAAAATAAATCCTAATTCACATGTGAATGTTTAGTTAAAATTATCGTTTCTCTCAATAATCGTAGGTACGATCTGTTGTCAGCGATTTTGCTGTCTTTCTCACTATTTTGTCCATGGTTTTAATTGACTATGCCATTGGGATTCCATCACCAAAACTTCAGGTTCCAAATGCTTTTAAGGTAATTTGTTGATAAATTGCACTGCCGTATTATTTTGACGAAGTAGTGTGCTATAGTGCATTTATTATATTTTTTTTTTTTATCATCAGGGAGTAGCGATACTAGTCTGAATTTTTTTGTTCACCACGTACTATGCAACCTCTCTAATTAGTGGCCCATGCAAGTGAGCCTCTCCCGTCAGGCCCCTTCATGTCTTCTGTGTGAGGACCAACCTGGCTCAAATTACCCCCAAATCCTAGACTACTGTCATGTTCTGGGTTTCCTTCCAAATTCTGGGCTCATTGTATCAAAGCAACCAAGTCTGTAGTATCCCAGATGATTTTATTATATGTAATTTCTCTTTTTGGTATCATAGGAAGTTTAGCATTTTTCTGTGCTCTTACATAGATCGATTTTAAAGGAAATCGTATCCTAGTAATGTTTTTGTATGTGTTCTTGTGAAGTTGAAATGTAAGTAATCCTCAGAGTACTGACTGGTCATGCATGACTCTGTTTTTATAGCCCACCAGAGATGATCGTGGCTGGTTTATTACTCCTTTGGGGCCTAATCCTTGGTGGACAGTCATAGCTGCTGTAATTCCAGCCCTGCTTTGTACTATCCTTATCTTTATGGACCAGCAGATCACAGCTGTCATTATCAATAGAAAAGAACACAAACTAAAGGTATTCAGTCAAATAGTTACATTTTCACTGTCATTTTCTGCTTCAGGTAATGTAATGGACCTTCATCTACTTGAGTATGCTACTTTATTATATGTTACATAGCACCCCTTTAAATAGTTATGCTTTTTCTCTGTTGATCTGTGTAGTACCTGTGCCCTGTGGCAGTGATTCGCTGCCTTACAGAAGTCTTTATGAATGTAATTTGGAACAGAGACTCTGAATCAAGAAAGTACTCTTATTTATGCTTTGTTAGAAGTATGATGCCCATTCACCTAAAGAAAAAAACTCTGGAAGTTAATGATTTCCTGAAGTACCACAATATTAATCGCCTCTTCAGATATTGGCAGTGTTGTTCTACTGGATTGGATTTTGCAAAACTATTCAGGGGTTATTTTGTCATATAAGACTTTCTTTTTTTCCTCTCTTCATCCTTCCCTGTGGTTCTACCCATCCATTTTTCATGCCCTTCCTATCTTAAAGAAGGGAGAAGAATAAAACTGAGCTTCAGAGCACAATGGGTTCTTAAAACAACATAGGACAACTTCCTGCTCTGTTCTCTAACACTTTAGTTGCCTACAGATGGAGAGAGAAAAAGGGACATCACCCCTCTGAAAAACTGTTGGGCAAAATCTAGCAGCAGGTTTCTGTACATGTATATGCAGTGAGCTTAGGCTTTTTTTGACATGCTTTTAATAAGCAGCAATCCAATCTCAAGTTGCTTTAGCAAATGCATTTGCAACCTTCACTTTGCACTGCCTCTTCTTGGATGATTGTGACATTTGATATGTTCTTTTTTTGCCCTCTTTGTCAGCCTGGCTCTTCATGTCAATCCATAGCATTGCATGTGGTTAACTTGACAGATGCAGGAATTTGCTGCCAAGCTTTGGAATGTGTTTTTTCAGCACTGGCATCTGGGAGTCAGATGGTCCTCCTGGCTGCCCCCTTGTCTTGCTGCGTTTTAGTTTTGCTGGGGTCTGGTGTAGCATCACCTGTTGCTATGCTTCCTTTTCTTCCCATATGTCAGGTTCCTCAGATCATGTATGAATGTGAGGAAATGCTTTCGGATTCTGTATGCATTAGCAGATACATTCCTCATAAATGTGTCAGAAGGTAAAAAAAGGTGTCTCTGTTAGGATTTAGAATGAAACTCTTTCTTTTAGTGCATTGTGCGTGTAACTAATATCTGTGTTTGACACATCTCGGAGTTTGTCAAGATGTGCCTTGGAGATAAGACTCAGAAGCACTTTTGGAGAGTGAGGGAAGGTTGCTAGAGTTGATTCTTTTCGTTTTCTTTACTTCATATGAATTCCCCTTTTTAAATAATGTAAGCAAATAAGATGGCATTTTCATTTCGATATGTGGCTTACATTTTCATAAACCCAGACGCTTCCCATTTTAGAAGTAAAAGTTGTCTTCAGAGAGAAATGATTTGTTTGCTTCCAACTCGTTTTCCCCTCTTTTTTTATACTTCCCATAGCAAATTCTGAATAGTGCACATTTCAGCTTTTGGCAGTCTCTGTAGCAAATCCTTCCAAGTTTAGTTTCGTTACTTTTTTTATGTCAAAAGGCATTTGCATGGGTTTACAGGCAAAATTATGGTTCAACATATTCACATTGTTTGCATGAACACTGTTTCATCAGACCGTGACACTGGATTTGTTGCCATGTTGCAAAATTTTGTGGAGATAACTACCTACCTGACTTTTAAAAGGAAAATAGCTTGAGCTCCTGCTTGCAGCTGCATGGTAGTCCTGGATACTTACTAAAATTGAAAAGAAATATCCCTCTCAGCTATGGTAACAGATATCTGTACAACCAAGCTCGATGCAGATCATTGGTCTTTTTGAAGCACAGGTTGTATTTGCAGGTTTTTAAATGTATCTAAGGTTTGACCAAAGTGTTCTACCCACTACTACAAAAGCAAAGCTACATCTTCCTGTTGGTAAATTTATGGAGTACTCGACTACTACAGAGATGATCCAAAACTAAAGGTTTTGTATGGACTGCTCATACGAATGTTTATGCTACTACTTTTAAGTATTGAATAGGGGAACTGGTAAAACAGTACCTGATAATGAATATTATTTTATAGTTTAATGTATAGATTAATTATAGTTAGATTTCTTTTATTTTCTAGCTATCTGTTCTTAGATAAGATGAAAACATGTTAGTGAAAACTTATTGCTATTGCGTGCTTAGCGTCTATAAAAACTTCAAAAGGATCAATGTGGTTTTATGGCCCTTTGTAACGTAATCTGACTTTGCATATGTTAACTTAAGAATTTTTGTGTAGGAAGGAATCAAAATACATATTTTCCCACCTCCTGTGTGAGGATAGATGCAGGGTCTGTTAGGGTTAGCGCAGTGGAAAGTTGGCAGTGCAGCTGGATGTTCTGCTTACTGTTATCCACAGAAGATTTAGTTAAAACAGAAAATGTATGTATTTTCCATTGTTTTACTAGGATCTCTCTTATAAGCAGGAAAGGTATTTGGTGCCCATTGTAAAGTGGGTTTATGATAGGTACTCTTAAATCATAACTGGAATGAGTCCAATAAGAGTAAGGATTTCTTGTGAACTAGTAGGCATTCCCCTTAGATAACCAGTTTGCCATCACTACTGACCCAACCTGGATAAGACATAGAAGAAAGCTATTTTTCCCTACAAGTCACAGATCTTTGTAATTGCCTCTAACTGTTCATTAGGAATGCTTGCTAGGAGTGGTCTCCTTAATTCAGATGTCATTTTATGTCTTCTTGCTGTCATTACTTTCTTTAACAGAAAGGATGCGGATACCATCTCGACCTACTTATGGTGGCAGTCATGCTTGGAGTGTGCTCTATTATGGGATTGCCATGGTTTGTTGCAGCCACTGTCCTCTCTATTTCCCATGTGAATAGCTTAAAACTGGAATCGGAGTGCTCCGCCCCAGGGGAGCAGCCAAAATTTCTTGGAATCCGGGAGCAGAGAGTCACAGGGCTCATGATTTTTATCCTTATGGGCTCATCTGTCTTTTTGACAAGTATCCTGAAGGTAATTTGGGGAAGTAAGGAAAAGCTAAAGAATACTGCCCTGCACTGAGCGTTTCACTGTTGTTACTGTATTGTATGAGTGCCCTTTCCAGGCACGTTACTGACTAGCATAATGTCACACAATGATAATCTAAACTGGAATGCTAATTTTGCATAATAAAATGGCTAAGGACATCTAACATTTTTTAAAACAAAAGCCTTGTAATGAAAATCTGGCCTGAACGAAGTCAAAGGGAATTCTGCCACTCACCTGTAGTATATCAAGATTCACCCTTGGTCTATACTTTGGGCCCATGGCAAATTATCATGAAACAGTTTTGCTAAGTTACACCAGTAAGTGAATTTATTAAGAAAATTTAAAAACATTTTGTGATTTCTGGATAATTTAAAAATATTTTCACATTTGCAAGAGAAGTTCTATGGTTTTAAGAATTTTCTGGCCTGTGTGAAATCAGTGAGTTTTGCCACTGGCTTCAGTAAGGCTAAAATTTAGACTTGCATGTTGTCACAGCGAAGGCAGTAAGCCCTTAAACTTGTACTTTGCAGTAGCATTTTATTAAGTATATCATAAATCCTTCACTTTGAAAACATACAGAATATGCTTTTTGTGTATTTAGTATTTAAAACGGATACTTATCTATGGAAATATTTCTTTACCTACACACTGCATACTGAGAGCCTGAACATTTAAGATAGTCTCTTACAAAATCATTCCATAGAAGTCATTCACCCATTTTTAAATACTCACAGCACAGAACACTTCTTGTAGCGGTATGAAGTATTTTGTGTGTTGAACATTTTTCTGAGGATTATAGCTTCAGTGTTCAGATGCTCTCCTTAGCAGTCTTTTAAGTAAAGAATTTAAGTGCGTATCAAAAACTTTCTTTTTTTTGGTGTAGTTCTATTATTTTATTACTAGTGAATAAAGTATATTTAATAACTGGCTGTGAGAGGAAAATAAAACTATAAAGGCAGATTCTTCTTTTGCTTTATACTCTGAGAAACATTATTAATTTGTAATTGAGTGACTCTGAATTTACAACTTGTCTGATTAATGCAGGCATATGGCACTTTGAATTTCAACTGTTTAGAATGTCTTTCTAGAGGCATTTGAAATTGTTAAATAGTATTTAATGTGCTCTTCCCTTTCTCTGCTTGTTTGTGCAGTTTATTCCTATGCCAGTACTTTATGGAGTATTTCTTTACATGGGTGCTTCGTCTCTAAAGGGAATTCAGGTAAAATGGATTTATGAAGAGTGTGTTACTGATGATATGCTTTCTATACAATGTGTAGCTATTATTATTACATTATTTTATTATCTTTTGTGTATAATCTTAAAGGAATGTTGCCAGCCTTAAATTCTTGAAAGTGACTCACTTAAAAAGGAAAATGGATTCTCTCTAAATAGAGTATTCCCTTTAGGTAATGTGCTCCAATTTTTTATTTTTTAGGTGCCGATCTTTTCTGTTCTCCCTTGTTATCAAGGGAATTTTGGCTGAGCCCAAAAACTGAATAACAACTATCGGGAGCTCTTCCCCCTCCCCGTTCATTTGCTCACCTGCTTCCAAGTTAGCGCCTTTGCAGTGGTACACTTGATCTTGAACTTTGCCCCTATGAGGCTTTTGGCTAACTTGCCCTAAAACTAACATAGGTGGGATTTTGAAGATATTTCCTGTGCAAATAAGTGCCCCAGGCAGGGAAGTGGAACTCTGGCAAGTCCCATGCTAGCTACTTAATTTGTGGCCTCGGGGACGACTAGGGCAAGTCTAGTGGAAGGGCGGCATTCCTGCAGTGGCCTTAAGTAGGAGTCCCTGGCAAAAGCCGGGCACTCCAGCGTTCAGGTCAGGGTTGGTAATGGTATTCTGTGTACCGTTTCTCCTGGATGACCGCAGCGTTAAATGGCTCGGAGTCAAATCTTTTAGCCCATCTGACACAAACACTCAAATTTTCAAGTGTGCCTTTGTTTGTTATCGAAAGTTGAGGTATTGATACACCTTCCAAAGCAATTGAGAAAGAACAATCACGTGATGAAAACAGGAATTATACTGTGCAAAGGTTGTCAAATAGAAGGAGCGAAGAAAATGCCTTATTGTTTCTTGCATTATATTTAAATTTTTGATTGCGAGTTAAAAAAGTCTTGCTTTTTTTTTAACCTCTGTATTATTTATAGGCAAAGTTGGCAACATCTCGATTTTTGACTGGTGTTTTCTATTTAGAGACTCTTCTTTTATAACTCTGCCTAGCTCTTATCATTTGGGTTGATATTCTAAGTGTAGCTTGGCTTTTAGTGAGGTTTAGATAATTTCAACTTAATATGGTTCAGCTGTTCTCAGAACAAGGGTATGAGAAAGTACACTGTTGAAGAGTGTTTTTAAGACATGCTAAAATTTGGCTATGTTTACTTGCAAAAGGGATTGCATCTTCCTTCCTTTCTCCCTCCCCCAAGCTGGGACAAGGAATTGAGATTTGATAAGTTGGCTTTTGTGGGAGGATGTGCTTTTTGCTGTTTCTGTGAAAAAGAAATCTGCTCAAATCTGGCCAAATTATAAAAATTATAAAAAATGCAGTTTGCACATGCTCAATAAAAAATCCTGAAACTCTGAAATTCTGAAGACTGTGTGAATATAGAGAGCGTGGCTCATCCATGCAGGGAGAAATGGTGTACCACCATCATCATTGTGCCATAGCAGCTGACACAAACTCCCGGGTCAGTATGGAGCCAAATAGGTATAAAAAGCAAGAACCTCTCATGTACATTCCTAATGGCGTAGCAGTTGGCTTTCTGGCATTCCTTTTTTTTTTTTCTTTTTCTTTCATTTTTGTTCCTGATTTTGTGAAGAAAGTGCAAGAAGGAAAAGAAAACATCCTGGGATAAAGTGTCTGGTGAAGTAAACTATGGGGGAAAAAGAGAGATTCATCCACAGGAGATAAGACTGAAGAGATCCTCCATGATCAGCTTTTTGTCTGCTAAAGGAAGCAGAGCTCAGTTGTTGAAAAACAAAAGTTTAGAATGTGTTAGAAAGGCAGTATAATAGTGTGCATGCCCAACAGGATCAACAAGCTTCCAGTCGGTTTGATTCATGTCTACTTTGAAGTCTGGCTTTGCCTAACTTAAGCAGTTCATGACTTGAAATCTTAGCAATGCTATTTTAAAATAACTGTTTTCTTTGTGTATAGCATAGCATGCAGTTATGAGCAGGGTGTTTCCTGGAGTATGATGGTACAGAATGTAATTCAGCAGAATCCAATATCTCGCCCCATCTGCAATAGAAATACCCAGGGACACATGTGTATTAAAATTAAAAGGAACTTAAGAAGTATGACTAACCAAATAATTAAACTTTACTTAAATAACACGATTCTCATTCTTACTCTGGTGGCTCAACCGGAGAGAAGGTGAGTTCTTTACCGCTGTTAGATTAGTACAGATTCATGGCTCATGATTGTAACTGAGGTAGTCTTTTTCTGTGGCACTGAATTTTTGCACAGTTTTTGCCTTTAGAATAACAACCTTGATTCTTAGGATATTCCAGATCTATTAGGCAGTGTGTGAATGTCAGCACAGGTGATCCTACAGCTCATTTTGATGCAAACTTTTAAAAATTTCTCTTTCAGCTTTTTGACAGGATAAAGTTATTCTGGATGCCTGCGAAGCATCAGCCGGATTTTATTTATCTGAGGCATGTTCCTCTTAGAAAGGTCCATCTCTTCACTGTAATTCAGCTGAGTTGTCTTGTGCTTCTGTGGATTATAAAGGTTTCAAGAGCTGCCATTGTCTTTCCTATGATGGTATGAACTATTTTTTATTCCTGCTAAAAATCTCTTTTCTTTTCACTTGTGGATAATTTTTATTGAAGAAAAAACTTAATTGTGGGCAGGTAATTACAATATTGCTTCGATTCAATGTTCAAGGACAATTCATACTGTATCAAGTAAGGAACAATTCTACATATAACCTCTAGTTTGAGTCTAGGTTGCACTCTTTATATGTGTGGATAGCCCAGCTGTGTATTCTCTTAGGGAAAATTCTTCTCTTAAAAAAAAATAATAAATGTATTTGATGTTTTTATTTAAGGCGTAGTGCTTAATCATTTTACAGAAAGAACATTCACTCATTAAGGAAGAGTGTTCATTGGTTCACTGGTAGTTCTGCGTCTTGCTGGAAAGAAAAGAAAAATCTATTCTGCTCCTTAAGTGATTTCTCTATGATTATTTCACTAATTGAAAATAAAAAATATCTACTGACCTCAGTGATTGTTAAATGCTTCAAGCCATACCTCAAATGAACAAAGGAAGACCAACTCTTGGCCTATCCAAATTAAAGGATAAAATTCTAGCTGTAAACTGTGGTCACTTTTGAAAGTGTTCCTCTACAAGCATATTTGTCATTTTTACTTACTTAATTTCCTAATTCTTTGAATTATTATCTTTACAGGTCCTAGCTTTGGTATTTGTCCGAAAACTCATGGATTTCTTTTTTACTAAGCGGGAGCTCAGTTGGTTAGATGATTTGATGCCCGAGAGCAAGAAAAAGAAATTGGAAGATGCTGAGAAAGAGGTGGGTCATGGTTTCAGGTTTTTTTGGTGCGTAGCATTGTATCAATTTCTCCTTCAGACATTTAGAGAAAATTCTGTAAATAAGGCATATTCTATGCACCAGGCAGACTTGCTAACAGTATCCAAACTGTAATATTTTCAATATTTTATGTAAGTCCTTTTAAGGTTACAAATCTAATAGGCCTAGATGGGGATGTCTATTAGAGGTAGATTCTTATGCTGCCATACTGTCATATAACATAGTAACTACAGTGCTCCTGGGATTGCTCCTGAGACCCACTCAGATGATGTACAGGGATGAATCTGTGTCTGTAGGAAAGCTCTCGGATGCCTGGGGCAATTTGATGCTGCGTTGGGACTGGTCTCATCTCTGCTGGACATGCTGAGGAGAGCACTGCAGAATTTGAGGGGCATGGCATGTCCCGGCTGCACCTGAGCCATACGTAGGTTATGTGCCATCACCCTGTGCCCTCCCGGCTCTGCAGTGTCATAACCCTGTGTGTTATCCCTATTACAGTCTGGGCCAGCAGAGTGGTTTCTGCTACTGCAGAAAGAATTTACTTCCACTTTCTAATGAAAAGGTCAGTGACACGGCTTACCCCTGTTAACCAAATCCTCAGACTTTTCCTTACAGCCTGTGGCACTACCACCCAGTTGACTCTTTCAGATCTGGACTCCTCATCTCTTTTCAAAGAATATGCATTTCAGATAATTTCTTATAAACTTGATAAAAGGCGGGTTCTTACACATTTCCATTCAGAATATTCCTATATTTTGACAGTGAAACACATGTGTTTCTGATTGTACATTTCTAGGCAGTTTTGCATCTGTTTGGTAGCGTTTTCATCTAGCTGCTGCTTCATGAATCACTTGTTTGAATACCACATAAAATTGTAGGAATATAAAGTAACTTTCTGTGTAAGGGATGAAGGTCTTTGTCCTTTGTCCCTGGTATCAGCCACCTGATCAATGTCAGCTATTGGAGAACATCAGTACTGAACCCAAATAAATGAGGGACAAGTCTCATTGGAGAAGCACTAAATTCAGGAGCGGTGGGTAGAATTTGTTGGTGCTAGGCTATTTTAAGTCGGAGTCGTGTCCTGCTCCGGCACTTTTGAATAGTAGCATGGCATGAGGCTGTGGTGGCAGTGGGAGGTGAAGGTGCAGACGGTGCCACGTGGTCTTGTCAGGCTGTGGTCACTTCAAGGCAGGAGTGCTCTGGGGACAGTTGTGCATATGACCTCTAAGATGCCCTGAAGACTTCTGAAAAAGCCTGAGACCTGTGAGAAATTACCTTCTGGTCGTCCGAAGGGTACTGCAAAAACTATACAACGTGAATGCATAGATCGGCAATTTATCCTTAGAGATGCCCTGAGATGTGATCTGAGACCAGTGAAATGGTGTGTGTCAGGATTCCCATTAGTAAGTCTATTTGTAGAAATAGGACGTGAGCTAATAATGTGGACATATAACTATGAAAACTAGATTTCTCTGCCTTTAGGATTTTTCTGTGACCTTTGACAACTCACTGCCTCATCTGTAACCTGGAGAAATATAACTTTCTCTTCTTTGATACATTCAACATACTTTCATAGAATATGTTTCGGAGGAAAGGTTTTACCTAAGTGATAAACATAATGATGATTATTTACTATTTAGTATGTGCCTGTAAAACTACCAGGCTGAAATGAAAGTACATGAGTCATTGTTTTCCCCCTTGAATCAAAGCACACCAGAGAGTTGTTTCATCACAGTATCTGTTGTCATCGCAGTTCAGAGTAAGCAAAAGTAACCAAGGTAGCTCTCTTCTTGTGGGTCTGGTTATTGGAAAGAATTCCTTGTTATCCTTATGTTTTGGTTATATGTCACTTTCCTTCCCATGCTAGATAGGATGGCATCAGAAAACAAAACTGGGAAAATCTACTGGTGTTACTTTATTTCATTCACTGTCTATTTTGAGAGGTTATTTTTACATATTTTGGCATTTCTAAATATTTGGAGCTATTATTAAAACTGTTCAACTGTCAAAAACTTACGAAGCTGTGAAGCCTGGAAATGACAAAATTAACTAGTAATAAAACTTCTGACATGTAGCCTAAGGAATTAATTGGAGAGTTGCTATCACACGGCTTTTAAAAATAGAAGTATTCTACCCACAAGAATATTCAGAAATATAGTTGACAAGATCTGAAACTTATTTTGATTGGATCCTAATTTCATCACTTAAGTTGTTTTTATATTTTTAGGCCATGTTTTTCCAAGGCTTTGTACATTTATAGTGGATATTATATATGCCTTCCACAGACCTCCTTTGGAAGCCACTTTGATGTTAATCTATTAAGTCTTTCTGAGGCAGGAATGAACGAAGTGACTTCTCCCATTTGGAGAAGAAAATGTTGTGACTTTCAAACCAGTTGTAATACTAAAACATAGAAGAAACAAATTTCTGTGCAGAGAGGACTTAAATTCTACTATTTTGGAAAACTGTGCTGGCTCTTCCAGCTAATACCAACTTATCGACGTGTGTGAGGCATGTGGGGGTTTGGGTGGTCTGCCAGAAAATGGTAAACTCTTTTTGGGAGAGCCGACTTGCACATTCAAAGAGGCACCAGGGTAAACTGTTACAAAGCCATGTAATGAAGGGAAGACAGACGTGGAGGTCTCTGGGTGTCTGTTATGCTCATAAACGCAGCACAACAGTTTAGGGCAGGATTTGATGGTTACATTCATGTGAAGGCACGTTAACCTCCGCAGTGGTTCTCCTGACCTAACAGAGGGGTGAGCCTTAAGAATCCTCCCGTGGAGCCGTGAGCTGATGTCTGAAAGACAGACTTGTTTGCCTTCGTTCTTGCAGGCAGGACATGGTGCCTGAGGGGTATTGTTTTGTCTCTCCTCCCTCTAAGATAGACTTTCAAATTTGTAAATATTTGACAAAAATATTTTTGATAGGTATGTCTCCTAGTTTTCTTCACTTCCTGTTGCTCACAGAAGTTTTTTCCCCGTTCAAGTGAAAACTAATTTTGGTGTCTTGTTTCACTACCTTTCACTGCAATAGAACTATCAGTATTAAAACTGTATGTGCAAACTTAAATTGGGCTTCCCTAATTTTTGCATGTTAACATTGCAATGTATATATCCTGTTGTGCATGATATTTAAAATTCACCATACAGTTGCTCACTCAGTGTTACTAATTTTTCTCTTTATTGTTACATAAGTGTCTCCTCTATTTGGCATTGAAAAATAACATTAGTGAAGATACATCTTTTAAAGTAGAGGGGTTTTAATGTCAAATATTTAAATTAAGTGTTGAAAAGTATCTTTAAGAACTTCAAATAAACATTAAAAAAAGAGGGGAAAAGGATTGAAGTATAAAAATCTCACTTTTCACAACATCATATCCTTTCTCACGTCTAAATTCCTTCCTTCTAGGAAGAGCAAAGTATGTTAGCAATGGAAGAGGAAGGGACTGTTCAGTTACCACTAGAAGGACATTACAGGTAAAATATACCTTTCCTCTTTTAGGTGAGTTGCAATTAAACAAATAAATTAAACATGCCACAATATTTACTCTTAATGCTTACTGAATGTCAAGAGGATGTTTGTCTGGTAGTAGAGTACAGATAGGTGAACCGACCATATACTGCAGCATTTAAAAGCTCAGCCCTTTTCTAGTCTTTCTATTTGGTCTCGCAGTCCTTGGGAAAAGGACGCACTAGTTGAAGTTTTCCCTTGGGCCAAACTGCATCATTGGGCCGTTCATAATGAACCTTGGCCTCTGACATGCACAGTACAAAAGGACAATGTAGACCAGGTCCAACCATTCATCCTGATGCTAGTAGGGAGCCAGGAAAGGTTTTGAACACACCCCAGAAAAACTAGGTTCTTACGTTATTACATTTTAAAACATCCTAATTAAGATCCTGTCCGTGTGAGATAAGAAGTGACTCGAGAGCTGTCCAGGGTAAATAAGGCATAATGCAGGAGTGACACAACTTCAGTACGAAAACCTCTGTTATAGATAGTAATAATACACGTGACCAGCCCATAGGGACTCTCATTTACAGTTTTCAGAAAGTTCTTA
The DNA here is from genome assembly GCF_965231255.1 of Vanellus vanellus. NCBI lineage: Eukaryota > Metazoa > Chordata > Aves > Charadriiformes > Charadriidae > Vanellus > Vanellus vanellus. The sequence goes on from NC_138910.1 coordinate 19,917,003, forward strand.
ATAAAGACCTGAAATATCTACCGATAGTAACTTCTGCATTAATGTTCATAGGAACACAATCTCAGAGTGGCCTCCTCTTAAATTTTAACACAAAGTTAACCTAATGTCTCCTAAGGCAAATAACTGTCTGTGTCTCTGAAAAATCCCAGCCTATTTCTTACTTTTGATTCATCGCACTTCTAATGCTCTGGTTTTGTCGTCTTTTGTCCATACCTTTTTGTTCTATCTTATATTAGCAATACTTAGCTTAGTTTATCTTGAGTTGTGATCTGTATTGATCTATAGCACGTTTACTTAGGTAGAGTTGCCTGGATAATATCTGACTCTCTGTACTGTAAGGATAACAGTCCTACAGCTAAAAAGAAGAGTCAAGACGTTGGTTGATAAAGTGGTTCCCCGAAACACTGTGAAAACAAGTTTACTGAAGGCTTACTGAATGTCAAGCCATGTGTAAAACCATGAAGTCAGGAATAATATACAGGCAGGCCCTTAAAACATCTAAGACTTTGTTATTATTAAGTGTATAAATACATATTTGGAGAGTCCAGGTAAAACTAAGGGCATAATGGCTACAGAGTGCTGCCTAAAGCTACCGATTAGCTTGTTTAATCGGGGCGTTTTTATTAAATTACATCTTTCACTTTGTCAATGTTTTTGATTGCTTTGAAAATTGTTTTAAAAGCAGGTGGTGTTTCAGAGCATAAGTACTTTGAGAACTGTTAGGAACTCTTAGGATTCGTGTTTAATCCAACTATGCCACTGGCATGCTGTGAGATCTTGGGCAATATTTAATTCCACAGTTCCTCATTTTTCTCTGCCTATTAATTGGAAGTGAAACAATATCTTCTATTGATGTTACTGTGGTTAATTGCTGTTGGAGTAGGAAACTGCTAAAAAAGTGCTAAAAAATGCTAAGGTGTTTTAAGAGAATACTTAAGTAGTTGTTCGGGATTTTTGAAGTTTAACATAATTTCTTAACTTACATTGCACTTATTTATTGTCATCGCTGTCAGTTTTCAAGGACTTTTTTAGAGTTAATAAGTAACAAAGACTGATTGATCAATGTTTTATTGTCTATTTACTTTTATTCTTGCCTAGAGATGACCCATCTGTGATAAACATTTCTGATGAAATGGCAAAAACTGCTGTGTGGAAGACATTGTTGATATCCTCGGAGAATGCGAAAGATAAGGAGTCAAGCTTTCCTTCTAAAAGGTTTTATTTTTTTTTTTACTACATTATACTTCATATATTGGTTTCAAACAAATATTAGAATGTTTTGCTAGGGATTAGAAAGATTTATAGCATCTTGCAATTTTATTTCTTGAGGTTTCCTTTTATTTATGTCCCGTCGTAATATTCTGAGCTCAATACACAAGTTCACTATGTACATTCATTAAAAAAAAAAAAAAGACAAATATTTGCATGCTACTTAGTTATGCTACAGTGGAAAATGAAGTTGAGCATGCCTGATGCTTGTGTAATGAACCACTAGCCTACACCTGGATATTGCACAACAGCTGTTGTGTTTGTTCTGCTTGCTTTTGTTCTTTCCTCTTGAAAAAGAAGTGGTCATCACTGCCCTGGAAATATCTATATGAAGAGCCCAGTATTCTGAGTGCAATCTACTAATATTTGGAGTGAAATAATTTTAAGATTCCATCACTTCTTTCCATTTTTCTGCCTACTTCACTTGTACTCAAAACAGTTAAATACTTTTAAATTCTAGTCCAGACAAATGTAAAATGAAGCAAAGATGTTTTATCTGTGCTACAGAGTTATTATGGGAATAAGAAAATATTAAATACAAACACAGTGTGTCTGTAAGAGAGATTTTCCCATGTTTCAACAAGTTTTAAATTTAACTATTTTCTACTTAATTGTTTTATATCACATTTTTGTCATAAGCTCCCCTTCCTAATCACTCTAAATGCTGATTCCCCGAAGGTAAGACCCTGTCCCTCAACCTTTTCCTTGATTGTATCTTCCAATTCAAAGTGTTGTCATCTAGGCACGCAAATGACTTGACTTTGTCTGATTTTTGGGGAGACAGAATGAAAAGAAATTTTAACTAGGAATGTAAAATGTCTTCATCAAAGTCTTCAATATTAAAATTTTAAATTTATTGTGTATTAAAAATAGAAACTGTAGATGTATTATACTTAAATGTAAATTGAATTTATTCCTAGATTTTTTTTTCATTAATTCTTTGACTTTTTTAAAATATAAAATTATATTCTACCCACTTCTAAATGTAGTTTTCAAAACAAGCTCCATGTTTGAAAGTCGGTCATTATTTTGTGGTGAAAAGATGCAGTAAGAGAAAATAATTTGTAGCGAAATACATTTTTTTTTAATTTTGTCACCCCAAAATGGCATGCTGCCTTTCATTGTTGTTCCTTTCCCTAAACAGCATAAACAAGATGAACAGTTGATGACCAGAGAATCTTCCTTTAGACACCCATGGAGCAGCCCACTAACGTGGTCATTTTAATGCTATTTCACTGACAGTCAAAATAGCAGTGTAGTTCCGATTTGCCTTCCACCCCACACGAGGGCTGAAAAGGATCCCGTCACAGTGAAATCGGTGTGGTGCATGGGAGAAGCACGTACAGTAGGGTGTTCCTACCTTATGTGCCCCTGCTGTCCAGGCTGTGAAGGCCTGGAGGAAGAGAAGAAACTGATGTGGTACATTCACAGCCACTGGGTATGCAGTAGTTGTAATTTTTCTGGTGGATGTTGCTTTCTTTGACGGTGTGATAGATTATGTAAACACGTACTGGTTTTACCTGACGTTTTCGAAGATCCTTTGAGCAAAGAGCATCCACGCAGCCTGTGGCTCAGACAACACTGGTAAAAGATGATTTGGCCTTTCCAGGCCTGCAGTAAAATAGAAACTCGTTTTCTAATGAGCTCGTTTTCAATCTATTCTTGTGTCTTTGCTCATGAAAACAAAGACTCGGGTGAAAAGGAACTAAGGGATCACAGGTTTTATGGTTTTAGGTACGAGTGTCCTGTTGTAAAGGAACAACCTCTTAAAGATTCTGAAATCCTGCTTTTTCACGTGCTCTAGCTTGTCCCAGATTCCCAGACAGAAGTAGATTCAAAACACGTTAAACCTGGAAGGTTTGCTTTCTGATAAGCAAAACCGTAGATCTTAATCTTAACATTAATCTTAAATGGTATTAGAGACATATATTCCTAAATGCATGTATCATTACACGAAGATATAATTCAATCCTAGGTAAGTAGTGAGGAAAAAAAAGAAAGCTTGGAATGGTAGCAGCTGTAAGGATAATTTTTGCAAATGTTCAAGATCACCAGTATTATATTACACAGTTCCCTTACTATACTTACAGTATCTTACTATAGGGGGAAAAAACCCACCTTGTTTTGAAATTAATTTTACTGATGCCTTTTGAAGTTCACCTACCGAAGTGTTTAGTACTCGTTTTACTGTTGTCAGGTCTACTTTCTTATACTAATATCCCAAAATATTATTAAATGGGGATAAGTAAATTATGATACTGTAGCGTGATTTTATGTAGTGCCTTTTACGCAAGGCACTGATCAATTAACACCATAGGGTGATTTCTGGAATACATAAAATCTGGAAGTTCTTTGTACTAATTAAATACTGAGTTGACTTGGCCAGTAATAAACTAAGATCCTCGCCAAAGAGAGATTTTAGGCAGGAGAAGTTTACACAAAGGACTCTCAGCCTGATGCATGGGTCTGTCATAAGCTCTGCCCTGCCCTTGGCTCCGAGAAGTATAGCAGTGACAGTTCTTACATCCCAGACTCATGTTGCCTAACTGTAGAGGCACCTGAACTATACAGTTTTCCAACCTTTGTTTTTCATTATTATAATTCCTAGAGACTTAAAGGTGTGCTTTTGAGCCTTTCTTGGTAGAGTTGACCACCAAGGCACCTGTCTGAAACGTAGCCCTCTTTGGTACATGTCATTAAATATTCCTTTGTCTTCACTTACAATATAAAGCCCTTCAGATAGCAATTTCAAAACATATGCAGAAGATCTGACCATTTAAGAAGGCAGTCCTAGCCGGTCTTTTAAAGTATTGGAGAAAGCGGCATCTATCGCTTTGTAGATGGTATGAGTTCCCTTCTCTACCTGAAGATATGCAACTCTCTCATCCCAAACCTTCCTTCTCAGGCCTGTTAGACTGCTTCCTTGGTGGTGAGGAAGAGGGCTCCAAGTCCCTTACAGATCCACCAGTTATGTGTTTTACCGGTAAAAGACTGGACTTGTCTTTTTTTTTTCCCAAATTTCTCAAGGCATTATAGCCCACATCTGCAGGAGATGCTCAGAGATGTGAATCCTAAATAGAAGGAAGAATTTCCTGGTATCAGAGAGGCACCTAAAACGTGGAAATATTATAGACTGTAAGGCACACAACACATCCTCAGTGTTTGATTTTACTAAGCACAGGTAACTCTCTGCCTGCTGTACTGCTGCACTTTAAATTCACCCCCCAGGAATTTGTTTGCATACCCTTTGTGCGCAGAAAGTGTAACATACCCAATTCTATCACTGTTCTACAGAAGGTGACAGATTTGGCAGTTGAAGTGGCAGAAGTTGGTATTCTTTAGCTATTTCCATTAACACCTCTGGAAGCTGCCATAGGCATTGAAGTAAGCTTTGGCTGAACTGAATTGTATCCTGAAAGCATTTTTTATGTGAAGAAAAATGTCAGATGATTGTAAAATTGTGCATGAATCGCCTTGAGAATTTGAGAATTGATCTTGCTTTCTTTAAGCCTTGTATAACTCAGCCTATTTCTCATTCATTCTAGTTAAGGAATTACTCCCATGAAACCTGGTAGGTTATGTGCTTGATGCAGGTTTGTTCTCAGAACCATCTTTTTTTTTTTTTTAGATACCCTGCCACTCTTTGTTGAAGGCTTGGTTTGCCTGTGTTGTGGAAGCCTCTTTGCATTTTCATAGTGTGATTGAAACTCATTGCAAGAACATGACTTTTTATTTATTTACGCTGTTGTAAATTAGGACCCTCCTCACAAAAAAAAAAAAAAATCATCTGCTTTGCACATACGTTGCTTTCTGTAGGCAAATCAACAGTGTTGTAACTGGAAAAAAGTTGAATCCAAATTTGGACTCTGCTTCAGAGCTCTTAGTGATACAGCTTTTGTATGAGCTTTGAGTCTTTTTTTTAATAAAAAAAGTTATTTCCTGTAATGCGTACATGAGGAAGTATGTATTAAGCTCCAAATGGGGAATATTGTCACTCCCCACCCCTCCAGCCTTCTCTTGCTCTCCGCAATCAAGACTGAAAGCCAAATATTACAGTTGGAAATTGGCTTGCACTGCTCTAGTTCAGAAACATTTCTTCTAAATGTATGTTGAGCAACAGAATACATCTTAAAGACAAGAAATACTTACTGTGACCTCTTGTTTGTGCCATTTAAGAAAATGCTGGTATTGTCTGAGAACTGTACTATTACCATTATTTAATCAATGAACAGCTGTATTTGCCAAAAAAAAAAAAAGTGGCTATCTTTGCTTGCATGCTGGCTGACTTGTCTGTCTGTACATCTCAAGTTCTCTACCTACCTCGTCACTAAAATGCTGGCTGATGTCTTCTGTTCCATGCAGCACTGAAACTTTCACTTGCTTCCCAGTTTGTGCTATGCAGCATGAAAAATTAATTAAAATATCAGTGCAATGTTGGTTTTCAGGTAGATCATTAATATATATGATAGTGCTGCTGTAACTCTTTTTTTTTTTTTTTTTTTTTTTTTTCCCCTTCTTTTCCTAGTGCTGAAATCAGAAAAGAGAAGAAAGCTGACTCAGGGAAAGGTGTTGACCGGGAGACTTGTCTATGACTTGTTCTTCAGTTAATTTTTTTACAAACGAATGAAAGGAGTGCCACAACCACTAAATATAAATGATTTGACCTTGTAACTTTTGTCTTTCATCTCAAACTAGCACAGGTAATGTAGTGCAATATTTGTCTCATTCCACCTTGTCTAAATGTCTACATTGTCTAGTATCTGCGTAAAAGTCTGCAGTAGCCAATGCAAAAAATCTTCACGTTCTTTGCTGATATTGGCCATTTATCAGTATTCGTATCATAAATTTAACAAGCAAAGTTTCTTTCAAATTCAACTTTCCTGTTAATAGGTTTGTACTGTATTTTGCTACTTTTTCTGTGTGAGAATACTTAATAATCTTCATTCAAGATGAACTTGAAAACCCTTGTTCCAATTTTTTTTTTTTTTTTTTAAAATCACCTAACTTGCATACATGATTTCAGGAGACCCAAACTGACAAGCAAGCATTAAAGAAGTTTTTAAAGTAACTACTGATCTGACCCTGTGAACAAACTAACAAGGATAATCCTTTCCTCCTCAAGCTGTCCTTTTGAAGTCACGGATTACTCTTGCAATGAGGATTGCAGGGTCAGATTCTGTATTTGTGAAGTTTTCCTTGATTTAATACAGCATATTTAATATTCAAATTTGTATGTAACTGGAACATAGTCTCATATATATAAAAAAAATATATTAAAATATATATTAAAACATTCTCTCACCTTAGTTGAAAAACATCGCCACATCCTTTGATGTGAAACATGGGTACAGTATTTCTTAAAATGCAATCTGTGATTACAGTATTTTATCTTGCGTTGTATGAATGTTGCTGCGGTAAGCCAAACAACTGCATTATGTCATTAATCAATCCATTATTTTATAATAGGGAGAATTTTGTAGATACAAACGAGACTCTACATACAGTTGTATCACCTGCCCAATGATTTTCCTCTTCATTGCCTAAAACACAGCCATATAAAAGGCATATTTATGTTGTCCTCTCTCTACTAACAACTGTAAACCTCTTAATTTCAGAGATTAATTATGTATAATATTTAAATGTGTATCCTGCTGTTGGTTTTGTTACAGCTCTTCACTATTCCATCAAGTACATATTGGTTAAAAGATCAAAACAACATTGCAAAGTAAAATGTGGCTTTAAAGCCGTTACAAAGACATTTTTCATAATGGATGTTGTTACTGCCTGATCCTTCAAGTTGTTCTTTTGTGTAAAACAAGGACTGTGAGATTAGGTATTGAATTAATAGAGATGTGGAGCAAAAGTTTTATTGCATTATTTGGAATTTACCAGTTTTATTTTTTTTTAAGATAAATTTTTAAATTATTAAATGAAAGCTAACTTTCATTATTACGCTATTACTTTGAATCCTACAAACAAGAATTACAGTCTTGTTACCTTTATAACAACTGATCTACAGGGCTCTAACATTCCTCGGCTTTCCAAAATACGATAAGCTTTCCATAGACCTCACGTGAACAACTTTTGATATCCAGCACATTTAAAGTATTCCTTCTAATGTTCTTGTGCGTGAGTGTGTATATTTTACTACTTTAGCCATAAATGATAATTGCATTTTGCTGCAAACTAATAGGGTCACTGTTCTAAATTTGGCTTAGCATTATCAAAGCCCATTAAAGGCCATTTTTACGGAGGAAAAAAAAAATCTAATGGACACAAAGAAGGATTTACATTTAATTCAATGTTTGTATTTGTAAATTTAGGAAAAAAAATGCTGATGCATTAAGGTTAAACGCTTTGTTTTGTGTACTTGATGATAAATTGTAAGATTCCAATTGTTTTAAGGTTAGCATAGAAGTTCAATACTGGTTTGTCACGAAAGCAGCCTGGCGGTGTTTTAATATGTTGCTGACTTTGTTACAGATAATGTATACAATGAAAATGTATTAGTTTCACTTGACCAACTCTTAGAATATTAAGAAATCAGTGTATTCAATGGCATTCTGTATTTCTGTTCAGTATTTAAGAGTGGTTTTATTTTAAAACAGTCACTCTGTTCTCGTGTGAATTTAAATGCTATTCCAATGTTAATCTTAACATTCTGAAATCACACACAATATAAAGCAAATGTAGTGCTATATTTACTTCTGATTTCATATTCCTGGTCAAAATTACTCAATTTCTTGGATGTAATTTATTACAGAAGTTTATGTGTACATGTGAATAGACTATTGTGTTTTTCACAATTAAGAAATGTAATGTGAAAATAAATATTTATCCTAACTAATTTTCAATTTTATTTTTACACCCAGAACAAGTATGCAATATGGTACAGTGTTTTAAATGTCTACCTGACACTTGAATATGCTTCACAAATCAGTGAATTGTAGAGCCCAGTCCTGCTCCATTTCCAAGTGGAATCTCATTGAAACATGCAGTGCTGTCAGTGTTGGCTTGCCGGGTGTAGTTGCTGGCGGTACGTATACTTGGTGTGACTCTTAACAGTAAGTGCACCGCTGGGGATGGCACATAACTGCTCTGTTCCAGGCAGACAGTGGGAATTAAATTCTGCTTTACTAGTCATGAGTTGGTTCCCCTTGCTCCTGAGAGAGATGATGTGGACCAGACAGCAGTAGTTGGGTCTTTTTAGAGATCAATTTTTACTATCTTTTTACAGAGGTAAGCTCGTACAATTTAAAATTCCTCACTGCTACAATATTTAAAGAGTCTTAATAGTTGAACAGCGGCTTAGTCTCCTGCCTATTGTGGGAGCTCCTGCTATTCTCAGGACCCTACACTTCTGCTACTGAAAAACTTCTAGGCCTTAAAGCCTAGTACTTACTGCCCAAACCCAATACTAACGTATTGACTCCATCTTACTTAATCCCTTGGAGCTTCTTCACCAATTTTTAAACCAAAGGCTGGAAACCTCCCAGCCCTGAGAATGGTAACAGTCACACCGCAGGCTTCAGCTGCTTCTGTAAGATTTACACAAAGTGTTTTCTACAACAAAATTAAGTATCATCTGTTTCACATGGAAAAAAATACAGAGGGAAAAAAGGTAATTGGTAGGTGCCTAACTCTAGCAATGTGGCGCTACTTCAGGCATGACTGGTTCCCAGCGCTGGCTTTGTACATCAATGAAGTGAGCTGGCTTTCTTTTCTTGCCTCAGCTCTGGGTATGTACCTGTGCTCATGTATTTCAGGTAAGTTGTCAGTTCCCCAAGGCAGTTCTATTGTCCTATTGTCTACATTATTTTTGGAGCTGAGGGAGACCTACCAGGGAGAAGATTGATATTTATTAGGACACTTACTATAGCAAAAAAAGCATTATTTTTTTTGTTGTTGCAAAAGTTGCATCGTGCTCTATGTAAGAGTCTCCCAGTGAAGTACAAGCATCAGTAAGGTAGGTCAGATACATAGAACTGCATCTTTACTTAATGAAAGACTTACCCAGACCATATAATTTTTAGTTTTATTTAAAAGGGTTTTTTTAATGCTTCTCTGATTACACTAAGGGAATACCTGCAGTCCTTTAATATGTATGAGAGCCTAGTTAATGTAGTTTTTAGATTAGAGAAATACATTTTCTGTCTATATGACAGTGAGTGATAACGTTTTAAAAAAAAAAACCCAACTATTTATCCCACAAACCAGCCAGAAATTCATAATTATCATCTTTTTTTATAACCTATCTATCTATATTGCTGTGATCTACCTTTATACTGATTTATGTTTATTTCCCTTGAGTCAAAAGAATCAGACACGTGGATTCTATAACCTCTTGGAGAGAACTGGCAGCCTCTATCCTATAGAACTTTAACAGTGGTGGCAGTCTATATTAGAACCACTAATACATTGAGCCCAAGATTATATTTGTAATACCCATCTCCAGTATTTCCCCCCAAAAACTTGCTTTGTGAGTCAAGGAGTTTTTGGTTTGTTTGCGAAACCAAAACCTTATTTTCTACCTCGAGCCCCCTTTTTATTCTCATTTACGGACAAGCTGCACAAACTGTCTTGACATTATCCCCCATCTCCCCCGTGCTTTATCTCTCGGTGTGGGAACTTTTACATTCACACCTAATGTCACTAATAACCCACAATACATGCATAATCACATGCTGGTATCTAATATCAAGAAGCTACGTGTTAGATAATCATGTTACACTGCATTACGTGATACCATTAAACAAAAGCAGAAACTTCACTGTAAGTCTCTCTCAAAATTAATGGATTTCTGTAAAATTCTAGGAGTTTGGTTTTAAGCAACATTTTCAATGATACAGACTACACCTCCTTTCGTAACTTAATGTCTTTATTATTTTAAAGCAGCACAGTTTGTAGTACAAGCGGGTTGCATCTTTTTTATCTATGTGAAATTAAGAAAACTGATCTTATCTTCAGATGGAGAAGCCTACCTGGAGTGCTGAAGGTAAAGCATAAGTTTACCGGTAGGTGGCAAGGAAAAGCAGGTTTGCTAAATAGCATGTTCACATGAGAATTACAGTCCAGCCCTTGCTTTAAGTGACTGCTAGTTTGCATAGTAATGTTTTATGTTTGAGTGCGAAGAACATATACTATTCATTAGTAAATAGGAAACTTCTGAAAAAAAACCCCACACAACTTTTTTTCTGTCCCATAGAGAAACAGTGGTGGGCTCCTGGAGTTTCCAGGTAAGATTTTACCAGTGCAGATTCCCACAGTAGCAGCCTTTTTTTGACTATAAGTAAAAATCACAGTACTATGATAGGAAACAAAGAAATTCAGTGCCATTGGTTTGACAAGGTATCATTGACAATCTTTGGTGAAAGCTGGTTACGTGCTTTCCTCGCAAGACTTCTACAATTGTACTTCAAAAGATTGCAGAGAAAATATTAATTCAAGGAACTGTAGTAAACAAAGTGTTTCATTCTGCATAGAAAATAATAACATTGCAGTATTCCCGATACTGTTTCTAAAATAGTAATTGATCGAGCATTTCTGCAATATCTGTTTAAAATTTTATTGGTATTTTCACAGAAATGATCACAGGTTTCATTGTATTTTTTGTTGGAAACATTGTTAGTTTTATTCCTCAACTGATCTCCATGTTGGTTCCTCTGCGACATTTTTGTCATTCATTACCCTAATGTAGAAACCGGACTGTTTTTCTTTTAGATTGAAATATCAAAAGCTACTGACTCGAGCAAGTGCCATGCTTTCCAGAAGTCTGCAACACACCTACATTCTGGTGATGTTAAGACCTGATTAAACACAATCAATAAAAATGCAACAGTTGCTTGGCAACAGGAATCATTATAAAGATTAGCATTTCATTGTATACACAGGTATCCCAAGAGCTGACCCTTATCTCCTCTTGATTCATAAAAGTTTTTACCGGCTCAGTGTACATTAGCTAGAGAGTTTTCTGGAGAAGTACCATCACTGACCACCAAAACGCTGGTGCTAGGGCAGTGAGAAACACTGCTTTAGGAAGTGGCTCATGTGGGTATAGATATGCTTATGTGCTTGACCAGAGATGGCATGGTCTTTGTCGGTATACCACTGTGGGAAAGAAAAACACAGAGAATGTTAGTTCTAGCTACATTTAAATTATATAGCTCAAACAGGTTAGACATAAAAATGTGCAGCCATTTAAAATTATCCCAGCATGAGGCTAATTCAGCATGGAGGCAAAGACACGACAGTGGTAAGAAGCTGCTATGAGAGTTTTGTCCCTGCTTTGTGCCTGGGCTATACCATCTATTGACAGCCATGCACTTGGCTTTCTTCTATACTTCATCCTTTTCAGCACTGCTCCCCAGGGGCTGGGAGAAGGTAGGAAAGGAAGAGTTTGCACCTTGGTCTGAGAGTTTCCATGTACAGCACTAAGAAGGGGCAAATAGCTACTTGTCTTACAAGTTCAATAGAGAACACACCAAATGTGATGGACAGGTTATTGTGGACTTAGCTGAAGTTAACCTTTCCTTGTTTCCTATCTGTAAAGTACTATTCATTGGACTTTGGGTATATGCATAGATTGGGATTGACTTGGCTGTTTGTCTGACAGCACAAAAAAATTAACCAAATGAAAGATTAGGTAAACAGGGTCAAAACCAAGAAGGAGCTGCATTACTTTTTTTTTTTGTTGTTGTTCAGAAGATACAGGGGTGCGTTATGTTAAAATTTCGGTTACTGAACATGAAATGCAAGCATGTGAACTTTTATTTGAGATGGCAATTGATTTATAACATAACAACAAGGAGCTTTTGCCATTATTCTTACAATGCAAACCCATTTGTATGATGATAAACAAAACAGAACCATACCATTGCCTGAAAATCCACTTCAGCATCAACAAGAGCTTTGGAAATCTGCGCTGCTTGCTGAAAGTGAACGTTATCTGAAAAGTGGAAGAAGAGGAGGAAAAAGGTAAAAAAAAAAAAAAAAAAAATCACTTCTGTAGTAGTCAGGGGGGAAAAGCAAAGCAATGAACACAGTAGACTCCCCAGCACTGCTGCCTGAAACACAAATTAGTTGCAGAAAGCAGTATTATTTTATTGACGTAAATGTAACAGCCTTGCCCCTTCATGCTTTTGTTTTGTCAGTAGTAGAATTGCGAACCTGTCTGTAATACTAAAATGTCTAATTAACTGCAACTCACCATCTGCTGTTCCATGAATAAGGAGATATTCAACTTCCTTGAATTTTTCAGCTCTGGCCATTACTGTTGAACTCTGAAATTAAAGAAAAAGGGAAAAAAAAAGAAAAAAAAAGAAATGAGGTGCTATTTATTAGAAGACCATTTGCTACCAACTGACTTTGATTCCTGTTGACACAGTCTGGGGTCCTTCAGATAAAACCAACCACCCCTGTTGCCCCCCTCCCCCCGCCCCCGCACAGCGTGTTCACATACCCAACAGCACTGGGAGCGCTCTCAAACCATTCTACACCAGTCTGTAATTACTACCACAGGTTATGTCTGCAAAGCAACGGGCAATTCCAGAGGGGAAGAGTTTTGCGAGTGAGATGATACACATTTAATGCATTGCTAACATGTTGTTAGCCTGCAGCACACCACTTGCCATAGGTTTCCTGTGCGACTGCAGACAAGTTAAAAAATGTTGCCATGGCAACAGTGCACCCTATGATAGCAAGGAGTAGATATTGCAAAGATTACACGCGTTATCTTCCCCACCAAAATGTACACTAGCATACCTGTAGGTAAGTCAACAGAGCTAATATTTAATCTCAAGTAAAAAGAGCTGACCAGAAGTTTAAAACACTGCTCTCCCCTAAATATCATAGAGAAAGGCCTGAAGGGAAAGCCCACTAGCCAAAAAAAAAAATCTATAAATAGAAGTCAAGCTATCTTTTGGGAATTGAAACACAATACAGTGATTAAAAAAATAAATAAGCAACTATGATTAATCAAAAAACTTAAAACACAGTAACAACATACTCCCTGGAACATACTGACCACCTGACTTGGTACTGTGACTCGGTACTACCGAATGAGGAAAGTAAAGATTGCAGGTAAGAAGATCTTTAATTTGGGCAGGGAAAGGGAAATAGGACAGTGCATTGCCATGAGAGTGGGAAGAAGGAAAGGGACAAGAGATGAAACATTTCAGGCTTGATAAGACAACCAGCAAAAATGGGGTAAAAATATGGTGAATTAAATTTCCTTCTATTAGTAACATTATAGGGGTTCCCTGCTGAAAATGGCTGAACCCCTGCAGAAGTTTTCTCTATATTACAGCAATGTAAAAGCCACTATGGCAAGGAAAAAAAAAACGGTAAAAATTAGGAAAAAACACAAAGTGTTCTAATTTCCTTATGCCTCTTGTACACTTGTGAATCTTTAAAGCAAGCATAAATATTGAAGTCCCTTTGTTGTGGCAGAGTAGCATAACCACAACCCTCATAAGTGAAATGAGTTCTTTGTAGTTCTTCAACCAAATTTAAAAAACAAGTTCAGCAGCGAGGAAAAAAGATAACATTGCAATTGCCCTCTTGATAGGGAAAGGCTGCAGAGCACCAGAAATCCCATCTAATGTATGGAAATCCATGCACACTATCCATTGAAATGAGTTGGTATCACAGAGCAAGAAGAGATAGTTATGAGAGTGCCAAAAACTAGAGAGAGGACTTTGCTTCGAATTGAAGAGCACTGGTACAGCAGCTGACCAAAAGAACAATTCAGAAAGTAACGGCCCAGTGATACAAAGAAAAAGAACTTAAGTAGTATCCTTTGCATCATTTTCCACATGTGCAGGGGAAACTTGAGAAATTGCTTTTATAAGCTTTCTTCCAGCAAATCAGTGCTGGTTTAAGGGACAGCAAACCTTCTGCAAGTGGAAGCCTGACTTGAGCTACGCTTCTGAGAACTCGACTTTCCAAAAGCAGTTTCAGAAAAAGGGTAACACTACTTTTCCCCTCCAAGCAATAAACAAAATTAAGCTATTTGTAAAATACTTCAGAAAGAAGGAACACACAAAAGAGAGACTTTCTCAGGGTTTTTTTATCACTTGCAAGGGAGGTCTGTGCCCATACTCAACATGAAGAGTCCCTTCCCTAAAATGTACTTTAAGGACACAGCACTTCTGCCAAAAAAAAAAAGGTTGCAAGATAGGGAGCAATCTCAAGTTAGGCACAGATACAGCACAAAGCAACAGCTACATCAGCTGAACAAACCTCAAGTGGACAGCAAATACATACAACTTAATTTACACCTTCCCTGTCATAGCTATACTGCCGGGACAAAGGTTCTCCAAAGGTAACGTGAACAAGTGCTGAGAATTGGGCCCTGCTGAGTGTAACTAACTGGCTTTTCTACAGCTCACACAGCAGTCAACATTTTATCAGCACTCCACAAACAAGTTAAGGTTTGGCTGAAACTGAAGGTCTCTCTCCCTTTAGCATATTCTCAGATAATAGAACAAATGTCAAATCAGTACAAGATGGCATATTTACAAAATTGTACCCTGTTTTGCATAACCTAATGATGCAGCAGTTCTTAAGGACTGAACATTTCAAATCTGCTAGAAAAAGATTGCCAAATCTATGACTGTTTCAAACACTTGCCAAAAGCATATCAAATTCAGAGCGAACTGCAAAATAATCTTCTCACAAGTTGAACAGTCTCTTTGATATGCTTTACGTGGCTACTGCATCTGACCTCTGCAGCTCTGCCCTCGGTTGGTCTCAAGTCTTTTACATCAGGGTCGGGTCTTCCCGGGCAGACAGCTTTGCTGCCGTTCAGCCTAGGATCCCTACGCTATCATACTGCGAGCTCCACCCATGCTTGCTCCTTTCTTTAACAAAGCTTTGATTTTTTTAATAGTTCACAAGTACCTTAAAAGGCACTGATCACACCTAATTAGCCTACTTAGAGAAGTGCGAGTCTTGACTCTTGACAAAAAGTATTTATCTCAGATTTGTCTTCCTTCAGTGAATGTGAAACCCACCGTCACAGTCATACAAAGGTGGGTGCACCCCTCTTACCAAAACTAGTTCATTGAGACTATATTGACAGTCATTAATAATACTCTGCACATTAGGAGGGCGCCTAGCAGCACCCATTTTCTCTACGCAGGGGTGTATGCAGTCTCGTTTCTTTTAAATTAGGGCACACAGTACAGAGTTTATGCAACCTTTCCCTTCTCAAGCCAGCTTGATAGCGGATGCAGCAGGATAGAGAGTATATGATGCAGCACGCAAACCTGACAGTATGAAGTTAACAGTTCAAAAATGCTTTAACAGCTTCAGCTAGGAGAGCTTTCAGTACATGTTTTGCATTTACTTGCTAAAAAACATTCAGTTCAGAAAACAGCTCTGCTCAGCAACAAGGGGCCAGGCTGGCTACTGGGACTGGGGCACGGAACAAAGGGGCTGTAAGCCAGGAACACGCTGGGCTGAAGTCAGTAAGGGTCTTCAGCAACACCGCAATCCCACAACCCTTCCATTGATGCTACATGAAAGCATCGACCTCACTTCTTGAGCTACCCACCCCTCCAGGTTTATATGGAACAGTAAATTCCAAGGAATAGATGATTTGGGGCTTTTAACAACGAATGAAGACTTAAGTTGCGTTTTCCTATCTCCAGAAGCAGCAGTGAAGTGTGACAATCTGATCTGTGCAATTACCCCTCCTCCATCTAGCCACCATTCTCCCCAATTAGTCCTCTGAGTAACACATTTGAAACCTTTAGCTCTTTGGTACTGGCAGTTTCAACGTGGCCATTGCCAGCAATGGAGACTATGCCAAGAAAATCCGACTCCTGGCTTGAAAGGATTAAACAGTCCTCTGTTGCCATCTGTGCCGTGAAGCTGGTGAATGACTTTGTGCACCCAGAGCGTTAACGTTCGTTCTGCACGACGACAGTAACTTCTATTTACACTGCTACCTCGCAGACCTCCTACTGTTCCCACTGCCTTAAAGAAACCCGTTTGGAAAAAGGCAGGCAGGCGGCTGCAGGCTGCTGGTCAGTCCCCAGTGGGCCGGAGCAGCTCGCTGGTCAAAAGAGGCAGACACAGCATCAAGTCTTCCAGCAGCCGCTGCCATTGTTCTCAATTTTGACCAAAACATCTGATACGGCAGTTGACAAAACTAGACTACTGTAGTGATACATCCAAACAGACGTTTCAGTCCATACTTGTATGCATTTATATGTTTTACCGTACTTTTAAATCAATGCAACAACCCTCACCCTTTTTTCTCCCCCGATGACATTTAATTGCATCAAGACACAATCAGTGCTAAACTGTCATCTTTACCAACCCAAACACAGAGAATGCCCCATCTCTTTTCCTCTAACACCCGTGTTGGTTCCAGCATCACCATGTCTGGACACCTCTGTGAAACATCCCAGTAACCAGGGCACAAAGTACCCCCTCAGATCGCCCGCAGTTCTCCAAAAGCCACTGCATTTCCACCTAGATCTGAAATTTAGCAAAACCTTACAGAGGGCTTGGGCTGCTGTGCCCTACTCCCAGCTACCTGGGACAAAGTCCTGGAGGCAATAAAAAGCAGCTGACACACAGAAGAGTAAGTCAAACGATTCATCGTGCCATAATGAAGACAAGAAATCTATAGGTGTTTTTCTCCCATTGGAAAACCTGGAAATTCCCTCACTTCTGGGCAAACATTAGTCATTTTAGACCAAGCCTTGGACATCCTGCGTTCCTGGAGATGGGGCCAAAATTCCAGCCCCAACACTGCTGGCTCTCAGGTGGTCTGCAGTTTTTTTGGTGTGATCAGAGGACTTACCTACCTGCCGAAGTTTCCTAATATTTGGGAGATTTTGCTTTCCCTGAAAAAACTTGCAGATTCCTAAAGCAAGAAAATTCACACAATACCCTCTTTTTCTTTTCAAATTACATTTCAGAAGAACTGGAATACATTTGTTTTGGTGGAAATGTTGTTTAATATAAAGCACAGTTTGCCCACCAGCATATTAAATTTTAAAACAAATTTGTTTCTTGGTGATTAAAATAAAACAGTTTTTACAGCTTGTTTTGCAGTCTGCAAAGTAGCCAAATGGAACTGAATGTAAAAAAAAAAAAAAAAAAAGACAACAACAAAAAAAAACCCAACAAACCCAAAAAAGCCAAACACACCGAACAAAGAAAAGAAAACCCACACCATACAGCAAGCGGTAACTGCCTCACGCAAATCCAAATGCATGGGACTACAGCCTCTAAAAGCACAATGCAACAGTTATAGCTGGAAAGACGACACAAACTTATTTCTTCTCATGGGGAAGGAAGCAGAGTGTATAAAGAAAAATAGAGTGGTTTAGAAAAGAAAAAACACTCTTAAAAAATGAAATAAAGTGATTTCTTTCTTACATTATAGTTTTTCAAGTTATCACTCGCTATAGGAAGGCCCATGTATCGCTCCGTGTATATTGAATCTGTAATAAAAAAAAAAACAAAACCAAACCAAAACAGATCCAGAATCTGCTACCTAATTTCAATCTGTCTGTCTACCAGAAATTTTACCCACTGCTACAAACAATAAAAATGCATACTGGAAACGGGGGGAAGCATGAGGGGGGGGAATGATAAAAACAGGCTTTCCACAATGAGGCGTGTAGGTAACCATCATTATTCAGAATATTTAATCTTCTTGTTGCCATGGACACCTGAATGCTGAATATTAATAAAGTACTTTGTGTCAATGTTACCTTATTGTTATTCTTTCACTAATCCTAAGAAAATTACTGAAAATCCTGCAGTAAAGGAGTAGCATTTGAAAAAAATCTTAGATTATTTTATCTAAATGTTTCCTTCTAAAAATCTGTAAGATGAAAATGTAGCAGTAATTAGGACTCAGCTTCGCTCTATGTTATATATAGTAAAAATTAAGTATCTCTGATTTTCCAGAGATTTTTCAGCATGGTATCATATTACTTTTTTTGCAGATTTGCTGCTTTATTTTAAGCCATACAAATCAATGCTCTGTTGCCATATTCTAATGTCCGTGTGACTTCATCAGTGTGGCCACACTGGGTTGTTTTTTTTTTTTAATGTTGAATATGCATGATTTCATAACCCTTTTCTTTATCTGATCAACTAAAAGTAGAATTTTAGACATCCTGATCTTCATTAAAAAAAAAAAAAAAGTTATTTCCTGCATACTGTAATATTCATGTCCAAAACATTATGAAAACATCCCTACATCCTCAATGCACTACTGCTAATACCTGGGAGTATGATTTGATCTGTTGAATTAGCCAGAGCACATAATGCGCTATTATAAGCCTCTGTGCTAGTTGCAGAATGATAAATTATGCCTTATTTAGCAGAGGTTTGCCAGGAAAAGCTTTCCCTTGAATGTTTTTGGACAAATTGAAACAAGAAAAATGTCAAAATGTGGTTACATTGTACCAGCACATATTATATTTTTAACTGTATATAATTTTTTTAATCTGGGAGGAGGCTCCCTATACCTGTATTTATAGCCTTGTGCAACTACAACCTTATACACTATAGGCTTGAAGCACGTTCAGACTTGTCTGCTTGTTCAGGTTTTCCTCACATCAAGCTGTTCTTAAGATTATTTAGATTTACGAAATCCAAATTTTACACTCTGAACGGAAAAAAAACCCAAAGACAATTCAAATCCTATCCTGTTACTTTGAGACAGTAAATTACAATGCAAGTTCATTGTTAAGCCTCACAGTTTGTTCTTATAAGTGAAGTAATATTTTGAAGAAGCAAAATCTAATAGCGATGGATTTCTGACACACAATACTGGTCTCGGAACACGTGGCAGCTTTGGAAAGCGAACACAGACACATTACAGCAATACTACAAATATTACAATAATTCAGCCTTCATTAAAGGTTAAAGAGATTACCTGGACTTTTTAAAGCGGGAAATAAGATTTAGGGAATTGGTTTAACTCTGAAATGCAGTACCCAAGAGTTCATAAAAACAGACCAAGTGGCATTTACATGGCATCTAGTAGATAATCAAAGTTCCGCGCGATGAATCAACACTTTGCAGCATGTGCACTGCAAGACATATGGGAATCCTTGTAACGAGGAAGCCATCACATACCATAATATTGCCAACGTGACACGGGGGCAACCGCTATTCCACACTTGAACACGCCGCTTCCAGAGCCAAGCACCATGGAGGTCACATATCCCCCATACGACTGAGAAGAAAACATTGCTGTTATTTTAGTCGGAAAGAAAAGGATGGGGCCCATCTGCTAAACGGTTCATCAGACATTTATAGGCTCAGCGTTTTTCATATTAATGAACTCCATTCTGAATTTGGGTCAGATCTCACCCTGCCTGCTCAGTGGGGGAAAGAGGCACCAAACAGCGCATGGCAGCTGCGGCGCTGATGAATGAGGACTTGCTGGGGAAAAGGGGCGCCAACGCCGCTGAACTGTGACTCAGCGAAGGATGACAGTGTGTGGTAGCACCGTAGGCAGCAGCGAAAGACAGGAAACAAGACACTGCTGAACCGCTGCGTCCCTCTCCGTGCTGGGGGCGTGGGTGGAAGCAGAGCTGGGGCCCACAACGCGCCTGATGAGTAGCTGCACCGGGGCACCCGAAAATTTACAACTCCCTCAGAGCGGGCCTACGGCAGCTCACTTGCTAACTCTCCTCCAAAGCGTCAAGAGCAAGACTGTGACTGGGGAGCGAAGGATCTTCTGCTGCGTCTGTGGGAGGAACTGTGCAGCGACACACTCCTTGCTATGCACAGAAAATTCACTCGCAGTCTAGCCCGATACACAGATGAGTAAATATCTGACACACTTGAGCATCCAGGCAGCACGATACCTAAACAATGTCGCCAACCGCCCAAACGACTGCCCTCGCTAGAGTTTGAAGGGGTTATTTAGGAAAATGTGCCCACCCGCAGTCAAAAAGAAGAGCAATTTTTGGATCTCATTCCTGTCTTGAAACCAGATTACAGGCAAATGGAACTGTGTCTTAGTTCAGAGCCCTTAAATGTTTGCTCCAACTTCAATAGGTCCCCCCAGTGAGATCAGCAAAGTAAAGCACGTACTTAGTAATTAAACCCACGTATGAATACGTTGCCTAACCTGGCCACCATAAAGATACTACTGACAAACCTACGGCAAACAAAACTAACGTTCATAGGCGACAGGCTGACAATGAGCGGCTGACAACCTGAAAACTCAAGAGATAAAGAAAATCTGCCCACAGGATCAGCATCCAGCACACGTAACCCCAACCTAGCTCCAAACAGGATCGCTCTTCAAGTACTCATCCCAAGGCTCATAAGGAATAAGGTGGGAATGCTTTAAGTCCTCCATTTCTGCAGAAAGAATTTCCCTCCCACTAAAGTAAATACCACTACATTTGACTTCATATAACACAGAGATGTTTATCCCCACAAGAAAAGTTAGTAAAGGCACCGTCATCACCGTCTTGCCCTCAAGCAATTTATTCCCTGGTGCCTGTCACCAGCAGTGACCAAATTTCAGCTAGCAATTTAATTCAAGATCCTGCGTGCCATCCTGCATATACTTAAATAGAGCATGCTTAAACAGCTCATGCAAGAATACTCCCCGTGACACCAGAAGCAGCAGTGGAACAGCGGCCTGGGACAGAGAAATGTTCAGAGTTTGAGTCAAATACATACCACTAATACTACCTACATACTTAGCCTTGCAGCTGAGGGGGTATGTATATGCTATCAAACACTCCCCTCTACTGTGACAGGTTTTAAAGACACATCAAGTCAGAGAAATTTGGCCTCCGGTTGGAAATACTGCTGAAATAAAACATAGCCAAGCACAACAATACGGCAAATTTAAATATTCTCAGGCTGCTAGTAAAAACAGAACAACTGTGCCACGCAGCTGGTTCACATGTAATTTTACATTTTTTTTTTTTAAATTAGAGTCATCTGACTAATATAAAGAAACACTAATGAATATCCACAGGGATATTATTATTTTTTTTTTTTTAAAATATTGGTTCATCTTATGCACAGGAACTTGACAGTACCCCTTTAAACTGTTATTAATCGCTCTAGTAGTCCCGATTTCTGCCTTCAAACTTCCCGAATGCTTACAAAGGGCCAATGAACACAAGTGCTTGTAAGATGTAATTCATCAGTTCACGGACTGTGCCATGACCCCAGAGGTGCCTCATGCTAAATACTGCAGCACCTCACACACACAGCAGCGCAACAAATAGTTGTTACAATTAAATAATAAGCCAGCCAAACTTATTTAATTACTTACCCAACCCCAAATAGCTATTCTGTTCTTATCAACAAAGCTCATTTCAGAAAATTGTCTAAAAGCAAACAGAAGAATGAAATGCTTAATGGATTGCAGGTATTGGCCTTTACACAGATGTGCCAATTTTCCACCGTATCTGCCTCTTTCTATTGTACAAATAAGCATTTCCCACTTCATCACAGGGGCGGCATATGAAAATATTCAGTACTTCAGGCATGTGTGTCTTTAAGAAATTCAGAAAAACATCTGTGCGTGTGAAAACCCCAAACCTGGACATTCTGTAAAAGCCCTCAAACCACACTCACTGACATTTGTATTGTATTAGGTTAGATTTCATTAGATTTCACCACCTGTCTCACCTTTATTTTTTTAAAGAGAGGAGCAACACTCAAATTGCAGCAGCAAGAGACAGGCTGATACCTGTACATCCAGTCAGGGTTTTTTAAAAAAAAAAAAAAAAAAAAAAGATTCTGAAATGCTATTTGTTTAAACTCGATAACATTTCAAAAACCCCAAAAGCAAACCCCATAAGATCACTTCTTTGTGATTCTGAGATTCATACTGACATCATTTGGTTTAGTGAAGTTCTACAAGCATAAACCAAGTGACAAAGATGAACTACGATGCAAAGGCTGAGTAGTTCATACAAATAACTTTGTCACAACAGAAACGTGAAAAAGCTCGGAGTAAAACTTCCAGCTCCAAGTTCCTTGGTAGCATGCTCTTCTACTAACGTGACAGCTATCATCTCTATAAAACCAGGGAGACGGTAAATTTGTATTACAGCATTAACTCTTCTTTCTTTTCAAGCATAAAATGATGGATGGCCCATAAATGACACACTTCAGCATCCAAAACTAACGTAGAATTTAGTTATGTTTGTGCCATAATTTCAAGATGACCATTCAAACCCTTCATCTCTTTTTTTTTTTTTTTTTTTCACTACACAATAAGCACAGAAAAGAAGGAGCAGGTGTTGACCCTTTCACTCTAGCTTACCTGGCTGCTTCTATCTGATCTTCCACTTCGTATGTTCCCAGTCTTCGGTTTATTGCGTGCATAATTTCATCTCCTTGGTATCCACTTCCTCTGCCATCGAAGCTGGCCACAATGATGTGCTCGGTGCTTGCAAGGTACGTAGCCCAGCTGATTCGGAAGGCATGATCTACTTTCTGACTACAGGGTCCTGCATACCTGGGTGAAAAATGCCACAGAATTCAGGCATTTACTCTCCACCTATTCTCACATCAAGCATTTGAAAGACATTTATTGCTGACAATTTTGAGCCACCAAAGAAGGGTAAACTTTTAAACTGAGCAAACAAGACAAGTGCCACTGACTGACTCCAAACTGCTGCTTTGCCGGGGCACTAAAAGCAATATGCTTTTTAAAAACGTCAACTCTTAATCAAGAAAGCAGACTGGGTATTCTTTGTTTTATTGCTTTCTGCTCTAATAAGAGACTTTCGTTATTTTGGCTTCAAGCAGCTTATCAGAAATCCAAACCAAATTCTTTTTTGCGTTGGCATATCTAGTCATCCCAGTTTCAAAGTGATGCTCTTTAACTCCTTTTGTTCCATTTACCCATAATTTACTTGGTTAAAGTCCGAGATCAACAAATAGCCTTCATTTGGGAAAACGAAAAAGATCTTTTTCTTCATTTTTAGTGTCTCATCAGTGTTCCCTACAGTCTAAACTATTTCTTATGCAGGCTGAGAAAGTGGAAGCAAAACTGTAATTGTAACTTTCGGTTTTAAAATATTCGGAAGCACTTGAGCACTATGAAATGACACTCTCTGAGTGCCTGGATGGTAAATCTGTTTGCAGTGCACTTCTGTAGCAACGGAGTAAGATATAGAAAAGTGGCTCTTATGGTTCTATAACCCATTTTTCCCAGTTTTAAAAGCAAAGAAAAAACTACTAGGAATTCTCTCTATCAAGCTTTGCTTCTATACACTATGGATCCTGACGCTTCCAAAGGAATTTCTTGTATCAAGATCCCAATGAAGCACTGGTAATCCCGACAAAGGCCCAGGTAAGTCAATAAAAATAGAATCAAAACCAAAATAAGTTAAGCAGCAAAGAGCACTGCCCGCTCATTAAAGTGTTCAACAGGCGTATAAAAAAGTGTTACAGTGCTACCAAATTACATTATACAAAGATGTATCTAACAATTTAACAGCTAGCTTCCTTCTGGAGTTAGCTTTTTGTAAAAAGAGGAAAAGGTTAGTGTTTCTGTTTTAATGCATAGCTAAATTTCAGTAATTTCCAGTTAGAAGCAAACATACCAGCACGAACAGAAGTGCCTGTGGAAGAATGGACCAAACAGCACGTGCTCGTGGTCTTGAATTTATGAAAATAGAGTAAATGCAATTCTGAGCACAGGATGCAGTTTTCCAAAACCAGTTGTCAGTCAAATATCATGGAGAAAATGCATCGTCACACTCACTACTTCAGCTTTAGGATACACAACTTATTTGAGGTGCCATTTGGGAACGTAATTTCATTGAATGTTATCCCAAACGAATTCAGAGCAGAGAAGGAGGCAAGCTAACGCTAACATCCTGGCTTTTAAGTCAGATGCAGAATGTATGTGCCTCCTGCCACCAGCAAAATAACGTGCTTGTTAAGCATTACATCATTTTATGGTACAGGAATCTATCACAAACTGGGATACGCCTCACTTTTTTCACTCCCAGTTAAAAGTACTTCAAGAAGTAATTAGAAAACATGCCAGTTTTGTGTTTCCCAATTTTATTAAGAGCATCTGAAGTAGATGAAAGTGATTATTAACACAACATTGCCACGTAACTTGGAGACTTACACATCAAGGAGCAGAGGGTACTTCTTTGATGAATCGAAATGGGGAGGCAGTATCATTTGATACCACAGGTCTAAAAGTGAAGAGAGTTTGACTTAGGTCAGTTCTCCAGTGAAATAACTTGACATGCATTGGAATTCATACAAGAGCACATCTGAGCCATCCCCTAAAAATTAGAAAGTAATTTAATCTGACCTGTCCTAATGAATACATTTATATTTTATTAATGTTAAGTAAGTTGGGGACTCAACATGCTGTCTCGTAACATTATTCTACATCATAAGCTTACATGTAAAACTTGGTAAGTCTCTACAGTGGTAAATCTCCCACTAGATCAAGAATGTTTCTCTGCTCAAATTTCTCTCCCAGCACTAAAAAGAAATTTTTAATATTTTGAACCTGCCAGGTACGCTTTGCACGACAGTTTGTAAAGCATCCCAGAAACATACCCAAATATCTATTATTTCTCGAGCAACATTGATTCCCGTTCCATCTGTTACTCTTTCCACCCAAGCTGACCGAGAGTTAGCTGAACATTTTAAATGCACACCATGCAAGTTTTGTGAACCAATTGGCTCAGTTGTTCACTCACGAATTTTAAAAAAGCTAATGCTGCAAAGGAAGCATGAAGCAAAGCTGATGGACCGCACTGCAGTAATAGCCAGAGTGCAAGTCTTACAGAAATTTCTCCAGATATGAATATGCAAAACATGAAAACGCAGAAAAATTAACAATTTAAGTTGCACACATGAAAATAAGAATAAGCAGAATAAGCAGATTTCTTTGATAACATACGAGGATTTTGTGAGCAGACTTGGAACTTGAAGTAGGACTACATAAATGGATTTTTTTCTCCTATTTGTAACATGAAAAATAGATTCCCCTTACCCAAAAGCTTTTACCCTGAAGAGACGAAGGAGTAAGAACAAAGAGGAATAAAAAGATGAATATAGACGATAGCACGAAGAACATCTTTAAACCTCCATCTTGCCTGGAAGATTTCATCTTTAGCCCTAGTAAAAATGTGATAGAAATAAAAGACAGAAAACACAAAGATAAAGAGAGTTATTATATAAATAAGGTAATAGCGGAAGGAGGGAGGCATCAAAAAGACCAGTTAACAATGACTGACAGAACTCAGTATAGTTTGTAAAATATAATTCCATTAAGAATACTCATTCAATTCTATCAAGAGGAAGTTTGCCATGAAGAGAAGAGCTAGTAGCAAAGGCTGGAGCGAGAAGAGTTCAGACAGGTACCAGGCCTGCTGCTGTACCTCAGCCTAGGAACGCACCAAGAAAGCTTCTGTATCCAGACGAGGAAATTCAGAGGAGCACCGCTAGCAAAGCATTAACTCATTTTCCAGCATTTTGTTCTAGTCTGTATTCAGAACTTTATGTAGTCTTGGAGAGTGAATGTGCTTTTAAGAACGTGACTATTTAATCCAAATATTCCCCTACACAAAGTCAAAGTGATCTTATTGAAATGTAGCCTAAATGACTTTACAAGCTTTTCCATTTAGATTCCGAGTTTGCTTTTTGACAATAACTGAACTTCTCCTTCACTATCCCAATCTGTTAACACAAACCAAAGTGACTTGATCCTGTAAGTTAAGACCTACTTGAATTTATAATTTAATTTAAATTCAACAACGCTTCTTGAGCTTTGTATCCCACCCCTCATTCCTCTTATTTATTTAGTTAATTTAGTGGTAGGAACTTCTGGGGTTTTTTTACGTAACTATCAAGGAAAAAAGGAGTTAAGCCACTTCTTCATGAAAACATCAAGATACCACACTAGGGGAAAAGCATATTTCAGATAAGATATTTTGGGATTTCAGAAAAAAAACAGAATGTTTGGAGATGTCAAAAAAGATAATCTTGTCTTGCCTACAAGTGCTGAATAACTGCAATAATCCCTACTACCCCCATCTTTTCTGTCATGCTTTTCAGCAGAAGACCTTGAAGGACTTGGTGAAAGGGGCAGAGAAAGGTAAAACATGTTTTTGAACTTACTGTATCCAGCTACACTAATGGAGTCAATTTTTTTTGAAGGCATCTGAATATCTTTCAATGAATTTTCCAGTTCAGTGTTATTTTCCAAGTATCTGAGAACTAGACAACAGAGTTAGTAAGAGTCAAAGATTAAATACATTATTTTCAAACGCACGGCTCTTTAATTATGCACTACTTCAAAAATTCAATCTGAGATGATAGCAACCTACATTACAGTCTTTGTTTACTGCAGTTTTTGTTTTTCCTCTCAGATTCAATGTTTACGATATAGTTTTCCTTGAGTAATTTAGTAACTAGGAAGCTGGTTTCCCCATTTTTCATCTAAATGCAATTTCAGAAAAAAACTGAACAATTATCCAGTAAATAAGCCATACATTACTCACTGTTTTCTAGCACAATGTAAAATAATATTAAATAAACTATGAATAAATGTATGCCAAGCTATATAATTTATTCTTCTGGTTAACTATACTGGAGTAATTATCTGGAATGAAATTTACCCTTTGTAACTGACATTTTAATTATTATACTAAGCAACGAGAACAAAAATAACATAAATTTACAGTTCAGTTTTCTGGCTCAACATGAATTATATTTTAAGACAATCCCATACCTTGATCGTCACTGCTTCTGTGCAGAGTAGATAGGGGCAGGCCAGGACCTGTTAACAGAGCACGAAACCTTCGTGTTTGCATACTGCCTCAAAACACAACCTTCGTAAAGTAATTGGAAGTGGATGAATCATAAAAGCTCAGAACTCATTTCCCTCCAGTCTGCTCAAGCTGGATTAAGTTAGTAGGGCCCAAACTCAAGCCACAGGATTCTGTAAAATATTCAGACTGTCTCACAGGCAAACCACATGATTGTGGAGGTACTGAAGAACTAAACTTGCACTCTTCAGCAAAGTCTACCCATCTGTTGTGGACCACGGTTTGGAAATCAGTAAGCCTTGTCAAGAAGGCCACAGCAGTCTTCTTCAAACAACCGCTTTTACAGCCCGACAGAAAAATTCCCTCTGCTGTCTGTCCTTCTTGCCCATAGATCAAGGAAGATCTTGGCATCTTAGAAAGCAACACACATTTCAATTTAAGGGAACTTTTAGAGCAGATTTTATTTTCCCACCCTTTCAGTAATTTATCTATCTCTTGTACTATCCAGCACAAGCACGTACAGGTCAGAGACAGACTACAGTCCTATAGCTTAATTTATGATTGTGTTCACTGGTTGGTTTTTGGTTTTTTTTTTTTTTTTTGAACAGCACTATCCATCTTAATTTTATTCCCACACATAGAGCACTTCTCTTCACCCAGCCTGTTGCTCACCTTGCACCCACAGCCTCCAAATTCCTTCTACAGAGAGAGCTCCCCATGCAGCTCTTGAGGAGATGCACAGCGGACAGGAGTGTTTTGTACCTCTTTCAGGGCCACTGACAGAACTATCAAATTTTTTCCTTATAATTTTGTCAAGGTGCTTTTGAGCTTAGGGGGGAGTATGTTTTTTTGTTGCCAACGCATTTATCCACCGATATCAACACATATCATTGGTACGCAGTGCGTATCAAGATCTTGACGAAGTGAACTTCCCCACCCAACTAATCAGTGAGTCATGTTTATGTCAATTAATTCCAGATCTACTCACCACGACAATCTAGCTGATAATACTGTGCATCTTTGCTGAAGGACACAGAATAATACTGGCATCTTTCTGGATTCAGATCACAGCTAACACATTTAGTAGAATCTGGACTGCTTTCCAAGAGCACTCTGCAAAGTAGACGAGCTCCATTTCAGAGATGAGAGACCTTTTGTTGTTTTTTTTTTAAGCTATGCTAAACAAATGTATGCTTTTTAAATAAGATGACCGAATGAAATATGTTAAAATTCAGAAGTAAAGTCCTTACTGATTTAAAAATTGAAGAAAACAGACTTTAAGCTTATGAGTTAAATTAATACTGGAACTATAATCATAGCAAAAAAAAAAACACGAGAGGTTTTTTTAGGGGTTTGTTGCTTGAGGATTGGTTGTTTCTTTTCACAATTTTCCTTTATTAACTAAACTTATAGAAAAATATTTCAGTTATTTTTACAGTTGATACTCCTACACTGATTTCCATTAACTATCCTATATAGGATCCCACATTAGACTGCAAACAGCCTAATATTTTATTTTGCAATTTCTTAAAGTTTTTTTTTCTTTAACAAATATTTTACTCATACTGCAGAAAAAATTCCTTACTTATAAAGATTTCTTCCTCCTGGCATTCCACGGTTTTTATTACTGATGTAGTATCTACAAAAGCAAAACATACTGGTTTTGGTAAAATCTTTACAGTACATGACAATATTTAAAGGTTTATCTTACATGTTTAGATCAGATTTTTAATGTGTTACATGACACCACCTCCCTGTTCTCCCTCCCTGCTTGCTTAGACCCTTGTTACAAGTGTTCCTATATAGAAGCTTATACAATAACTTAATTACAATACTTACAAAAAGTTATCGGTTACAGCTTCTATGCTGATTACTTCCCATTTTCCTGCAGTAATAGGTACTGGAGCCTGGAGGGGTGGGAAAAGGCAAGGCAAAAAGTAGAATGTGAAGCTCCTCTATCACCAGGAGAAACACAAGTCAGAAGTCCTCCACCTCAGGACTTACCTGTGAGCCATTTATGTAGTGGATGTGCTTGTAACCTTCCGTATCGCTCAAGACTTTGTAGTAGGTAGCATTGTCGGGTGCAAAGTGAGGGACAGATGGCTGAAACTTGAACACCAGAGAGATGTCTATTAAAGCAAACAACAAAACTCCAAAACCAAAATGATAAATTTAGGTTTTGGTATCTCTAAACAGGAGTTTCAACACTTAAAGCAAGGCATCGCTGAACGTACTGCGAAATTTTTTGCGTGCTGATTTAGTAGGTAGAATCTGTAACCATTACCCTAAAAGTAAACACTTAAAATATTTTCTTGCTCCTTAAGCAGTAGAATTTCCTGAGTATTAGCCCTGGTAACTATCGATGTCCCTTCCTATCCTTCCTGAATTTGAAGTCCCACAGGTGCTCCTAGTATCCTACCGTTTTAGGAAACAATATGTGCATCTACTTTTAAAGTCATTGTTTTATTCTGTTGGATGCCAACGTGCAGCTGTAACCTATAGCAATGGAAACATTGCAAATACAGGTTTTCCGTGATGTTATCATTTTACAACACGTATTTGTGAACAAATTCTTTGAACTCTTAATTTTTTTTTTTTTTTTAAGCTTGACAGTGAAAAATGTCCCCCTTTTATTCAATGAAAACAAGCTGCTTTCCAAGAAGAAATTTTGCTAGTAAGCAGGTGATTACCGAACGCCAGAGAACCCAAAACTGGAATGATGTTTTCATGAAGGAACTATCCACTTATCAATTTTGAGTGACAGAAATGAATGGATTCCTTCTACTGACTGTCATTTGGATGTGCTCCACACAGTAGAGAGAAAAGCAGAGGAATGAAATTGAACCTAATGAAATAAAAGTTATTTCTGTGGTGTCTGAAACATCTAGATGTTACTTAGCCAACTGACACAATGCAATTACCTCTGAGATGTTATACCCATTTTTGAAACGGAAAGTGAAACAGAAAGATGAAGTGACTCACCTCTGGTCACTCAGCAAGCAACGACAGAACCTGAGTCTTCCTAACCCACGTGCTCCAGACAATCTCTCCTTCTTCCCTAGCAATATTTTTGCAAAAGAATAACCTGGCAAATATTTTGCTAGCATCTCCCTTATTGCAGTCGTGCTTTTTCAAAGTGTGACTTTCCTTCAACTCAACTGGCAAGCTCTAACTTAGCTCATGACCTGGAAGCCTTATGCAGTAACACAGGCTGTTCTGAGCATTCTTAGATTAAGTATAATTTCATCTCTATTTTTGAAAAAAAAAAATTAAAAGAAAAAAACACTATAGATATATACAAAGAGAGAACTATATGTCTATATATGCATATATATAATTTACTTAAGTTTGTATGGACACTTATGAATTGTACATACATATGTGTATATATACAACTCAAATATATAAAAATATTCCTTATCAGTCAAGTGTCCTTTTATCATCCCTAAGCAGATAAGAAAGGAATAAATATACCTTTCCTATCCCCACTTCAATCCTCCCTACTTTCCACTCCCTTCTCAAACCCAAGAATCATACAGGGAGATTATATTTTTCTTCCAACAGCTCCCAAGATGTGGGTTGTCTCTTTAAAAGAAACAAAAAACCAACAACCTAGTTTAATGGCACAGACTCGCATTTTGCCCTCTCATTTTGCACAACTGTTTACAAAGTCTGCAGCTTGATCATCACATTGTCTAATTGTGAAGCCTTTGCTGCAGAGAAGCAAAATGTGTCAGCGTTAAGGCCTTCCTTTCCATATCAAATTTGACAGCAGGTGGGTTGATCTCTCATCTTCATACTGCGGATGATTTCATCCCTGCTGTTGCCTCCCTCTTTGCATTTCTTTAAACTTTCATTTTTGACTTCAAAAGTGAATTAGTGACTAAAGCATAATCAGTGTGTGGAAAATGCGGGAGTGGAAAGTGTACTCTGTGTTCTCATCAAAAACTCTGAAACTCATTTCTCCCTCCAAGTCTGAACTTTTGCATCTCTGCTTCACTTCCCCCAGATCTTCTGTGTAGTTCATTAGGTGCCTACTCTCTACCATGTACAAAAGGGACTGAGAGGCAGCTTGGAAAGCATCATCCAGACAGTAGCGACTGGTTTGGCAGGAGCGTATGAAAATTTTAATCTGGTCAGTTATATGCACCTTGTCCCTAGTGCTCTCCAGTGGATATTTTGGGTGGGGGGAAAATAAATAAAAACAAACCCCAAGGAGAACCTGGAATGGTTTGCTGCGATCTGAAACACTAAGAGTGACTTTTGTCCTCCATGCCTTTCCTCCAATACAATTCAAAGGTTATAGGATACACTACTTAATACATTTTATCCCCTGGATCATTCCGGAGGTGGCAGGAAGACTGGAGAGCTGCCAAACCAGCATAGCTGACAACTCTCCCAGAACAAAGGGAATTCTGAATCCTGGCTCCTGCACTCCCCCACCTACCACTACCAAAGTGGTAGGTCAGAATTAAAAAAGAGTCTGGAAGGAGCACTCTGCTTTTTGGCAAGCTGAACACGACACAGTTACAGCTCCAGCCCGTGCTGCACTGTCAGCCCAGCCTGGGAGTTCAAAACCCCATACCCACAAAAGCTTAAAATCGGGAGCAGGGTGGCATGGCAGCTCTGTTGGAGACCGCCGTTTCCTACACGTGTGTATTGCAACAAGCGAACGGATCAGACCTGGACACAAGAGGCATTGCAACCAATGTGAGGCTCATATGAAATTTTCTTAATTATCAGTGTTATTTAGCATGTGGCAGTTTTAGAAATTGAACACTCACTCTGCCAATCCAGCCAGTTTTACTTTCTTCCGTAACTTGTTTTTCCTAAGAAAGAAAAAAACAAACAATCCCACAACAATTATGTTTATTCGACATCAGGCTATGTTTCTACAAAGATAAACATACAGAGATATTCTACTCCTTTCTAGTCTCATTTATCAAGCATTGCAACTCTCCCATCTCCTTTTTCTTACCTGTGGACATGACCAATTTCTAGCAGCGCTGCTGAAGTCACAGACTGTGAGGACTGAAAAATTCTGAATTCTTCTGAGCCACTGCAGACTGATCCTTTCATCTGTCACCCATGTTACAACACTCAAATAATGATCCCTGAAAAAAGCAATAGCATTAGACATTTAAAATCCTCTCCGTAATAGCATACTATACAATAGCATTCAGCAATTCAGTGAATGAGACTCATCTGGCTATTTCAATTTCAATCTACTCTTCAACAATAAACAATGATGCAAACCTAATTGCACCATTTTTTTGCCAATTGTTTTTGCTGCTAGTAGATGCCTTGGTTATTTTCATTCATACAATAAAGCATTAGATAGTTTGTACATATCTGCTTCCAGAAAGACTGCAATTAAATTCTAACAGCCAGATCACTGTTCTCTAACGCATAAAATAATAGCTACTCCAGACTGTTCATAAACCTTGTACTACGTGCATCAAGAGGAAATTCTTCTGAATATCAAGTTGTATGGACCTTAGATTTTGGAATTTTATCCTTAGCTGCAGGAAACTGGTTGCTTGTAAACACTTTCTGAGTGATACATATCGTTGTTCAAGTTAGTGTTCATTTCCATTAGTTAGAATGGAGGGAGAGACCATACCAAGAAGAAGAATTACTATTTGAATATTTTACTTTCATCTTCAGAATACCAACTAGTTGACGTGAAGAATTGGAGTATCTGAAAAAAATATCATTTTCATGAATATTCCTGTATATTAATTTTAAAAAGGCACCACATAAAATTTAGTGGTTTTGTTTACCATTATGATCTGTTAGATGTACTCGTCTCTTCTTATTTTAGATTTCTCCTATCTCCTAGAAGCCTTATGAACTAAAATAAAACAAACCTCCCCTCCAAGGCAAGTATACATTTTTAACCGGAATTTGCACATTTGACTTAGTTCCAAGTTCATGTTCCCTTTTCCCCCAAAGTTAGTTAACAAAAATGTGTGGGAAGTTTTGTGATGAGAGTGAATATCTTCGTGATCATTTGGGGGGAGGAGAAAAAGAAAAAACTACAATTAGTGTGGATGGATTAAAAATATATGCCAACTGGTTACCGACCGCTTTCAGGTTTATTTCTAGTGTGCAGTTCAGAAGTGTTGTTTAAAAAAAAGGTCTATTTTCACATTCATATTTGACTGGGAAGTTGGTAGGTCATTTAATTGCTACTGTCACTGGCTTCAAACAGTGTATTTCAGACCAATAACATTATAAAAGCACTCTGCAGGAGCTTGTTTGGAGAAAAAAAAAAAAAAAAACCACAAAAAACTGCCGTTCTTCATGTACTTATAATAGTGGTTTCCCTTGTCTTGTAAAAGGGGAATTAATTCAAAGTGAGAGAAGTTAACAATTCTGGAAACTATAAATCATCCACCAGACAAGATGGACAGTGCAAGGAAAAAAAAAGAGAACAATCTTATTTATTATGCTATTATTATAACATAGTAAATCTTTTATGGTTATTATATAAAGACTAGGAATGTGCCTTCAGTTTTCAACAACCTATGAAATGTCAACTAAGCTGCAATTAAGTACAGAGTACAGTAGTTCTGTACTGCCCTTCCTCATTTGCTGCTGAGAAGGGATATTCCTGCACTCACTGTCTGGTGCTCTCTACTCTAAAGACGACTTGTTTTTAGGACAGATCATTTCAGACAAGAAGTATCCACTGCCTTCATCCTCCTGTCAACAGGAGCCCCCTGTACCCATGACGCTAAAAGTGGTGTTTAAACACTGTGTTAATTTCACGCTGGTCATTCATGCAAAAACTGTTGGGTTTCATCTACTATCTTATGTGGCAAAGCAATGCCATGCCAGATTTTTGGCAGCTTTCCTTGACAAATAATAAAAGTTTCCCTCTGAAACAGAAGTGCACGGTGCCCCCTTCAAATGTTCGGTGTACAACTCCTGCACATCCCACGAGCTCTGGACAATGCTGCAACAGGCAATTAGGGCACTGCCCCTTGAAATCCCCGGCCAGGCCAGCGGGGTGAGGTATGCCACCAATTCAAACTTAGTTCTACACAGAATTTAGCTCCAAGGAAGTAAAAATAGAATTTTCCCCCACAAAAATTAACCTTTCCTGTCATACAGTGGTATAAATATACATACTGTGCAAATATTCACTACTTTGGGCTTTCAGGAGCAAGACAACCTGACAGCAACATTGCACATCACTTGCCTTTTCCTGCTCATGTACTTTTTCTCTTGCAAAATTCCCCAAGACTTGTTCTGGCCACCTCAACGCCCGCAGGACACACACGCTGAGGCTTAACTGTTATTTGGATCAGCCGTTGGGAGAAAGAGTAAGTTTCAATCCTTGCACTCATCATTCAAGACTTGATTTATCTTTGGATTAATCCTGATTTACAGAGTGTTTACATTCATTTTAAAATGGCTTAAGTCCATATAACTCAGGCCTGCGTTAGCCCGATGGGTACAAAGCTGGAAGGGAGATGATGGTTATTCCCCAACACAGCAGCGTTGTTCAGCTTCATTAGGTGTTAACAAAAGGTAAACCATAACTCCAAGACAGCGGAGACCTTATCAGAACTGACCAAAACATATAATTCTGAGGCACTGAAATTCTGGAGAAAAAGAGCACACATACATAACATCTAGCTATTGCACTATTACTGTACAGAAAGGATAAACAACAACATATTCATAAAACCTTGTGCATCTCGCTTAACACAGAGATGTTAGTTACACTTTGGTAAGGACTGAAACAGAATAGCACTGATATTCCAGTTACAGCTTTTTGGCCACCACGTACAAAATGCTGGTTTTACGCACTAGCTAACAGACCTCTTCCCCTCCCCCCTCCCCCCCCCAAAGTTTATCAGCATAACCTGTGCTTCCACACCCATCATGTTTCTAAGTGCAAACCTCTACAAAGTTTCCACAATACTGTTAAAAAGAAAAAACAAAACCCAAGATCTGGGATACCAAATTCTGTGTGCATGCATTTTAAATCAATTTAGCTGCTCTTTACAAAATACATTTATATCATGTTGTGCATTTCCAGTGGCATTTTGAGAAATACAATTTTCCATTTACTGTGAGAGGTGCTGGTTTTCACCATGTTTCCAAAGAAAACAAACATTTTAAGTATAGATCTGAAGACAACCATGATACCTTGCCTTAGCAAGGAGTTTGCTTCCAATGAAATCAAATCTTCGCTTACCATTAAGGTTTTGTTTTGTTTTTTGTTTTTTTTTTTTTTTTTCCCCCCCAGTGAATTGGAATACATATATTATAATTTGATTATACCAAAACTTGCTCATATTAAAGTTGTACTGTGAAATGACTTCACCATAGTTAGACTCCACTGAATGTGATGAGCCAAGAACTTGTCACATTCTGAATATAACATACATGGAATATGCCATCTATATATAATCACTAGGAGGGTAATCTCTGTGCAGATTTTCTCTGGTAAATCTTGTTGCTACCAGAGCCGTATGACTGGGAAAAACTGCCATATACACTGAATAAACGGTGGTCACACATAAAAGCTCCTCCTCTCCCACCAAAAGAAACAAGCAAATATTTAACCAGAATTTCTTACCCTGACTTTATTTCTGCAGGTGGAGAAATTTCAGAGTGGAGAGGAGGAGACAATCTGGTATCCACAATAAAGAGTCGCACAGTTGGATTTGTAGCTCCTGCCTAAAAATAAAATTTTTCATTGTACTTTTGAAGAGAGAATATTCTTGCTGAAATAAGTGTTTGAAACCACAGACGAAGAAATTACTACAGACAGTCAGGTAGAACCAACTGACTTCAAACATGTGGAAAGACAAGCTCCTAAATGCAGTTCTTCAGATCGATACATAAATTATCCTTTGTATTTTTTTTTATGTGAAAGTGTTAGTTATGCATTTCTAGATAAGCCAGACTGCTGCATTTAGAAACATTCATACCTACACAGGGCTTGCTGTACACACAGCGGCATTTGACCGTATCTCGTCCCACATGCCACATACAGGATCTAACAGTGAATCAAATTCATTGCTAACTGGCAGAAAAGCGCTTCTTCATCGAAACTGATACCTTACATTAAGTGGTCACGTAATAGCTGCCTATACCACAGTCAAAGCTGTGACTGCAGCACGCACCCCACTATTTTTAATGTAGTGCTACTAGGTACTGACAGCAATATAACTGTTGCTTCTCTAGAAATTAACTAGCCAAGTCCTCATCGTAAAGCTTCGGTAGCTGTAGTCCACCCACCTCCAGAAGTCAGCAACATTCCAAACAACAGGGGTATGTAACAAAAAAGTACAATTTAAATCGTCAGTTCATTCCACACCTATGTCTCTCCACAGGCACCGCGCTGAGGGCAGAGTCCCTGTAGCTGTCAGTGAGCCCAGCGGCTCGCCGTAAGCATCAGTGACCCCTCCGGGAGAGGCTCCAAGGGGACAGGCAAAGGCCATGTACTCCTGAAGCTCTGGGGAGGGGTAGGGAGTGACTGACCACAGCTGCTGCAGAGAAAGCTGAACTTGGCACCAAGGGAGGGAGGGCGGCTTTTACACCAGACAAACAGCTGTACCAGTTGAGCAATCAGCTGCCTGTATCAGCTGTTCTGCCCCAGTCAATCAAGAGTGAAAATACCTTCCTGAGCTGGCCAGACCAGTGGGGGGGGGGAATATATAGGTGCCTCAGCCCAACAAAGAGTATAGAAACCAAACGATGAACAAAAAGAACTGAAGAAAGTGATGGGCTTGAGATGGTTTCAACCCATGTATTCCTGCCCAGTACTGGGGATGCCCAGCATTGTGGTGGTGAGCGTATTATGGAGACCAGCAATGAGAACCACATTTGTATTGCGATTCAGCAGTATAGTGCAACTGTTGTACTCTAAGGGTAATGCATACTCGTATTGTGTCTGAAGTGCACTGCTGCATCGCTCTGCTAAATCAAAATCCTGTGTAACGTCAAGTAACTTCACACAGGTAAATCTTGTATTAAACATTAAACTCTCCACGTGTGGAGTATCTGAAAGAACCTGTTTGTAGTGTACTGGACTCTGACTCTCACTCAAGTCCAGTGTCAACTGTGCCACGAACAGTGGGCACAAAGTCATGTGGAGAGGAAGGGGGAGGAGAAGCAGCTGCCTGCACTAAAGGCTTCACTCTCACAGCTAAAATTGAAAGAGCTTTAGGTGTGGGCAAAGAAACTCCATCAGCAGATTCCTCCCCTTCATCCCAATATAGGAAGCATCCAACAACTAAAAATGCTACATTAGTTGAAGATTCCATTATCAACACCACATAAAACCCTAACACAATGTACATCTGCCAAATGCTTTGTACCAGCTTCAATTCCCTAAAAGCTTTTTTATCTCAACATCTACTTGCTACCTCAAATTTTTTTGGTGAAAAACAAAACCTTAAATCATACTTTTTTTTCTTTTTGCTTTCCCCTGGGGATAATAAAATACTTTAACATTGCCAGATGCTGTTGACTTCAGAAAGAGTAATCACAGCAAGCTGTTGAGGAGAGACAGACAATATTTTCATTAGCAGAAACTGATTAAATGAGACTACTCTCTTAATGAAACTGCAGAACAACCATGTTTAATAAATAACACCAACCTTGGGATATGGGATTCTAATGGTCTTTGGATACTGCAAGGTGTCATCAGAATAAAAGGAGTACTCTATAACAGGAACTTCTGTATCATTAAATGCTGCATATGCCACAAAATCGCCACTTGGAGACCACCACAGAGCAGAATGAGTGCCAAACATTTCCTCTGAAAGACATGCAAATGCATTTAAGGTATAATTGATAAGTTGGCTCTTCTATCCTAGGTACTGTTCTCAGTAGTTTTTAATAGGATTTCTTTTCTTTAATTGAAGTTCAGATACCAAAGTCCAGACTGTTTGCTGGGGTTCCGAAATGAAACACTAGATCAATGCTTAATTAGATCAATATGAAGCTAATTCACACACACTATGATTTCCAGTGATGTGCTGCAAGTTCGGCAAACTCATTTCCGTTCTCAGACCCTCATACTACCCAGGTATTAAGCTCAGGCAAGGATGCGTGCTTCTGTTAAAATCCAGACTTAGATTATTTTGAACTTTTCAATGATAAGAAATAAGAGTTATAATAAAATAATTACAATAAAATAAAACTTTTATAGCACTATGCAAAGTAAAATATGCTTGATATAGTTACCTTCATAAACCCAATCTGGTATTCCATTGAAAATTTTATTTTCTTCTCCATTTTCAGTGATTTGCACAAATTTTTCTGTTGGTGAAGCTTTTACATAAACATTATTATTCCAAACATAGGCCTGCAAAACATTATTATGATTACAATTACTGTTAGAGTAAATCCTACTTCCTTCCTTTGCCACATCTACTGGGAAATTTACTTTTACATTAGATGACAAAAACTGTCTTTGAAAGTTGCGTTTCACCAAACATCATTGATACTTAACAAACTTGAATTACTAATAAAAATCACGTGTAGCAACCTAACTTCAGGCCTAGATGCAAAAACCAGTCAACTATAATAAATGACATGATTACCATATCAAGTTTTGAAAACCTTGTTCATTTTCTGTTGAGATAGAAGCTTATTTTCCTTCATTATGAGTTGTTTTTCACTAATTTGTCTTTCAAAGAAAACTATCAGTATTTTGGTAAAATATAGATGGAGGTCTCAGCATTGCTAATAGATCTGCAGAGACGGTACATTTCTGCAGTAGCACTCAGAACTCCTCTAGTTTTTGGCACCTGCCTGCCTCTCTAGTTTCCTCTCCAACAACTAACAACTCGGTTTTATTCCAGAGCTTCACTCTGCGATGCAGAAACCTCTTGTCAACATCCTTTGCTTCTGTGGTTGGGCTCTATAATCCCTATAGTACAAACAATAAGAATAAATAAACACCACATTCTCCTGTGACAGGTCTTTAGTCAGATCCAACACTCACTACAGGGAACACACAAGCCTCGCAGACACAGTGGCCGTCACGATTGCCATGGACTGGGGAGGAGTGGAGGAAGAAAAGGACAGTGGGAAAGAGTACAAGAGAGATTTTGATCCTCTAATCCCTGTTACAGGCATCCAGCAACACTTCACTGCTTATGGTGTAATTAGGAGATAAAAATCACAGCGATGAGTCAGTAGACAATTGTAATGCTGTTGCCTTTGAAAGGGATGAACTACTGTCTGCAACTGTGAAAACATGAAGTTCCTGTGCATTTGTGCATTATATGATTACTGGGGCCACTGCTACTTTCAGGAGTGCCTTTTCATTAAAGAACAAAACAAAACACACAGAGAGATTTTGGAGTCTTTCCAGCAACAGTAGCCAACTTGGAAACTACTCCAGCTACTTATCTAGCAGCAGGAAAGTCCCCAAACCTCAAGGGTACATACAATGTGAGCTTCCATCCCACGTATACAAAAATGACTGGTTTATATAAGTTTCACTTATTTGTACTAACCAGTTTGTGACCAACAGGTGACCAGGATATGTATTGTACATCATTATGTAGTAGTCCGTCATCTAAGATAGAACTGGAAAAACAAAACCAAAATGCAGCTAAGATAAATCAGTGAAGTGTCATTTCATTGCAAAATAATGTTAAAACTATGTCTCCTGTGCAAAAATTACTGACCTGCTACTGAAATCATAGATGTGATATGAAGCGGTATAGGAATGCCTCCACAACTGCAAAAGAATTACTTTAATATTATGAAAATAGATTTCGCCAGGATTCATACGCCTCTTACAGTTGGAATTACCTCTGAAACCCTTCTCCCGCTTTTGTGTGACAGACAGAACACAACGAATATACAAGGGCGACAAATCTCTCCAAGGTTTAAGAAAAGACTAAAGAATCGACACCCCTCTGGGGTCATCACCTAAATACTACAACAGAGGCCACTGACTGATTAAGGACAATGGCACAGAGGCCAGAGATGCTGCAGATTTGCAGAAATCCTTGTAGCTACATGGCAGACTATCATAGCTATGCACAGTTAATCCTCCTCCTTCTGCCTTACTGGCACACTTGCTGTTTTCTGTCTCATTTTCCATGCTGTATTATTTAACTTGGCATCTTATTGTTCAGTAGTCCTTACAAGTCCCAGCAGTATTTCTGTAGCAGTTCCTCCAGTTCCAGGGTGACCTATTCCCATTCATATTGTCAGAGAAATAAACCCTTTCTCTCAGAAACCTGTCCCTTGAAGTCTGTATCGCTCTGTGGGCCCCTACAGAGAGAAAGATGATGATGATAATGCAGACACGTGTAAAAGTGTTCACCATGCGGGACCGAAGAGGTTTGATTCAGCCCACAGTGTTGACATGCTACAATAACGCTACCTTCCATGACGGTTCTTGAAGATTTGTATGAAGATATAAAACAATAACTTAGTACTACACAACCAGATGGCTATTACATAAGCAGTGTCTACATCCCCATGATTCATTTTGTTACTTTGTTTTCTTGCGATAGAGATTAATAATAACATAACTTTCAATCACACTATTATATAAAGGTTAATAGACCTTGCTTCAGCATTAAAATAAAATTCTCTCTTATGACTGCGGCAAATAAAATACTACAGAGCAATAAATCATGAGTAGAGGGGATGTCTAGGGTGGCCGGAAAAATAGAAGGCATTTTGTGGCCCCTAACAATGCAGTGAAAAGCCAAACAATTCTGAACAAATCAGGAAGACAAAAGGTAACTGGCTTAGTAGTACCTAGCGAGGAAGCTAAAACTGCAAAAACCATGACTGAGCGCGTGAATTGCGGCTGGCGCCGTGTGAGAGGCATTCTTGGACCGCAAAGCCAGAGCACGTAGACAGAGCTCAATGACACAGTGCTCGAGAGTCTGTACGCCGCACAAGTCAGCTCTGAGCTTTTTACAATCAAACCAGGCAGCTAGCTCTCTGGGGAAAAAAAAGGAAACAACAACAAAGTTACTGGCTGCTTAGTGCACACACTGTAGGGCAAATTATCACCTCCCTTAGGTTTCTGTAACTGTCCTCAAGTGGCAGCCGGAGCCAGGCCTTCATGCCAGCTGGCATAAACGTAGCTTGACCTTTGCCGCGTGGTTCAGCACCAAGCCAGGATGGGGCATTGTCCTGGAGGTTTTTCACGTGCTTGCTGACAGCAGGCAACAAGGACACCCAAGTCCACTCCAAGCGCAAGAGGACAGCCTTCTCTTGTACGCACATGCTGTTTTTCATTCACCTCAGTTTTAAATTTTTATGCCCTAACACCACGATGTAACCACCATATACATACATAGCCTATATACACACACAAGCGTATGTATACAAGTGTATCTACCCATCACTTCTCCTTACCCACACAATTCCTCGGACAGTCATACCTATCTACTCTTCTAGCTTGTCTCCCCTGAGGAACCGTCCAGCCTCACTCTCCTTGTGATCTCTCTCCACCCACTTTTTACCCAGCTTCTCTTCTCAGGCAGTCATACCTCTGCTGCCAAGCTCACAGACACCACCAGTCTCTTTTCTCCTCCTCCTGCCTGCTCAACTTCACTGTTCCCCTGCAGACATTCATTGCGTTCATGCATCCTCCTGCATTTCCCTCACGTTCTCTCAGCCTCTGACACCCCTACTTTCAAGACCAGCTTCTTCCTCGGTTGTTCCCAAACCTTTATTTCCCAGCTTCATCCTCAGAGACGCAAAGTGCACTTGTACCTTTGTATAGCTGTACTGCAGAAGAGCAAACTTTTGGTCAGGAGACAATATAACTGTGGTTGCGTTGTATTTATCCTGTCAACAAAGGGCAAAAGAAACACATAAAGCACAGACTCCGAAGAAATTTGCAGAACAAAATATTAAATTCAACACCTTTCCCAATGTCTGCCTATATTATATGTAAATGAACGTACTAGTGTTGTATTCGCCAAGATTACTGAGGAAGTTCCGGTGACAGCATCAATACGTAGGATGTCCCCGTTAGCTGATTTGTGAATATACTGATTTCCTAGAAGAACAAGAGAGCTGCTAATAAACAATAACTAAAATGCTCATCGGTTGCTTCTCTTTTCCCCTTATGTTTTTAAGCAGGAAATAAAATTCAAAAAATCTGGTCAATGTTGTGTTTCCCACTTTTGTAATGAAAGGATGTTTATAGCACAAGAACGTTCACGAAATGTAGTCCTGGGGCCCACAGCCTCTGCCTTCTGTCTTCTCTTTCCTTTGGGGCACAGGGCATATTCAAAAGGAAAAGCACCCTGTATCCTCCTGCTCCCCGACAGCCTTTTGCACAGGAAGCTGACACACTTCAGAATATAACACGCTTCTACAAAAAAGCATAGAAATAAGTATGCTCTTTTAGCAGCACGGTAAGCTATATTCTCCTGAACACGAATGTGTATCTAAGGGGGGAAAAAAAAAAATAAATAATCACAACTCTCTGAGCTACGCACCTTTCTATACTGGCACCAACAAATAATTTAACTTTTTTTTTTCAGTATACAGTAGTCACCTCAGCATGAAGATATGTGTTTACTGAAGGCAGTACATTTTCTTGACATTTACGCTGTATGTAGAAATGAATTACCTGAAATCCACTGCAAATTATGCGTTTTGTACTTATAGTCATTGTTCAGGTAATTCTGTAGAGTATACGTTCTGCGTGAATCAGCCTCAGAGGTACTCTCTGAAAGAAAGAGACAGAAGAGATATTTTGATGTTGCTGCAAATTGTTCCACCCCAGCTTCTTAATTTGACTACCAAAATAAGTGGGTTTTTGTTGCTGGTTGATGTGTTTTAGCTAACCAGCTCTAAAGTACTAGCAGGGAGAAGGCACTAAAGGTTTACTGCAAGATAAATTCAGCAAGCATAAGATAAAGGAGTATCAGTGAGATCACTCAACAAATTCTTGTAAAAATTACAAATGCCTTTTCTCTGCGAGTATTTTACTTTAAGGTACACAAGAGCAGTTACATTTTGAGTAAATGAAAATACCTTTTTGACAGTGACAAAAATAGACAGACCACCTCTGGCCCTCTTATCTCAGGAAACGCGTATTTGTATGCCTCAAAAGTTGAAACAAAGCGATCTCGGTGCTTTTCCCCCCTATGCTTACTCCTGGAACTTCGCTGCAGAACCCTGACTGCTAATATTTGCCTGAGACGTCAATTGTGGGGTGGATCATGTAATGCAGGGACATACATGCTCACATTTGAGAGTGGTGGATGGGTATGGCTGTCCAGACGAATGAAATGTGGCATCCATGTGAGCAGAGGTACAGACCTTGAAAGATACCCTAAAATTAAAGCTGCTGCTGTACTTTATCACATATGCCACAATACTGCTGTTCCTGCTCATGAACCCTTCAACTGTGAATCATCTGCTTAACATTAAACTCAATTTTGAGAAGTGTCTCAGATAAAAAAATCTGAGAAGCAATGAAATTTTCAGAGAAGGTCTAATTAAAAAAAAATTAATGAAATCACAAACTCTTACTGGTAAGCTTATGATGAAATAAGTGGTTAAATATTATCCCTCTCTTGATATGTTTTTCACCAAGGTAACTTAATATTTACTGCAACATTATTATTTTGACTCCAAAATTAAAGCCAAGTAGCTGGGTTACTATGAAAATACTAAGTGATACTTTGAACCCAGTTAAGCTAATGAGTTTGGTCATTAGCTCCAGTGCACTGCAGTCAACTTCAATGAAAAATATTTCTTTCTTACTGGCTGCAGTGCACAAGCTACTCTTTCCAAAGCCTGAAAGCTTCAAATAATAATAGTAACAAATTCATTTGTGAGTCTTTATGATCTTTCTCCTCTGAAAACAAAGACTACAATTTTTAAATTCGGGTGTGTAATTCTCCCCCTGCTGACTCCCCTGCCTTTTTTTTTTTTCCTGCTTTTTTTTTTTTTTTTTTTTAAATGGAAACCTAAAAACTACCTTCATACAAATCTACACAGTCCAAAAAGGAAGCAATTTTTATTTCAACTGCCTAAATCATTCCTTTTTTGTTACCACCAGTGCGAATCAAAAGGTCTAGGATAAAAACAATTGATAATAACACTCAAGTACGGACATGGTGACTGATCAGCCAAGACAATAACCTGCCCGTATCAAGAGAGTCCCAGTCACTGAGATACTTTTAAACAGACAGCCTCTTCTTTCATTATACTGAACAATTAGAAGAGTCCAAGGCCCTTGGGGACACACACACAGAAAAGCACCTCGCAATGATTTTTGCATGTTATCTTTCTGCGCATTAAATACATGTGACAATGATAAGAAGATAATTAAATTAGCTATTACAATTTTACTCTTATTTCCAAACAATAAGCACATTGCATATATATAGCGCAGACCGTACAGCCACTGCTGCAATAGAAGGCAAGAGCCATAACAAACAAACAATGCCTTTAGCCTACGATACTCAGCAAAGGTTAAAAAAAATCGCTTGCTCAATTCCATCTGAAATTTGACTGTCCTAAAAACATTACTAGTCTAGATTTCTTGCTCACAAAGCTTCCATGAGAATATTAATTTCTCAGGTTAATTATTCTATATTAACTGAATATTTAATTTGATGGATTATGAACAAATGTGCATTTGATATTCATGCACAGTTGTCTAGTTGGGAATATCACTTCTCTCCTTCCTA
Source organism: Vanellus vanellus (assembly GCF_965231255.1). Taxonomy (NCBI): domain Eukaryota; kingdom Metazoa; phylum Chordata; class Aves; order Charadriiformes; family Charadriidae; genus Vanellus; species Vanellus vanellus. Next base: position 19,961,710 of record NC_138910.1, read on the forward strand.
ACTGAGTAAGTGTCATTTTCAATTAGAGGGGCTTCAGAAAGCAACAAAATTCTCTCTTGGAAAAGGAGGAGCAATTTAAGACAGGTGGCTGATGAACAGGTTTAGGGATTTTTCCAAACTGATGAATGTTTTTCCCCCTGGTGACATACATATTTTGCTGAGGTCTCATTACTAAAAATCAGGCCACTATTAAGATTTGTTGGCTGTGTATAAAATTAAAATTTCATTTTCTGTCAACACCTTCCACATAGTAACTGAATATGAAAACATACGCCAAGCTGTAAGGGTATAGTCATAAAAGTTCTAGTTGAAGTGTTTTCTTAATTTGCGAGATAGGCTACTACCAGTATATTCTTACTTATCTGCGGTATGCCATCCACCAAAGATACTGAACATACATTGAATTTTGCATTTTGGTTCTTCCTGTTTAGAGTCCATTTGAAAAAAAAGTGTCAAATAGGTTCATTTTGACAAAATAAAGTAGTTGTTGACATTCAAGAGCATTTTATTGGCTTTGAGGTTTGGATACAGGTCAATGTTTGTTCATATTTCAGCAAAACAGCTTCTTTCCCTCTTACGTTCCTCAGCAAGGCTGTTAAGGCTGAATTTTCTTGCTATTTTTCTTTTTTACTATTCCAGATACAGACTCATTTTTGTAAATTCCAAATTACTAGCTCTTCACCTCTACCTTATTCTCACCCCCAGAAGAACATACATATTTCCACTGTCATAATAATTTACTGGAAATATTTACATTATAATACCTCTGTTACAACAGCAAAAACTTAAGTACACCCTTCTGGGAAGGAGGCTCTTAACCTTTTATGTAAGTAGTAAACTCATATGAAGCTGATAAACAGTTTTGGTTCAATTTTGGATTTTTTTTTAATATGTCACCCTGTCTCAAGAGAAAAATTGAGTTGGTTTCTGTAGGTGTAAGGTGTAAAGTAAACAAGAAGTTAACTATTGTATAAGGTTTATGGTATGACACATCACCATACCAAAATCTCAAGTTGTTGACAAATTACTTTTGATATATATATTGTTTATTCCCCAGTGTCAAGGCACATTTTACTAATTGCCATATGTAACAAAAAAGAGCAAGCATTTATGTAACCAAATTAGAAGAGATGGAAAAGTATAAACCCAGCAATAATGGAAGCTTTACTGCATATTCATCATTACCAAGAGAGACTGGAAGAACCAAAACAAGGGAAAGACGAGTACAAGCACGATGCTCAGCAATGAGAAAGAAAGGGATAGAGAAACGATAAAAATCAGAAGAGGTGAATGAGTATCGCCACTTACAAGTGACAGCAGAACAAGAACGAGAATGATCTGCAATCTAAGAATGTAATTTAGGAGCAGCGCAAGAGATGCAAGAAGGGAAACCTGACTGATTCAGTAGTTAGTCAGAAAAAAAGTGACACTTCAGGCTATTTTTTCCAAACCTTCCCTGTTCCTCTTCCAACATGTGCAGAAAAGCACTCAAAAACCTTCCCCCCTACACTCGAGCCCCCAGTAACTGCCTGAGATATGTGACAATTACAGCACAGAAGTGGATATCCAGCAAAGAACAAAGTAAAAATGACTCTGCTGGAAGAGGCTAAAGGTTCACATAACCCAGAATCCCCCCTTATTTCCAGTGGCTGATACTGGACATCCAGGAAAGATCATAACCAAGGGGTGAGCACTGTGACACCTCCCGGAGCAGTTCACCCACGCGTCACTCTTGGGGCCTGCAGAGACTTCCTCAGAGGGAGGTAATCATTAACTCTGTAATCAATAGCTCTGGAGAAGCCTTTTCAAATTTGCCCCATCTCATGCCAAGCAAGGAAATAAAAATAGCAGAAGCGTGCTACAGATAGCAAACACTGCTGGTAATTCTTTTTTTTTTTTTAATATATTACATTACTCAACATTTTAATTAAGGTAGATAACGGGGTTAAATGACAGTTACAGAAGTCAAGGACATACAGCAGGAAAACATTTCCATTCTCTAGCTTTTCCTTCACTACCTAGAAAAGTAATATATCCACATATAACATGAAGATTACAAAGACCCTGTAATGCAGAGCAAGGTGCATGAATACATGGGGAAAAGAGAATAGTTAGAACAACTGGATTCAAGCCAAAAGGCTGTTTGGACAGGCAAGCCTACAGCATACTCACAACCTGGTAATTAACCTGCTGTATCTCCCATACAACTTCGGAGAGAATTTCAGCCGTGATTTGGATTAAAGGCCTTTGAAGCTAGGTTACTGGAATTAACTACTGCTCACCATTTATGTAACCGTTCTCCAAAAAACCCCCCATAAAGTTAAGATTCTTATCTGAATCTTAATTTTTGAATCTAGATTCAAAGAGATTCTACTTCAAAGATCAACTGCTGATCCACAGATTTAAATTCCCTTACAGATTTTCTAGCTTTCTCCCTAAACACCCTTAAACATAATGCTTTTTAGAAACTGGAATCGTACAGGACCCCTTATTCCCAAGAAAACTGTGACAGATCACAGCTGCCAGATTCATTCATCTTGCAGCACCGGTCTTCAAATACGAGTGTTGCGTATCAGCCAGAAGTCTCCCTGTATTTTAAACACTGTTCAGTTGCAAGCAGGGTGTTGACATTGGCAATAGATACTTCTCCACACCACCCAGTCACAAAATTGCTTAGTAAGGACAGAATGCAGATAGGATAAACAGGGGAAGACTGTAGATATGACCATCCCCAACAGAACAATGATGAGAGCTATTTGCAGACTTTTCTGCTATTTTCTTTTCAGTTATACATTAACACGATCGTAAGGAAGATCTGCGACCTCACCTCTCTTCAGTCCTTGCAGCACAAAGCTGTCTCAGCAGTCCCAACATTCTTCAACTTCAAATCCAGGATGACAACATGAACTCATTGGACTCCTGCTGCCAGTGACCCTTATCACCATTTATGGTAGTTTTCTACCAGCCACTAGTAATACCCAACACATCAGTTAGGCGTCAGACCCACAAAGTACCCTCAGGCACCTTAAGGTCATTAACTTCCCCAGCACCTACTGTGCTTTTCCAACCTCTTCTATGCACTTTTCTATCAAAAGACCACAGAAGCCCATGCATAGTATCATCTAACTGTGACAGTAATGAGCCTTCTCATTTAGTGAATACCTCACCATTGGAGAATTACACCTCTGGGTGAAGAAACCTGGTTTGTGACCAGACAGGTGTATAGGCCCCCCCCACTAAAAGCCTGTTTATGACTTGCTCATGGCAGTAGAATGATGCTAGATATTGTACTGTCTCCTTTCTGCCCTCAGCATTGGCTACTCTTCCTCTCGCTCCTGGCCTTCCTGCCCAGCTGGCCGTAACAAGAGCTCCTGTTAGAGAAGAGGTAATGGTGTGTGGCCACAGCCTGCCTTGTGCATGGAAAGTTACATGAGAAAAAAAATGGGAGAAGCATAAGCAAATGGGTAAGTGAATCCAGAGCAGACAAACCACAATTTTTTAGAAAACATGCTTTAAGGGTAACCACTTGCTACTGTAGTCACCTCTTGAATAGCTCCTCAAAGCGTAACAATGCTTTCATCAACAGACTTCAAACACAACCCCCAAGGCTGTTTTGAGACTAAACTCTTTGATGCAAGTAGCCCCATGTGGTTATTAAATATATAATAAGGTGGCAAAATAGGCAGTGGGTATAAACAAAAAGTATAGAATTTTGTACACAGTTCTGGCTGAAAATGCTCATGGTAAATACCGAAGGGCTGCACCCAAAATTAGGGAACCCTTCTGCAACTTCAAGTCTGCAGTATTTGCCCATGCTAAATGGCTGCAAGAGAAGCAGCAGAACTTGCACAGGCCGACAGTCCAACCAACAAGCCAGAACTCCTCTGGAGTGGCAAGATTTCACAGCCTTTCACAGCACTGGAGCCCATTTATCAAACTAATTCTTTGCTGCCTGACTACTAAGCTTATGAAATGAAAGTACATTGAGATGCGTGGTGGGGAGAAGGGCAGCAGGCCAAAGGTAAGAAATCCAAACTCAAAATTATCTATGTATATCAATAATCATCATTTTCACTCCCTGAACAATGACCGAACCACGGGGAGGAAATAAAGACTTGACTGCAATTAAAATTACTTTTATCAGAACAGACTTTGATATCACATAGTCACAGTCATGTGAGCTGCTCCTCCTCCCCACCGCCCCTCAATTTTGCCACCTTTCATTTTGCACCTGGCCCAGCGCCTGTACTGTCCCTGGAGGCATCCTCAGCTGACTTGCATGCCCTGAGGTCATTCATAAAAGCCATATAATCAAACTGCTGGTGATTAAGTGCTGTAACCTATAAAGGGGTAATTATAAGGGCACCACCTGTACACTCTCACCTAACAGAAAACATTTGTTTAGCATCCTTTAGTCAGAAATTCAAGAGCATCCTGCAGTTCCTGAACTATAATGGTCACAATTGTTATTCAGATGTCACTACTGGCCTGATTGAGGAAGAGACAGGAATTCAAGTTCTTGAACTGGGACCTCTCTATCTCAGTCTTGATTTTATCCAGAGGGACCCAGTGAACTACCTGGGTGTGCTAGGCAATTTCCCATACATTAATTTGAGCCAACAGTACAAAGGCTGACACATTGACCTCAATGACTATATTCAATGACTGATTCTAAATTGCAGCCGCTTCTACGGCAAAAGGATTCCTATGCTACAATTTATGAAAGAAAACCCATTTGATTTTCAGTAAGACATAGCATTGGCATTAAGGTAGACAAGCACCAACTCTTCAGCAGCGTTCAGGCCTGCATACTGCATTCTTTCACTAGGTGTTATGCCTGCACACATTCATCTGATAAGCTGTCAGGATCCTTTCTCTTCCTCTTCCCAACTTCTGAAACTAAGTGTATTTTCTGTCACCTCAAAAAATCTACCTTCTTGAGATAAGAGGCAAAAAGCTGCCCAAAAATAACAGAAAAGAGAGTCAGCAATCCACTGGTGCAAGTTTTAGCCCAGAAGCTATGTAGTTCAGACATCTGGGCTTTGAAAAATCTAGTTTTTAATGACTGTGATATTAATAATGTCAGAGCTGAACTGCAAAATAGTTTAATGTAAATTATGCCTTATGAATACTAGTGACACAAGCTTTGCCTCTTTAATTGACACACAAAAAAACCCACCAGACCTTTCTGTGCACGTAAGCAATTGCTGCGTTCATTTCTGAACACACGGTGAAGATCAACATACACGTCTTCACACTTTCGGGGTGCACCTCACAAACTAAAGACCACACCCAAGGTCTAGTCTAGAAAACACTTTTCTTCCTTAGAGTTTGCAGTGCTGAATTCTACATATCACAACCACTCAGCTGTTAATTGTAAGAACATACAAAGAGTGATTAACCTGCAGCTCTGCCCTACCAGCTGGAAGCAATGCATTGCCTGATGAGGATTTAATGCTGTTTCACATTAACGTCCAGAGCTACAAACCGATCAGAGTCCAAAAATGCTATTCCAAATCTTTGCCTACTTTTCTGACTTCTGTAACTGTGCTGTGTGTATGATTTCACTCAATATCGTTAACAAAAGTTGTGCAAGCAAAGCAAAATAGAGGGAAAAGAATCTTATCTCTTCAATGCACCCTAGAAAATTGGTTAATTGGCACGTTACTGCTGGTTCTACAGCCTTCAGCTGCAATAGGAAAGGAAAATGCTGAAAATGATAATGCTTCTAACTAGTATTTTCTTAGCTCACACGGGACTCAAGGGACTTTCCCTCCCCCCCCCCCCCCCCCCCTTCCCCCCATCCTCCCAGGTGAGCCACCTCGCCGTTCCCCAGGACCTCCAGCTCCATCAACGCCGTTCCCTAAAGCACAAACTTTCCGCAAAACTTCACCATTCCCCCCCCCCCCCCCCATTCCCCGCCTCAGTGGGCGTCGCGGCTGCGGATCCCCCGAGCCCCGGCGGCCGCAGGGAACCCCCTCTCTCCCCCCGCCCCCCCTCCGCGGACTTACTGCCGGTGAGCAGAGCCAGGGGCACGGCGATGACCGTGACGACAACGGCGACCCCCAGGATCCCCAGCAACCACTTGAGGACGGTCTGTAAAAAGGAGAAAAGTCCCGTTCAGGGGCGGCAGTCGCTGGCCGGCCGGCCGCCCACCCGCCCCATCCCTCCCTCCCTCCCTCCTTCCCTCCCTCCCTCTCTCTCTTCCCCCCCTCGCCCCGTAACCCACCTTCATGGCGGGGCGGGCGGTGGCGCTGCCCGGGGCGCAGGAGCCGAGCGGAGCAAAGCCGGCGGCGTGCGGCTCTGCAATCCCGTCTGCCCCCCAGGGGCTTTCCCCTGTCAGCGGCGGCGGGGCGGGGACGGTTGCAGGAAGCAAGTGTGGCCGGGCAGCGGGGATTTGTGCAAGATGTGGGGTTTCCTGCCGGCTTTGCAGCTTCGCGTGTGGTTGGGGTTGGTTTTTTTTTGTTGTTTTTTTTTTTTTTTTTATTTGAGCTGCGGTTTGTCCTTCAGTTCAAACCCTTGGAGCGCGGTGACATGGCTGTACATTAAAGGGGAGGGACCTTTGACACTGAAAGGGTTTCTGTAGGAAATCAGATAACGGCCGCGCAGAGGTTCCAGAAGTGAAATGCCTTGAAACGGTAATGGGAAAGCTCCTAAGGTACGCTGATAACACCCGCCTTCCTTGTAAAGTTGCTGCTCTTTGAACTCCTTTCTCTGGCAATCAAGTCATGGAAAGGCTGATAAAGTTGCAGGAAGGGCTTATATTTATTTCTTTGGCACAGGTTCTTGGCACAAAAGAGAAACGGGTGTGTACATCTGCAAAGTGGAACTTTAAATGAAGACCAGAAAATGGAAGTGTAGGATCGAAGTTTAAAATTTAGCTCTGAGGATGACCCTGGTTTATCACATCAGACAATTCCATTTTCAAGGAGAGTTTTGGGTATGCGTTGAGACAGTAGGACTAATTGGTGGAAAAGACCCGTAAATCAAAACTATAAAGTATTTGATTGTTTAAAAAGCAGAGCATCACCAACTAGAAAGCTGTGGGAGTTTCTGAAACTGTATGAACATTAGTAGTTATCAGAGAGAGATGTAGGTATTTTTACAACTTGAGAAGTGGAGCACAAAAGATATGTGAGCCGCCAAAGCAAGAGAAAGCGACTCGAAGCCAAGGGAGATAGCAAAAGTTCTTAGCCTTGCCTTCAAAATACTTGTCGGAGCTTTCAGTAAAGTTGTGCTGCTTGTTCCTTCATTCCACTTCTGCAGATTGAGCAGCTGTTTCTTAAGTAATCTGTATCTGGAAACGGGTTAGTAACCTTTATGACAGATATAGAGTAACCCAAAGTATTTACAAACGTTAAGGGTTTGTCTATAGGGAAGGTAATAGACTTCATCTAGATATAAACTTACTTTCTGCTTATTATTGTATACCATTCTCCTTGAAGGTAGCGGTTACTACTAGTTACGAATTTACACTGTGTTAGCTATATCAGTTTATGTTAGGAATAGCATTAATGTGCTCCGGTAGTGGTTCCATGCAGCTCAGTGTAAGTTTACTGAATGCTGCAAATTCACAACTTGCTTAACACTGATTACTGTGTATAGATAAGTTCACTTTTATAAAGTAAAATCACAGTGAAATGGCAGTCTTTTACATTACTTTTCAAACTAGTATCGCATATATGCTGTGAGATGCATGACCAGAGTTTCAGAGTGCCTTACAGCTCCACTGAAGTATCTCTCTGGTATACTGTGCACTCACTCGTCTTACCAACAACAATAAAAAAACCATAAAATAAAACACCCCACCCCACCCCTGGGGTGAATTTTCAGCCAATCTGTGCTTTGCTTTCTAAACATCTACGTCGTGATCATCACTGTGTCTCAATGTATATACTCCGGTCAAATTATAATCTCAGTCTTGTGACAAAATGTTACCAAGTTTTTCATAGCCAAGTTGCAATTTAGTAATGTTTTGAGAGATTATCTGCAAAATTTTAATGCTTCTCAGTGGTTAATTCTAAGAAGAAAAAAAAGACCTACACTGACAAAGCTTCTGCTAGTTTCAGTGGGTACGCAATTTTAAGTACCTTTGGAAATCTGGACCAAAATGTCTGATAATCTACCAGTGCCTCTGACTCTGGTCATGCTGGAGAGGCTTATGGGGCCTGATTCTGTACTTGGGAACCACCTGAGTGATTCAGTAGGAGTCAATATAGCAAAATATGTTTTCCACTTAGTTGCGATAGTTCCTAGCAGTGATTCTCTACACCTTTAAAAAATCTCAGGTTCCTCCTGTCTGATCAAAATACCCATGGTCCCAAAAATGATTGTAATGGTTGTGCTTCTGGTGCTCTGTCAGATTGTATTTTGTTATAGCCTGAGACGTAAAAAGTTGCTTCAGCTAAAAATTTCAAATTACTTTATACCATGTTTTGCAATTAGATATATATTAATATGATGCTAAGAGATTAAAGAAATTAATATCCAGCAGTGGCTGCTACACAATAAAATTTGAGAAGCCACAGCTGTTTATCCTATTGTATGCTGAACACAAAAGTATTCATAAAGAAGTTGTATGATTAAGAACTACTTACTACAAAGAACCGAAACGCAGCTTTCAGCCTGAAGGTTGGCTTTCCCAAACACTTGGTGGACCTACCAGATGTGATGTCTCCTTCAGACTTCTAGCCTCAGTGAAACTCAAGACTTTGTTACAAGTCTGTTTATATATTTGAGTCTTTCCTCCGGAAATATTTGGAGAAGCCAAACAGGAAAAATGGAAAACATAAGCTCTCTCTGCAGAACAAAAAAAAAGTTATTATTTGTCGCTAAAATGTATACAGTCTACTTTACAGGTGCAGTAATATCTTCCAGATGGCTCAACTGTGGCTATGGGAGACAAAATACGTGCTGGGGAAAGTTTTATACTGATTCAGTGGCTTACTTTGAATGTGCTATGAGGAGGAGAAGGCAAAAGTGTTGTTAGCACTGAGGAGTGTTCAAGTTCTTCTTGACCAAGTGTGTCTTTTGATACTAAATATATTAAAAGTGTCTGGGTTTTCATAAATAATTTCTGTTTCTTTGCATTTTGAGGCTGAAATGGCATGAGGACGGTTTTGTAATTCATCATCATACTGGTTCTGTTTGAGAGGATTGCGAAGAGAGTATTAACCATAAATCAGGAAAGCAGATAAGAAAAAAAGCGCGTTTTCTGTGGTTATGTCATTGGAACAACCATTTCAGTGTGGCTAGTAGCAGCTGTCATTCAGTTCTGTCAAGTTTATGTATTTCTCTTTAGAAAATTAATTTCTGGGCAACTTAAGATTCTTGCCACGTCCTCAGAGCACAGTTGAATGGTTAGAGTATCTCAGGTTTCTGTTCACTTTTATTGTATTAATTCCAATTAGTTGTCATTTTTCACTTCAATATGCTTATTTTTCCAGATACTTATTGAAGAGGGTGGAAGAGGAAGGATGCAGCACACTTAGCATATAAAATACAGTTAATAAAGGAGTTAATATTGGGAACAGTTTTTACTACAAGGCCACCTGGAAGTTCTAGGCAGCACACGTGCAGATACACAGAGGACTCTAGGTACACACAACTTCATGGAATATGGAATTGTAGAAGGTGCACATACACAATACAGTCAAAGCATCTGGGCCAGCAGTACTACTTTCATACAATTTAAAGAAGGTATAAGGTTCAGTTTTCTGTTAATTCTTCTATTAACATTAAGATTAATGTTTCTGAGAGTGGATGAGGGTGTAGCCCTCTAGGTAATGCTGAGACATGCTCCTGAGCATGATTACCTTAAGCAGTCCCACTTCCTTCATTTGCTGAGAGCAAATTAAAGCCCCCTCATACAAGCAGCAGCATCACGAGCAATGCATTCAACAGCGTAACTGACAGCTCTTGCTCCATTGCTGAAGACTTTGAAAAGCATCTATTATTTAAAAGGAATCTTCAGGCCACTCCATTCCTAAATTTCTCTAGCAAGGTACCACTCACAGCATGTGAGGCCTACAATTATCTCTCTCCCTCACTAAAGTACAAAATTAAGATTAAAACATGAATAGCAATTCTCTCTAGGCTTGAATGCTGCAGCTCTTCTGCCCTCCCTCAGCCTGCAGACATGGGTAGCTATTGTCCAGTCCAAATGCTTTTAAAGAAGTGACTGCTGCTTATTTCTCTGAATGTTTGTACCATTCACTGAATTTCATCTAGTGTGTATAAGAAATACACAGCACATACCTCATTTTTGATCCCATATGGACTTGCTCTGATTTCAGGATATATATGTCCTAGTCCTGTTGAGCTAAAACATGCGTTTGGAACTTCTGGAACATGCTCAACTTCATCTCACTTCTGAAGAAAGGGTGTCTTTTGAGTCATGCTCTAGATTGGGACTCAGAAAATTGGAGGTTAATTATTTTTGCTGTGTTCCAGGCAAGCTGCATAACTTTGAGAAAATAATTTATACCCCTCTGTTCCTAAAAACATCTAATTTGTTCAAATCTGGGAAAACAGTATTTTCATAGTTGACAAAGCCGTCATCAGAAAGTGCTCAAATACACTGGTGACAGACACCACAGAAAAATGGATTTGTAACTCAGGAATCCTGTCCTTCAGAGCACTACATAATACATAGTGGAATAAAACATTTTAAAGACAATCTATGGAAATAGAAGGGTTAACTGTTTGTACTGTTTCAGCTTGGACTGTATGGATCCAACTGTGTATAATTGAATCTTTTTCAGTTCCAGAAAGTCTTGGAACCAAACCACTGTGTACAAATGGGATTAAATAAACAACAAATATGTATACATTCCTCCCCCCTCCCCCCTTTTTTTTAATCTCCAGTGGTATTTTGGACCTATGATGGATTTTTTTAGTGCAAGATTCTACTGAGATTTAATTGTTTAAAGTTGGGATGTTAGACAAGCTCTCTGTTGGTGTCAAGAAGCTTTTCTAGGTGCCAAGTTGGGTATGGTCAGTCCTGATCTGAAATAACAGAATATTAGTTCCTGTAGCATTTTGGGAGGACAATTTAATCTTATTTTTCTAGAAATTCTAGACTGTCAGTGTAAGTTTCAGATGCCTTTAAAAAACAAATGAGACACAAAACAATACTAGTTATTTCTAGCAAAAGTTATAGGTTCTAATTCTGATTCAACAATGCTCCTGTTTCTCATCAACTTCTACTAGATATGTTCTAAGCCTGTTGGTTTTCTCTTTAACTGCTTGCCCTTTAAGGACACTTTGATATAAATACCTGGCATATTGTTATTATAGCAACAAAAGGGGTTTTAGGGAGTCATCAGAAGAAAGAGGTGCATAACGGCACCTGAGGCTATTTGAGAGCTGCAGCTAATACCATGGCTACAAAAACATGCCCTGGCCAGCTGAGAGTATAATGGTTTGGATTGCTGGAAACACTGCGATCTGCAAGCAAAATGTTCGGTCACCGTAGTGGAGAAGGCACAGGTTGCTGAAATGGCACTTGTGCTTGTAAGCTACAGTACAGTGTTGCTAAATGCAAGAGATGTTGGACAAAGTGGTTCTCGGAAGAAGAAGGAAAAAAGAATACAACACAGATTAGAGTGACCTCAGGGGAATTTAAGTTCGCTTTACTTGGCAATCTTATAAAATGTGAAGAAATTATGTGGCAGTTTCCACTACTAGTGGAGTGTATTGCACTTAATATTTTTCAAAGCTGTCCTCCTGCTTTTGCTGAGAAACAAGAATTTATGCTAATGAAGAGTACTTGTCTGTTCGGTCTTGTTTCCCCCTCTAGCTTCATCTTACATGATTTCTTTTTCAACTAAAGATAATTCAAAGTTCACACAGCTCTTTTCTGAGAATCATTATGGAAAAAATGTGACAAAACAAAATGTTGAGTTTGTTTTATCATTCCAAACAAACCACTTCCACAATCTCAGTGACACTAAAATATTAGAATAAAATGAAATGGAGTGCAAGGAAGCACAAGGGATATACACATGAAAAGTCAACAGAAAAGAAGCTTGAAAAAATTTATTTAAGGCTATCATTTAATATCCTTAAAGCTTAGCCTTTTTATAACAAAGGTTTTAAGAGGGATATTCACTTCTCAGGCATTTGTAACTGCCAGCCCCTTACAAATAACACATATAACTGGTGATTGAATCCTTTGTGTGTAGAAGTCAACTTTTTAGAAAAATAATTTTATCATTAAATATAAATGGAGTTACTTCAGTCCTAATAAATGGAAAATATGAAGATATGGAACTTTCATAGTCTTAAAGCTGTTAAGATAACCATCCCTTAGACAGTAGGTTTTCTGTATATAAACCTTTGGCAACACTAAACTATAGTACAGTTATTTCCTGGCATGCAAGGTGACATAGCTTTTTTACACCCAATGTAAATGACAGAATACAGATTTCAGAATCTCTTAATAACTGGCAGTTGATGCAATGAAGATCTTCATTTATCCCGTTTTTATTCTGCATTTTTACTGGTATTCTTCCAAAAGGTCCCTGGAAAAAAAAAGCAGCAGCAATTAGGACATATTCTAAATCTCCCAAGATTTATGAAATATGTGTGGAACATATTTCTTCTGTTTAAGAGTTAGCAGATGTTAGTTCCACAGACCCCTCAATGCATCTCTCTGGTAACAAATTGAAAACAATTATTCCTAAAGGAAAAGCTTTTTAATAGTTTCTAATAGATTATTTTCCTAAATTGTTTGTTTCAGTGCTGAACTGCAAACAAACACAAAAATATTAAAATGTTTATAAAAACTGTATTTTAACTATAGCTTCTAAATTTTTTGAGACAATATTGGTTGTTTGAAATTTCCAAGATCAACGAGTCATTTTGGGTGCTTCAGTAGTCAAAAGACTAAAACTAATTAAGTTTTATAGAGTGGACATTCAACATTTAAAAAAATCTGACCACTGACATTTGCCTTGAGTTGGCATTTTATTATTTTTTAAATGCTTTGTTAATGTTAACAAGTAAGTCCTAAATATTAACCTGTTCACAGGGCTTAGACAGAAAATCTTGCTTTTCCAACAGCATTTGACTGTATCCAGGCAAACTAAAGCAAGGTTCTTAAACAGTTAGCTATCAGGAACTCAGATTATAGTACCCTATTACCTAAGGACAAGCCACAATTTAAAGCAGTGTTTTATATCATGGTCTTCAAAAAATAATCAATTTGGTATAATTTTACCAAGAAATATTTCTGAGTTTATAATGCCCCTACAAAGGAGAATTTTGTTTTTCAGTAATTCAATATGACATCACTTCTGGTAACATTCGGTAGTGAAACCCCCATCAAGTTAAAAAAGGAAACTATTAAATAGGTTCACCACTGATGCAAAATACAAATTATTTTGGAATGGGTTCTCTTTAGTGTCTTATCCTTGTTCAGCACTGTCTGTAAAGTTTGTAACACAGTTACAGATATGGCAATAGTTAAGAGAAATATTAGCAATATTTTCCCTGTGTGTGACAAATACATTTAAACCCCTAGTATATTAAGAATAACACAATCAAAATTTAGGCACCTTTGGGTAACTTTGGTGTTAATCAGCCATTTTAGGAACTCTTTGGCAGCCATGTCGTCAAGGACTTTGTTGATATCACTCGTGAAAGTGCCATCTGCATGTCTTCGGCCCATTTCTTCGGCCACAAGAGCTTTTTCTGGGAAACTTCAAAGGGAAGAAATTATCAATCAATTTGCAGATCAAAATAAACAAACCATTTAAAAGGGGCTCATTACAGGATTCTAATACACTGCACGTTTCCTGTGATTTTAAGGAGTTGAGGGTTGAGCCTGATGCTACGGCTCAGTACAGCACAATGTGTATCAGAACATCTTTTGAGGCGTTATTTTAACAACAGAATAAAGCATGGAAGTCTCCCTTCACCAGATGAGAACCGTTCCTTCAGGTGAGTCTAAATTCCTGTCTAGCATTTTTTGAAAAAGCCCTATGTGCAAAACCATATCTCAGTCTGCAGTGTCTATGCCAAGTAGATTAGGCATCAATAAAACACACAGTACATTTACTAAGAATCATTATTTAAGAAATATCACTACTAAAACATTATAGTTAAATTTTCGTACATTTTTTTCCTGTTTTAATTGGACTTAAGTCCTGGTTATATACTTACAATTATATTGCATAAGTATTTGGATATTAAGAGCAGCAACTTTTTGGGGGGTTAAAATAACTCAATTACAACACCTGTATAAAATCTATGCGCTTGTTTGCTTTATAATATATATTTGGAATCAGATCCTGATTCTTGCTCTATCATTTTTTGACTGCTGGAAAACTATTACGCTAAGGGCCTCATTTAGAAAACTTTCCTTTCTTATTCCATCCTGTCAAATATAGGAAGATTTTAATGGGTTCCATTACAGTGGACTGGTGCTGAACCACACTGTGCTCTGGGACCAATGGCAGGCAGACTAGTTCTTTTCATGCAATAATTTCAGGGAAGGTTATATACAAGTTTGACCGCAAATAATACTAATTATTGGGAAGCAGAATGGTGGTGTATGTTCAGTTGTCCATCTAGGTTTCTAATCTAAGTTCATCACAGCTAGGTTGTAATCTCTCTCTCTTACAAGTACTGAAATAGCCTATTTCTGCTCATGAAAATAAAACATGACAGAAAAACAAGTGCAAGTCTGAACATCACTATGAAATGGCACCAGCCCTTCCCTTCCCTAGATAGCTGACCTCATTTATTTAACTCTGGTTTTTGAGGAAATCATCGTTATTTACAAAAATTACTTTTACCTATTTAGTCTTCCTTGACTACAACACACAATCTTGAATTACATATTATATTTTATTGTTATTTATTATTTTTATATAGCGCGAGAGACTTACATAGTACTTTACAGCTGGTAGAATATCTAATCAGAGGGTGAAATGGAATCCCTGCCCCGAAGAGCTTACAGTCAAAAGGCACAAATAAGTACGGAACAGTTAAAAGGTGGGGAGTGGCATGTGCATGGTGTCGCTCCTAACCACGCAGAGTTAGAAATGTGATGAGATAGAACATGCCTGCAGGAGACTGAAGGTAAGGCCATTCTAAGTGTAAGACTATCTTGAAAAAAGATGTAAAGGCATGAGTGAGTAGATGAAGCGAATAGGCTTGAGAAATCTGCAATGACTATGTGGAGAACAAGATATTAATGAAAGAAATCAGAGGCATAGGTGGGTAAAAATTGTGGAGCACCGTGTCCAGAAAGCCAGGAACCATAGCAAAAGAAGTAGAGGTGTCTTAAAGAGGAAAATAAGTCATAGATGTAGTAAATTATAGTTATTTTGGCAGCAGCAACTTGGGGAGACTTTATGGAGCATGGGAAGAGGAAAAGAAGTCATCAGTTACTGCTGGGAATGATCACCAGCACATGGAGTACAGCTGATGACATTGGTAAAAACTTAATCACGGAAATAATGCAGAGGAA
The DNA here is from genome assembly GCF_965231255.1 of Vanellus vanellus. Taxonomy (NCBI): domain Eukaryota; kingdom Metazoa; phylum Chordata; class Aves; order Charadriiformes; family Charadriidae; genus Vanellus; species Vanellus vanellus. Next base: position 19,977,188 of record NC_138910.1, read on the forward strand.
AAGATTGACTGCAAAAGGGAGAAAAAGAGAAAGTAATTTAAGATGACACTGACTTGAATCATCTCAATGAGAGTTAAGGAGATTGTAAGCAATGTTATGTGGAGGGGGAAAGGTGGTAGTTAGAGGAAGGTCTGGTTTAGATTTAGATATGTTGACCATAACTATAACTTGACCTTTCAGAGTGTAACAGCATACTGAACAGGTTTGTATTAATCTGTATTTGAAGTTAATAATTTCAAGTGGTAGTTTAACACCCATGGAATCTCTTCTATTCCAAAAGAAAAAAACATGAAATACAGCAAGAATGATCAAAACCGCATCAAGGTTTCATCAGACTGATTTCTAACTCCGAAAGCAAGGCAAAATTTAATAATAGGAATGGATGGATTCTTACTCTCTTCTTCCTCGTCCATTCACTAACCAAGCAATGAACTCTTTGGCAGCTTGACCTTCCAAATAAGAGGTGATATCACTGGTGTAGGTACCTTCAGCATGTCTCTCGAATTCAGCATGACGCTTGGAGATCGCATTGCTAAAAGAAGAGCAATATTCTAGGAGCAGACTGCACAAGGACTTAACTTTTTTTTTAACCTTTATTGATTCATGTTTCCCACCCACCAGACTACCATTTCCTTTTAGGGAGAGGGTTTTTTTCCTCTTCTCAAATGACTCTTGATTTTTTTTTCCTTGACATTTTCCAGTTCTGAAGGCATTGTCTGTACTATGCAATACAGTTTTGTGCAGAGATGCCTGAACTAGTTTTGAACAAATCAAATCAGGTGCTGAAAGCCAATATAGCTGCATTAGAATGGTCTTCTGCTAGATTAATTGGCTATGATCAACAAACTGTATTGTATTCTACAGACATAAATTTTGTTACCTTTTGTGTTAACCTAAAAATTTCCATTAAGCCACTCCTCCTACCTTCATCTTCATTATTTCTTAGCCAAACTATTCAGACTGAATTCCTTTCAAATTTACATTTTGAATTGTTTTGTGAACACCCTTTTAATCATCATTCTGACCAAGTGATAATCTTGGAACAATTTCAAGCCTGATCATCTCCAGCTTAATAGAGAAAGACAATTGCCTTCTCCCTTCTTACACCTCATTGTGCTTCTTTCTCTGATATAGCACAAAATTATGTCACACTGGCCCTTAGGAAGGCAAGCTGCACTGATAAGTAGACATATTATGGAATATTTTCCACAAATAAGTTACCTAGCATTTCTATTTCAGAATTTGCTAATTTCCACCCAATTTTCAGGGTCTCTAGCTCTTTCTAGTATTTTTTATCTTCTTGGGATTTCACCATTCCTCCTAATTTAGTACCATCTGCACTTTCCATCAGCATGCTAACTAGAGTTGTTTGGAACATTTTTAATGAAACATTAATTTTGTTGAGATATGCTGTTTCACTGAAGCTGTAACATTATTACAGATTTGTTACTGATATTGACAGTGTTTTGATCGGAAGGAACTTTGTGGTCTGGGCTATCCTCTTTGGAATTTCTGACAAAAGGAAGAATGAATATAGGTGGTTCAGTCTGTTTTGCAAAAACACTTACTGGGGTTTTGTTTTATTTGTTTCAAATTTCCAACTCCCCCAACCCTCCCCCAAAAACATTGTCAAGAAAAAAAATCCGGCTTCCAGCAGGTCTTGTGTTCTCCTTTCCTGTAATGAGCGGTTTGTGTAACATGGGGCTGAGTGCTTAGGGCTGAGCATTGTATCATGTTCTATCAGCTCTCTGCAAATTGGTGCCTGGCCATTTTGCTCTCATTAGTCTTCTCACTGGTTTTCGTTTCCTCAACATAATGGTGTTTTTTTGCTTCAGCCTTTTTCTATACCAAGTTTTTCTTTTTATCTTATTCTCTACTCTCCTTTATTACTTGAAATGTCCTTTCCTGAAATCTATTCTTATCCTGTTGCATTCCTTGAAGCCATTGCACATAGCTATCGAACACAGGTGCGGGAATAAATAACATAGACATTTCCTCTTTCCTTGTAAAAAGCAGGTGCAAGATGATTTCTTTTGATAGGTATTTCTCGGATTATGGTAACATTGTAAAGAATACTAGATGTTTTCTTTCATGTTTAACAGAAAATGAGCTCAAGCTGTTTTTGAGTAACAAGTTGTGGCAACTAGAATACCTTGAGAGCTGGTCCGGGAATTTGTCACTTTCTTTGTCCTCCTGTCCTTGTTGGCTGTAGTGGAATTCCACAATCATTAGATTATTATTACCAGTATATTGCAGAGCATGCATAAACTGTTAAGATTTTATTAGTTATTATTTAAATATTATGATAAACAACCATGACTGATAGATGAATATTATAAATAATTTCAGGCTTTTGAATTTAAATTAATTCAACATCTAGAAATTGTTACTTTACACTTTAAAGACTTCCACAGGGATTTAAAAGCATTAATATCATAGATTTTTGGATTATCTGGACAGATCTTCTCTAGAACTCAGGGTATAGACTTATATGCTTTTACATTATTCTTGCTGTCAGCTTGGTAGCTTGTGTTTAATCAAAGTATATTTTCAGAAAACATGCCAACTCATGCCTTAAGAGTATACTTCTGATACTGGTAAAGTATCCAGTGGTCAAGAAAACTTAAATCTTAGCTCCCCTTTCACCAATGAAACTTCAGGAGTAGAATATCCATAGATAGGAAACTTATATTAAGGCCCAGTGGCCCAGACCTTTAAATTATATTTACATATCTTATTCCTATTGAACTTATTCATTCACTGAAACAATCTGCCCCAAAGAGGCTGAGATATTCTTTTTAGATGGCATATCAGGTAATATACTGATAGTACACTGGATTTATCCAAATCCTGTTGACTGATTTTGCATATATTCCCCATTTCTAATAACATATTAACATTCTATATAAATTTTCCTTAAGTACTTTACCTATTTGAGGATTATACACGGTCTGTGATGGGAAGCTGAAATCAAGAAACTGAATTCAGCTAGATTTTTGGCTGTTTCTGTACTGGAGATCTATAGCAATGTGACCAAAAAGCTTACCCATTTCTTTTAGTGCTCATTAACCATTGCACAAAGTCCTGAGCTCGTCTAGTGTCCAAGTACTTGCTGTAATCACTGGTGAATGTGCCTTGTGAGTGACGTTTCACTTCATTCAGCTGTCTAGATTCATCTAATGGTTCAGACTGGGAAGCTTTGAATGATCTGTGAAAAGTTTAGGACACGTTAATTGGCAATGGTTAAAGTACATTCTACAGGTGCATTGACTTTTCTTTTAAAAATATTTAAATATTTTATACTATTTTATACTTTCACAAAGTAAAAGCAAGTGATCTCTAGCTGGCTAGTAAAATGAATCAACATAACAGATTGGATACTGCACTATTACAAGTTCTTCTTGGATAACTAGGGCAGCTATAGTTTGTAGTTCCAATAACTTCTGTGCTATACTTTGCAATATTAAAAACTTTTACCAATTCTAATGGTAGATTAAGTACTGAGTAATAGTGTATAAAAAACTACCTTTAAATCATAATATGTTTTGCTTTAAACTATAGGAAAAAAAAAAGTTGAGGCCAAGTGTTTCTAGAAGTTTGATCTGAAGAATTTACCTTGATTTCTCCTCTGTATCCTGAAGAGGATTTTGCCAGCTGCCTTGAACTATCATTAAGAGGAGCCCAGCAACAAAATAAACACTTTTCATTTTCATTGCCTGTCAAAACAGAAATAAGGCAACAAAGAAAAATGCAATCATCTTTACATACGTCTGAATCAATTACATCGAGAAGAGACATCCTTAATGCTGATCTAAACTTGAAGATATTGAGACCCCATGAGAACGAGGTCCATGTCCAGTGGATGGAGACTGTAGTGCCCTGGGTAGGCATTCAAAAGGCATAGTCTCTTTTCTAGTCTTTAGGCTCTAGTCTCTATTCCAGAATGCAAGGTGAGCTGAGAGCAACTGCATCCTCACTTTCTCTTGTAATGTGAGGATGAAGGCCTGTATCTCCTTTGCTCTGTGTTCTGCTGATGGAAAGCATTGGATCTGTTTCTATAATATTGTTTTATTGCAAAACTAGGGTACTGGTGTGACTTTTATGTTTTTCTTTCCCCAGCTCATTCACTAGAGAAAAAACAAAGCAAATCTCTGTTGAGAATACTGTCTCATTAGCAGCTCCCCATTCTTTCCTGCTGACCCTCCACCCTCCTTTTTAAAGTTGTTTTTTTTTTTTTAAAATAAAGTGGGTCTCTGGACTTACATAATGACTTATTAATAGGCATGTTTCCTCAGAAAAAAACAACAATGAAACCACACACTGGTTTGTGTTCAATTCATGATGTGATATGTGAAGTTTTGCTTGTTGCACTATTGACATAATACTTTATTTCAGTTTAAGGGCTTCCATTATGGGGCTATATGGGATATACAAGATATGGGGTAGATACCAGATATTAATGGTAATAAACCAAAGCAGAAAATATTGTCTCCCAGATGCAATTCTTACTGTTACAGGTCATCTATTGGCTTCAACCATGTAACAGAAATGTGGGTACATTATTATATGTGTCTTCCTCACGTGCACTGTAATAACTTGGCCGGTCTCACTGACTTTAATGTGAGATTATTCAATGTAAACTAGAGTATTAATGTCTGTACAAATGCTTTGGTGATCTACAGCCAAGCTGTGATTCCCTTACTTGCATTAGTGACTGGATTACTCGTGCAAGTAGTACAGTTATAACTTCTAGTGAATAGTCACTAATGGGAATAAGGCATTCTCTAATTCCCTAATTATATGTGCCACAATTTTCATTATTTAATGCAGTATTATTAGTCTGTTGACACATGATCCCCTATAGGACAAACCCTGTTGAACAAAGTGCCATTCATTTTAAGCTCACAAAACCCTGTGCAAAAGGGACTGAGCCACTAATGGCTGATAGACTCAAAAGTGCTTTGCATAAAGAGGAAATGAGAGGAAATCTACTTACGAAATCAGCTAGTATATATTGTTAATTTTTAATTATTTTGGATCTCTTAAATTTATGGAATGAATGCATAGAAAAGGAAATTAATTTAAAATTTAGTTAAATACTTTTGACCTTGACAAAGAAATTGAATATGGCATTCATTCAGTGGCTGAATGCTCATTCATTGAATGATGAATTCTCATTCATTCCAACTTTAAAATCAGTATGGATCACAATATTAATCTGCTGTAAGGCAACAGAAGTTGCAATGAGTTCACATCAGCAAAATGTCACTGGAAATAATTTCATCATGTACTTGGACTGATACTTGTGCATTTGAAAGAGCCCTTTTGCCATCCATGACGCTTTCCTATGGAAGTTTATGTTACACTCTGAAAAACAAAGGGAGATAGGAAAGATGAGTGCATGAAAAGTGGTACGTGACAAAGCAACACCCAGCTAAAAAACACCCTCCCCACTAAATGTAATCTGCACTGAACTCCTCCAGTGGAGCTGGAGGAGTTATTTATTGAAATTCAATGTTTTATAAAGTAAGGCAGCTTGGAGAAAGCCAGGTTAACTTAACTTCATAACTTTCCAGGAACTTTCCAGGAAAGTTATGAAGGAATGATGTGTAGAGAAGGTGCACATTACTCTGTCTTGAGATTTAAAGTTGGCTCTGCACTGAGCAGTGCAACTGAGGGGCTCTATGAACATCTCTGAAAAAGTAAACTCCTGCATCAAAAACCTTACTGCTGTAGGACTTCTACTCTACCCCAGTAGTCTGCCCAGCTTCAGAGAAGATTTTTTTATGAAATCTGTTTCTTCCATCTATTATAAAATAACTTATAGTTGGAGATACAAAGCTTGACTGTTGGCAGGCATTTTACCTGCAGTTAAGAACAATGTATTGCTTCTGGTACTTTGAGAGGCCTAATTCTTAAGAGAATCTTAATGAATAATATAAAGATTTTACTAGAATACCTCACTGTCAGTATCAAAATATTTAAGTCGATCAAAATCTTAATAAAAACCAGGAAAATAAATTGATTAACATAAGATTTTCTGGTGGATTGTGCTGTTAAGCAATGGAGTTGATTTCCCTCTCTCCGCCAGAAGACACTGCTGGAGTTACTCATTTCTTCATCAGTGTGCATGGACACTCTTTTCTGCCTTCTGTAATGTCCTGATATATGAGATTTGATTCCTACACTTGCACTTATTCTGCTATAGTAGCCACAAATACCATAGTGGCCACGTAGTCAGTCCTATTATAACCCTAACTGTAGTATTGAACTCAGTGTTTCATTTGGAGCTGTAATTTGGTGGTGCAACACTGACATCCAATGTTTATCCCAAAGAATGCATAATTTCACGTTTCATAGGCTTCCAACAATGGAACAAAAGCTTTGCCTATTCTTTTGGAGACAACTCTGCTGTGGTCACAAAAATGGGTTGATTGTAATGTAGTGACCCCCATGCTAGCTGATATAGCTGTAAATGAGTTGATCTAGACACAAAATAAAGTCTGGCTATTGCACCATACATAACCAAATTCACCCTGCTTAATGGTATGCTAGCAGTTTGGTATACTTTTACGTAACCTGAAAAACTAAAGAAAAATATTTTACAGCTGCCTGTAGCTTTATTAAACAATCATACAGATTAGACATAAACCTTAGTCACTGAGGTAGAATGAAAGAACTAGTCTAGTCATTAATCCAGCCTCCTAATAGTAGTATCAGATGCCAATAACTATTCTCTTATACAAAACTTACAAAAAACCCTCCAAATTCAAAGCCCATTGTGGTCAGTAAACAGATTTTCAGTTATTTCAATGTATCTTGGATCTAACTTTTATGCCCCGATCCTATAGAGCTTTCCGATGTGAACAGTCCCACTGGCTACTTTATGCCTTAAGACTATGTTTAAAGTTAATTGCATGTTTAGCTTCTAAAATTTTCAGAATCAAAATCTGGGGAGATTACAAAAAAGAATGATGTATAAATGCGGTTTTTAAAAGTTAATACAATTTTCAAGTAAGAAGATCCTTATTAATTAATATTTTCAAAAGTTATTAAGCTTCTGTCAAATATATTATTTTAAAAATTTAGAATCAGCTTTATTTGTTCAACATTTAGTACTTGCTATTGGTAACCCAAACTAGCAACAGCAGTTTTTGACAAGTTAAAGAAGCTACAGTATTTAAAGAAGAAATTGTTATTTCCTTCTTGGGAATACAAACATGTTTTGTAGAGAAAAAGAGATGATCAGCAAAATAATATTGTTTAGTTTATTCCTGCTAATCAATTCATTTCCCAATCAGAAGAAAGGTTTTATTTGCTCTACATTATTTATGTCACTGGCAGATACTGCTAAAACCCTGCAATCTTACTGTCAAGGTGCAAGAAAAGTAAGGTTAATCTTACACAGAAAATTTTTGTTCCTGTGCTTATTAGAATAATGGAAATGTTTTAATTTCTTTCTGATTAGAGGTGAAAAACTTGACACATCTCAGTTTGAACCACCAGAAAGTATGTAACAAATATGTCTCTCAAATCTTGGTCAGAAACTTATTTGAATACTATTTCCTTGATCAACTTCATTTTGCTAGTTTTGCCCATATATTTTACTGCAGATGTCTTTTGTACCCTATGTGCAATAAGCTATAAGCAACTAGTTTAATTTCATTGAGTTTATAAAAAAAAAATCTTTCAAAAGTCAGATTTGTATCTATTTCCAGTTTAAAAATAGAAATGGAGTTACAGTAGTAAAAAAGGGAATATTTTTATATGAAAATGTATGAATGAATAAAATAGATTTCTATTGACATGAAGCTGTTTGCAAATAGCAGTTATTTCTAATTATAAATAAATTACTTTTTGAGGTATATGTACTTTATATCTAATTTACCTACCATGCTATAATGCCTTGTGGAAAGTTCTGTAAAATATAATGCTTCTAGTCTAAAGAAATCCGTAGTAGGATGGAAGACTAAATTAAATTTTATACAATAATCACAATAACTATTGAAAGACTTGAATTTTTACTTTTGTGCTATAAAATTTAATTTTCAGATCTTACAGTGATATGAAAATAATAGTTACTTGAGACAAACTAATCTAAAAGTAGGGCAGTGGAGTAGCAATCTGTAGGGCGATGGAGTGACAATCTGTCTTGGACAGTTTTAAATCAGTGTCTATATAAACCCACTTAATTTGTTTGCATTCTGCTAATTTAATCCCTGTTGATTCATATCTAGGCAGTATCTGTAAGGAGTGAATATTTTTAAACTCATGTTCATTAAATATCTCTAGAGAAGATACTAAAGGAGATAAAAATATAAACATCAATAATTATCTATCTCACATTTAAGTTCTTACTACAATGCATGTCTTTCATATTCTCATGGTTAATCTTCCTTCTTTCAATGCTTTTGCAGTCCAAACCGTTGATTTCCCTTTTTTTGATCATTCTTTGTTGAACTAATTCAATACATTAAAAGATTTAAATGACAATGTCATTAGCTCCAAACATCAATGAGTATAACCACAGAGGAAAACACCAATTTGCTGAAAGATCCTGCACGTCTATTGCAAACTTTGGGCAACACAATTCAGGTAATGCACTCAGCTTTCTCAAATTGTACTGGTAGTTCATATAAATCTTACCTTTTTATACTTTGAAGTGATACGTAGCAGTTGCAGAAAGAGCTGCTAGTCTCTCTTCTGGAACTATGGCAAGCCTTGAGGATCCCGAGATCTGCCTAGCTGCCTCTTTTGCACAGACTTATATATATACTGTTCAGCTCTAGTAAGCATTATGAGAGTGCATCATTGCTGACAGTTTCCTTGTTCAACTTAAAAAAAAAGTCATCATATTTGCTATTCATTTCATTTGATAATTTTACAAGCAATTTCACACATTCATTCTGCTTGCTTTATGACATCAATGCTAACATGGATTTGCAAAAGGAGTGAGGTAGCAATGTCCAAAGAAGTAAATATCAAACAGAAGGGCATTAGGATGACAAACAGTGGGCTAAAGGTGCCTGGGATCAAGGCAGCAATTTCTCCAAACTCTGACTTGCCACATTTAGTATTGGGCAAAATCCTGGTCCTGTTGACATCAATATTATCAGCTTCACTAATCAATTTTAAATGAAGGTTTATAAATTTAATACACTGTTAACAATAACCAACACAAGTTCCCCACAGCCCTTGAATGATACTTCAAGTAATCTTGTGCCAATATAACGAACATGAAGAGATGTGAAGTACTGAAGTGATGGCTACGCACTATGGCACCACTGTGTTCTATTTTACCTCAAACCAAGACAAAAGCCTAGCACAGGTAAAATTTAAAAAATATTATTTGATTACCCTTAGATGTAAAGTGCCAACTTTGTAAATTCTACTGTATGAAAATTCATACTCACTTGAGAACTGTATGCCAAACATTCCTTATAAATTGAGCTTCACACTGCAGCCTACAGATTTATGCAAGATAAGCCTTTTGCTCACGTCTCCATTCCCTACAAGGGAAAAAAAAACCAAAATCAAAACAGATTTTAGCTGTTTAACCGTGTATGTTCTATGCAACTATTGTCAAGGTCCTAAACCATTCAGTAATAGGGGCAATTTCATAGCTGTGGTGAGGCAGCATTGCCAAAGAACACTATGTTCAGCCATTTGGTGACCACAGGTAGGAGAGATTGACACAAAGTTCATCAGTGGCCCTGGCAGCTGAAAAACCTGCCCATCAGGAATATGGGTCTTTTATCCTGTCTATGAAGCAGCAAGAAATTCCGGCAGAAGTTTTCCTTTACAGACTTTTTCATACGTCATGATAATCCTTCGTAAAATGCAATAGGGCACAAAAAATGAAATATGGTTATTACATATGTAAGGTGCCAGGCACTCCAGAAGAGACATTAAATATGAAGGACTCCACCTTGAGTTTCAGCTCTGCTCAGTACAGGGAAGGGTCTGGAATCACAGTGGACATCTCACTGAACGTTAATGACAGCCTGTGCTCCAGCCTGGAGTGGCCCATGGTCTAATTTGTGGCACAAAGCACACCTATTACAGCAAACCCTCTTATTTCCCCTAACACTGCTTCATGAAGCCAGGAAAGAATCTTCCTCACTGAGGTAATTTTCTGCTGGCTGACCACAGCCAGATTGGCATAGCCCATATGATACAATTGAGGCAGTGTATAAACTTAAAAACCCTAATGTTAGAGTGGCAAACAAAATTTGATGGATTCTTCCTAGAATTCTATCCTAAATACCTTGCTGTGGTACCACAGTATGGGTTTGGGGAAACACTAAGTCTCACTACACAGTCCACATAATCAATTTTAAATAACTTTTTTTTACTGTTAGTACAATTTTTCTCTGCATTTGGATCCATCTACTGAGATTCATTTTTGTCATTTCTAGCTACAGTGCAAGTATCTACTAATGCTGCTGCTGAAAACGTAAGAGCATAGCTCTGTTCCTCTCATTATTGCCTTCTGCTTGTACCTTCAGCCGTTTCTGAGTGCCTTATTTTCCCCTTTTTTACTCTCCTTTTTAATTACTACTTCTTTCCCTCTCTTTTCCACATGTTCCCTTCCCAACATCCTCTTTCTTCCTGCTCCTAATTGTATTTTTCACATCCATTCAAAGTCATGGATTCCCAGTCATTGATTGGCATAGGATATACAAACTTGCATACATATTTATCTACCTTGGCTTTTCAGACTTTCTTGTTTGAAACTACCCGAATTACCATCTCCATATACCAACCTTTCCTAGGCAAACAACTGTGTAACATCTAAGACATGGTGCCAAAGGAGACAAAATAAGCCTGGAAGTAACCTTATACCCCAAATCTACTTATTTTCAATAGATGTCGATTTCACTGAGATACTTTGTCATCTTTATCTCAGAAATATTTTTTTCTCTACGTTCTATTTAAACACTATAAGCGTTATATAGGGGATGCAAAATCACAGTTTAAATGTAAGTCCAGCACTAAATATTAGAAGGCACTTCCTTTCCATGGAGCTGGGCAGCTTTATGGCTGCTGCAGAAGGCGGCGGGCTGTCCAGCCCTGCAGTACTCCGATAGGACAGCAGATGGTGATCAACGGGCCTTTTAGACCTTTTTTACACTAGGATGACACATACATACTTGTGGAAATGGATTGCTACAGACAATTATCGCACTGCACGTTGAGTTAAAGATACATAGCTTTCTAAACAGGCAATACAGAATGTAAGACAATATCATCTCCTCCAGGAAACAGGCAGTTCTTTTCTTTTTTGTTTGGCTCTGTTTATTTTCTTGTGTCAGATAAAGTTCCTTGTTTACAGTAGGATGATTTCAGAAAAAAATATATGAGACAGAGCAGCTCAGTGCACCTGGTTGGGCAGGTTGTTACACAGGCTATATCATCTAGCAGGTCATCTAGCATCTAGAAGGTGACTGATTATTTGTTTTTCAAGTGATACACGGACAATAAAAAGTACAGGAAAGAAATGAACTGCCAAGAACAGTGCAACCTTCGGTTGCCATAACTGAATCTATAGTAACACATATATCAAGAACACAACAAACGAGAGTTACCAAACAGAAGCAGAAAATTGTAATGAGTGTAGAAAACATGCATATGCACTCAGTTTTTTTCCTCTTGTATTGTAAAATACAATAGTTAGATGGCACCTTTTGGCAAAAGTCACGGGCAACCTCTCTCTATATTATAGTTCATACATGAGACAGCACTTCAACTGAGTCAGACTAAGAGGCAGAACCTGAAAGTGACCTGCCTTCAGGAAAGTTTCATTTTAATGTTTTTCATTATTCACTTTGAGTCATTAAAAAATCTGTGTCTCGGTTCACTGTACTTGGATTTGATCAAAGTTTCCTGCACCATCATCTCAGCACCAGGTAATGGCTGCTATTAAGGATAGGGTACTGCACTCACTGGACAAATATTCTGTGGGGAAAGTTACAAAAGAAGTAAAATGAGAAGCAGAATTCTTACCAGCTGCACACTGAACATGATGCTCTAGCAGTAACAATTCCAGTTGGCATGGCTTTTCAGAAAAATAGGACCAATGTATTTGTTATAACTGGCTAGCATACTCTGAATATCATAATTTTCTAGGATGTTTCTCTCAACTCTTTAACTGTTGGTACAAGAAAAAGAATTTAAAAAAAAATCGTAAACATTTGAACATTTTAATGAATTAGGAAGTTGCTGATATTTGAAAGTAAAAAAGTAAAAAAATCCCCAACAGATGCTTTCAAGAAAGTGAGCCCCCACATTTTTCTGCGTATTTCTTCATTACGTATTTATTGTTATTGTATTATTATATTATTATCCATTACATATCTAAAGAACATGAGAAGGAGGAGGACGTGTCTTGGGGTATGACTACAGGCCCACACCCTTTTCTTTCTTACATTGCACAAAAAGCATTCTCTCTCTCCCTAACCTTGCCAGCCATGAGCTCAGAGGCTGGGCTGCACAGCCCCTTCTATTTTCCTACCCTTGCTACGTGATAATCAGCCAAAAGAGCCCTGCGTTCCCTTTCTGGGAATTAGTGCAACATGTACAGGAAGAACATATGTGTAAACACATGCATACATAAAACATACACATCGTTACATACATACACATGGACATGTACCTGACACATGCAAATCTGTGCATATATGTACGTATAACAACTCCATGGCTGCACTTTAGAGAGCCAGAATGGCTTTCCAAAACAGAGGATTAGTTTAGGGTGTCTAAGCCTTTCCACGGCATGAAACTCCACACTCGCTGCCCTGGATGCCGATGGGTTTGCACCTCAGGGAAGAGAGCTATTGTAACTATGCTGTAGCCCACACTGTCTGCTCACATAAATTGGAATCACTCCATTTGAAGTCAATGGAGCTGCATCAATTTGCGCAAGCAGAAGAGCTGGCCAAGTATGTACTAGTTACTTTACATTCTGAGAAGACAATGTTCATAATTGAAAGTAATACCAAATGCTCTTAGCAAATACTATGAATTATTCAGATTAAATATAGAGCCTTCAAATGACTCTCTAAAATGTACTAAACAGCTGTGCCTTGTAATTGGAACTGACTGGCAAACTGGAAAGTATTGAATGTAGTCTGAATTTGACTTGATATCTGAGTAAAATGAGTGTTACACTAACCACGTTCTGGAGCCTGACTGGGTTTATACTTGGTTTTCTACTAATGCTGTTTTCTCTTCAGGTCTTTTCTTCTTTGCAGCAGCAGTAATCCTAAGTGAAGCAAAGCATGTAGCTCCATGTTCGAGGTATGAGGATTGCATGTTCATTGACACGTACAATTCACACAGCATGAATGAGGTAGATGATGAAAGTAGGTGTTGGGGAATGAATGGTCTGGAGTGGAACCAGTGGTTTTGCTGCTATTTATGTATGTTTCAGTTCCTAGAATAAAGCAGGTTTTGCTTTGCAGCTCTAGCTTTATTTTCTAAAAGCTAAAGAGGATTCATAGTGGAAACCGACTTGTAAACAACTGTATCTGTGGCTACTTATCAAGGGCCTGTCAACTTAATTCAGAACAACTACATCCATCTTCAGAGGCTTGTATACCTTGTGTGTATGACAGATATTTGAAGACCAAGTTTCATTGTCCAAAGTGGTATTTTTGGGTATATCTGAAGTGTGAGATTCTTATTCAAAAGGGAAAAGAAAGGCAGAAAGTGCTCAGCATTTTCTGAAAACTGGATCCTCTAAAACATCTGAAGGTGGGAAGCAAAACTTTGAGGATATTCATTCATCAGCTTAGAAAATCTTCTTATAAAAGCTATCATTTCGTAGTTTCATAATAAGTTGTGTCCCAGCGTTGCCTCTTATATACCATATTCTATGTCTGCAGTATATATATATACACACACACACTTTTTATTCATATATAAGGCTAATCCTTAAACATATTTTTGTTAGCTTCAGCCTGATTCCTCAGGACAAGCCCTTTCACCTTGAACTGTGTTGAAGCTCTGTAACAGAAGAACCTATACTGTAGCTAGATTAAAAAGGAATGGGGCAAATAACTGTCCAGTAAATGTTTGTGGTGATGCTTACAACATGAATTGTGACTGTAGACAGCAATGCAGAATGGAAAAAAGTTCTCTTTCTTGACAAGAAAAGGCTTGGGAGGATCTATCACTAAATATAAATATCTGAAGGGATGGTGTAAAGAAGATGGAGCCAGGCTCTTTTCAGTGGTGCCCAGTGACAGAACAAGAGGCAACAAACTGAAACACAGAAGGTTCTGTTTGAACATATGGAAACACTTTTTTACTATGAGGGTGACTGAGCACAGGCAGAGGTGGTGCAGACAGGTTGTGGAGTCTCCATCCTTTTAGATATTCAGAAGCCATCTGGACATAGTCCTGGCCTACCGGCTGTAGGTGACCCTGCTTGAACAGGGAGGTGGGACAAGATGACCTCCAAAGTTCCCCTCCCACACCAACCATTCTGTGATTCTGTGATACTGCAATGGTAGGTTTGAAGTGCTCTGTACCATTTCTAATGAATGACTGCAATGTTACTGTTATTAGCACAGGCCAGCAATTTGATGTTCTGCATGTTTTTAAGAGGGTTTTTTTGACACTCACAGCTTCCTAGGACATTTTCCCCCAGGTCATCAAAATACATGGTTGCTCAATCATAAAGCTTTCAGGTTAGACATTATTACAGCAACTCAGTGTAAATGTCACACTCTGCTGAAGACATATTCCCATTCTTTGGCAAGAACACTGTGTAAGGCAAATAAATTAACAACACAAAAAACAATGAAGCAAAACTAACAGCAGCATGATGCACTCATTTTTTTCATGTTTTATCCCCACAACGGCTTCCTACAAGCCAAGGTAAATGGTGGACACTTTGGACAATGTGTCCTCTGATTGCCTTAGGAGACAAACAAACATAAAATCAGATTAATAATGAAACAGCTAATGCATCCCTTGGGAAAGAGGTACCTTCTGTTATTCTATTTGACATTTTTTCCTGAAATGTCCCTGATTCCAAATACTTCCAGAAGCTTCTGACTACAGACCTGTGGGCAGTGTGTGAACACCACCACATTGCATCACTGTATTACTTATAGTATCCACAAAGGGCCAATTTATCTGTCCAAATGTTCAGAGCTTACAGGATTTTCAAAAGTAGAAATAAAAATAAAGGTGCAGAAATTTAAAGAGAACAATATATTGATATTTATGTGAGACTGATACCATGCTTTTTTGAAAAGTGCTTTAGGTTCCCATTGACTTATTCAGGTATCTAAAACCTTTAAGCATCTGGGATAAAAGCTTGATTTTTCTCTCTTTCACCACAATTTTGCAATGGTTTCTGTGGTGTTGTATCAATATAAGAAACTGAGAGTTAAATCTCAGTAAATTCAACTGAATTGTATTCCTTATTTGTAAAATAATCACATTACTGAGACTACTGTTGTGTGCAGCAAATGCACATAGGACCATATAATCAACATCTAATTAGCCCCACTTCATGTTATATTTGCTTAATGTTAACTTTCTTAGCGCTATAATTTTTTCCTTTAACCATTATAGCAGTTGAATTTTAATTACATTACCAACAAAAAGCTCATTAACGTCACATAATTGGCAGCATTTCCAAAAAAACCTGAACTAATTGAGTATTTTCTGAAGAGTTCCCATCAAAGTATAATTTAACCATTACAAACAGCTTGGCAACTACATTTACATAAAGATGTGTCTGAGGAATGTTCTCATGTGTGGAAAATCAGATTTGATATTGCCATTAACAAAACGAAGGAAGCTGTTACATAGCAAATCACTTCCACATTTTAATGATTTTGGCTAAACCCCATGTTTTTGTCAAGAGGGTCAAATGAAACCCCTTGCTTTTCCGCAAAGAAGCAGCAACCGATCTCTGACTGAGAGTTAGAAAGGAGCTTGTTTGTGGGAATGCTACTCCACAATCTTTTTCAGGTTGCTTTGTACTCTCACAGGTTAATAGCAAAGATGAGATACTGTGTTAGACAGACCACGATTGTTATGCAGTAGGCTAACTCAGAATTTTTTAAACACATGACCAGAAAATAATTTCATTGGCAATGGATCTCTTGCCAATTATCTTGTTCATATTCTTATATTATGACAGGACTGATTTAATTAATAATCAAAACAATACAAGTATTCCAATCATTATTAGCCTCCAGCATTTAAAAAAGACTCCCTAAAATAGTTTCACTGGAAACAAAGCAACGAAAGCCTGCATAATCCTTTGATCCTTCCCCTCCACTCTGGGATGAATGACATCGAGAATAATTTGAATGCTGAGGTGATGATCAGAGATAAAAGACAGGCTAATATGGCTCACGTATTCTGAATACAGGCAGAAAAAACACTGAGATAAAACAGCTATCATGAATGTCCTTTCATATTTAAACCTGAACACTATGAGCTTTTCAGAATCAAGGTTTTAAATAAGAGTTAAATAAAATTTGAAACAGCACTCAATATTCTCAATAATTATCCAAACGTCAGCTTTAAATATTATGTGTTCCGATCCCTGCTTGGATTCTTTCCAAGAAATTGGAAATAAATTTTGAGAAACTGGTTCTTGTTAGGATGCTAATTAGGTACTTGCACTGCTTTCTTTGTCCTTTCCTATTTTACAGTTGTAGTTAACAAATGCAAGCATATTCATCTGGCAGCGTGCCTTTGCAATGGACCACCTATCTTTGCATTGCAAGTTTAAGCAAGATGGCAATAAATGCACGTGGCATTTTACATTCTGATTTTATTTTTTCTATCAAACAGGTGTTAAATATGCCAAAACATGTATTAGCACAACATTTGCTAATATACAATATCAAAAGTGGATGTAAACATCAAGTTTAAAACTTTGAAGTTCCTGTTATCAATTCACCTGAAAACTATATAACCTGGGCACTGTTATCATTGCGTTCTCCCAGAGATGTAGCAGATGCCTTAGCGTTCTGAATAGCCTACTTATTCTGACAAAGAAAAACATTGTTTGAGGAAGTGGGTCATATGTGTGTAGAGATGTTTGCTGGAAAGGCCTGGAATTCCATGGTTCTGGTCAGTATACCACTGAAAAAGAAAAAAAAAAGCCATAAACCCCCTATGTTTTCAATGCTGCAATAGTTAAAACAAGACAATAACCTTATTTTATTACCATATAGAAGAAATTGGATGCCGCAAGAAAACAGAGGGACATGTGTCGACAGCCGGCTGAATATAAGCCAGCACTGTGCCCAGAGGGCAAAGGCGGCTAGTAGCATCTTGGCTTGTATCAGAAATAGCCAGCAGGACTAGGGAAGTGATTGTCCCCGTGTACTCAGCACTGTTGAGGCCGCACCTTGAATACTGTGTTCAGTTTTGGGCCCTTCAATACAAGAAAGACATTGAGGTGCTGGAGTGTGTTCAGAGAACGGCAACGAAGCTGGTGAAGGGTCTAGTGCACAAGTCCTGTGAGGAGTGGCTGAGGGAACGGGGGTTGTTTAGCGGGGAGAAAAAAAGGCTGAGGGGAGACCTTATAATTCTCTACAACTACCTGAAAGGAGATTGTAGCGAGGTGGGGATTGGTCTCTTTTCCCAAGTAACAGATGATAGGATGAGAGGAAATGGCCTCAAGTTGCACCACAGGAGGTTTGACTGGATATTAGGAAAAGTTTCTTCACCGAAAGGGTTGTCAAGCATTGGAACAGACTGCCCAGGGAAGTGGTTGAGTCACCATCCCTGGAAGTATTTAAGAGATGTGTAGATGTGGTGCTTAGGGATATGGTTTAGTGGTGGACTTGGCAATGCTAGGTTAACGGTTGGACTTGATGATCTTAAAGTTCTTTTCCAACCTAAACAATTCTATGATTCTATGACTTGCTAATCTTCTATTCATCATTTTTCACTATATTCATATTCTTGCTGAAAAAAAGTTCCTAAACCTTCTGTAATCTTGGAGTAAGCATTACTGCCTCAGTACTGATAAATCAGTTGTATCAAGTAATGCAAAAGAGCTTTGAGATGCCCTGTCCTGGTTTGAGCAACACAGGACTAATTTCTCTTTTAACCTTTGGGAAAACTGCACTTTTAGAAGATTCTAGTGTCTGAATTTGTGAAAATATTTACTTCATAGCCAGCTATGTTGTGTGCGTTTCAAGGTCTCAGTGTTTTTTGAGCTCAGCAGGTGCGTGGATGAGGAGCAAGACTTGGGGGCTTGATCCAAGCTGGCCAACAGGATTATTCCATACCATGAATGTCACATTCAATATAAATTAAAATGTTTGCTGTGAAGTGCTCTGTCTCCCTTGATGGTGGTGACCCAGAGAACTTCTTGCCCCAGTGCCGGACCCCTGAGGCCTTCCTTTCCTCCCAAAGCTGCAGCGCTCGCAGTGTCCCGCATTTGCTGTCACTGCTGGGACTGCACAGCTTCCTACCGATATTATTGGCTGAATATAGTCCCTGTACATTTTATATTGGTATCAGGATCAATACTGGTTCTTTAGTGTTATTAATGATAATTATCTAGTCTTATTCTATTAGATCTATTTATATTTCAACCCCTGGGTTTCCTTCTTTTTTCCCAATTCCCCTTCCAGGGTAGAGAGTGGTCATCAGGTGATAGAATAATTGTCTAAATGACAATAAACTGTTGTGGGTTTTCTCAAACCATAATATGCCATTAAGTATGAAATGCCCTTGACCTGCTGCATGGCTTTGGCAATATGGGTCACAGTCTTGCTTAGGAATACTGGACTCTAAGCAACAAGCTTTCAGCTAAAAGTTGTGGAATTCTATTCAAAACATCTTGCATTACAGCAGGGCCATGAACATTATGAATGGTGTACTGCAAATAAAATTTACATATGAATTATGCTGACTCTTGAACATAACTGACATTCCCCTCTAGCTGAACTGGAATGACTGCAACTGCATAGAGCATTCCAGATACTTGAGAAATAAACTGGGTTTGCTAAGTATCAGTGAAGGAGGCAGAAAATGTGGAATACGCAAAAGGGCCTACAAACTCTACGTACAAGTGGATCCCTGTGTGATCCCTTTTTTGGGAGTCCATGGCCCTGGGAGAGTGGACTTAGGCAGAAGGTCAGTACGTTTGATAGCAGGCAAATACTTTGGTCATTAGCCCCATGAAAAAAGGTGCAGAAGCAGAGCTTAGCATGTAACTCAGAACTACTTTTCCCCTGTTCATTCCTCATTTATATCCTCTAACCTGTTGCCTATGTGTTCCTCTCTTTGCCTGCACCTGCTGCCCCAAGGAAGTTTTGTGGAGAACTTGTTACTTGAATACCTTGTACCCTTTTTGCTTGTTTCATCTCGTGCCTGTTGCAGGCATGTCCAGTTCAACATAGAATCCATCAGAACTGGTAATGGTTTTGGGCCCCCAGAAGCCAGTTCCTCCATCTTCCTCTCTTTTACTAGCTATCAGCAACTTTCATAAGGAGGCTGGATTCTCATTCTTCTCCCTGGCTCATTTTAAAAGCCTCTAAGTTATTCTTGACAAGAGAGAAATCCTGTTAGCATCCAAAGGGCAAGAAGGAAAAAAAAAAAAGAGCAGACAAATCCTCTGAGGAAGAAATTGTGTAACAAATGCACTTGCAATTGCAAGATTTTGAAGCACGTTCAGTAGAACTGGGTTTTTAAAAACATTGCTAAATGTCAGATAAGCTTATTGATAAAGCTATAAATCACTGTTCAAAATGAAAAGTAGTCTGTTATTTACCATTGCCTGGAAATCCACCTGTGCATTAACCAGAGCTTTTGCGATTTGCGCTGAGTTCTGAAAATGAACATTATCTGAAAAAGGAAAAACAGAGATTAGCTGTTGAAACGTGTAAATACCACAAAGCATAAAGTTATAGTGCATTAAGTTGTGTCCACTAATTATCAAGTGATACAGCTGACATTACTAAGAATGAGTAAGCATCTTATAATATGTCATATGGAAATCTACCAAAGATCTAAGTACTGACCCTAATCAAAGGCATAGAAAGATGCTTAATGTTTTTCAAACAAAGTGATTCTGGCTCTGTATTTGTACTGCCATTTGCAAACCTCACCATCTGCTGTTCCATGGATGAGAAGATACTCTACGTTTTGGAAATTCTTTGCTCTTGCCATCACAGTTGAATTCTGTTGAGAGGAAAAATGAACAGTTTAGCAGCTTCAATTTAAACCACTCAGTCACAGAGCTAAAAGGCTTTCATTACCTAGTAGAACAATCAAAGAGTTGCACTGGCATGACAGCAGTGACTTCATATCAATCTGAGATTATAATAGAAGCCATATATATTTAGTGCCTTTTCTAAGAGCCAGTTCATGAAAAGCACAGCACTTACCATGTCTCATTCCCTGAACACTATAATTCCTGGCTAGCCAAACAGCTCTACTAGGGCAGTTTGGTATCGAGCATTTCTGTTCTTTAAGTTGGGATGGAGAATAGGTACTGAGAACATGATCCAAGATCTTTACTAGGAGTCTTTCTACTAACTTTGGGCATTAATTCAGACCTCTCTATATCCAGAGCTAGTAGTCATGTTGCTAGAGAAAGCTATAGGCTTCCTATCAATGTGAAGAAACGAAGAAAGGCAACCTGTTCCAGGTAGGGAAAGCTGTTCTGACTGTTTAGTATGCTTATGATATTATTATCAGAGAGCTAAATTTGCATGAAGCAGTTTGCATACCACAGCTAACAGTACCAACCAATACATTATAAACATCAACATTTTAATCTCTCTCATGTGAGTTCTTTCCTAGGCTAATTGTGAGCAGTGACAGAACTGTCTGATTTGTCCAAATGAGAAAATAAGGATCCTTCAGTTTAGCATATTTAGGATTGATAAATAAAAACCCACAAGTAACTATGGAGATATGAATTTCACAGCAGTAGCTTAGCTGCTACAGGACTGCCACTATGAGAGCCGAAGGGTCATTTTCCTTCTTCACAGTTCTACTTGTCCATGGAAGTGTGATTCAAGTTTAAGGGAGATCAACACAGAAAGAGAATTCTCACCTTGTAGTGCTCAAGATTATCAGACTCTACAGGAAGACCCATAAACCGTTCTGTGTAGATAGATGCTGTGATATTAAAGAAGAAAAAAGCTATAGATAAAGAATGTACAGATATTTTTGTGCCTCCAGTGACACGTAGCAAATTAAATGTTGTTTATTTTAACTCTATCTGTTCTCCTTGGTTTCCTTATAATACACAAAATTTAAACACATTTAAAAATACAAACTACGAAAGTTAATGAATAAATGTCCTCCAAATCATCCTTGCAGAAATACTGGTTTGATACTCATCTGTGGAACCAACAGAGGTTTTGTGGCTAAAGGTAATGAACTCATTCTGTTTTATGCTATTGGGTTGAACTCTACAAGTCAGTTGAATGAGCCAATGAGCCAATAAAGGTACATGGTGGAAGGATGACACAGACTATTTTTGACCCTTTAAAAAGAGAAGCTGAGCAGAATTCCAACCTGGGATGTGTATGTGTATATACAGTAAATATGGATATATATGTTGTCCTTTTCCTATTGAATGCATATATGCAGCAATTAGGTGGAGCAGGAAATGATACAGGCTTGCACTGGAGAAGTGGTGCAATTGCTGTTCAGGTCTCTGTTCTCTTCCTTTTTCTAACTACAACAAAGACTGTTAACAGATTTGACAAAACACATGTGAATAACTGAACAGTATCTATCACCAAGAAATCAGTAGGAACAGCTATCTTTGAGCTGCCTGAGTATTTGTAATTTAACTAAGAGCTGTTAGGAAAATTTATGGAAAACTGACGCAGCAGCTGTCACTACCAGAACATTACTTTCTTTATGACCTTGCCTTGAAAGAGTAACTGACACATATTGAGCAGTCAAGCTGCAGTACTACAAGAATTTTATTTATTTAACAGAGTCAGGGCTTTCTGACAAAGAAGAGCTGGCATCTTTCCCTCCCATAAGAGGGATGATGGCCATTGTAATCAGTAAGGAATTGGCATTGTCTACCTTGTTGTCCAGTTTGGTACACTGCATTAGAATAATCTTGTTAAAAAGTAGAAATGAGAATCTTCCCAGGCAGGGAAAATGACTCAATATACTCATGTTCCCATGGTTTATTATGTATCCTTTACATCTTAGCGCTGAGTGCTAAAGATGTGTACTGTGTCTCCCAGATCAGCCAAGTAAGGCTCCTGAAGATGATTTGTAATAAACTAAGTACCAAAAAAATTAAGTAGCCTGTCTTTTATCGAAATCCTTTATCATTCAATGAAAACAGAAAATGTGCAATATCTGTTGTCAACACAGTGTCAAACAACCATATTGGGCTTAAGTTTTCAATAAAATAAGACTCTTTTTGAATGGCTGGCATTTCTACAGTATTCTGAGCCAAATTCTTCACTCTCTTCTACCAGTATAGCTACAACAAGTCCACAGAGGTCAGCAGAATTACATTATAATGACTAAGTGGAAGATTTGGCTTGTCAATTACTGAGGAAGAAAAATGAGATAAATTGTGAATTTTAATAAAAAAAAATCACAGATCTAATGCTTTTAACAATACATTGTCCCCGAATGCAATTTCCCTTGCCATCTTATAACTGTTCAGCTGTTATCAACTCTGACACAAAATGGAGGTGAGTGGGAGGATTTCAGAGAAAAGATTATAGTCCAGATTCTAATCTGTGCATCTAAAAGAGGGTGGGACAGAATTTAGAAGCTCTAGGGGCCAGTACATCCTCTGACATACTGATACTACTTAGAGACTCAAATATGTAGCATCCTGTAGTTTTGCCACTAACACAGTTCACCCTAATGTTAATACGATCTGTTTGCCAGAACTTATGACTCATGACTTCCTTCTGTTTCCTTCCTTCTTTCCTTCCTTAGTGGACATACATTTGTCTGTTTGGACTTTACAATGTGTTTTTAGCAAGATTCTTTAATGCCCTCCTGAAAATTCAGCTGAAGTAAAAGTTTCAATGGCACGGTTCTAATCTACTTTAACTTATAAACTTCATTCAATTTTCAATGCTTGGATAAATGTTTACAACTCTTCTTTTATAGGAGGACTTTTGCAAAAATAGTGCTTTATGCCTGCATTCTGGAAATAATTTTGTGATCGTGAGTGAAAATGTCTTAAAAAATCTTGATGCCAGTGAAAACATGAAGACTATGCTTCCTGTGTCATACAAATGTTTTCCCCTTTGTTTGCAAAACACCATAAATACAAGGAATGTCTGTGCTAGCAGTCAGGGAAGGAATCTTTCCCATTTAACCAAAAAATTTTCTCATAACCAAGACTTCTTAGCAAACGACCATATGCTAAGTAAATGTGTTCAAAGTGCTACATTTTGCTCACTGAAAACATGCATGCCATGATTCTTTTTTACACTAAGGTTCCTTTACATCATGCCAAAAGCTTAACAGGTCTGCAAGTAAGTATAAGTGTGTGTCTGCTTTATTCACACAGTAAGGCCCTAGGAGCATACTCCTGGAGTTGTTTCCTCTGAACAGTTCGGAGCCTAAGTCAATAAATAGAAATAAAAATAAGTCTTGCAATGCAACAACACAGGAGGTGTGGCTGAGAAACATCAAAAGGGAAAGATACTTAATTTTTTACAAAAATTATATCAGACACAACTGAGTCCCTCTCTTTTCCACTGCTTTTGGGAAATAACTTTGCAATCATATACTTTGCAGATACAGATTCCTGACAGAGATCATCTGCAGAATCTGAAGTGCACTGTGATTCCATTCCTGGCAGAAAAATAATTTCAGCTGTTTCTGAATTCAGTGATGCTGTTTCAACAGGATTTTTGGTGAGATCGCTCTTGAGCATAGGAGTTTATCAAGAGGGCTTTACACACTTACTGTTACAGATGTGCATATGGAATTATCTGGGCATACCTTCTTCTATGTGATGAAGTCTGTTTCAAACTGCCAGTTGCAGTCAGTTATTTTCAGCAAGGAAAACATTAAGCTTAAGAGTTTTATGTCTAGGTAATTGCAATGGCTTTAAGTTTCATATTGTCAGTCTCCTGCAATGATTTCATTTAGAAAATCATTAAATGCTACATCTTGCTTTCCAAGTCAGTATTTATAACAAGTTTCCATACCGTAATATTCCCAGCTGGAAACAGGAGCCACAGCCATTCCACATTTAAATACTCCACTGCCAGATCCAAGTGCCAAAGAAGTTACGTACCCACCATAGGACTAAGGAGAAATCACAGACGGTTTAAAATTATTAGTGAAGTATTGGTGTTTTTCTGAATCAAACTCATATAAATTAATTCCTGAGTAAATATTTTGCTTTGAATGCATGGAGGACAAAGCAACAAAAGCTTTTTTTTTTTTATTAATTTGTTTCAAATGGATCTGATGTGATTTCTTGTGAGACAGCTTAGACAATTTTATTGAATCACTTCTGTTTTGCTACTTCTTCAATGCTTATCATAGGATACTACTCTTATTACCACTTAGAATCATAGAAAAATTTAAATTGGTGGAGTCCTTCAAGGTAATCTAGTGCAACCTTTATCTCAAAAGAGATCTAACCAGATTTAAATGAGGTCGATCAGAGTCACATTACACAGCCTCCCTACTCATTCTGTTTCAACGCTGATCACTGTTGTTGTAAAAATTTTTTTCCTAACACCTAAACAAAACTTCCCTTGTGGCAACTTGTGTTCATTGCCTCTCATCCTTTCAGTATGCACCTCCAAGAAAAGTTATGTTTTTTCCCTCCCTTACCAAACTACCTAGCTTTTGCTAATGATTGACGTATTAAACCTACTCCAATATCAGTACCAACAGGCTCAGCTACTTGAGAACTTGAGGTTGGAGCAATTCCTCCCTACTGCCTCCCACTGTTCCTGCTGTTTCCTGGCCTGATTCCTCCTTCCAGCAAGGAAGAATAAATTCATAGCTGGAAGTTACGTAAAGTAGTAAGTAAGCCTGGATATCAGAATAGATCTGTGCAACTGTGTGGGGCTAGCTGCTGAAACAGGAAAATACTGTAAATAAAAAGCATTTGGTTTGGCTGTCCACAGGATGTGGAACTGGGGTTGGAAAATACTTGTATAAGGTCTTTAGGAAATAATGGGTTACTGTTTACTTTGGAATGGAGGGAGGGATAAAAATACGGGGTGGGTCATGAAGAATTCTGAAGATTATCAACCTCATCAGTAGCATATGAAAGACTAAGGGAAATAAGCAAAACTATTAAATATTTTTTGGTATAAAAGTAAGTTATTCACTCCCTGCTCTTGACAGTCCAGCTTGAAATGACAGTGAGTGATATGCTAATGGAAACAATAATTCATACAATTTTTCTAGCTCATTTGATTGGCTCATTTGATCTTTTAAAAAATCAGTCTACAAAGCTAAAAAGGATTAGGATCAGGCAGATAAATCTGTGCACTGTAACAAGCAGAGAGTGAGAGTTCAAAACCTAATTGCTTTAGTGGTTATTTAAAAGCTTTTGCCATCCAGAAGAGTTTGGTGAGTCCAAAAGTATGATGAGCTGCATAGTTCATGCATACCTGCCAAGCTGTAGGCTATAAATAAGGAGACACCCTTCAACTCCTTTCAAAGGTTATTGACCAGGGTATGGTATAATAAATAGAAAAAAATGGAAAAAAAGACTGACAGGTTTGGCAATAGTGCTGTTATTTGAATATTACATCTGCTACTGGGATACAATGCTTTAGATGTGTGAAATCTCTTAATCGGTTCTGGAAAAGCTCTGGTGAAATAAAATATGATGTGATTAAAAAAAAGAAAATATTTTCATGTGGCCTTAATTTACTTAATGTCACTTTAGAATTACTCACTTGTAAGTGTCTGTGTCACTTAATTTCGCCATATGGTACTCCATTTTATCCTGGTGTTATAGCAGTGTCTGACCAAAGTAATTTAAATATTAGTTGGTAGAAGCTTCATAGAAAGATTTTAGCAACCCTATTCTTGTGCTATCTAAGTTCACGCAAATTCTATAATTACAGTTGAACTGAATCTTATAAGATCCATCCTCTAGTGTGTTTCTGGGCAAGCCTCTTACAATGAAACTGGGCCAACAAAAACAAACAAACACACAAACAAAAGCAAAAAAAACCCCAAAACAAACAGTGACAGATCAGAAGAATTCTCCTGGCAAAGACAGGCAGTTAAAGAGAAGGAAATAAAAGGTCTTTCTGAATGATAATCAGAGAAAAATGAACATGTATAAAGAGAAAAATATTGTAAAATGTTAATGAGTGGCTAACATACCAGTTTATTTTGTAAACTTTTAAAGTTAGTGCTGCCTGTTACTGCTGGATATCTGATACAGATTTACTCAGAGGAGTAAGGGTGGCTAATATAGGTCTGGCCTCCAACCCTCTTTAGCATTCCTTACAGTACTGCCTCCAATCCATGAGACCCTCAGGTGTTGCTTATCAGCTTGTTTTCCTGCATAGTATAATTCTGTTATGCTGAAGCTGCTGCAGTGGAAGGATTTGTGCTGCCACTGAAGTTGTCTTCAGCTCTCCCATAACACCACTAATAGGTCTGCATCTCATTTCCATGAATAATCCTACTTTGAAGCTGACCGCACAGGAAAAAGAACCCTAAGTATTCCAATAATTTATTTTACTCATTTTAGTAAAATTTGTACTTGAGGTATGCTAGTCTATTTCTCAGTGCCTAAGAGTAGTGGAATCTCGCCATTTAATAATAAAGACTTGCAATATATCTGGCTATAAAAGGTTCTGGAGTGTTACAAAGCAAAGTATATAAAAAAAATCAAAGATGAAAAGCAGACTGGCTAATTATTTGGAATGACTCCTATACTGTCCGATTTTTCTACTTCTTGGTGAAGCTGTCAATGTTGTATACCCCTCAGATCCACATTCACCCCTACTGACCATTTCAAAGCCAGCCAAGTATACAGTGATTCAGAATGATAGAAGGGTCACATTTTCTGATGACAGACATTCACAGGACTTTTCTCATTATTTTAATCTCAGATCAGAAAGGACAATGTTTGAATTTTGACACTATGCCAGTAATTACCTAAGTTAAAAGTAAAGCCAATTAAACCATCTCAGTTTTGCTTAACTTCAAGTCCAAACACTGTATTAGACACAAGTTTTTCAAAATTCCCTCTTGAGCTGCCAAAGATCCCTTTTCGAGGGCTTGCACTGTTGCAATTGCATGTATATGGGCATCAACAGGAACTATCCCCTTTGGCATCAACACTGGTAAAAGAAACTCTATAGAGATTTAGGACAGAATAAGGAAGAATTTTAAAAAAAATTATACGGCAGGATTATTTAAAGATAGATACAAAAACCCCTACCACTTACCCAGCCCCATATTGCTATTCGTTTCTCATCAATAAAACCCATTTCTATAAATTTCCTGTGGAAAAGAAAATCACAGAAATAAAGGCATTATTACAAAAGATTGCTAATACTACAACAAATTAGCAAAAAATTTTTCTTTTACTTTTTTCCCATATCCCACCAATTTGAGCAAATTGACAATCAGCATAGCATGTCTGATTTCTACAAATCATCAACTATTCAATTAATACATATTTCAGAGGAAAAGGAAGAATTTTTCTTGAATTAATAAAAAATGCTGAAATTAATACTTTCTTCACAATAATTTATGTTATCGTGTATGAGGACTCTGTCCAACTGGCTTCTTGGCAAAAAACTTCTTTTTTCTTATACTTATAAACCACCTGGATATTTAGTCCAGACTGGATTAAACATCACACATTATACTGATGTTGTAAATATGCATATATATATGTGCGTATGCCTATGTACAGACATACACTCACACACATGCAGAGAAAACAGTTCAAAAATGTGTACTACTAATAACCACATTTATTTTCCCATAGCTCTACCTTCCCACAGGCTATTGTCGTTTTCATTGTCTTAATGCCCAAAAGTGCTGGATTACCATTAACATTTGGACCTTATCCTGCAAGATGCTCAACATACTCATCTTACAAATTGATACTCTGATGTCTCAAGAGGTACACCATCAACCTGTGAGATTAAGGATTCCCTGGAGCAATAAGGTTTCTTTTTTATGTGCCTGAAAAGCAGAGAGCGCATACTGCTACTATAATAAAAGATAATAACAAGGAAAACATCTTCTAATGCTCCAAGTAGGTAATGAGCTTGCAATGGATGAAAAGTGCACCTTGCTCATGCACTCAGTAGTCAAACAGGTCAAAGAGAATCATAAATATTAGGTCTCCTACAAAAATCCTGCATCAGAGTCTGAAGACTGTATTTCCAGAGCTGTATGAGCAACAGCAAAAGAAAGGGGATAAAGCAAATTACCACAAAGGTTTGAGAGTGACAGATACAACAAAATAGGTTCAGATACATCCCAGGATGCATATTAGCCTTATTTTACTAGGACAAGCACGAGTGACTGACAACAGCCAAAATGCGGGATACTATCTGGGTGGGACAAAGTTAGAAAAGCCAAAAAATGATTCAGCTTTGTTATATTGCTGCCTTAATCCCTGGGGTTCCTCCTACAGTAAAAAGCCCTCCAAGAACTTCCCACTAGAGTATAGGAGCCTCTCTAAAAATCATGCATCTTAAATCATGTGTTAGATCAGGAAGATGGAATGCAATAATACATTTAACTGAATAAAAATTTAGTCTAGGTGCTGACAGAAAGCTGGGAAGTGCGAAGTCTGAGGTCATTTCTTCACAGCTTGTCTCAGCAGATTTTGCAACTGCAGAATCCGTTTAGGTTCCCTCTGTCTCTGACATTTTATGTCTGAGTGACGATTCAGAGTAATAAAAAACCATTCTCTTGTGATATTTTAAAGTATGCCATTGCTGCTAAAAGTGTCAAGATAGAAAATCAAATAATAGATTAATAGAAAAACCTGACATGATATACAGCTATTCTGTCTCATTTATCACTGAAAAGAATAATGATGGATATAAATCATTGAGGAGCAAATGAATTATCACAAAGAAGAAATAAGGAACAGATACCTTCCTCACACACATTTGTAAACACAAGGCAGGGTTCTCAAGCAAGTAGAGAAAGCTGTGGAAACCTGGACTGCTACATCTAATTTCTGTCTAAGCTACTCAGAGTCAGTTCTATTACTGGGGGAAAGGGAGTATTTACTATTGCACCTGTAAATCTATCCATGCTCTGACGGACCAAATTCCAGACCAAAGGCTAGAATAAATTCCTTATTCCTGCCTTGCACTCATCTCTGTGTGGTTCAAATTAACACTTCTTTAAATGCTCACTTTAGCAGTCTACTGCATCTGTAAGCTTAACAGGCAGCCTTTCTTTACCAAAGCTCAGCTTCCTCTCCCTCCCAAAACCTCTGCTTAGGGAATTCTTTTCCCTTGGAACACTTTCAAAGTGTTTTGATGCAAAGGAGCATCGAAAGCTGTTGGGGAACAACTACCAGAGGACCTCAGACACCTTCTGTTGTTCATAACTACCCTAAAATAGTACGGAAGGCAAGTTTATGACTAACCAACCTCTAGAAGGCTTGTCAGGATTCAGTTTTGCTGCAAACGTCACATTTTACCTTTAGCCAATCACTAGGTACGTCACTATAGATCTTTGGCTAATCGCTACAGTCATGAAGGTAAGGTTTCCCCTTAGTAGTATATGGACTTAATACACCACACAAAACCTCACTGACATCAAACACCTCAGTAATATTTTATTTCTAGAAGTCTTTTCATCTTATTCCATTGAGGCCTCAGCTCTCTAGAAGAAAGGCTGAGAAGTATATTTAAGATTTGTTTCACATTACCTCTTGTTGGTATGTAAATACAACAGTTATATGGGGAGATAGTCTACTTACTTCACTGCTGAGATTTGGTCCTCAACTTCAAAGACTCCTAGTTTTCGATATACTGCATGCAAAATCTTGTCACCTTGGTAAGCTGTCCCTCTGCCATCCACTAGAGCAACAATAATTTCCTCTTTGCTTGCAAGATAGGTTATCCAGCTAATGCTAAATGTTTCCTTTACATTCTGACTGCAAGGTCCTCCGTACCTGAGGATGAAAGTTCACACATTTTCAACTCATATTTATAAATTTATAAATGATTACTGGATACTGGACTATAGCTATAGGTACTTCTTACATTTCCTCCACAAGTATTTTGTTATATGGCTGTGGTTCAGGGAGCTCAGTAGACAAACAGTTCAACTACCATTTTCATATATTTGTGAGATTTTGCTATCTAAAATCCATTTTAATCCTTTAGATCTTATGCCTACGGCAAATCATTAGTTTTAGCTCAGAATAAGTGATGCAGTATCAGGTACTTGTCCTAAGGGGAATCTTGGAAGAGTCATGCCTCAAAGACTCAAGTCTTTCCTCTCTCCATATTCCTTTGGTGAAAAGGCCCTTTTTGGTGCTTTCCTGCATTTGATCTCAACATGCAGTCAGCAATGACAAAGAAAACAGGAGAAAAAAAGTACAGCTCCTTACACTTTCTGGCTATTCCCAGACCTTCTTTGTTTCAGTAGGGAGTATCATGTGCTTTTGGAGCTGTGGGCAGAACACACCCCACACAGCTGAGCAATACAGAGAGGCAGTCCTCATGAGAATGGCCTAATCCAAATTACACATTTGACCTCAAGGACATGACTGACTTAATCTTCTACTCTAAACTTCATTCAAACATTCTTAGCATTCTTGGACCTTTGGATCATCACTGGTTAAGAAAAAATGGTGTAAGGTTTATTACAACCACTCAGCTGTCCTTTCTGCCTCTGATTTTTTTTTTGTACCACTACAATTTTTGTTGCCTTTACTGCCTGCAATAAATTAAACTCATGTCGAATGCTCTTTAGAAGGAACATTTGATCAAAGAAGCCAGTCCACATGGTTTAGGGGTGTTTGTTTTTTTTTCTTAAAAAATGAAGCAGGCTCTTGTATTTTTCGTATTAGCAAAGCTGATATCAATAATTTCAGACTGCCTTACAATAAACAGAAGCAGCAACAGAGCCAAGAACTCCAAGCAATAACCTGCATGTTTTTATCCTTTTTCTTTCTCTGAGGAACTAATCCTTCCATGCTAAAATTAACATTAAAAAACTCATTGATTTCCATTGGGTTGAATTTCTATTCCAGAAATATATTAAAAAACCCACCACAACAAACAAATCAGAACTAAGTCATTTTGCTTTTGCTTCATAAAATGTTGCAAATGTCCTAGGTTATGTTAAATTATAAGAAGTACGTTTTCCAACAAAACAACAATGTTCAAAGAAAGGAAGTGTTACATACACCTGAATAAGCAGAGGGTACTTCCTGGATCTATCAAACTGAGGGGGTAGAAGCATTTTGTACCACAAAGCTAGAAAAGACATATTAAAATTATATTGTTAATGGTTAAAATGATTCCTCCAAGCATAATCCAGAGTTTGGTGTAACAGTATATGAAAATGAATCAGCACAAACTAGACAATGCATGAACTGTGAATCACAGAACTGGTGCTAGTAACTGTTTATATCGACCTGTTGAAGAACAACTTTGAAGAAATAAAGTGCTAACTTTTATTTTAGCTATGCATAAAATTATTATTTCACATAACTCTAGGTTCTCAGTTTTCCAGGTGTCTAGAAAAACACAACTAGGAATATAAGTTTTGGAAACTTTACACTGATTCATTACCATGGAATATTGCTTGTAAAGTCACTAGTGAAAACAACAGTGTATGCAAGCCAATATAATGTGTAATGCATGAACAGCAGTTTAAGTTTCATGTTTTATTACCACCGTACTATAATGTTTTTACATATTTAAACACTTTACCAATAGTATTAAAGAATTTTGTAAAAAATGATTGTGAAGCAGGGATATATTTTAACTCCTATTTTACTGAGATATACCCTGAGGCACAGACAAATTGGTTGTTGTCAAACAGGGCAGAACCAGGGCTCTTCTTCCCAACCAGACAGGCTAACAAGTTTGTTCTACAGAAAGATGATACTTACTATAACAAAATAAAGGCAAAATATTAAAATGGTAGGAATAAAATGTACAATAAAGATGTGTAATTCTTACTTATACCATCCACTTCAAGTTTATTAATTTCTTCTTTTGGCAGTTTGATCTCTTGCAAAGCAGATTGCAATTCCCAATTGTCTTCCAATACTCTAAGCTCTAAGTAAAAGAAATGCCTGAATTATTAACTAATTTATTGTTGATTCCTCTTCATTAATTGAGATTCCTTTATTTTGTGTTATTAGAACAGAAAGGAAATCTGTGAAATTTTACAAGCAGAGTCATGAAATCAACTCAGACACTTCTAATTTGACTCGATCACATAGTTAAATAAAAACAAGGCACTGGTGTTATAAAGCACAAATATTCATTAGATTTTTATAGGATGTAAATTTTGCAATGCAAATCGTTTCACACATTGCCTCTGAGTGTTAAAGTCCTAGATGTTATGAAGAAACTCCTTTCTCCTGCAGAGCCCTCA
The DNA here is from genome assembly GCF_965231255.1 of Vanellus vanellus. Taxonomy (NCBI): domain Eukaryota; kingdom Metazoa; phylum Chordata; class Aves; order Charadriiformes; family Charadriidae; genus Vanellus; species Vanellus vanellus. The sequence continues at coordinate 20,009,729 of NC_138910.1, forward strand.
TCCCCGTTTTGTAAAACGGCAGGAGTTGGAAATGCAAAATTCATCCTATCATGCAAAACACAGTCCGATATCTCCTCTCTTGCTTACCACAGTAACATCAGTTTAACCTGTGAGACCCTTGCGCAGTGTGGTTAAGCACACAGATGTCTGGGAATATTTTGTTTCTGGGCTAATGCAGGAAATTCAGTTTCTGAAGGGGTTGTGGCAAACTCTTGCTTAACCACTGTACCGTATCTTCCTACACAATGATACTAGACTTACCATATAACTGTCCTTAGTAATATGTTACTGCGCACATAGTGAACCTCTTTTGTTTTTTTTTTTAATCTAAAATGTATTTAAAATGTTTGTTTTACTTGCTTTAGACCCAATTTACAGTTATATCATTTAAAAATTACTATTTAAAATTTAATTAATTTCCAGCATAAACTGCAGAACTATATATTATGAATCCACTGGGTATTATCTGTTTATTTATGTGTTTTCCCATGAGTAGTGATGGATGAATAATATTGTACATAATGGAAATCTGTGACTTTTAGCTTCACTTCCAAAACGAAAGGACCTTTTAAGACTGCAGGAGACTTTTCTTTGTTAGTTTATTTTTTTTTTATTAAATGTCAACCACTTCTTGTTTCTGGAAATGATCAAAAAAATATAAGATGTACTTCTCTCAGTACGTCTTGAGCTAGACAGTGCTCAGGACATGCCAGAAATATAACACTGGAATTTGTTCTTTCAAAGTAGTCTTGATTAGTTTTGCAGACTCAAGGGGTTTTTTATGGCCGAAAGATCATCCAGGCTTTGGATACTCACCCAAACTCAGCTGAACCCTTTCCACACTTCCCCTCAAAACTCCTGAAACTTGCACGTTACCACAAATGAATTGTAGGCATGCCAGAAGGAGCTTCCAAACTGGTTAGTTTAATTGCATGCCTCCTACTAAAATTAATGGGTGATCTATTTTCAAAATGCTGCCAACTGCAGTGAAAATGGATCTACTAAAAATAGTTTTGCACTATAGAAGAGATTATGAAAGCAAGGGACTTAAGGAAAATTAATCCAAAAAAAGTAATGAAAAAGTCAAAGAAAAGCTTGAATTTGTTTTTATTCCTGAAGAATAATAGCACAGCAGAGTAAGACATCATGAAACCAGTGGTGAAGATCCATTAAATTAAACTGTTCCCTCCTGCAGAGAAATATTTTTGGAGAAAAACAAGGGACACAGAGAGAAACCTCTCCTCAGAGTAATTAGTATTTTCATGACTAGTGAATTCCTGCGTGGCCTGGTTCCAAACAGAGCTCACTAACAGGCTACTTAAAGAATGAGAGCTGTGGATGGTTCTTGCTGGAGTTCCCATTTTGTATCAGCAAGTACACCTTGTCTGAAGCAGTTATTTGAACTGACCATCTGAAAGAGCTTCTGCTCTTCCCTGACATACTGATGGCTGAAAAGCAAGTCACTGATCCAAATTCTAATTAGCACAGTACAACATCTCAAACAGCAAACTCTAAATAGTACACTGTTGCCTTTTGTATAGGGTTGGGTTGCTTCATGAAAAAACTTAGAAAGTCTTGTGGTCATCCAAATGTGAAAAGGAATAATTTGGAAATCACAATAACATTTTCTACAAAGTTTTAGCCAATATTTGGTAGACAAAGAGTTGCCGATGTTCATTGCATCTATAGTGTGTAAACAGGAAAAACATCAGGATGCTATAAAAGTACTGAACTCAGGGATGAAAATAAAGGAATCAGTGTGTTCACTGATATTTGGATTTTACTAATTAACAAATCTAGAAAGACATTAGATATTTTAATAACAAACAAGATGAAAGTCTTCTTGATCACAGTCCTAAATACTGTATTAGGGGACCTGCATAGTGAAGATCAATGAAAAAAGCAATTGCTCAGAAATAGGCAGGATGTTTGCAGTACCTCTATCACCATGGTTCTCAAAAAGAGTAGAAATGGGAATCCCAGGACCTGTCATAAGAATGGTAAGAAGACAGTTTATAGTTTGAAGCTGGAATTTTGTGATGAAGCGTGTGTTACATTAACATTGGTAACTGACAGTGTTAAAGAGCTCAAAGTTGATACACAAATCTGAATCTTCTCTGCTGCACAACCCACTAGTACCTGCTGCCTGAAATACATAAGGTACTGTGTACCTTAGACTTGTATACATACAGGCATTGCTTAGCATTGCTTAGCAAACATAATAGAAGTAACTTTGCTTCTACTAACAAACTCTTCCTCCCTAGAGATGAAGTGACATCTAGTTAATACCTGAGAGGTGATTACATAAGGCGAATGCAGAATTAACAATGTGAAACATTCTTCTGAGAACATGTCACATCATATTTGTGAAGGTGAGTGGCTTTCATATGGTGATGACCTTACTGACTATTTTGTGCAAGAATGATTGAAAGGTGTTATTATTTGCTACATTTGCTTCTCTGCTCAACGGAAGTTGTAAGGAACTCTTCAGCTGATCAGTCAGTGCAGAATCAGAGGAACAGTAAACTTATATAAAATGCGCAAAAGAAAAACCTTGGGTATTTTTCTTTCCTTTTCTTAGATTGTGACTTCACTGTTCTTTGATTACACCAATGGATGAAACCTCAGATCAGTGAAATCACCAAACTTATTTCAACAGAGCCAAGACTTGATTTAATACTTCTGTGTTACAAGTGGTTTCAATGATCATTCGTTTTGATGAATCTAATTTTTCTTAGTCATTAAAAATGTTCTCAGGTAGTAAATACCCAACATTTTGTGGCTAACATAGGTTTAGTAATTTCAATTGGGAAACATATTGTAGTAGTTTCTCATAGCTAACTTGGATCACATGAATAGGAACTCAGTGTGAGTTTCTAAATCCTGTGCTTGCTGCTGCAAGAAAAAGCATGACTTTGACAAGCCAGACTAGAATCTGTTTTGTGGCATGAAGAACTTTCACAAATTTGGTTTGAATTCTAAAAATCCCAAGATTTTTGTTGAAAAAGTAAAAAAATATAATTAAAAATATTTGTATTTTGTGAAACATCTTCCCAAGGTTTTTGGAGATGGAAAAGTTTCTTTCTGGAAATCTCTCCTGGTTATTGTGAAATTTCTATGATTCATCTAGCTATCATTTGGGATAGTCAGTATTATTTATGCCTCTGATAAATTTCAAAGAACAAAAGATTATATGTTTGCTCCCATGCTATACATACCATAACAGATCAAGGCATAATACTTGGAACGCTCACTGAACCTTGCTGTATAATATTGGCATCTCTCTTTCCTTAAATTGCAAGTAATGCATTGTTTTCTGATAGGTTTACTTCCAATACTGATTCTAGGAGAAAAATAAAATAAAGCAATATTTAGTTTGCTACAACTAACTTCACGTGTGTCTGTTTCACATTCTAGAACATAGGCACTGTACTTTCAGAAGAGTTGAATTTAAGAATAAATGTTTTCCCTTTTTATCAATTTTTTTCCCAAGAGTATATTTGAACTTTAACTGCTATTTCTCCTCAATTCTCAGATATAATCTGAGGTCATGATTTAGTTAAAATAGCTTGTGAAACTACACTTCAAACATCTTGAAACTAAATTATTTTATTGACAAATCCAGACCTATCTTCTGTCAACCTAGTATCATTAAGATAATGTTGATAACACTTACTTGTAAATATTCCTTCTTCCTGGATAGCCTTCAAATTCATTGCTTGAATAGAAACTGTAAATTCATTTATATGTTAATAAATAATCCATAAAGTGACGACCTATGAACCAGCATCAAGATGAAAAGCCGTCTTGGAAGTTAACTTAGACTTTTTGAGATTTCTGCATGTGATGGAAGAGTAAGTTAAGCTTATATACCTTTCATCTTAATAAATCTTTGCTCAAACTCTGATTAGATGACAAACAAACCATATAAATAGGAGTTCTATCTTAATTCTCATGAGCTAATCACTCCAATTATGTGAGATGTATCTATCTGTATAGTAACCTGAATATGAGGCCATAAAAAGAGAGATGATTGAAGTAATTGCAAATTATATGAGGGTTAACCACATGCTTAAATTTAAGTATTTCTAAATAACTCTCTCTAAGATGGGTGATTGAAAATAAATAAAAAAATGAGGGCAATTTGCAAAGAATCTCCCATAAGCAAACCGAGTTTACAAACCTCTGCCGTGCCTTTGCATACAAATTTGTCGTGGACGCATTCAGATACAAACCATATTATACCTAGTTATAACTTGATGAGTTAACAAATGTTGTTCCAATGATTAAGTGCTGCTTTTACTGACAACACTCACAACCTGTTTTCTTCATGATACTTACATTGCATCATCTGTTACTCTGAAAATGTATATTGCCTCCCATTCTCCACTTGTAATTTGGATTGCATTCTCCTGTGAAACAAGACATATAAGTTACTAAATATTGCAGAATTATTTCAGGAACTTACAGTATATCATTGTAGAATACTGCTTGACTTACCACAGAGCCATTGATGTAATGAATATGCTTATAACCATTTTTGTCACTAAAAATTTTGTAGTATGAACTGCTGTCTGATGTAAAATATGGTGTAGAAACAAAGAACTGTGGAAGAAACAATGGAAGAAAAATGGTAGATGAGACATAAGTAAGAGCATCCAAGCTGTTTAGCAGATTATAGTACACATACTAAAAGTAACAAGACTATTTAATCAATGTAGATGGGACAAAGTACTTTGTACAAGTGTTTACCTGTGATATTCAATCTCCCAGTCAGTAGACATTACAATCTGTTACCTGTCACGTCAGATTTCTTAAGCTGATAATATGGATACCTCAAGTACCCCACAAATGCAAGCTCTCTACTTGTAAGTGGAATAGTATGTTTGTATATTCTGAATGACCTTCCTTTAGTTATTTAAAAATAGGTAGAGTTGATTTTTAAAAAATAAGTTCCTGAGTAAAGCTAATGTACATGAATGTTGCCAGACTGAAAATCCTGTGGGCCACAGAGTTTGGCTGATTCACTGAGCAAATACAGCACTAAGTAAATGGATATCTGAAGTGTCCCATACTATTCCACTAATGTTAAAGAACAGATTATCCCAGATCAGACCATTCAACTTTTGCTTCCTTTCAAACCATGACCTCTTTACTAAAATTGTCAGTCAAGGATGAGTTACTGCAGCTGTTTCATTTTCAAAACACGAACACAGAAGAATGACCTGAAAGCACTTCAAACATAGCACCAAACATTCCTGAGTGACTATGACTTTTGAATAATACTAACCCAAGCTTGACTAGAACCTGTGACCACAAGCTAAGTTGTTCTGGAGCCTGCTTCTAATATTTCTAATGCCTGAAATCCTATAAAGGCTAAACTAGGGATTTATGCATGTGTGCAATTTCTTTAGTTCTAATAAAAACCCGTCATCACAACCTCAAGAGAAGCGAGGAAAAAAAGAAGGGGCCAAGTAAGATAACTAAACCCTGTAAATGTATAATCTTCACTTCAAATAAAAATGCATCTCTTAAGGACAGTGTACTGAAAATCAAAAGTCTCATTTAAGTCCACTGCAGGATATTCAGGCACAGTGTGAGGTTCCCCTTATAAAATTCTGGTAACTTCACCTGCCTGAGGAGTAAACATAAGCAATATTACATACTCACTGGTAGAATATATGATTGTAAACACTGATATCATGCTCTTACAATTTCCTTGCAGGTTTGTTTTTACTGTGAGTTCCCAAAGATAGGTGTTATGTCTCTTCCAAGATAAAGTTACTGGGTAGAAAAAACTTCTTTTGCTTAGGGACAACTGCAAAGAAGTATCAACTACCCTTGTAAGTGGGGTGTCCTACCTTGAAGGTTCCTCCCTAGCAGATGTGCAGCACTTGGCACTAAAACTGTGTTCTGAATGGACAGGTTTTATTCTTAAAATGCTACTACTGATCTTATCTCTTGCCCTGGTGACGTCAGAGGAATTTTACATCTATTCTTTGACTCCAGTGTGCTTCTAAGAATTACATTGCAATATGAATCTACCTCTTCATGACTTCCCTCCCTTCTGTGTATTGTCTAATCAGTTGGTCTAATATTTGCAAAAGGAGACAGAAAAAGGGTTTTTAAACTGAGAAAGCAGGTAGGCAGGTACTATGCCTAACACAGCAATGAAAGTCTCAACCCGACAGTGCAACAGGTTTAAACAGTAGTGTTGTATGACTCAGAATGGTGCTTCATGTCTCAAAACACTGCTGTGACGGTGCAGAAAGCTGTAGCTTTTCATTAAATCAGCACAGAGTACAAGAAGAAAACTTACTCCGCCTGCCCATCCTGTTTGACTCTCTTCTATGTGCTGTTGATTCTGAAAAACAAAATCAAATGCACACTCCTTAAGAAGTTCAAGAATGAGTTTATGGAGATTCAAAATCCTCAAATAAAAAATCTGTAGCTGCCTATAAAAGAGAATTTTAGAATACTTGCTATGAAGGTTCAGAGACTTGAAGGTTGTCAGAGGTAAATAATATTACGGTATTAATACCATTATGTTAGTTAAAATATTATTTTTTAACAACCGTCATCAGACCTAAATAAAATCTAAAGTAATTGTTTTAACAATTTAATGTTAGACTTTCACATTGAAGAGTAATATCTTGCTTGTTGGATGGAGCAAGTGAGTTAATATTCAACAATTCTGCATTCAGTAAACGTATTTCTTTTTTTATCTTGCAAACTTTTCTTTATACTGCTCATTTAATACAGTATTTCTTTACAGTCTGAAATAAATGCAACAAATTTGCTTTCTAAAGAATATGGTTTGTATCGTTATCCTCCATGTAATCTCATCAGCATTCAGAATCGTGCTTTCTCCCTTTCAACTGAGTCCCTGCAAAGTGACTTATTTGAGCAAAAGTTGCAGGTACTTGCCTCTTAGAAGATTGTTTAGTACTTTGCAAGGGTTCCACTGAGCTATTAACTCAGAAGATAGATTTTATTTCTTTTAAGATAAGAAAAATGGGATGTATTGCTTTGTATCTGCAACATAAATTTATTTTCCTTTCTTTAAATTAAGGCTCAGATCTTGATGACATAGTATATTAAGGATATATTTAACTTCTCTCATATGAGTAGTCCCATTGACTTCTATGGGATTTTTCTGTGTATTAAAGTACTTCCAGAATTTAATTAGAGACCTGGCATCTTTATAGGAAATCCCCATTTCACAAACACATGCCTAGCTTTTACTTGCATGAATAGTTCCACTGAAGTCATACTGGTTTCTATGGTCTATTCACATGAGCAAGACTTGAACACACGAACATTTCTGATGAATCAACACTTTAGGAACAACTCGTAGATTATATTTTGTTATTATTTTCAAGTACGTAAAGCCTAGCACATTTATTGTACATTAGAGTCTCTATTTAATCTGAAATCAACAAGAGACCTATTTTTGCCAATGGAAATGTACGGAGATATACTTTCTAACGGCAAATAGAGCTAATGCAGCACTCCCATCTGTTCACACTCCTTCAATTGGCCATTTGTGCAAACTTTAATGTGATAAAAGCATTGTATCACTGTATAAATATAGAATTATAGAAACGTCAGTAGTGACTCCATAAATAAGGTTTCATGGAGAAATGCAATTAAACAAGGATCATGAACACAGTCCTGCAAGATGTTTATTGTTCTGGTCTGGTTCCAGCAAAGCAATTAAGCACATGCTTAATTTTAAACACATAATAGACCTACTGAAATAAATGAAACTGCTTACATGCTTAAAGTTAAGCTTGTGTTAAAGTACTCACGTGGATTGTGGCAGAATACTAGAACTCTTCTTTTTTTTTTTTTACATTAAAATAATTAGTTATTAAAATGCAGGTTACTTCAAGGTGAGACAGAGATTCAGTGTTAATGTATTTATAAAGTGGAACAATTACTTAGGAACCACATCAAATGCTGCAGTAAATATGTATTTTGTCCAAATAAATTAAGATATTTCTCTGTGGAAAAGTACTCCAATGACAATGTTTTTGAAAGAACAGGACCTTAACTTCCTTTTAAATTTGCAACAATTGTCATAGCATAGAGGAATAAGAATTATTTTCAGCTTGGAAAGGCTGTGTCAATGAACTCTGAATTTACTATTTATCAGTTATAGACTTTTATGTATTCTTGCCTTTTATTTCCCCTTGGTTCAAGGTTTCAGCCTAATGATAGTTTTCATAGGTGTTCTATACTGTAAACTCTAAAAATGAGACATGCAAACAGCATCAATAGTAAAAGACAATAAATGAGACTTCTGTACTGGAGTTACTGAAATTCAGAGCTATCCTTTCCTTCAGGATCTATATGAATTTAAGTGTCTATAGTCTTCAAGTTTTACAAGGTCTTTCAAAGAAATATTTTTCCAGAAAGGCTTCTGTAAATAAGATCTTTAACTATCTACATATAGGTATAGATAGCTAGGACATCTAAGCTATCCTTCTGCTTAACAGAGCATGGTTTTCCCTCCAAACTGTCTTAATGATAGAATGACATATTTAAACAAAATGTAGAGCTACTGTTGCAATTAGACTGAAGTTTTCTTTTCAGATTGAAAAAGAGATTGTGTTTCTGAAAACTTGGCTGCTTTCTCCAACTGTGATTTGATAAAACAGAAGAATTTTTCCCTCCTGAAAACCCGCCTTGCTTTTAATCTGTATGTTCTATCAACTAATTTAACATTAATCATAAGGGACATGATACAGTCAGACTTAGTATGAAATTTCAATGTAGTATAATAAGATTTTCTTTAAAAAACAATAAAGATCCTATATGGTTCTGCTTTTGAAGATGAGGAAGCAAGAAGGAACTAAACAACAGTATTGAAAGCTGCTCAGTAGCATTCTTCTTATTTTTGTTGCTTCGATTGTTATTTAAGCCTCACTAAAAAATATTTTGTTCATTTTATTTCTTCTTGTTGCAATTTCATTTTTTTTCATCCCTCCCCCAGCAATTAAAGTATTGAAAAAGGTATCAGTAGTAGCTAAAAGATGAATATGATCAAACACTGGAAAATACAGGCACACAATTATTTTCTAAAAGAATTCAGGGCAAGATTAAATATATTTCAGCAATTAAGTCAGAGCAACCTGTGCATAACCAGTAAGTGCTAAAATAGGTATGCAGATTGGATTAGAAAATGCTAATTTCAGCAATGTTAAATTAATATTTCCAACTTTATTACCTCTGGACATTCCCAAGTATTTGAATTTCCTTTGAAGTCACAAATAGCTAGGACTGAAAAATTCTGGATTCTCTTTAGCCATTGCACACAGATTCGACTATCTGTTACCCAAGTAAGCCAAGTAAAATAGTGATCACTAAAAAATGAAAGAAAAAAAGAAATAAATGGTGGTTATTAAAGAACAGGATTATAGAAGCATTGCTACAGATTGTATCCCCCATATTGCTCTGTGGAAGACAATAGCAAAGCTTCCGTCATCTTAGGGATGTTTTTTTGTTCTTTGTTACAAGGTATCATATGGACAGACAGAATCAAAATAAAACTTTTCTAGTTACCTTCTGTTCCATCTATAAGATGAATATGGAACCCCACTGTTAGAAACAGAAAAAACCTCAGAGGTTCAAGCATTTAAAACAAATAGACAGAAACTTTTTTAAAAAAGAGAAGACATATTTGAGGGCACACTACCTGGACGCTATGACTGCAGGAACTGGCACCTCCTTAGGACCAAATGCTTCAGGGTTAATAGTATCGACAATAAACACTTTAACAGTAGGATTTTTAGCCCCAGCCTTCAAAAAAAAAAAAAAAGTATCAGGTTATTCAAATCAGGCTCTGAACAATTCAGATCAAGGAAGATTTCAAAACTTTTTGCAGGAAGGGAGATAGGTCACAAAATATGTATTCAGTTGAGTATAATAGTGCAAATGTGGTCTTACAAGATCGCGGCGTGACACTACAGCAGTAGCACATTACTTAACTTTGCATCATTTCATACAGAAATAAGAAAACCTTTTAAACAGTCAAATTTAGTGCCTTTCTATGCAGAAAACGTGCTTGATGGGAACCAGCATTCTATTTGCAGTGCTGATCTTTGCTGCGCATACTACACTTACTTTGCCATAAAACTCTGGGATTATATTCAAATGATTGCAAGTGCTCTTTGACACCCCAGCTGTGAAATAAAATGGTTTAGCTTAAACTGATTTCATGCTTGCTTATTCATTGCATACATTATTAGTTTTTTAATTCTCCTCCATGTGTGGTCTAAACCATCCTGCTTAACTTCAGAACTGTAACCCAGCTGACAGCTGAGTAACTTCTTAAGATACATTAACATGATCACTTGCAATCATATGAACATGACAAGAGTCAGGAGAGCTCTCTAATACATGCTGAAGAAATGCCAAGCTAAAACCATCTTGCCTTAGATCTGGCACTTGAAAGCAGTTAAAATCCAAAGCCCCTTGAGATCAAAAAGCCCTATGAAGTGTGCAAATAAACTGAAGCTGTCATAGCTTTTATTTTTCAAAATAAAAAAGTCTTGTAATTGATTTACTGTAATGAAAAATAACAACTGCATAATTAACACATCACAATGAGTAAACTGAATTGAAAAAAGCAAGGCTTGATCATGCAAGCATGCACTTTTGCACATGCTTTTTACTTACATGAGTAATTCCATTTATTTCACTGATACTATTAAATATCTACAGTTTTGCATGTACCTATTGCTTTTCAGAACTTGACGTAAGTTTGTTTTCTTTCATTAATTTAGGCCAAATGGATTTAACCACTGTAACACAACCATTTTTTAAGCACAGTTGATTTTATCATTGTAATAACTCATTTCTCAACAGAAAGTAAGTCAAAAGAATGAGAAAACATACCTTTGGGTATGGGATAATTATTTTCCTAGGATACTGGTCCTCACCAAAATATGAATATTCAATAACTGGTATGTCAGAATCATTAAATTGTACGAATGCTAAATATTTTCCACTTGGAGACCACCACAGTGCATACTTTGTTGCTAGCATTTCCTCTGAGGAAAAAAAATCATTCATAATAGTTTATCATTGCAATCTATGTATCTTCTAATCTACCTTAGCATTGTACTCTTAGCAACCTAGACAGGTAATGTGAGTTATACTAAATAAATAACACCAAATACGTTGCAATACTTCTCAATTCTGAAAGGCCTTAAGAACTCTCAAAACAGGCACACAGATCCTATTTAACACACTTGGGTTTTCTATGTGTGCATGTGGGGTTTTTTTTTATTTTTTTTAATGCACTGAAATGCCAATTTTTCACCAAAATTAAAACTTCCATTATAGCTTAATTCCCAACCACTGCCTGTGCAGCAGAAGAAAGCCCAGTATATATATATATAGTTTCAGCAACAAAAGACTCAGGATTTTGGTTACACACTATGAATACAAAATGCAGTCATTGTATGGCAAATAAAATATAGAAATGAAGTAATCCTTAGGGGTCTAAAAATCATGTATCATCACAGATATTTTAGAATGGATTGTGAGAACCAAGTGATATAAAGAAAGCATTTAACATGTTAGTTAGTGCCCTTCAAGGTTTACTTACCTTCATAGACCCAATCAGGAATCCCATTAAATATTTCATTCTGTTTTCCATCACTAGTTATTTTAATTGATGCCTCTCTTGGACTTTGTTTCAAATAGATATTATTCTCATATACATATACCTAAAAACAAGAAAGTATTTCTTACAAGTATAGGCACCAATAACAGAGGTTAGAGTAAGATCTTCTGCAGTCAATGCTCTTACATTATACCAACAAGAAGACATAATGAACACAAAACAAGAAATAAATGCTACACTAAAAGCCCTTGCAAATTCTGCAAGAGTAGGCCAAATTCTATGTTCAGCTATGACAGAATAAATCTTGAACAACTCCTTTGATTTTAATAGACTTCAGAGGATTCTGTGACTAGCTTTGTTTTGGAAAATAATGAAAAAGAAATATCTTTGAAACTTATTCAAATTGTTGTGTTTTTTAAAAGACACTCAGACAAAGTGTTTTGTGACTCTTCCTTCTGCTTCCACCAAAAGTAGATGACAAAAACAAATACACAACAACTAAAAAGAAAATGATTGAACTTTTCTAAACCTGTCAAAGGCCTAGGCAATGTGAGATGAGACAAAAAAAGTTTTTAGTCTGTCTGGGCTGGTTTGCTTCTTTCTAGTAAATTAGTTATCAAAAGAGAGTTCTTGCAATAAATGCTTGCAGGCCTTGGGTATCACTAAATTTCAATCAAATCAATGGACATGTGGTTAAGAAACCAGCACCAGAAACATCGCTTTCTTAGAAAATCATGTATTTTGAAGCTATAAGCATTTGTTAGCAACATCAGTGTAACATTTTATCTACTTTATGCTTTAAATGAAAAACAAAGCAAGTTCTAAACTTCTCAGGTAACATACAAGGACTATTGTATAAAAACATCACAGACTACTAGTACTAGGAAGATAGGAAGCTATCTTTATTGTGTTCTGTCTTCAGAATTCTTGGTAAAGAAAATAGCAATATTTAGTTTAATTGAGAGAACTAATACTCTCTTAGAACATGGAAAAATTTTCCTAATAAATTTTCCATTCATATTAAGCCCACTCCCTGGTTATTTTCTGAAATTAGTTTGATATTTAAATTTTTTTTTCTAGTGCAGATATTTTTGTCAATACTGGATAAATAGTTAAAAAACCACTAACAATTATGGAGCTGATGCTTTGAAACCAAGAATAAAAAAGTTTATAAACTTGTTACCATATGCAATAGGTCTATTATAATTACTGAGAAATACATACTTAGCTATCAAGTAGCTATTAAACAAAAAAAGAAATAACATTTTTTTCTAATAGGAATCTGGCAGCCATTTCCTAGAGTAAAAATTTTAGAAAATGTTTTAAATACTGTATCTCTAAATCTCCATAGTAAACTCATGTGTTTTACAGCGTCAAAGGAAAACACATTGGTTTTCAGGCCTTGAAACTACCTATAATCCTATATAGAATTATGTTGGTCAATTCCTGATAAGAGACTGGCTAGCAAACTGAAACACACAATGTAGCTGAGAACACGTATTCTTCTACTGAGACACAGACAAGTTAAAGTTTAACAAGTTAAAACTGTTTTCTTTGTCATTCTTGCTGACAACCTAGGTTAATACACACGGGTCTGTCAAAAATATTGCCTAACAAAATAATAACCAAAGGCAAATAAATGTCTTCTAGCCATACAAAGCAAAATCATTCTAGTGCTTCGTTATCTTTACTGACCAATTTGTGTCCCACGGGTGACCAGGATATATACTGAATTTTATGTGGAAGCTGATTTTCTGTTACAAAACCACTAAAAAAAGGAAAGAAGTTGAGATGGCTTTTTGTGCATAGTGCAAATGGATCATTATACTGTACATTCATATAAAATTCATGAAGGGCTATATTTTCTAACAGATTTTTGTTTCTTGAGCAATGCAAAACTAAGGCAGGCGGTGGGACATGCAGTAATGTTATTGGTGTGCACCAGTGCTGGTAAAGATTTGCAACTCAACCCTTTGAAAACATACTCAACAGCCTAAGAAGCCAGCCTTTATCTCTTCTACACACTGCACAAGCATCTACAGTCATTTGCTCTATCTGCAGTCTGCATTACAGTCCCAGCAAGTTATTGGGAGATGTGAACTCAGGACATAGCATGCCGGGGCAAGCATAACAGCAGCCGTTACATTTGTTAAGGATCACGACCCACATGCAGTACCTCTCTACTCACATTAATTGCAGCAACCTTTTCCTGTCACCTTGAGCCAACAGTTTCCCAAGTATGGAGCACCTCAGAGCAGTCCGTATTGCTCAGAACTAAGAAGCATTTGGTCATGCTGCTACTTATGGCATAAAAAGGTGACTGGGGAGGCAGATGGCCTCCTTCAAACTTGGGTGGAAAGAGGGTTGGTTCAGGGAAGATCTTGGGAAAGAGACTAAATGCCACGGTAGAAGCTGTAAACTTTTGAAGAAAGCTAAAGATTAGATTGACAATAGAAAGGATGAATTAGATAACAGAAGGGCGTGGAGACATCAGGGGTGAGACTGAAGTGGACTCAAGCAACCAAGAAAGGGTGGAAGAAAATTATGCAAAGAAGAAAAAAAGATGAGAATCTTGAGCAGTGAAAGTTTTAGGACATGAAATATAAACCAGTCCAGATACCTGGATGAGTAGATGAAAGGACTGTATAACTTTCTTAGAGGCCATTTTTTTCAAGCAAACAAGTAATCTGACAGATTCAGGCAAGAGCAAAGTAGTGGTAGTCACATGACTATAGAGTTTTTCAGTGGAAATGCTTGCAAGCACACGCCTACTGGGTATTCATCATAACTCTCTGTAAGAAATATCAGTCCTTACCCATAGATGAGATCATAAATGTGGTATGATGCTGTATAAGAATATCTCCACAGCTGCCAAAATTAATCAAGAAAATAATATTATTAACTTCGAAAAAGATAATCTAAAAATAATCAGCTGCCTTTTCACAGCCTACCCCTTTCTCAAGAAACATTTATCCATGGCAACCGCAATCAACAAACTACTAAAATGAAACAAAAAGTTTCATTAAGCGATATATTAAAATAATTACCTTTGAATAATTGCTTTCCAGAGCTATGAAATATTTGTCTGATGACAACACATAATTTGAAGCATTGACTTGTTTCTGAAAGATTAAGAAGTAGATTAGATTCTAGTAAAAAATCTTTAAATAAGGATTTGATAAATCAGATTTTAATCCACTCACTTTTACTGGTACTTGAAATGCAAATGCATTTTGCTGTCATTTTATTAATTGAAAAGGTACGTACCAATGTGCTGTTAGTCATGATGGTAGTTGGGTAGTTTCTTTCAACATTGTAAAGAATAATATCATCTTCTGCAGACTGATGAAGATATTCATTATCTTTGTAAATAAGATAAAAGGGCTGTTACCTTGCACAGAAGATACTATTGAACAGATCTATTTATGAAAGTATTCACAATCCTCTCAGTGAATAGATTTTGAGCGAATACATCTCTCTACATAAAATTTTTTTTCTTCTAATGATGCCAAGGTACGGCCTTATCAGCAAACTGTCTTTAGGGTTTCTGAATATATTCTCAAGATTACACACTGTGCACAGAATCAGCTAGTTAACTTTATAATTAAATGCCAGATTTTATTGTCAGTAATGTCTGATCAAGAATACCAGACCCATTAGAAGGTCAGCATCACAATGTAAATGTTTTAAAGAAAACATTCAAGATCTTTGCTTATAATTTCACCAGAACATTCTGATTGGTACAGATTCTGCAGGTAAGATACCATCTGACACTATGTAAATGATACTGTCCTTACTCACACAGGTCCTACAAAGAGAGGGTGAGTGGCCTTCAATGAGAACAGAATTAACCCTACCTGTTCTCAAGACCTGAGCCATAGTTTGGTAGAGAAAGAAGATCAGAATTTTAGTTTCACGTAATTATTTTTACTGCTATAAACAGAGAGAAAGAATTCCATAGCTGGTGTGGCTAAAGAGAGAGAGAGAGACTTCAGCAGTTTAAAAGCAGCCTGAAACATTGTATAAGGTGTTCTTTTTTAGGAAATTCGATCACCAGTGGATCTTTTGAGCACACTGCTGTGATTTGTGTAACACCATTTGTGGTGATCTCAGGTCCCCTTAGGAAGAGATACTCAACTTTAACTCCTTGCTTCAGAAGAAAAGTATGCATGTAGAATGTTGTAGGCATGACTATCTGTGGAATTTATGGCATCACTTTTGCATGAGTTTTGTGACTGTTAAGAGGAAAGATAAGTCTAAGTGAGAAGGATATAAAGAGGGAAGGAAAATAGTAGGTTTAGGTGATATGCTGCCTATGTACTTCAGACAGAATTCTAACAAATGGTGACCAAATTTTTAAATTGTACAAATGATATCACAGAACCACAGAATCACACAATATCAATATATTGTGTTGATAATATGTTGATATCAATATCAACACATTGTTAATTGTAAAACTTGAACTGCTGCTAGCAATGCCCTGGAAGGCTTCAGTTCTGTTCTAAAATTGTGGGTTAAAATTAACTTGGTAAGACTCCATGCACTATGTTTCTTGTCTCTAATCAGAGAATAATAATTGCTTGAGACAGTGCATAGATAGGAGTGGTAGCAGTGTGTGGACAAGAAGGTAATCCAATCTAGCTCAAGCCTTTCGGTGCTGCTGCAGTTCCATGATAACAAGACAAGTATTTCAGCCACACACAGACATACATTAGCAGCAATTAACTTCGTGTCTTTAACTTCCACCTTAAGGAGCTTGCTTAGAAACTCAACCTTATTTTCTATGCAATGCATTGGAACTCAGGAATTTCAGCAGTGTCAGCATTTCCTTAAATGAGATAAGAACAGTTGGGCTCATTGCAGAGCTAGGTACTACTGAAAACAAAGAACAGGACCTGTTAAACAGGCTACCTCAATTATTACAAATGTAAGTGAAAAAGTTCTGTGACAAACACAAAAAAGGAGATTGCTTAAGAAATGACTGACACATTGACATATTTCTTTCACTTGCTGCAATGAATATGACAGTAAAAGAAATAAAACACTGAAGGCCTGTGTAAAATTATAGTTTATACTTGACTCAAATATGTCTGTTGAAACATCAAATACCTGAAATTTCTAGAATGACTGACAGAAGAGTAAATTTCAACCATAAGTTTTGACTAGCAGATTGTTTAATTTCATAGTTAGCATTCATTCACAGTAAAGCTGGAAGCAAAATACATTTCTGAGACTGTGTAAGCCAGTCTGGAAATACATACTAGAAAGGCTTATGTACGTTTGAGAAAAGGTTTTACCTACCTGACACCCAATATGGAAAAAATGTTTTATATTGGAAGTTTCCGTTCAAATAATCCTCCAATGTAAGAGCTCTGGGACCACCATCTGTGTTGACAACTAAGAATAAGACAGAAAGTTTCTGTTAATGCAATGCTGTGAAGTGGGGAAAAAAAAAAAAGAAAAAAGAGGAGCAATTACTAGTCCAATATTTCCTTTTTTCTATATTTAGCATCAGAGAACAGCAAGGATAGCATAATACTGGAGGTATGCAGAGAGTAGGCACAGCAGAAAGGAACGTTCTCTGTTACTGTTCTGATAAGGACTCTGCAGGACTCACCTTTAGGAATACAAAATTAGAAACCAGACAAACTAATTTATTTCACCCAGTCATTTATTCACTCAGACATATTTACTTGTAGAACCCGTGAGTCCAAGAAAAGCATTTTCTACACAAAGGACAGTTCAAATTTTTGTTTAAAGCATAGATTTCATGAACTTGTGTGGTATGTAGACACAGGACAACAAACAACAGAGAGCCAAACAACAGGACGTGCTGCGAAATTTCATAAATGCCTCATCAAACAGTGTTAGAAGATGGATATAAGGCTTGCAAAATAATCACCATCCACATATATTTCTTAGTAGCTACATGAAAGAAACAGATGAAGGTATGCAGGTAAAAATAATGCTGAAAAGTAATGAATGAGTGAACCCAAACTTCAACTTTTTATTTAATGCTGCAAAAGAAAATTAGCAATGATTCTGGAGAGAAGACAGTTACTCTGATATTTGATTTCTAAGCAGATCAGATAGTCGCATAAAAATAATGGACAAAATTATGGCTGGTTTTGTGGTTCTTGTCTGACTATGTTTCTTCCCAAAGCTAAATACCTTAAGCTAGGGCAGATTTCAGAAACAAAATTTAAGGACAATCAACTGGATAAGAAGAGGGTAATACTGAAAATACTGGCTTGCTAAGTGCATGGAAATGAAAAATTCCATTATAAAAATGTAATAAAAAGCCAATAAGAAAAACTATGCAGTTCACAAGAGAAAGAGTACTTTATTTAATACTCAAAAGATAGAGGAACATTTCTGATAAAGGCCAGTTTTTAAAGTTCAGTACCATAAGAATGGCAGGTTTTAAGTCTAAGCATTCTGGAATCTATGCTTTTCTCCTTTAAAATCAAGAGGACTTTTGCCACAGTCTTCAGAGCTAGTGGGGATGTTACTCTGCAGCCTAGTAGATCTCTGTCACTTCCCCTGTTTGTTCCTTCGGAGCTCTCAGATGACAGCCAGATAATCAGGATGACTCATTGCCCTCGGGTTTCATATCATGCTCCATCACTTCCTCATTACAGCTGCCCTCTCTGTTAAGATCACACTGACTTCCTAGGAAATGTTTCTTCATATTCTCTTCTATGGTACTTTGTAATGATAATACATGTTTTCTTCTGCTAAGTGACTATTACTTACTGTAGAATACACATGTCAGGTTGACTGTTGACACTAGCCTTGTCTGCGTTAATGCAGAAGAAAACTGTCATGAGAAATAAAACTGAATGCCAATCCATAGGCAAAAACCTATCAGGATAAACTCTGAGCTAGCAATAGGTCCAGAAAATATCCCAAGAGGTTCAATAAGAAGTTAATTCCTCTTGCTGATACCATAACTGTATATTAGAGACCCTTGATACGTTAATAAACAGCACAGAAGATGGCAAACTCTTAAAAAAATGTGTAGAAAATAATTCCAAAGAATAATCCACTTCTATTTATACTAAGTGATGATACTTATCGCTACCTTTCAGTTTAAATTCCCTAAGTGAATATGCCTATTAGCAAAAGAAATCCACTGTTAAGATCTATTTCCATGGTTGTATGTATAGGAGGCTTAAGTTTGCAGTCCTGTTTGATAGCTTAATCTGGTAAAATATCCTGGTTCCTCCTCTCAGTTTAAGAGGATTTTTACTAAAAAGACAAGCAACATCACAAATGTCTCATCTCTGGTCTAATTTTCACAGCTCTAATTTAAACTTTTACTCTGTTAGCCATCTCACTCTTACATACTTAATATTCCGTGATAATTTATTATGACTGCTAATGGTTTTCAAAATGTGTCCACTCCTATCTGAATTTCTACCAATGGACTGCAAAAAATCCGAACGCAACCATTTCTTACTTGATTACTTATAATTTTGAACGCTTGTTTCTAGGCAACAGAAGATATATTTAAATGCTTTAATTAAAAGCAGCATCTTTAATTGTTTCCTATAATTGTTGCTGATTCTTTCTTCTGTAACTAAAGACTGGTTCAATAATAGTATTCAAAATCTCTGCTCACAGAACAGACCCTAACATGATAAGTACTCTCCACGTCTGCAGCACTATATAGACATTGATTTGGATGGTTGTTGGTAGGCTTGGTAAATTCTTATGTTGTGTTTCATTTCTCTATGAATTAACAAAGATGAAAAAAAGATGCCCAGGGACAAAAAGGAAGCAAATAGCAGAGCCAACCACAGAAATGAAATCTTACCAAATTTCAGCTTTGCTCTTTTCCCTTCACCACCCCACTGTCTCAATTTTAATCCTTTGTGGTCCGTTTGCATGTATTTACAGGGTGCAGTTCTGTATTTCTCTGGGCACTGTTTTGGTTCACAGTGTAAACTGCTTATGTATTCCATGATTATAATTATTCACTGATGTATTTGACTTACATGTATAATTGTGGTGGTAAAAGCCTGTAAGCATCTATTAATTGCCACTGGCTTTATGCAGATACCTTCTCCTTTACTGTTCTGTTAATTGTTGTGAGAGAGCTTAATAAAAGACAGAAAGCAGAACTATCAATTATATTAAACTCAGATTAACTATATGCACACCAATCTATCACTGTGAAATTCTGTTTGTATCATGACGATCATTCCCTTTCAAAGACCGGATGTGGATAGACCAACACAACCCTTGCTTTAGATTTCAAAGCCCTGCTGGCTTATTCCTCAACATGGTCTAAAGTGCATCCATATAAATTGTGTGTACTCCTGCCAAATTAAACCAAGTGTACAAAACGTATTCTGGTTTCTGTATGTGTTATTTTTATACACGTAGCTGTATATATGTATTTGATATGTATTTAATATATATGTATTTTATATGTATTTTATTTAGCATCCACTGTTACACAGCAAATAGATGACTTGCCAAAAGAAAACTGATTAGCATCTTGGGATAGCCAACTTGCAGATGGTATTATATTCTGCTTCTGGACTAGAACGTCCATTCTTCACTCTGTGGTCTGATGCTAAATAGCTAAAGCACAAATTCCTTCAACATGCGCAAGATGACAGCCTTCCACTTGAGGAAACCACAGCCTGGTTCAGCATCAGAAATTAATTCCAACACTCCTGATCCTGCCCCAGAACTTTGGGTCACACTCAGCTCCACATCAGCTGAATCTGCTTTTCCACACCTGCATTACATTCAGTCATTTTTTGGGGGGTGTGCCACTGCTTTGTCAGTGAAGGTTAGTTAAAAACACCCTTTGGAATGAGAAGAAAAGATGAAGTATGAAGAAGTCATGTTCTGCAGTATGATCCAGCTCTTGTTACTGTTAGGAACAGAAACTGTATAGAGAATGCTAGAATGAGAATGGTTTAGTTACTGCTGCTTCTAACTTCTCTACTGCCTAAGGATCCGGGAAAGGAACAAAGCCTCTAACGATACACTGAAAAAGAATCATTATAATCCCTTTCATTTATTGAAAATTAAGTTTTCAGAAACTATAAAGAAAAGCTAATATAAAAATTTACCTTAGATCATAACCATCATACATTATTTCTAAGCATAGACTTGGAGAGGTAAGATTGTTGTGGTAAACCCTTTAAATTAGTCCTGAACCTCAGTATTTATTCTCTCACCAGCATGTAAATAAGCACAAAAACTAATAGAGCCTGTTTTGGTTAAGCATTTCATGTTGATTTAAGAATCTGAGCGACAAAGAGTTTCTTCAAAGCACTAGTCAGATTTGGTAAGAAAAAGCCCACCCAGCCCCACAGCCCTAGGAGTATTGTCACAGACCGCAGCTGAACAAGTACAGCAGACTGAACCCGGTTAACGGAATATAAACTAATGGAGCGTTTTAGTTTTTGAAAACTTATCTAGAAAGACTTTAGTATGAATTCCTACCAATTTTTATGCAATCTAAAGCATCAAACAGAAGCGGTATGAATTAGTCTAATCGATCTTAATATTGTTTTTTATTATTCTGTTCAAATAATGTTATGACAACTCTCTGCCACCAGCGTACAGAACACTGTAAATAGGTTCACACTATTACTTAGATCCAAGCCTGAACTCATAGCTAAGACTGAACCACCAGACTTTGGTGGAAGCACAGTGCCACAGTAATCTATTGATTTTCGATTACAAGAAACTTCAGCAACAGCTGAGAGTTTATAATCTCTAACTGTCACTTGCCAACTTTGATAGATGACCAAGGAGATGAGAATTTCCCTTTAACTTTACCTCTGTTTTAAGTCAAATATCCAGGCTCACATTTCAATTAGAAAGCAGCAACTAACAGCACCACCTCCAGCTGAATTCACTGCAGACAACTGAATTCCTGACTGGAAGTATTATTTTTCTTCCACTCCACAATGTTGGAAGCCACACTGCTTAACGTTGCATCCAAACACAGGGAACCATTTGTTGAATCAGAAAATGGATTTGGCTGGGGTGTAGCAAAGAACACCAGCAGTTGCTAAGAAACTGGCTGCTCACCACTTCCTAGCTGAGAAGGATGCCCTGTGACCTTGTCTGCAACATTAGAGAAAGCAGGTCTTGGTCTCAGGCCTAGGTCGAGTGTACAATAGGAGCAGAAACACTGACACGCAGGATATTAATTAAAAATAGCAGAAGAAAAGATTAATTTGGAGCCTAAGCAATACATTCAGTAAATTGTAACTCTGCCTGTGGATCCACTCTTTCTTTTCAACTGCAGGCAGCTATTTTCTTTCTTGTTTAATGCTGCAGAAGAACAGGACTAGGTACACCAGCGTACAAGTGAAAAGAACCTTTCTGAAATGTTTAGAGTTGGGTTATCACACCTGGGTTATTGTAGTAAGGTAAATCACACAGCACATTCCTAACTCAAAGAAATGTCAAAAAACTGTCACTAATTTCTTAGGCATAGATACCATTCGCTATATCGAGATCGCCCTCCTTGCTCTTCTCAGCCCCACACAAATTGTGTAATAACCACAACTAAGTATTTCTCCCTTACTAGCCTCTCCAAACAGAAAATTATTTTCAGTATAACTTTTCAGAATTATTCACATTTTTATACTCTCCACGTGTAAACCAAAACCAGCTACCACATTTTGAGAAATCTGAAGGACATGAAATTACTAGACACTTAGCAGATGAAACCAGAACTAAATATTTCTTCCAGTTCTTTCAGAATTACAGACAACATAGAATCATAGAATGGTTTAGGTTGGAAAGGACCTTGAAGATCATCAAGTTCCAACCCCCCTGCCATAGGCAGGGACACCTCCCACTAGACCAGGTTGCCCAAGAGCACATCCAGCCTGGCCTCCACAGGGTTGGGGCCTCAACAACCTCTCTGGGCAACCTGTTCCAGTGCCTTACCACCCTTAAAGTGAAAAATTTCTTCCTAATGTTTAATCTGAACCTGCCCTCTTCCAGTTTAAAGCCATTCCCCCTCGTCCTATCACTACAACATCTCTCTTTACTCATTTCATAAGCAGAAATTTAGTTGGTCTGTGTCAATACATTTCTCATATGTAATTAATTGTCTTTCTAGACTGCCACATCCTGTCAGTTAATCAGTACTAAAAGTGGAATGTACAAACAACATTCCACCTCTGTAGCTATTTCCTGTCTGTCTTCCACTTGCAAAATTTTAACTGCAAAATTAATTTATATTTCTTCCTTTAACAACTGATCAGTAGACTACTAAGAATTCAAAAAGGTATAGGCATTTAAACAGATAACTGCAGCACTTGCAGTATCACCTGAGAATAAGAGGCCATAATCAGATGTGTTCAACATAATTGTGTGTTCAATGTAATTGCGTGTTCCACAATTGTTTAAAATGCTCCTTCAAAACAACATTCTGTAAAGTAAGATAAATTCTTTATCACCCTACTGGATCTAAATGTCATGTCTAATATGACTGGTTACCAAGCTACTATTCCAAGAAACCACAGAGACAGAGGAGTTCTTTGTAGTGGCTCCGGTACTGAAGAAGCTCAGACTACGACCAGTGAGCAGGTATGGGATAACTTCAGAAGGGAAAAATATATTCACTTCCTCCTACAGTACCTTCCACAGTTTTTAGCAATTTCTTCAGGCTGCCAAACCAATCCTTGGTCTCCAGCCTCTTTGTTTCCTCACTGCTCTTTTTTATTTCAACCTCATTAAAATATTCTGCCCTGTCTAAACATGCAGACTTGGTATGAGTAAGTCTGACTTGATACCATACATGTATCTAGTATCAAAAGTTCTGATTTGACCATGCTTAAACTAGCCAAAAAATCTGGCACCCCATCACTGACAGTAAAAGTCAAACCTATCACTCTGAGGTGCTATCTCTTTCCAGCACTGCCTTCTACCTTCTACCTTGAGGTGCTATCTCTTTCCAGCACTACCTTCTACCTACCCAATGAGGATAGGTTATACTAACCTATTCACATGCTGCATAACAGAATCAACCTTAACTGCTTCAGAAACCTCCAACCACTCTCTCAATGAAACAACTTGAGATAACCATATTCCACAGAAATATCAGGTAGGAAAGAGATTTCACCTTTCACAAAACCTGTATATTAACTACAGGACTTAACTTTCACAAGACTTAAGCAGATATAGCTGAGTTTATAACAGCTAGTTGTAAATGCAAAACTTGGTTCATCTCAGTCACCCTCTCAACACATGAACAAAGAATAGTAATAGAAAAAATATTCCTTTAAATAGACACTGTTACTGGATTATAGGCTTTTTATTACTATTTTAACTATTTCAGAGGCATTCAGTTAATCTGTTATAATGAAAGGGCCATGTAAATACTTACATTGCCCTTACTGCACCTCTCATATAAAAAAAATTTACCATCAAGTCAGTGCCACTCAGGCTCTAAATTTCAAACCACACTCACTTCAAGCTTTACCAGAGGACTCAGCAGACCGCACTGTGTTGATTGACCTACAGCTGGCATAATAATACTAGAGCAAACTATGCATCCCGATTTTATACAATGTTGACTTTAATTTTCAAATGCAATCTTAAATATGTTCATGGACAATTCATCATTTAACCTCTAATTGGATAGACAACTTCTGTAATTATTACACAATCATTTAAAACCAAATACAAGTTCACCAAGCTAAGGGAAATTACTAACAGTTTGTGAGAGTCTCCTAACCCCTAACACAAAAAATAACATAATATGAGGAGATCTGAGAATTATTTTTGCAGTCTTGTTTGAGAACATTATATAACATGCACAATAAAGTTAATTCAGGTGCTTTTCACTTCAAGGAGTTCCTTGTTTCAACATCTACTGGCATTTCAATCCTGCCTTCAGGATATTTGAGCTGTCAGTACATTTCTGTAAAGTGATAAAGCCATAAAGATGATTTGACAAACTTTTGTGAACTTTAGAAGCCATAGTAGCTAAAGATACTGTGTTTTACACTACGTTAGATTATAAATGCCTTACCTCTTGATGGAAGCAGTATAATACACATAAGTAATAAGGAAAGCAAAAGGCATATAACCACGCCAAATATGATTTTTAGCCGGGTCTGCAGGACAGAAACAAACAATAATTACATTTCTAATATTGCCTGAAGCACACCTCTATGGCTTGTAAATAATTAAATTCTCCCCTTCTCTCTAACTGCAGTAATCCATCCAAGCAACAAGCAAAAATGTCCCTGCAGTACATTTGAAAAGACTTCCCTTTCCTTTTTCTTTAAAACAAATACTTTCACATCAGAGCCTGGCCTTGTGCGATAGCTGACAGTTTAAAACAACAGATGCAAACGTTACCAAAAGCTGAATTCAGCAACATACAGACCTTCATTTTCCTGCCGTATTCTGAAAGAATGTAAATTCTCTCTTCTGGGTGTTGGTCAGTGGATCTAGGAGAGGAGTTTGAAAAGGCAGTGTCTGTTTTCGCAGTTGGAGGCCAAACCTCTGGCAGACTTTTTTTTCCTACATACTTTTGAAAACTGTGCCAAATTTCAAAGGGTTTCCATAAAATTAGAAACAGGCTTTCGGGGAAGTTCTTGAACCAGAAATGGACGGTGGGTGGTTATAGGGGTGGTGATTATATACTTCCCATCAATGTGAGCTGTAACCAACATCTGCTTACACTAACTTAAGGGTTTTATGACTCAACAGTTACTTGATATGTACTGTTTTTCTCTGAAAAGTATCTACTGTGTATTTTGGCAATCCTCACATTCTCAGGACATAGTCATGACCTTATTTCTACTCTCTGCAGAGAAAATAAAAGAAAATCCAACTGCTATACTGTTCATATACAATTCATCTATGTTTACTTTCTGAAATAATAAATGATGGTGTAAGAATGCAAAATAAGAAGCAGAAACAGATACCATTTAATGTCTTCCACATGGGAGAATTACTTTTTTCCTCAGAAATCTACAAACTCCTACAAGCTATGCAACACAGCTTAGAGAGGCAAAGATCTACTGGCCCAGTGCAAATTTTGAAATAGTGCTTAAACCCCCAGTTGCACGTATTTTATTTAGGGCACTGAAATGAGGTCGACTGAAAACAGAGAAAACTTCTTTTGAGGCCGCAGTGTCAAGTTACATAAGAGAGCCCTCAGCAGAGGGAAGAAACGCTCCAAAAGGGAAGTAAAACTATGCCGTGCTCCTTAGACTGACGTTACCCAAACAGTCTCACTGCTGGTGTGCCCCGGAGCCGCTCTGAGGAGTGCGGGGGAAGGAGGGGAAGGCGCCTGGAGGCCGCAGCCCCGCTCCTTCCCTTCAGGCGGGTCCCCACAGCGGGGGAGGGGGGGGAGGCGGGGGGGAATAACGGGCGAATAACTGGGGAATAACGGCCGGCCTAGCGGCCGCCTGCCCCCAAGCGGCGCAATCCGGGCTGAAAAAAGACAGAAACGTTTAAACGAGGCAACATTTTCTGGGCTGGCAGCTCTATGTCGCCTGCCCCAGCACAGCCCGGTATCCCGCGGGTACGCGGGTCCCTGAGGAGCGCTCCCGGCATCGTTGGTGAGGTTGTGGTGAAGTTGTGTGCTTTTCAACGCATCTCCACGCACCCTGCAACCCACAACTGCTCATTAGCGATATCCAGGTCTCAGAAGGAGACCTTTAGATGATTAACCTGAGCATGAGAGTTGGCCAGGCATTTCAGATGTGTTATTAGGCAAAACAAACAAACAAACAAAAGAACCAAACCAAAAAAAAAAACCAAAACCAAACCCCAAAACAAAAAAACAACAAAAAAGGCAGTCTTGAACCCTTTATAGTATTCATCCAGACAGTGTGCTGTGGGGAAACACCAACAAAGGACTTGTGCAGAGTGCTGTGCCCCACAGCCATGACTTCAGGCTCTGTGTTACATACAGAAAGGCATCGGAGATGGCAGCAGCTGAACTGAGCTACTAAACAAAGCCTGTCATCCACATACTGCCTGTAGCTTCCCAGCCATTTCACCTGGTGCCCACACCAGCAGAGATGGCAGTTCCTGGTGCTGGTGGTGGGCCTTCCTCTGCTTGGCCTCCATAGACTGCGGGGGGTGGCCAGGCCCAGCTTCAGCCCCAGGCCCGGCTCAGCTTCCTTCTTGCTGCCACCTCAGCCTGTGTGGTAAATGTCAACTGCCAAAGGCGGCCACAAACTGACAGAACATTCACTGGGTTTGACATGAAACTTAGCGACCGGTGACTGGAAGTTGCAGGTTGGGCTTAGTTAGGTGTTCTTGATTTTGCATGTGGAGTCTGCTGAATCACCTCATCTTTCTCCCTGCGCCAGCCTTGTATTTCTCTCCTGTGCTTAATACCAAAAAGGGAAAAATAAGAGGGTGAGGAAAGGAGTACAGAATGGTGCTGCTTCTGTGTGGAAGTCAGGCATGGGGACTATGGTTTTTCAGAGGAGGTTACCAAGGACTGAATACCCAAATCTCACTGAAATTCAGTAGCAGCTGGGTGCATCACGCCATCTGGCTTCTTTGAAAATTGAAAATGTAGATGACATAAGTTTCCTGACACACCAAACTGTCCAGTAGAACTTGCGCTGTTTTACAGAGAAAAACCCTCAATGTATTACCACCAAAGGTAGTCAAGTTACCACCTTAGCCTGACAGTATCGGCTGGAATTTGAACCCTAACTGTTCCACCAGCCTTGGTGAGGCAGCGGCTGATCTGGTCAGTGTTTTGGCAACGTTCCTTACATAGGGGGATTTTTGAAAAGACATTAAAATGAATTGTCTGGAAAAAAACAGTGATATGAAACACACCTTATTTTCCCACAAACTCAATTCCCCTCTCTCCCCAGTTCTTGCCACAACAGTGACAAGTTATACAAGACACAGTTTCTGAATAAGATCCATCCTGTTGACATAAGCCATGCAGGAAAAAAAGGCTGAGAAGGCTAAAATAAATGTTCCTGATATGCTGTATATGAAGGGCAGAACTGAGCTGAAAAACAATAGTGTTTCCTAACAAGATAAAACCGCAGCTACTCAAAATTTCCAAAACAGAAAGGGATCGTGACAAAAGAATTTTTTCCCCATGTAACTCCTGCTTCTTATTTGTATTTCCAAATTGTTACTTATTTCCTAGCATTCTGTGGTTAATCCCATACGTATTTTCAATAACACAGTTCAGAGAAATCAACTTTTTTCCTACCAACATTGGTTGGCTAGTTTTCATTTCCAAATACGCAGCTTCCTCTAATGAATGTACATTTAGAGAATGCCTCAAAGGAAATGATTCAAACTCACATGATCTAAAAGACTTTGCAAAATTACTATATGCTGCATACTATGTATTTTATTAATTTGGAAGTCTAATTATTTATGCATGTGCTGTAGTAAGATTCACAAAGGTTGCAGCATTAGAAGTAAAACAAAATTTACCTGGCAGAGAATGACATTTACAAGCTTTGTAGATCTACTGCTCCTAACACCTGAAGTCCTTTCTCTTGACTGGTTATACTAGTACAAGTGTAAAAGCAAACAGCAATTCTTTCAGCAACCAAAGCTCTTCCTAACTTCTGCAACATCGGAACCCCCTAATGTAAGATATAAAGTGTAAGGAAGCTAGAAAGAGGGTGAAAGAGGGTGAATCAGTTGTAAAATGGACAAATTATGGAACAGAAAACATACTCCGTTTGTACAGCAACTATCCAACCAGTTATGCAACTACTCTAAGTTTACTAAAGCATTTACATTTCCCAGATGAGGAAATGCAGATTTACAGGTGTAGGTTGTGCATGACATCAGACCAAAAGTAGACAGAATAATGAAAATGCAACTGAAGCTGAACCAGTTTTTAAGTAGCCGCACACAGCGCTAGACAAAGCCCCAGTGACTAATAGTTTATCTTCTTTCCACATTTGTGAACAAATAAAAGTTCTAAGTAGAAAATACAATCAGGATTTGTCACACTCCCTGGAGGACTTTGGGTCCATAAAGGCAATAAATGCAGAAGTAACTTGCAGATAAAATATGGCAATTTAGCTTGTTTTTTACAACTTCACACTTCCTGGATGAACAATATAGGCACGTTTTACAACCCCATTCAAAGACAATAACTTGAAGTGGAAATTCCTTATCCTACACGCCAGCAGGATTCATTTCAGGTTCATTACGCATTAGGCTGAAGTGAGATTGTGCAAACACTCTTTAAGCTTTGGTGACAACGTGGCTGAGTCACGCTAGGAGCTGGGAGTATAACAGCAGCACACAGATGAACTGCAAGAAACCCAGGCATGTTTGTGATATGGCCCTGCTGAACTCAGCTATAAAAGAACAAAGAAATCCAGCTACATATGCTCATATGATGCTCCCTACATAAAGGGAGTATCAAAAGCTCAGATTTCAGAAAATCTACTCAGCATGGAAAATTATTTGACTGAGGACCCAGCAGCAATCTATGCAATGATACTATCTTTTTACCAGGGTTTTGCATTTCTTTAAAGTACTGAATAAATTACTTCAGACATGTGAAAATGCTATGTACAGTGTATTATGTTACATTTACAGAATCACAGAATCACAGAATAGTCAGGGTTGGAAGGGACCTCTGGAGATCATCTAGTCCAACCCCCCTGCCAGAGCAGGGTCACCTACAACAGGTTGCGCAGGACAGCGTCCAGGCGGGTTTTGAATGTCTCCAGAGTGGGAGACTCCACAACCTCTCTGGGCAGCCTGTTCCAGTGCTACACTACCCTCAAAGTGAAGAAGTTCCTCCTCATGTTAAGATGGAACTTTCTATGTTCAAGCTTGTGCCCATTACCCCTCATCCTATCAATGGGCACCACTGAAAAAAGACTCCTCCCATCCCTCTGGCATCCTCCCTTTAAGTATTTGAAAGCATCAGAAAGCATAATACATTACATAACTATAACAACTCATTAACACAGAAATACAGAGATGATCTGGATGATGATTATTTACCAAGACAGACTATTCTAATAATTAATTTTTAGCATATTTCATAGCATCTCATCAGATACTGAACACAGGAACAAAATGCACCTTAAATTATAATCAGGTGTGATCTATCAATCGTCAACATTTGCAAATAGTCAGACTCTCAGATCAATGTGTAAAAAGTGTAAACTTTGTCCTGCACTTAATGCTAAATCAGCAGATCCTAGCAAACAGTAGCCAAAAGCTTCAGTGCTAAGCAAAATACTACAATACAAGAAAGAGATTAACTTAGAGTTTCTAAGAACAATAGATGAGGGGGATGGTTTATTTTTTTTTTTAATAATGAAGTATCTAATGCTGAATAAAGAAATTGGTGAAGATTTCACATTTGTTCTGCCCTGCACAATACATAAAGGTAAGAATAGTATTATATATATACAAATGTAAAATACATACTCTACAAACTGTTTACACTCCGTATCTCTCCCTGACCTTTCCTGTTTTAGTTGTATCATTCAAATTACCCACGGAATCGCTGTGTCTTGAAACATCTTTGCATATATAATCTCTTAATTCTCAGTAGGCCTGATTTTTTTTACAGCCCTAAGGTAGTAGTTTATTGGTATAAATGATTGTGCAATATTTTCAACCTGTAAACAAACCACAATTTCTGTAGTTTAAGCACATTCTAATCTACAAAACTGCTATAGTGAAAACTCATCAGTGTGCATATTTATTTCATAATGCTATAATTTATTTATAACTAAGTAGCTAATTCCAAAATGGCCTATATCATTTCAGGGATATCTGAAATGTGCTGTTCTTCTCAGTTAGAAATTAGATTTTTTCCCCTCCCCCTGAAGCAAGGCCAGAAATATGAAAAAAAACCCCAAACAACCGAAATCTGGTCCTGATGCAAACCTGAAATCAAATCTGATTTAAAAAAATGTGCACAGTATTTATATTCATTTTAAAAATGTAGAGCAATTACAGATCTAGCCATGATAAGATTCTTTTTTGTTGGGATATACTTTTTAGCTATGTTGCAACTTAGAAATTTTACCTGGGGCTACTGAAGTGTTTACATGTCCATGCCAGTAAACATACCACTTTATCCTGAATTTGCAAAGTTGACTGTTACAACAAACAGACCTCTCCACTCTCCAATATCTTACTTGCAAATAGGGGGGGAAAAAATCTGTCAATGAGATAAATACGGAGACGCATTATGCTATTTTTACAGACAGAATACCACTATCCTTTAAATTGCTAGGGTGAAACTCTGGTATTATTATTGTCAAAATACTTACAGTGAAAGAGAATAAACAGTATCACAGTTGGTAAAGGTTAATCATGATAGTAATTTATTGAAAAAAATACGCACCTCATTATATAGCCAGTTTAACAATCCCATTAAACTAACACACAGAAAGCCACTTGGCTTTGTGCTTCTTGGACATTAAAATAAACAATTTCAAGTCAGTTTAAGGGTTTGATTTTTTGAAATGTCTTTTAATGGAAACTTAATTTTAGTCTGTCAAAATGTATGAGCTTACAGCTAAAGGTAATAGGGGAAGAACTCAAGTCTTGAAAACACTGATGAAGCAACAACGATTCAGAAATAACAGCTAATCTTCTGCGCTTGATGACAAGTCACCTAACACACTTTTGACAGTGTTGTCACCCCATGACAGACTGTAGCGAGGAGAACAGGAATTTGTTCCATGGATACACATGAATGCAATGTATTTGGTTGTCTTCTTTGCCCTGGAGTACCACATGGCAGACAACAGCCATGTGACTTCGTCCTTCTCCTTCCTTGTTTTTTTTTCCTCCTCAAAACAGTTTTCTGATGCCCAGGAGCTTTCACAGTGTTTATGATGCAGCACTCTTTATGGGATAGAGGAGCTTCTAATCAGCAGTTAGAGAAAAGTTGAAAGGCATTTTATTTTCATTTTGAGTCACTAATCTTCATCGCTTGAAGGACAATGAGCTGCATAATCTAAACTAGGAAACCTGACAGGCAGTTCTCCCCATTTCTTAAAAATGTGCTTCGTTGTTTTCTTGTCTTCAAACACAACCACAAAATTTCTAATCTTTAGACAAGGCAGATCAAGACCTCGGTGAACCATCATATTTCCCCAAGCCTGCAAGTACAAGGAAATTACCTTTCAGATAAAATAGACAAGATCATTAGACAGAAATAAATACAGACAACAACAACAACAAAGTATGAAAATAAGTTGTTCCTCACTTGTCCACAATCTTTACATATAATTTCCCCATTTGTCTGGTAATCGGCATGCTTATCTTGCAGTGTCTTATTTTCTCTTGTGTTGTAAAGAGTTCTGAAAAACAGTCAGAAACTGTGCATCAGAATACATTGGTCATTCAATGCTACATACAGCCTTAAACACACAGTGACTACAATTGCTGAAGTCAGATATGAAACCTAAAAGGTCATAAACCGTCTGACTTTTATACACATTCAGGAGTTGGAGAAAATGCAAGGTCCTATTTCATGCTCCTAAGTAATGATGAAATACAACTGTACTCCATGCCTCCTTTCGTAGCATTTCAGGAGCTGCAACCTCCCTCACACATTTTGAAGTAGGAGCAGCAGGCTCTCTGTTATAATAGGGGATAGATCAAGCTTGTTTTTTTCAGGTGCCATGGAGCTGTCAAAGAAATGATACCTGAAAGTTAGAGGTTTTCTTTTTATTCCCTGTAGTCCAACCTTACCCCTTAACAGAATCATTTGGCTCTGACTACACCAAACTGCAGAATATGTGCCCATTCTTACATCATTTAGCTTAGGGAGCACTTGATCTTGAAGGTTACCATTAGCCTGTGCTGAGGGGTTATAAAAATTATTACCCTGTAGTTTGAATTGACTGATAAGACTATGCTGACAAGATAGTTCCACCGTAAAAGCATTTTAATGTTTAGGGCTGCACTCAATTTTAATTTTTTCAACCTATGAGTACTAATTTCTCATTAACTCTTCAAAAAGTCTTTACAAATTATACTAGAGATATGTTTCAAAGAAATGAGAACTCTGGAGGGCAGTAACTTGGTTGGATAGTGTCTGCTGTATAATTAGCAAAGCATGACTGATCTGTAATCTGCAATACCCATTACAAATTTAGTGTAGTAGAACTGAAGTTGAATTAAAACATTTTCTTGGTGTCTTAATTTCCATTATGAGTGGGAAGAGAAAGTCAACTCCTGCCATTATGGCACTGAAAAACACAGTTTAACATAAATGTTTACCAAACTAGATGGCATCTCTTGCAATGGAGATAAGAAGGAGCAAGAACACTTGGAGAAATAAAAGGGATGTGTCACCAGTATGAACATCCTCTAAATATAAAATTGCCAGTGCACAGCTCATGGCCAATATGTTGTTTGAGTCAAACTCTTATCCTGGGTTTGTTACTGGTGTAAGTATGTGGGTAACTGGTATTCATCTTTGGTTACAGTTATACTATAGAATACATACCATATTATACAATAAGTGACCTGGTTAATACTATCACCGGACCTTTATCTTTTTCCAAAGTGTCAAACTCTGGTCATCTCAAAATCAGGGGTAAGAACAAACATTTTATTCAAGCTCATTAACTGTAAACTCCATAGAGCCCAGTAATTGACAATATTGGAATAATCTTCTCTTTTTTTTTTTTTTTTTTTTTTTTCTTTCTTCCTCACAGGGCCTAGAGGGTTATAGGACATGTACAGCCCTGCTGAAAAGAAAATCTGGTTTTGCCTGAAAGAGATAAAGTAGTTCATAAACACTTACTGGAAGTCTTTTTTCACACTGACATGATGCATGTTTTCAATAACTTGTATGTCTTCTCCAGAACATACCAGCTTGTGGCAATTTTTGCATAGGAGTGTTACTAGTGAAGGATTTTTTTTGTATGTTTTGTGCTGATCTCGCTTTGCCTTCATTTGTTTTTCCACTATACTTTGCAACTGCAAATTCTGAATCTAGAAATAGATCAGTAAGAGCACTGTAACATTCTGGTGAAATGACAGTAATAGTTTTCTTTTTCAGTTATTTTACTGAGTACACAGACAACATGACTTCTAGTCAATTCCCCACCCCACCCCCCCGTCTTATAAAAAGGAAGCAGACTTTTCTAAGGGCCCAGAAAACATAGATTATAAAACAAATATTGGGAGAAGGATTCAAGGCCATATGTAGTAGCTAATATTATTTTAAGTTTTCCTTCCCTCAGTAGATTTCAAACAGAAAGTACTCCTTACAATATAAATCAGTCTTCTTTAAAGGGAAAGTGCAGAGTTGCAGTAAATACCTTCTTTAAATACTCTTCCTGTGGCATGTTCTGGACACGCTGAATGGCCTTATACATCATTTTCTCACGGAAAATATTAACATCTTCACGTTCAACAGCTCCTGAGACACTCGAAGCCACAAGTGCATAGGTGCTCTCATCGGCTCGAGCTCGACCGCGAGCCTACAGTTTGCAAGGAGTTCAACATGAACAGCACAATGTTCCCTACAACACTGCACAACATTTGTTCCTAGTTTTGCAATGGAAGACATGTACTGTTCCTTACGCAGTGTCCCCACAGAGCATTTTTTCCCACTTATCTCAGGCGCAAAAAGAGTCAGTGAATACCACATACTGTTTCTGCATTATCATTAAAGATACCTGTGAAATAGTACTCAGGAGATTTGTGATTAGCATAACATTTTGCAAGGCAGAAACTGTATTTTGTCACCAAAAATAAGCACACATTTAAATATTATTATCAATATTAAATATTTGTGTTCACAAATTAAGTGAGAACATGGACAAACTGGTATTCTGATATGCAATTATCTCTTTTTAGCTGTTGGTGGTACAAATGTCTTTTATATCAACCAGTCTGCTGATTATATTCTTATACCTTTTCTATAAGAGACCTTACTGTTTGTGTAGAGCTTTAAATTGATGTTACACCATTACACATGGAGGCAAATTTTATATTGCATACAAACCGAGGATGGCAACCGGAAATGAACCTTGTTACAAGAACATCTTCTCTTTTACTATGCAAGTATTTCAAAATTATCTCCAAAGCCCACGTATATGATTCACTATTTGCATATTGAGACAGAAAAGCACTTTTAAAAGTTACATATCCAGTAAACTCATACCTGCACCATAGCAATTTCATTGGTGACGAGGCCATAGCGAATAACGATGTTACACTCTTTGATGTCTAGGCCTTCCTCAGCTACAGTAGTAGCAATAAGTAAATTTACACTTCCACCTCGGAATTTATCAATGACTTCCCTTTGCTCATTCTGTAAATTAAAAAAAAAAAAAATAAGTATATTAACTTTCAGTATTAGTTTCTGTCATCAGTTTATTCTGATTAAGAGGTTTAAGGAATTATAGTCCAATCATTTCAGAGTGGAGTGCCAAACATCAGTGGCTTCAACAATTGTTTTTAAGTATCTTTAAGATTACAAACAAGGAGTTCCTATTGAATGTTATAGTTGTTCAGCACCTTTTTTGAGGGAGGAAGGAGTAGAAGCCAGTGTTTTTAAAGTAACTGATCTTGGAATTTTGTAGCCCATGTCATAGGTGCTAGGAGTTTTGACAATATAGTTTTTAGTTCTATCATTTTCAAATTCTTTAAGTAGTTATTCAAAGGTTCTGGATTTCTACCACTTCAGTAATTTCAGCTTAAAGTACAGACTTCAGCACTTCCAAGTCAAGTTCCAAAGCACTTAAAATTCCCCATAATAAATAGGGACCATAATTTTAGTGATCTGGGGAGCATCAAAAAGCACAGCAATGATATGCTTAAAAAGCTAAAGCATCCAAAACATGGACTTCTGAATTAGCTGGGTATTTCACACAAGCTTGAGCAGAGGGACAGAAACTTCTTATTTGCTATATTCAGCTTCAAAATGTAGAGGCTATTGTTTTGTTTGTGCAATGTAGTGTACAGGTTAAATACCTAATTTTCATACAAAACAAGCAAAATCTTAAGAGAATAATTCCTAACTTTTCTTTTGAAACTGAGAACAGCTGAAGGAAATGGACTCTGCCCAGCAGTAAACCACACCATTTTTGCTTAAATGCTGAAGTGGCAATTTTATGGGGAGTAAAAAGCAGAATAGAAGAGAGGTTTTAGGATACTGAGGTACCTTGTTTTGAAAATGTTGGTATAAATCATCAGGGAGATGTTGTGTATGAAGTCAACACAATGGTACGAGACAGACTGTTGAGTGATCAATTGTGAAATTTTCACTGCAAATTCTGGCAAATTCCCTTTCAATGATTATGCGTCAGTGTGAAGCATGCATATAAACTGGTATAAGTTGATTAAGCAATGATATCACAAAAAGACAGGCATAATCAACATTGCAATTAATTTTATTTTCCAATTCTGCAACTGAAATATAATTTGAATTACTGTT
The DNA here is from genome assembly GCF_965231255.1 of Vanellus vanellus. Classification (NCBI taxonomy): domain Eukaryota; kingdom Metazoa; phylum Chordata; class Aves; order Charadriiformes; family Charadriidae; genus Vanellus; species Vanellus vanellus. The sequence continues at coordinate 20,045,761 of NC_138910.1, forward strand.
GTCCCGATGAATATAAACTCATTTAACTATCACATTTTTTGCTATTGCCATTTTGTTCACTTTTTCTTCTTACGCTCCACTACAGTTTGTGTCCCTTTTGACTATATACTCCTCCAGGAAATGGCTGCCTGCTACTCCTATTGCCATAGAATCCAAACCCCAAAAAAGCTTGTTTCTTGTGGAAATAATATTATTCTGACATTGTTATTCACCTATCCTGCCGCTTATGATGGTAAGTTCCTGGCAGGTATGAAACCAGAACTCTGGGCTCCAAACTCCAGTCCATTGTTCTAGGACTAAAACAAGCTGTTTTCTCAAAACGTGTATGAGAGTTGAATGCTGTAGTGCATAGTTCTGTACCTGAGTCATGGGTTTAATTTCACTGTTATGTCCAGCACCAATAAGATAATGGGCCTTAATTCCCACTTCTTCAAATTTTGGGTTATCCTTAATCCACTGGAATAGAGCAAAGGCACTTAGCCGAGTCTTTGTGAAAATAATTCCTCTAGGTTCTTCAGTCTTCGTGAACTCCTCCATTAAAGTGTTTCGCAACTGGATTAGCTTCTCATTTTCATATTCTGGCTTTCTAGCCAACTCTTTCAGCTGTTTCTTTTTTGCTTTAAAAATAGCAGACATACATTAAGAAAAAGTAACCATATAAAGTAACCGCTGTAGAAAAAAACAAAGCAAAGAGCAGCTTTCTATATAATTCTCCCAGCATGTCTAATTCACACCCAGTTTGAAGAGCTGTGGCACACCAATTTATTTTTCAAGTGAGTTTACATTAATTAAAAACACACTAATCAATCAAAATAAATCGCCATTAACTTTTTAACATACACTTTGCCTATATTTCATGGTGAGACTAAGCAAAAGAAAAAACTGTTGGCATACCAGAAGTGGTACAGAGTTTAAGTGCACTGTATTAAAGAGCTAAATCACAGCTTACAATACCTGCAAAACAGTTTTAAAATAACTGAAAATGTCATACAAGGAGAAACAGATTAATATGCACAGCCCTCAGCGCTGACATGTTTTTTATAAATTTGCACATAAATTGTCCTTGGGACATTCATTAGAGCAGGAATCCTCACAAGAAACATGCAATGTAATAGACACCAGGATGGGCATATTGTTATCGGTATTGCAGCTTTTGAAGACATTTCAATAAATGACATTTAAATGAATGACTCTCTTAGGCACTATTGACCGTGATCAGGGAGGATTCCTCATGTGCTTTAATTTTTTTTTTTAATTTCTAATATTTAAAAGGCTATGTCATTGTCAGATGATCATGCAAACACAATAATAGGACTTTAAGGGCGGGACTGGTGCGTTAAGACATTACAATCATTCTGATGTCATTACTCAGGGCAGATTATTGCACTGCACCTTTCCCTATGCAATGGCAGTCTGTATCAGAAACTAATACAGCACTTAGGCAGTGACTTTCTGACTACAGTCTTATTCATATTTTAGAATGTAATTAAGCACATACAAATACATACAAAAAGTAGGTAGATGCAACAAACTCCCACAGTTTCCCCCCTTAGTTAAACCTACACTAAGGGCTGCAGTGAGTTTATCACCCAAAGATGAACTCTGCTCTTAAAAGTTGGAAATAGAAATTCAATAGATTTCCTTCCGTTACTCCTGACACCTTCAGAGGTAAAATTAAAAGAGATTGGAGTATAATTTATTTTTCACTATCAGGTTCTTGGAACTTCATTTACCTGTGAAAATAAAAGCAATCTAGACAACTCCATTTCATTTTTTAGTTAGTTTAACCTTTTGGTTCTCAGCAACCGCTCAATACTGAAATTCTAAATAATGAAGTATAAAGACAGGTATGAAGAGTCATTTAAAAAACACGATGACTTTATCTAACCTAATCTATTTTTTCAAAAGCTTTTTTAACATTTCCTGAATTTCTTAACAATGGCATTCTAAATTTGTAATTCATAGAATACTTGAAGTTGGGATACATGCTGCAGTAAGATCTGTTTTCTTTTGCAGCACCCAGGAGCCATAGGCAGTGCGAGCAAACTTGTCTACCTCTTCCTCATTGTAAAGGCAGTAACGGAAAAAGAGATGCAATGAACATCTGTGTGTCAAGGACACACATGAATGAATCCTAGTTCCAAGGTGAATGATCTGAAAAAAAGGGAACTAACTCTGATCTTTGCAATTTAATCCTCTGTTTAATTTTCTCACTATCTGCTCTTCACCTGACACTTACTCAAGGTCATCACTCCCATCTCTTAGTATACAGACAAACAAACTTTGGTAGAAAGGGTTAGTTAAAAACCCATCATTTCTTTACTTTTGTCTTCCACGTGCTCAACTTTTTGCCCCTCAAGAGTGTCTACTGGAATACACATTCTATCTGTCTGTCAGAGTGTCCTCAGGGACACTTAATTGGAGAAAAGCAGAGAACAGTTTTTACTATCAGCAAAAATAAAGTGCCCTTGGTTGAAAGCTGAAGAACTTCTACCACATGTCGGGACATGATCACACTATGATGTTGTTTACTGTACTCCATACTCCATGAACTGGGACATCCAGATACTGTCATAATAAACAACATGGCAATCTCTAGGATGTAAAAATTAATGGGACTATGCAAATCATATTAGTGCATATTAGCTGGCCCTATGGATTTCAAATATTAAATATCACGATGTATTTCAAACTTACCATGAAATAAACCTATTAGAAATTCATCTGTTTCATCCTGTTTTGATACTGCTGGTTCATCATCATCATCATCATCATCACTCCTTACTGTCTTCTTACTTTTCTCCTCCTTATAAAAGTTATTTAGGTGATTGTATGCATCCACTGTTCGGATGGTGTCATTTATCTGGAGAGCATCATTGTATTTCTTCAAGTGTTCTGCACAGACACGTTCCTTGCGTTTTTCTTCTTTTGCAGCTAAAAGTGAACAAAAAATACAAAATCATGCCTATGTATGGAATAACCCAAACAAATCCAAAGGTAGGATATTTTTGCTACGCAGTTACCTTTTTTCTCTTCTCTAATCACCCACTGTTCATATGGCTGAGTTCCAAACTCAGATTTTGGATAGAGTTGGCAATAGTTTTGAATGTCTCTCATGATCTCAGTAATTTTCTCTCTAAATGGATCCTAGAAATAAATTGATTACTAAAGTAAATAAGCATCTTCTGGCAACAAAAACATTGGCCTGAACTCTTCTAGCTAGTAACACATTAAGTAATTTTGTAAAACGTTAAACTTTAAATTAAAAAAACAAGTAAGGTTGCTAAATGCATTTAGAGTTATGGAAATAAATAGTTCAGAAAATTACAAGAATTACACGGTAATAATAACATATTTTTTGTGAATATAATGTCACTCCAATACAAACATTTCCACTATGGTTCAGAAGGTCTTTTGACCAGGTACCTCAAAAATATAACTCAAATCTGTAAAAATTTAGTTCTATTTGACTTTACTGATACTTTTGCATACAGAGGGAAGCAGCAGATAAATACACACATATTCAAATTAGCACTATGGATCACAATAAATCTATAGAAAAAGAGCATTAGCCAAAAGTTTTTGATACCATACAACACAGTTTTAAAGGGCAATATAACTTCAACACTGATTTGTTTGGAAAAACCTACCCTTCTTTTGTCATCTGCAATCACAGTCTTCTTATACGGTTCCTTCACCTGATTCTTCAATTGGGAGGCATGCTCTTCAACAGTCATGATTCTACGTGCATCAAGATTGGCACAGATCTGGGAGAAAACAAAATGTTATTCCTTGTAATGTTTAATGAGTTATTTCACATGAAAACAGAATTAATGCAACAGAACTTCTCATTCAGATACTGGGTTTTATATAATTTCATTTTCATCCTACAAAAATTGGATACAGACACTACCAGCATAAGAAAGGCCAAATCTTTGAAAAACATTTGAGATAAGGTGAACAAGTTACTTTTTAAGCCAGAAGTGATCCTTGCACACTGGAAAAAACTTGCAGATCAGGGTGCAAAACAGGTATTTTGAAAAGGAAAATATACCATCAATACTTTGGAAGAGAAGATTTTGGAGCCTAAAACAAATAAACAAAACCAATGGTGAAATAGAAAAAAAAAAATGTTAAGAAGTAATTATAAAAGTAAGAGCTGGTCATGACTGTAGAAAATAATTTGAAATTATGTTTCTTGGAACAGGAAGAGATAGAGAAAATTTCTGTGCTAACTAAACGACTGAACTGGACTTTTCATTTGATCTCTTCCAAGAAGAAAATATGTACATTTCAATCACTAAGTCTAAAGTAGTAAGGGGAAACCTAAAATTTTCAGGAGCAGAGAAAACAGGAAAGGAAGTCTGGCAGAAACCTTTTTAATGTCTTTAGCAGTAGTTACCTATTTGAGCTGGCATATTCAGATTACATTTCTTTAGATACAAAACCCAGCATCCTATCATTAAGATTTCAGAGCTGATGAAAAGGAATTCTCTGCTTTTTCCATTGCCAGAAAGATTTTGTCTCAAAATACCTCACCATTCTATCTAGCTCAATACAGCATAAAAGCTTCTTGCAAGCATCACCTATTCAAGATCACATTCTCTTCTCGTTCAATTTGCTAGTCAGGAGTTTTCACTGGAGTACTGGGCTAAATTCTACTTTTGTATTACTAATGTAAATCCATTGAATTTCAAGTAAAACAGTTTCTTTAGAGTCACCGATGTTTAAGTGTAGAATTTAACCAATTATCTTGAGTCAGGTATTTAGGCAACTACACAATACCCCCCTCTCAATGAGTAACTCTAACTACTGTAAAGAAACACATTTATATGCTACCTGTATCTCACAAATGGTTTCTGCTTGTTTAAGTATTCAACTTTGTTTTTCACTTTCTGGATCCACACAAACACCCAGCTTAGTCACTCCAGAAATACAGATACAAAATACTGTGATCTCTCTAGGATTTAGGAATACACAGCAATGGAAAACTAAGATTTTTATTAACTAAAAAACCTCACTATTTTGTGCATTTCTTGCCTCTGATCTTAACTTGCTAATTTTTTTTTCAAGTGAGGCGATCATTTTATTTCTCTTTTCAGCAACCCTACTTTCCTGCAAAGTAACCTTTACTTGTACATGGATTTCCATTAATTTGCAGTGGATCAATTTGCTCAATGGCTGTGAGCTGAACTCCCATTTACACATGAAAAAAAAAAATCAGATTATATATTTGGAGCTCAATATTGACATTAAAAGTTTTACTTAAACAAGACAATATCCCTTTGGTGGTTTGCAAATGTGAGGGCTATTTACTTTCAGAATATGTTCTTCAGCTTTTGAGTTGGATGTTGCACCTCCTACACCAGGTGAGGCTGTAAGTCCCAGAATCTGAGGCTGTGGGATCAGCGGTTTGTTTTCTTTTGCCAGCTTCCTGTTCTTCCTCTTTTCTTTTAAGTAACGTCGCATTATATTGTTGTAGACACCTTCCTTTTGAGTGTGATGACACTCATCGATAATGATGAGTGAAAAATCTGAAAAAAAAAAAAAAAAACAAAAAACCCCAAACCTAAAAATGATTAATTTTCTTTCAAATGTAGAATTTGTGTGAGTAAGTCTTCTTACAGGTAAGGACACTGTTGGTGAGAACCAGTCAGTTTATCGGAGCCCTAACGTATTAGGAAATTTTGTAGCACTGGAGGAAGGCGTAGATGGAAGCTGTACATATTTCATAGACCATGGGATCTTTGCTGTGCTCCTGATGTGTCAAGGACTTTTATATTTCATGTAATGTAGGAAGCTTTTCTATTTTTGCAAAATTAATCTGATGGTATAAAGAATTTCAGAGAGACATTTTTAATAACAGGTGCTAAGAACATACCGTAGTTTAAATCACTCCTATCTTTTATATCCACAACTGTATCTGACAAAATACACAGTTTGTTTATGAAAAGATACATAACATGTTAGAGGCCTTTCAAACATTCTAGAAAGGCCTGTCCTGATCCAAATATGCTTCCACTTTATAGCAACACAGAGATTTCCTCCCTATTCCTGTCCAATGAAAAGATTTATATTACTTTATGGATGTGTCATTGGAAAGAACAAGCAGATGGTGAGAGCACTACCAATCATCTCTCCTTTGTAGCTGAGGAAACTGATGAAGATTTAGAGATGTACTACGTGCTTTTTAGTCAGGTCATATTTACATGCAACAGGTACTGTACGATAAGGAAAATTAAGAATATTTTTTGTTTGTTTTAAATTTATTACAAACACAGAAAACATCTCCTTAATCTATTTGCATATGCAGACAGTGACATATATTTCAAGGTTCTGATTTGAAAGACTCATGAACATTTTTCTGTTTCTCTAACAGCAAAACTGGTTTATGGAGCTCCCACTGTTCCCCTAGCTGGCCAATAAACTCTGCATGTCAAATTCCCTACAAGTCGACATTGTTTCCTGCAATATGACAAATGTTTGTGGAAATGACTGTAAAGCAGGTCACTGAAATGATCAGGGTTAAACTTTTTTTTTTTAAATCCAGATGATTTCCATAGTCTTGTTTACATATTAGTGTGCTCAAACTGTTGCATCACTACCAATGAGTTTGCAACAACTGGTAGCAGAAGTTGGAAATTAACAGAGAGATAGCACATTCTCAATTGGCCCTTCTGCTGGAGAAAGTATCATGTAACTTCATCTTTAAAGAACCTAAATAAAGGTGGAGACTGGACAAGAGAAGGCTCCAGGGAGACTTTTAAGCCTTTCAGTACTTAAAGAGGGCTTGTAAGAAAGATGGGGACAAACTTTTTAGCAGGGCCTGTTGTGATAGGACAAGGGGTAATAGATTTTTAAACTGAAAAAGGATAGATTTAGACTAGATATAGGGAAGAAATTTTTTACAATGAGGGTGGTGAAACACTGAAACAGGTTGCTCAGAGAGGTGGTAGATGCCCCATTCCTGGAAACATTCAAGGTCGGGTTGGATGGGGCTCTGAGGAACCTGATCTATTTGAAGATGTCCCTGCTTACTGCAGGGGGTTGGACTAGATGACCTTCCAACCCAAACTATTCTGTAATTCTATGTCACTGGGGAAATCTGATTGTCTTCACACAAATGGTTCAGAAAGCTAGTTTGGACTGATGTGGTTTCAAACCTAAATTTATATTTATTTCTAAGATTTCTACATATTGCAAGACTTCAGGAGCAGTTTCTCAGATATTTTGCCAACATGAAATTAATCCCTTTGATTTTGACCATCATCTCTGTAATGCGTATTCCTCTCATTACTCAGGAAAGACCTAACACACCAGAAGAGATGTGCTTCTACTCAGAAAGTGATACACAGCTTTTAGGAAGCCCACACAGTGACTTCAGTCCTTTGTAAAGAGGGTAAACATTTGGTAAAATGCAGCTAAGGGAGTCCCCTCCATCTCATTGAGGCTGGAATTCTGTGTTACATGTAATGAACACCTCTGTGGAAACACATGAAGAAAGTATGAACAGAAATTAGGAATGAAAACCATATAACTAATTAGGATGGTTTATACAGGCTGCGAGTTAACCAAGTCATAGCCATAAAAATGGAGCTGGCTCTGTTCAGGCTTGCTTGGCTTCAGTTCAGCTGAACTTAGTAGCACAGGTGTAATAGCATGGAAACACGGCCCTGTTTGCAAGGCTACCATAGCTCTGGAAAAAATAGAACTCTTTATGAAGAAAGCTTTGCAAGGTGTGAAACATATTCAAAAAAACACTTCATTACACAAGCTGGCTGGGACTCAGCCCAATTCTGATCACGTCAGAAGTTCCTGTAGAAATGTTCAGGTGCCTCTATATGGCGTTCCCAAATGATTCAGATTTGGGAAGGTTTATTAACATAGGTGTAGTGGAAAGGAAATCAATACAAGAAAATATCTGGTACTGTGCCTAGATTAATAAAAAAGCCTTCTGAAGGAGAGGAGGCAATTCTGAGGTACGTAAGTAGCTCTGCAGGAGTTAGTTTGGATCAAGCAGTACTCCAGTCAGCACTAGGCACTAATAGACACAGACTGACTCCTCATGTTTCTCTGCTGTCTTTGTAACACCCAGACAAGTACTTCCTTTATCTCAGATCCATTATTTTGAATATTATAGCTCTGATATTCATCCTGCACCATCTAAAAGAGTTGACTGCATGCAGACAAGGGGAGAAGTTGACATCTCACAGACAAGAGTCAGTGAAGCCCAAATCCTGGAGCTGAAGCCATGGGCTGTTCCATTATTTGTACGTCACAGGCAGATAATACCATTTTCTTTCTGATCTCCCATAGATATGTGGCACTTTAAGATTCAGGGCAAACAATTTTACCTCATCTCATCTTATATCTTTTGTTTTCTTCAACTTTCTTCATCTGTTGTAGGGGACCATTATATCTGCCAACCTCAGAGAGATACAGTAATAAGTAATACTATCTCTGTACGTTAGAAAAATGGTAAGAGTTTGAAGAACACAACATTTATAAAAGATTGGCTTTTATCTTGTGTTCCATCATATTCCTCAAACTACTGACTACGTTTGAGTTTTTATAATTTTTTTCTCATCCTGTTTATGGCTTCTATCTGATATAACTTAATGTTCTACCAAGCTTGCAATATGGCTGCATTTGCACAAAGTTGTGCTTGAGCTATATAAAATAGGAAGCATAAAAAATAGTTAGTACAAATGAATTATAAGAGTCTAATTTGGCTTGAAAAACTGCATGCTCATTAACTAAGATCTGGTTTTGACTCTAAATACAGCTTGCATTTATGAAACCAGTCAACTGAAAAAACATTAACTACTGAATGTGGCACATTTTTACTCTGCAATTTTCCTGAATAGAGACATACTTTTAGTACTCCTGTAAAAAGTTCAGAATTAAAAACTTGCCTGATAAGTGGACACCTTCTTCATCTTCTTCAGCTGCATTTAACAGTGAATTCTCAAGGATCTGTGCTGTACTGATGATGACATCATTTCTTCTGACAACTTCAGGAAATGAGATTTTCAGCCGAGAATCACCACTTAAACCAATAACCTGATACCAACGCTTCAGGAATGGATTAAACTCCTTTCGTAAATGCTGTTCTACCAATGGTACCTGAATAAAGGTTTCCAAAGAATTTAAACCAGAACACACATAGGATTAAAAATATGTGCCTGTTTGCCAGAAATGTTATTAGGTCAACATACACTTTATGAAAAATATACTTTTTTAAAAAAGCAAACATCCCCTTATTCACTGCAGGCTAGGATTAAAAAAAACCCACCAAACACAAAAACCAAACCCAAGCAATAAAAATCCCCAAACCAACCCCTTCCCTCCAACTGCTCCTACGAAACCTTTTTGTCCCAAGAACTTTGGATTAACTGTGCCTTAGAAAGAACAAATAAACCACGCATGCTCTGGCTCTTTAACTGAGCTTATAACATACTATCGATTTTATTCTTGTAGGAGGATATGGTTATTTTTTATTCTTTTAATAAAATTCTTAAATGTATTTCTATATTTTAATATTACAATAGAAGATTAATTTATATTATATGTGCGAAATTTAACTGTCAGAATCACAGTAATTATCAGAAAATCTGACAGACTATTCCCTAACTACTGTGACTCATTAGGTGGCCTTTGTTACCAAATCCAAACACAAAATGTGAAAAATATTTTTGTTTTTTAAAAATATTATTTTAGTTCTGTTCATTCTAATGTGAAATTATATTTTTTCCAATAAAGTGTTACTAGGGCACATCTAAATTTTCACTTGCACAGGAGCTTTATGCCTTTAAACACAGCTACATCTGGAGAAGCTGAGAAATGTGTTTATATTCATTTTACAAGTGCTCTATTAAGAGTGTATAAGGTTTGAAAAACACAGTTTCTTTAAAAATCACAGAATCACAGAATCACAGAATTATCAGAGTTGGAAGGGACCTCTAGAGATCATCTAGTCCAACTCCCCTGCTAAAGCAGGATTGCCCAGAACACATTACTCAGGACTGCATCCAGGCGGGTCTTGAAAATCTCCAGGGAAGGGGACTCCACAACCTCCACAACCTCCCTGGGCAGCCTGTGCCAGTGCTCTGTCACCCTCACCGTAAAGAACTGTTTCCGTGTATTTGAACGGTACTTCCTATGTTCTAACTTGTGCCCATTGCCCCTCGTCCTGTCACTTGGAACCATTGAAAAGAGCCTGGCTCCATCCTCCTTCAACCCACCCTTTAGATACTTGCATGCCATAATAAGGTCTCCCCTCAGCCTTCTCTTCTCCAGGCTAAAGAGTCCCAGCTCTCTCAGCCTTTCCTCATAAGGGAGATGCTCCAAGCCCTTAATGATCCAACATACCTTATTAACAAGAACTATAACTTTTCCAGGCTCTGATGCTCTTTTCTTCTTATCCAAGTGATCTTTGGTAATGTAAACAGCCACTCTGGTTTTACCACTGCCTGTAGGCAGACATATTATGATATTCTCCCCTTTCAGTGCTGGCTTTGCAACTTCCATCTGGTAATCTCTCAGGATAAGATCTGGCTCAGGTGAAGTTCTGCTCTCTAGTTCATCTTCATCTAAGGGTACAAAGAAAAAAAGTAGCAAACCAGAGGCATAGAACATTTATCAGAATACTGAACAAATGTCAAAGGGAAAAATACTAATTTACTATCAGAAGCATCTCCTGAATAAAGAGAAACAGGGCATATTAGCATAGGCAATGCTGCTCTGTGGACCTGGATCAGAACTGCTTACATCCAGTCACCAACGAGGGCAGGTGAAATAAGCCACAGTGTGTCTTCACCCATCTATGTTGACATGACTATTATTATGTGTGAATTCAAATGACACAGTTCAGTAGCACTGGAACCAACAAAGGTTTTGTTCAGACCTGCACTATTTATAATCTGCCCAATCTTATGTGACGTTGTCTTTCATCGGTACTGAAATTTATTTGGTTGCAAGTGAGCTACCTTATCAAATACTTCCCAGAGGATGAAAAAAAGGAGCCATAGAAAGAAAAAGAGATAGGGACCACTTAAAAAATGACGAAGGGAGTTATAAAGTATAAAAATCAAATAGATAAGAAAATTCAATTGCCCATACAAGACAGAGCTAACTGCAGAATGTATCATGGTAGATTGCGCTGCTTCCAGACTGACTCATACATAATGCAATCAAGCTGCTCACTAAAAAGCTATATGCACTTGCCATCTGAAGGCCAAAACATTCCATCTATCATATCAAATGCAAAGGCAGAGATTTCAGATCTACGGCTCACAGGTGAAACAAACAACCTTCAAAAATTAAAAGTGGAAAAATGCTGTTAAATTACTTCAGGCAGTAAGAAATGCATACCAAGTCTCTTGAGTTTACATATATTTAAGAAGTCAGAAATTATATGTATTAATATCAGAAGGATTTATTTCCATGGAATTTTGGGCTTTTTTTTTCCTCTACAGATCTGTTTAAATCACCCTCCAAGCATTTATTGTCCTCAGTGAAGAAAAGGCACAAATTCATTCTACTAGGCTAAAAATGAGGGGGAAAAAACCCTATAGTTTTATTTCCTGATGATTTCATTAAATGAAGAATCATGAGGATTTTATTATCACTGATACATTACACACAAAATAAGTGTATTTTTCTAGTATCCCTGATTCCATTAAATAAAATTAAACTAACAAAAAGTAATGAAGCTTGATAAAATACTGCTGATGGAAACATCCGAATGCCATTCTTAAGTGTTTTTTGCTTGTTTTGCCTTTTAGTGTGAGTGCAGTACTACCTGGAACACAGGGAAATTCACACCAGAGAGTACTTGCTGTTACTTATCTGACTTCTACTACTCTCTTTTGAGGAAGAACGTTGTTTGCTTTCTGCTTGGGTAAATTCAATCATATTGAAACTAGCACTTTATCACCCATCTGTTTGGTTAAATTTCAGTTTCTTAACATCCTCAATTAACTGTCCAGGCCTAAAAAATATTTAACTTAGCTCTCTCCTAGCTTCCTCAGCCCGTCTAGATAAAGGCTAATACAGAAATCTTTTCACAGGATATGATTCCATTAAAGAATTTTCATCATGCACAGTGTAACTTTAGGGAAGGTGTCTGCCTTCATACAAGGCTGACATGAATTGCTGCTCTGGGCTAAAAGAAACATTATAATTATTCTTCTATTGTCCTAATTCCACCATTTTTCTTAAATGTAAAATGATTCTTCCACAGAAAACTGCAACTCAATCCACATGATTCTTTGCATTAAAATCCAAATCATGCCAATGCATTAAGACACTATCCAAACATCTGCTAATATAACTGCCTTATTGCAAAATTTCAAATTATAAAATCCATAAATATCACAAAGTTCATCTGTATCTCCTTAGCTTTTTTCTCATAGTTGTTCTCACTGAGTTTACTAGGTGTGATTAAAAAGCATGAATGTTTTTTAAAACATTGTAACTAGTTGTTTTTAAAACCCACGTGTAAACAGAACATACAGCAAGAAAACATTGGGAAAAAAATCTATTCTGCATTCTTCACATTAATGTAGTGATTTATTGTTTTCTGCTGGACTGCTGGACATAACCAATGCCCAATGTACTTTTCAGGAATCTCAAAGGATCAGGCCATACATATTATATTTATGCACTGCCACATAGCAGTAGCCTGTATCAGCCTGACCAACTGATACAGTGTGACTGTCCACAGAACAGAGAAGTTTCTGTGCCCAGACATTTCATGTGACACAGTGAGGAAAAAAATACAATGTGACTGATGAGTCACCTCAGTTGATGCAGAAGTGCAAAGTATATTCTTCAGGGTTAGCAATTCATAGACTAAAACCCTAGCTATAGGGTAGCAATTTAGATCCGAGATATCCTGAGTTTTCTGTGTACATATAAAATACTTGGATTTTAATATTTTAAAACCTTGAAACTATTTTAAAAGATTTATAGTAAACACTTTGCAGGCATATGATATGTAACATTTACAATGACTTTACTGATCTAATAGTAGCTTAATTAGGCAGAGCTGGCCTGAAAGGTACCCAGATTATTTCTAGCCCTTGTACAAGACACAGTCCCAGCACAAACTTTATAAAGGCTATATCCCGAAAGGTAACTTGTTCCTCTTGAATTCTGTGTAGGCAAACACAGGCTGTTCCCTATGGTGGACAGCTGCAAAATTGTTCTGCCTGAAATCTAAGATTAAAAAAAAAATAAATTAAAAAAAAATAATTGGGATGTCTTTTACAACAGCAGTATTTAATTTGGCTCAGAGTATATAAATAGCAAGTTCATATCTGTCCGCAAAGTTTTACGAAAACACAGTCCAATATTTAGCTTAAAACTATATTTAGAACTTGCACATATGCTTAAATGTGAGCTTTGCAAAGGTCTTCAGATTGTAACCTCCATTGATTAGGTTCTTTTACAAATAGGGCTACTGAATTACTTAGGTCCAAAGTGGACCTTCGTTACTGTTCTGCAGATACCCTGGAAATGCTTCTCCTCACCCTTAGATGCCTCTAAAGCATGTGCTATTCCCTCTCACTTACCCTGTGCAGGGGCCAGGCACAGTCTAGCTCCTCTCTGAGAGCAAAAGAAGCACATATATGTGGCAGCATTATGAATATCTGTACAGGCAACTGCACTGGATGACTTATGGAAGTCCTTTCCAGCCTATGTGATTCTATCATTCTGCATCACTGACTATTTTGTATGACGATGATGTCTAGAGACCTATTCAGGCAATCTCGGAAAATCAACTCTTTTGGGGCTGAGGCTTAAGTCCACACCCATAAAAATGGCACCTGTTTTCCAACAAAATAAAAGGAAGTCTGGGATCTAAATGCTGTGAACTACAGTTCACAGTGAAAGCCTTCCACTGATTTTTGTTCTAGCCCGTTCACAGAGTGCTTACCCTTATTTTGCAATTACTAAATAACAGAAGGGAAACATACCTGAATCACTGGTCGTGCAGCTCTGTCCCAGGTTTTCATTCAAGTTACCAACACTTCCATCTCCTATGGAGACATCTGACTCTAAATGAAAAACACAAACAAATGTTGTATAGTATATTTGCTATACAAATATAAATTGCAAAAGCATGTTGTTTGCTCTCTGCCGAAGTTGTTAAAATAGGCTAGACAAATGTCTGGCAGGGATGGCTGAGGTATAATTTCCTTTAGTAACTTTTTCTTAGGTAAAGAAAAAAACTGTGAACAATATAGTTCATTTTCTTATGGAAATAAATATGGATTAGAAGATGAAAATGCAGAGGTAAGGCAATGTGGGTCATGATTTATTTTTGTCAGACATCTATGTTCTGTTTGTTTTGAAGCAAAGGTCCAGACACGATCACGCACATGATCTCCTCTAGTTAAACTTTACTATATCTTTTCAGAGGCAGCTGCAGAGCCAAAAACCCCACCTCATGTTGGTCTACTGGATAAGCAGTGCTGCTGGCAAAGTGAAGACATTATCTTTTACTCCCTATAAGCCACATGAGTTATATCTGTCATAGAAGAAAATAAAAAACAGAACTGTGATTTTTTTTTTTTCCAGAAAACGTTTCTTCATGTAACATGAAAAGAGTAAACCATAGTTCCCAGGTAAATAAAAGCAGAGAGGAATTATTAAATCTTCCAAACTGTTTGCAAATAAAAGCAGAGACCAACAATTTTGTTACACCCAATAGAAGACTTGGGACACTGCCACAGAAATCTTGCAATTTTACTGTCCGTATTCTAATGTCACGCTCTCCCTCTGCTGGGCAATCAATATATTACACTGACATTTTCAGTCACAAGTGTAATTTATATAGCTAGATTTTCCAAAACTCAGTTCTGTTAACATCTAAAGAGATACACAGTTCTTCTGGGAAAATCTGCTGCTAATAGCCTCACCCTGCACTTTCATCTTCTCATAGTATGCCTAAGAAATCAGTCAGAATAATAGCATTGGCCTATGTTTTGCTTAATTAGCTAGTGAACTTGTGTCCTATCAAGTTTTTCACAGGTTTGTCCAGTGAATATCCCATTATGGTCCATATCCATATTTTCCCCAAATTATTGTCCCCAACAAATAATTCATAAAGCAAAATACATGCTGTGAATGAGGGCTTAGAGCTAAATAGAAGTTCTAGTGTCTTAGAATGGTACTCCTGAAATATAGAATCATAGAATCATAGAATTGTTTAGGGTTGGAAAGGACCATGAAGATCATCGAGTTCCAACCCCCCTGCCATAGGGCATACACAACAAAATCTTGGTAAGTGAGGTGGAAATTAAACCTAGTCTGCATTCAGTAAAAATATGAAGCTTTGACATTCCTTTATGCAAGTTTTGGTCTCCTTCAAAGGTGAATGAAGAACAGAAACAAAACTGCTACTTCACATAATGTGTAACAGAGACAACAGAAATGAAGCTACCTTAGCTACCACTAGGAGTCAAGTATGCTTAAGTATTTTTAGTTTTTCTAACATAACCATATAAAGTAATGCAAACATCTGTCTTACTGTCCTACAGCTTTCAACATATATTCCATACAGACCTCAGAATCTGACCCAACTATGAATCACCCCACCACCTGCAGGAAGTATTATGATGGGCAAGGGCATTGAAGACTTTAAGCACCCAAATTAAAAGCCTAGTCTCCTCAACAGAAACACACTTAAAAATATATATTCACAGCAGAAGACTGATTTATACAAAATTTCCCTAGTATTATATAATAGCATGCATTTAGTATCACATTAAAAGAGAACACTGTCCTGAAAAAAAGGAAGAAAACATCACCAGTCGTAATCCACGTTCAAAGACATGCAACAAACTATAACATAGCATTAGTGGGAATTCCAACTATGAAGATGCCACTGCAATCTCTTGTTTTCACTTTCTAGGAATAGATGTGGATAGGAAAGAGAGGACAAAATTAAAATTAAACAGATCCATTCCATGTGGTCTGCCATCTAAAATGACCTGAATATACTGAAAGATATATATGCAGCAGAGAATATACATTCACAAAGTTTTTTGTGCCTAATTATCTGAATTACAATGTGCAGCACATATTACAAAATAATCTGGCTGGATGGTTGCACTCAAAGAGTTGTGGTCAACGGCTCTGTGTCCAAGTGGCAAACAGTGAACTCCTCCTGGTGTTCCTCAGGGGCCAGTACTGGGACTGGTACCGTTTAACATCTTTGTTGGAGACATGCATGTTGGGATCAAGTGCACCCTCAGCAAGTTTGCCAAGGACACCAAGCTGTGTGGAGCAGCTGACATGCTGGAGGGGAGGGATGCCATCCAGAAGGACCTTAGCGGGCTTGAAAGATGGGCACATGCCAACCACATGAAGTTCAACCAGGCTAAGGGAAAGGTCCTGTATGTGGGTCGGGGCAATCCATGCACAAACACAGGCTAGGCAGACAAAGGATTGAGAAGAGTCCTGAGGAGAAGGGCTGGTGGATGAGAAGCTCAACATGAGCTGGCAATGTGTGCTCACAGCCCAGAAGGCAAACCATATCCTGGGCTGCATCAAAAGAAGCATGGCCAGCAGGTCGAGGGAGGTGATTCTGCCTCTCTGCTCTTGTGAGACCCCAGCTGGAGTACGGCATTCAGCTCTGGAGTCCTCAGCACAAGAAGGACATGGACCTGTTGGAGAGGGTCCAGAGGAGGGCCACGAAGATGATCAGAGGGCTGGAGTACCCCTCCGATGAAGACAGGCTGAAAGAGTTGGTGTTGTTCAGGCTCGAGAAGAGAAGGCTCCAGGGAGACCTTATAGCAGCCTTCCAGTATCTGAAGGGCACCTACAAGAAAGCTGGAGAGGGACTTTTTGCAAGGGTAGGTAGTGATAGGATGAGGGGTAATGGTGTCAAAATGGAAGGGGGAAGATTTAGGTTAGATATTAGGAAGAAATTTTTCACTGATGAGGGTGATGAGGCACTGGAACAGGTTCCCCAGGGAAGTTGTGGAAGCTCCATCCCCTGAGGCATTCAAGGCCAGGCTGGATGGGGCTTTGAGCATCCTGGTCTAGTTGAAGGTGTCCCTGCCCATGGCAGGGGGATTGGAACTAGATAATCTTTAATGTCCCTTCCAACCTAAACCATTCTATGATTCTATGATCTCTCAACAGAAAACATCAGTGGTGAAGTGAATTACACAATATTTGTCTTCGAAATGAAAGGTGAATAGAATGATGTTTTCCTTTTTCAACTGTGGCAACTTTTGTGAATTATTTTAAAATAAAATTAAAAAAAAAGTAAGCCTTTCCAAAACAATGAAGTTGATATTCTAACTGCTGTTTTCAGCCGCTTTCACTAGTCTTCCCTTACAGTGCTACTTGCACATTGTAACACAGCACATTCCACAGAAAGATTTTCAGTCACTTTGCACTGACCAATAAGTATAAAAACAATGGAATGCAATGAAAAAATATGGATTTTAAAAAGTATTTCTTCACTGTCCTGTGCTACATTATGTCACAGAATAAGTTTCAAACATCAGGAAATCTAAATGAAGGACCCAAATATAAACAGGATATTAAAATTGGTCCTATTTTCAAATTAATGGGCAGATTTTCTAATCTAAAGCATTAAGGGACATTTTGTAAGACATTATTGAAATCTCCAGTTAATTACAGTGCAATTATTTGTTCCAATCAACTTTTTTTTTTATGAAACAGGCCTTGAAAAACAATTTAAAGCACTGTTTATAGAGGTAATTGTAGCCTTAATCCAAGTGTTTAATTTCTGAACTTGTAAACTTACTGCTTTTGTGTTGTTTTTTGTGTGTGCAGTTTCTTGTCTGTGTTTTTGCATGCACAATTTTTCTCTAGTTTTCTCTTAGACTAAATTATGTATTTCTACTTTTTCTTTATGACCCTACTGCCCTCATACCTTCTGACTCCCTCTGTCTCAGCTACTCCAATATAGGGTTCAGAGAATTCTTTAGATACAATGCAGATTGCAATAATTTCAAGTGACTTGAAAAAGCTTCTTTCTTTCTCCTTGAAATTTGTCCTTGTCAATACATGAAGGAATGGTGGGAGTATACTGCAAAACTGACAACACTTGACAGCATCAAATTGCAAATTAGGTGGGTTCCCAGCCTACTTGGAAGTAGAATCCGGACTCCAGTTGTATTTTCAGCTGCCTGGTCTATAAATACAGTCTTATGAGATCATGAGAAAAGATGGAAATGGAAAAAGACTTGAGCGCAGTTAAGTCTGTGTGTACAAGTGCATAGTGATCAAAGCTTACTGCACTTCAAGATGGCTGAATGTGAGTCAGTTTCTCTACATCCATCTTCATACAGCACTGTCTCCTGGCAGCCCTGGCTATGTTGCTTCTACTCTGCTAGTTTAGTTCAACTCAGAAGTGTGTGTTTGCAGTGAATCTGTCAATTGTCCCCACTTACGCTACTTTGGTTCATATCACAGAGCTGGTTTGGATCAGAAGAAATGAACTCCTGTTGGCTGAAACCAAATGAGACGTGTTCCAGCCACTTGCAGGCATACAGTCCACACCAGACTGAGGTAAATCTGAATCAAATTGCCAAAATTCACGTAGAATGTACACCCTTAGCACCATTCCATTCCACTGAACACATCTGCTCACCTGCACAAACTGCTAGTACCCACAGTACAGTTCAGTGCTGAGGAGACCACAGTTTTCAGGCTAGAATTAGCTTGTGGCAGGCTAGTTAATTGCTAATACATCTAGTTATCTGTAACCTTCAACCTGGCAAGAGTCAGGTAAAAGGTCAGGCTAACAGCAATGAAAACCCACCCTCAGTGGCTACAATTAAGAGCCTTAGCCTTGCCCTGAAAGGATCCTAAGAGTGAGGATAACTCAGTCTGATCCATTCTGAATCATCATTAAATATCTCACACCTTTTCTTTAAACTGCCAAGTTATGTCCTAATCCAGGAAAACCAAGTTGATATTTTTGCTGTAGTTAATAATTCACTACTTGCTACAAAACATTGTGATATGCTGTTAATATCATGCTAAATGAGAAATAGGCTACTACTGTTGCACACTGAAAGGCTGCAGTTTTCAGAGCCAATTTTTTTTTATTTATTCATGTTTGACAAAAAAAGAGCAGCCTTAGCTGTCGTACTCCTTTGGCTGAGTAAGCCCACTAAAATCATTTCAGGCAGGATTTATCTCAGTTTTAACTATTGTTTGAGCTCCATCTGAACTTGTAACACATATGAATGGTTCCTCAATCATACAGCATATGTTTGAATCATTGGTTCTCAGCTATGTCTGCGAATTGTTGCTGGTAATCGCTGTTGCTCATAATCAACTCCCAAGGCATGTAAAAGTAGATCCATATGAACAACAGGCCACAACAATTTCTAAAAATTTGTACTAAAAAATGTACTTTTGAGCACGTGATGTAAGTGACAAAGGTTGTTTGACGCTTTGTAGATATAAATCCTTAAAATAAACAGAAAAATTACTTGCTGGACAGCACTAAAGGACTTATCAAAACCAAAAATGTTTTCCAATATAGAATTACCAGCCTTCTAGATAGAAGTACTTAATACAGTTGCAGTTATAGTGGTGCAGAAATGTTCCTCTTGACTTAAACTTTGTCAACACTGGGAGGAGTTGTCAATGTAAACCTAATGTTTTCATGGGACAGTATAAACCTACCATGAATAGGTCTGAAAGAAAGTATTCATTTAATACTATTAATATTTTTAATTAACAATATTAAATATGTTTGAAAATGACTCGTTTCTTCACACAGTACATTAAAAAATAACAATACAAAGTTGTTAGAAGTGTTACTAAGAGGAAAGGAAGATCATTAATGTTGCTTAACTATAAGAGAATCAAGCAGCCCATAGTAGATAAAAACATTATCACTACAACCAGGATACAGAAAATGTCTACATGAAGGCTGCACATAGTGTGCTACAGATTTTTTGGCCATATCCTCTTAAGCCATTCTGTACTGTGCCAGCAAATTGGTTTCTGAACCAGCTCTTACCTTTCAGATTAATTAGTTCAAGTATGACAACATATTGTTGTCCTAGAGCAAAAATTTGAACTGAAGTGAAAAAATTTGTAGATCTGACCCTTAAAATTGCTACTGCTTTTAATTCATAGCAAGACATGGAATTTACTGCTTCAAAAAAACCAAGATTTACTTTTTCCATTCATTCTCTTCATCTTGACAGTGCCATACGTTCCTGAATTTTTGAGCAAGATGGGAGCTAATGCACCAAGAATGTTCTCTGTTACTTACAGTTACTAAAGTTTAACTGGTACCAGCACAAAATACCAGTCAGTGGACACACCTGAAACTCCAGAATTCTTTCCAATAGATGTTTCCAGTATACTGTTCTCACTGCTGAAACTATCGTTCACATTTTCTTCTTGTTTCAAATCCTTCACTACGGCGTATCCTGGTTGGCTTGTAACTTCCGTTTCTTCACTTGTACTGTTTTTCATTCCATTTTGTCTATTCTCTGTTCCTAGAAAATAAATAGAAATTCCACAGCACTATAAAACATTTAATTTCTTTTAGTGTGGAGCACAGAAAACATAAAACTAACCTGTATTCATCATGCACATAACAGCATAACATATGGTCTTGGTCTTGACTTATAGTTTGGAATTTTGATGTTTTTATAGATACTTATTAAGAATGTTGTTGGTCATAAATCTCAAATATTTGCGGTCACTATAAAGATCTCAAAATTGAACTTGTGAACTAGACCACGTTTCCTACCTCCTCAATTCCACTGGTCCTGTAAGCTCATAAATGGATGTACCTTACAGCAGGACTTCAGAACTTGCTCATGAAACAGAAAACCTGACAGAGCTTTCACAAAATGTTTTCCCTCCTTCCACTTCTTTGTCTTATTTCAAATATGGAAATAATTTCTATTTGACTTCTCTGGTTTTTTTTTTTATTTTTATTAGACTTACGTGGAACTAGGCATGCTCCAAAGGCAAAAAAAAGCTGTTCAACAAACTATAAAAATTTTTTTACAAAAACTGTGTGACTGCGTTCCAGGGTGTTCCAGATTTGGAACTCAATTACTCTGCAGTTAGAAATGAAATTTAAAGAAATTAATAGATTTCATTTATTTTTTATAAAGTTCTCAATTTCTGTGTGTAGGTGTCTGCTAATAACAATGTATTTTACTGTAACAAATCATTACGGATCAACCTGGAGTGATAAAATGTAGCATCACTCTTCTCCTTCCAAGGTACCCGATGAACATGTTCTTAGTGTTTCCTGTCTATGACCTTATATCAGTGGATGCTCCAGCAATCATACACTTCGCGTATCTACATAAGTACCGGACTGTGTATGTGGAAAATTTCTTATCCTCTGGTAAAAGCAACACAATTTATGCTTTACCTATTTATCTGCACAGTTTCTTTTAGGGCCTGCATTGCCCAAGATTACTGAGAAACTCTGGAATAAAGGCATTCATTCATGCATCAAACAAATGAATTAAACTTAAGTTTTACCCTATATGGTCTGCACTATACTGAAAATTCAGAAATGCGAAGTTTGAAAAGAACTGAAAACAAAAATATGAAAAAAAAATTTAATAATTTGCATATTTGCTAAATATTTATTGCTTTGTTTACCTTACTGATAGCAAAGGAACAAAGAAAAGAATTTAAATCTGACAAAGCTGCAACACAAAATGAAAATTAGGCCACAGTAGGTGCTGAGCTATTCCCAGCACCTGACTTTCACTCAGAGTTATCTTCTGAGGCTCAGATTTGGTTGGTCTTGTCTGCAGGCTGGAACACTCAACCACCTTTGAATTGTATGCTCAAATACAGCAGCTGTTTATCTGTGTTTGGCAGAAAACAGGTTGATTTCTGTCCTCAACTGGAAGAGACACCTTCATGCCCCTCTTATCCCAATCTTAATGCGTTGTCCCACAGGCAGCAACTAAAAGTACAGAGACATAGTTCTGGTGAGCTCCTCAAGCGAGAAGGCTGAAGCTGCTAAATGGGAAATCTTTTAAAAAACTTTAGTCTCAAAAATCTTATAAAACTTATGTGGAGCCCAGTAAAAAATGAGGCACAGAATATTTGGGGGCTGCTTCCTTTTTCATATTCTAGAATCCAGGGGAGCACTGCGATAATTTTATAATATCATAATCACTGTACAGGAATAAAAAGTAGTAGCCAAAAAACCTATAGGTCTTTTAGTTTCATTTTTGTAAATACTCTCTTTACTAGCTTATTCTATTATTTACAGTAAATTTTATACAATGTCTTGAGACTCATGAATGTCTTATCCCCAAGGAAACATACTGCAGTATACTTTAAAATGCCGCATATATTTGTAAACCATTCTATAAAGGAAACACTAATCCTTGTGTTGAAGGAGAAATCCAGAAAAGGTTTGCTTTGTTTGTTCAAATTAATCTTTAGAATATTTTTTATGAATAATTATAAAAACATCACATTGAAAAACAATGGGTTATAAAAGGCAAGGACTCAGTTTAATTACAACTACATACATGTTATTTTATTTCTGATATAGCTTAATAAGGATTTTTAGTGTTTAAGAATCTATTGAATAAACTGTAAAATAACTTGATTTTGAAACCCCTGGACAAGTGAAAACATTAGTCTCAGTGTCGCAGTGAAATCAATATGGTGAGAAACCTGCATTGTTTCCTAAGTAACAGTAAAAAAAAAAAAAAAAAAAAAACCCACATTAGTACTAGTGAAATAAGATGATTACCTCCTGTATTTCTGCTTAAATCATCTGCAAGGTCTCCATGTTGGGTTTCACGCAAAGCACTCAAAAAAGGAGAGAACCAGTCTTTCTTCTGCACTATTCTGCTCAATAGCTCCCTTGCCCCATCTCTGTTCCCATGATTGTCAGTAACAGTGTGGATCTGGTGAAAATGAAAAAACCCAAACAATCTTGAGAAAGACTTAGGAAGTGGTTCAGGGAAGTTAGTAAGAATAGCATAGGTACAAAAGCATTTCCCTATCATCATTAAAACATACATAAAAATAAAGATATAAAGTGGGCCTGCCACTCATCAGAAGAGACTTACTGCAGTTTTGTCCAACTTCATGTTTATCCCATATGGTTTCAGGGAGGATATATAAAACTTATTTAATTGGAGAGACTAGCAGTACTGGACAATGGTTATAATAATAACCACTGTACAATAACAATTATTATTGTGGTATAAAAAACGGTGTTAACACTGTTTTAGGGAATAGCCAACCTTGGTTAAGGAGAAGTGATGTCATACACCATACCAGAGCTCAGACTTAATCTGTAGCATGACCTTATACATAAAATAGAAGATTTCCTTTCTTAAACTCTGTCTTCAGCATCTCAATTCCCACTTAAAGATACAATAGCTAAGGCTCTAGAAAGTGGCCATTGCCATCAAAGAAGCTATGGCAAAGTGTCCCAGGCCTGTCATGAGCAAAACTTGACATGTGATTAGATGAGGAACAAAATGACCATACCAAAAGTAAAGCAGCCCAAGAGAAGTGTCCTCAAGGGCAATTTTCTCGAAGGTCGAGAATCACCCATCCTGATATGCAAGAAAATGGGCAGGCATAGCCGTGAGAACCCCTGGCTGAGATTCACAGAATCATAGAATGGTTTAGGTTGGAAGGGACCTTAAAGATCATCTAGTTCCAATCCCCCTGCCATGGGCAGGGACACCTTCAACTAGACCAGGATGCTCAAAGCCCCATCCAGCCTGGCCTCGAATGCCTCAGGGGACGGAGCTTCCACAACTTCCCTGGGGAACCTGTTCCAGTGCCTCACCACCCTCATCAGTGAAAAATTTCTTCCTAATATCTAACCTAAATCTTCCCCCTTCCATTTTGACACCATTACCCCTCATCCTATCACTACCTACCCTTGCAAAAAGTCCCTCTCCAGCTTTCTTGTAGGTGCCCTTCAGATACTGGAAAGCTACAATAAGGTCTCCCTGGAGCCTTCTCTTCTCCAGCCTGAACAACACCAACTCTTTCAGCCTGTCCTCATCGGAGAGGTGCTCTAGCCCTCTGATCATCTTCGTGGTCCTCCTCTGGACCCTCTCCAACAGGTCCATGTCCTTCTTGTGCTGAGGACTCCAGAGCTGAATGCCGTACTCCAGCTGGGGTCTCACAAGAGCAGAGAGGCAGAATCACCTCCCTCGACCTGCTGGCCATGCTTTTTTTGATGCTGCCCAGGATGTGGTTGGCTTTCTGGGCTGAACATTAAAACACTTCAGAGATTGAACACTAAAAAGAACACTAAAACACTTCTCAGATTGAACACTAAAAGGACGTGCATGGGCAGTAGGAGTAGGGAGAGATTAACAAGAATATAGAAGCGCAGTAAGAAAGGCTACGCACTGTTGGAGTTGAACCTGGCAGGATTGTCAAGGGCTTAATGGAAATACCAGCAGCAAAAAGATGACCTGGGGGAACATGTGGACCCATTACCAGCAAACCGAGCTGGTAACCTCCTAAAAGGCCCCTGCCTCTGCCAGCTGTGTTACCATGCTCAGCTCCCCATCCCTTAGGGTACAGCTGGCCCTTACTGATACCTGACAGTCAGCAGATAAAATTATGTCTGTGACTGTCATTTAGTTGAGATGGAGCATTAAACTACCTAAAAAGTGGATGCAAAAGCTCAGAGTGCAAATATGATATAGTTCCACCCTTAGTTTGACAGTCTTCTTATTGCTATATGGCAAGTACTATTTTAATTTCTTCTTCTAACACTGTTTCAGGGTATTCATTGTTTTGGGTTCCAAATAAGTTTCACACTAGTCCAGGCGAGTAATTTTTAGCCAAACGGAGTAAACACCGGCAAATGTTTACATCAATGACTAACACTTGCTCTCTCCTGTCAAACTGGCATTTCCGCTCAGCTTCACTGTCTAGTCTAATACTCCTTAGTGAACCTATGGCAAAAAAAAAGGGGAGGGAAGGTCTTGCTTTATTTTAACTCAGGTATTCTCCAGGAGTTTACACGCCATTGCTGCTTCCTGGTATGGTTCAGGGGGCAGAAGATACTTAATGATCTTCTGAGACTAAGGTCTGTGGCAGAATGATAAGTAACAGTAAAGCCAGCCATATTCCTTCCACTTTGACACTGGCTTAGACTAACCCTCTGTTCATGGTATTTTTCTTTCCCTGGGTCTTAGCTGGCAACCCACCTGCTGGCCCATTGCCAACAGTCTTCATTGGCTTATTTGAAGCACCATTCTCTTTCCCCCCAAGTTTGGGTACTCCCTTCTCATTTTCGCATTTACAATGCCATTCCTGTCTGCTCCACAGCTTCTGGGAGTGGCCAGTGTCTGTGGCACTGGCTGGTGCCAGGCCTGGTAGGTGTGCCACTTACCCGATCCAGGTCGTCGTCCTGGAAGATGCCCATCTGCAGACACTTCTCAGCCACCTGCATGGTCTGCATTTTATCCACCAGCGTACTGTGGAGCAGCTGCACCAAGTGCACGCAGAGGTCATGGTCGGCCTCCTCGGCCGGCGAGGGCAGATGGTTGAGGCTGGGGTTCACGTAGCAGGCAGCCAGGCTGCAGCCCCCGTGCTCCAGAGCCAGCAGGAACTCGTGGAACCAGCCGCACCCGCGGGGCCCCCGCTCCACGGCCCGCAGCAGCTCCTCCGCCCCCTCCACCTCGCCCCGCTGCAGGGCGGCCGCCCGCACCCTCTCCCGCTCCTCCGCGCTCAGCGAGGGAAGCCGGTCCAGCACCGGCTGCACGCGGATGACCTGCTTCAGCCGCGGCCTGAAGCAGGAGATCATGTAGAGGAAGCGCTCGTCTCGGGATTCCTCCGCCATGGCCGGGCTGGCGGCGCCCGGGACTCCGGGACGCCGCTGCTGCCGCGGGAGGACGCCGGGGGGCGCGGGGGGGTGGGTACCTGTAAGGGGCGGCCGAGGGGCTCCGGAGGCGGCGGTCGGGCTCGGTGTCAGCGGGGAGCGCGTCCCCCGTTCCGCTCCGCACCTCCCCGGGCTGCCGCTGCCGCCCCCGCTTTATTCCGGCCCCAGCGCCGCTTTCGGTTTCGTTTGCGCGTTCCTGACTATTTAAAAGGAAACCTTTAACAGAAACCGTGAGTTTACAAAACAAACCCAAAACCAAAACCAAACAAACGTGAACGGAAGTCTACCTTGCACTTTCCAGTTTAGGACTTTCTATGGCCAGTGACTGGTGTGTCAGGGCTTTCTGCACCGGTGGTTTTCCAGGCGTGCACTGACAGCGAAATGACAGCCCCAGGTGACCAGAGTGGTCCGCTGTCATTTACAGGACAAGCCTTTTTGCAGAATGCAGATACACAAAAGGCCATCGGGGAAGTAAAGCCAACGTGTATATTGTAATGATTTACTTTGGGTGTCTCTTAAAGAGATTGGTTTTGTGCCTCTAGGTTGAAGAATTGTACCTTGCATGCAGAGCTGTAGACTGTGATGTATGGGATAAACTTCCTAGAGGAGTTTCTTGGATAGTCTGAGACTGCTGGGACAGTCTCTTCCCGAGATGTGGTTTCACCCATAAGGTAGATGTCATTGAGCTTCAGGAGCAGGCTTCCATCGTGGGGTTTTAGGGAACCTCAGTGTGATTCTAGGGTAAGACAACAGACCCTTTACTCAAATTCATGTTTTGTAGCAAAATGATAGAGTAAATAGAGAGCCCCTGGATGGATTACTGTGTTCAGTTTTGGTCCAGTACAGTTCAAGAAGGAGTGAAAAATCAGAGAGGGTCCAGTGGAGGGCCAACATGATGCTTACAGGATTGGAGAGCTTGGCACATGTTTGAAGGAACTGGGTTTATTCAGCGTAGAGAAAAGGGGGCTTGGGGAGATCCAGCCACAGTTTTCCAGCTCCTAAAAGTTGGATCCCTCTTCACAGGGGTGCACAGGACAAGGGGCAATTGCAACACATTTCTTCAGGGGAAAATCTGTCCAAGTATTAGGAAAAAAAAATCTCCACTATAAAAAAAAATAGACACTGAAATAAATATATTGCCCAGAGAAGTAGTGGGAGTTTCCTCAATAGAAATACTCAAGACTTGGTTTGACAGGGCCCTTGATGTAATGCCTCGCTTTTAAAAGGAAGCCAGGTATCTCCAGAGGTCCTTTCCCAGCCTAAAATTCCCTGTAATTCCCATCGCCCTCAGCTGCTTGTCATGCTGAGACACGCTACAGCATTCTGCTCTCTGTGGAGCTTCCTTCAGTTGGAGGCTTCTTATGTAGAACTTGTTTTACTTTCATTTCACTGTTGTCTCAGGTTTCACTCCTACTACTTTTTTATTCCTGCTTTGTGCAAGTTTCGTTTGAAAGACTTCTGAAGAAAGTCTCACTGCTTGTTTTCCCCACTACTTTTTTTTCTGTCTTCAGCACCTTATTTGGGTGACATGTCAGTCTTTCTTGTAAGGCCTCAGGAGCCCGCAGGAGTTACCGGGGTGCAGTGTGCGTAGGTAGGTTGGTTGTATGTTTGATTTGTTTCCCAAGTTGTGTATGTAGCAGTGGTAAATTAGGCCCAGTGTATTTATACCACAACAATCCTTTACAGGTTCTAAGAGTTTGCAGACATTAAAAGGACGCTCATGACTTACTGAAGACTTAGAGAAAAAGAAATCAATGCTACTTAGATGTTATTCCAGCTACTGCTAGGTTGCATAGAGATGATGTCTGAGCTCCTACGCTGTCCATTGATGATTACACTCCTCATAAACCCGGCCAGTTCTGAGGCTTTTGTTCCTTTCGGGTGTGACTGACATTAGTCCCAAGGCGCGCAAGCAGGGGCTCTGGCAGAGGCAGGGCAGGAGCACAAGGCCTCCCTCGCTGGCCGCCTCGGCAAAGCTGCACAGCGCCAGCTCCCTTCCCCGCACGGTGAGAGGCCACGGCCGGACAGACGGCTCAGACGCAAAGGCTGAAGCACACGCAAAAATAACACGGGTGAGCCGACGCCTCCAGCAGTTACATTCAGGGGTTACTCGTACCGGCCGCCAGCGGCCCGCCGCCAGAGAGGCAGCGGCAACGGAAATGCCTGGCCGGCGCTGCGCACGCGCCCACCCCCAACGGCCGCTCGGGGCTCGCGGGCCCCGCTAGTGGGCGGGGTTTCAGCTGGCCAATGGCAGGGCCGAGGCCGGTGAGGCGTTGCGGGGTTGAGGGGTTGAGGGGGTTGTGACCGCTGCGGCTGCACAAGGTTGTGGGAGTGGGGATGTGTCGACGTTGCTGCCGCCTGGCAGGGGCCCGGGTCCTGGGTAGATTCTCTGCTTCCCGCTGCGGCGCTCTGCCCTCGGGCTCGGCCGTGGCGTGCCGTGGGGTGCCGTGCCTGTGAGGCCGGGGCTGTCCCGGCTCACCGCCGCCTGCTGGGGGGCGGCTGGTGGGGAGCGAAACGCCCCTCTCTGCCCGCGCGCACGGGCAGGCTGGGCTGTGGTGGAGGGTAGCGGAGGGAAAGGGTTTCCTCTCGGCGGTAGCTGCTGAACGGGATCGCTCACGCGGCGGTGTCTGAGGGGAGGCGGGCGGTTGGGCGACCCTACGCCGTCTGTGGGCCCTGGGCCGGTGGGCAGAGCAGGCGCCGTGCGCTGAATAAACCCAACACAGAAGGAGTTGGGGACCTCCGGGGGACCGGGGTCGCTCCTTACCCACTGCCGGATCCTGGAGTACAGTTTTGAGGTGGTTATTGACCTTATGCAAAAAAAGTGGCATCCTATTTGGTGTTTCTTGTGCCCAGTGGGGGGGCTGCAGTAGCCACAGACAGTACACTACCGTTTGTAACAATACCGTTCTAGGACAGACTGATAGTACAGCTGGAAACACTGGTAGTAGTCACTAGAAAATGTGAAGCACTTACAACAACTACAGCACAAAGAGAAACGTGTAAGAATTGGAAGCTATTTGCATTATGTGTCCTTGAGCAAAAGGAAAGCTGCTCAAATACATTTGGTTGCTGCATAAGACATGAAAATATTTTTCTAAATTGTTTAGCTACTCAGTGTAAATACAGTTACTACGGAGGCTTGTTGCTTAGTTCTCTTGGCACTGGTGTTCGATAGCTTCCATATTACTTAAGCAAACTGGACCTTTGTGTGCTTCTCTGTCATTGTTAGTTAAAATTAAATACTTAAATATTGATGCTGTGTATTTGGGGATCCTGAAGTCTCGTATGTTCCTTGAAATTGCCTTGCAGTGCTATAGCTGAAAATTGTTCTTGTTACAAAACTGGCACAGATGACAACTAGTGATGGTGATGGCTTGTCTGGCTTTGCTTCTTCCAGGGCTATAGATCTGAGACTGCTTCTGCAATATAAGAGATACTTTTTTATAGGTGATCTGCAGGAGCCATTTGCATCTGTGCTAAGGCGTAACACTGGCAACTTGAAACAGAAAAAGATGCCTCTCTTCCCAAAGACTTGCTGATCTAGCTAGTTCAGTGTAGTGTTTCTATTTACAAGGCCTTGGGTTTTGTGTTCTGTCACTTCTTGTTGTTTGCTGTAATTCTGATGTTCCTTTCAGGTGATTGTGTGGCATGACAAGCCTTGCATTATTGTGTCTGGAAAACTTCAACTGTGCAATTGTATTTTGTTTTTCTCAGTCGCTTAAATGCTTGGATAAAACATCCCATGTTTAAATATAGGTAAATTAAGCTTTACTTTGCTGTTATAAGTAAGGGCAACATGTCAGCACAGTAAAATATATGAGCTGCTCATAAGATTGTAGTTTTTGGATACTCAAAACCACTACAAATTGTACATTGTACAAATTGTACAGCCTGAAGAAGGGAACCCCTGCCATGTGTTGCGGTACCTGCATAAAAGGAAAGTACTATGAAATCCTGGCATAGCTAAGTGACTGAATCAACCGCTTAAGACTGAGAAGGACAGACTGATCCAATAGCAAATGCAGGGAAAATTAGATGATTAATACTAAATGTTCAGAACTGCATTTTTCTTTAAATTTTATTAGTGTATCTAAAATAATGACTACAGAATCCTGCAAACAATATCACTAGTGCCCGTAAGGTTTAAAAACAAAACCACCTCCACACCCCCAAAGCGAAAAAAGCCCTGAGAACTATAACAGTAAATTCTGTTTCTTTCTTAGAAAGCTTTCTTGGTAATGCAGTCAAAGGCATGTTGAGAGTGCTGAGAGCAGCACTGAGGAGAAGGACTTGGGGGTGTTGGTGGATGAGAAGCTCAACATGAGCCAACAATGTGCGCTTGCAGCCTGGAAAGCCAACCGTATCCTGGGCTGCATCAAAAGAAGCATGGCCAGCAGGTCGAGGGAGGTGATTCTCCCCTTCTACTCCGCTCTTGTTAGACCCCACCTGGAGTACTGCATCCAGCTTTGGGGCCCCCAACATAAGAAAGACACGGACCTGTTGGAGTGAGTCCAGGGAAGGGGCATGAAGATAAGAGGGCTGGAGCACCTCTACTCTGAAGACAGGCTGAGAGAGTTGGCTTTGTTCAGCCTGGAGAAGAGAGGCTCCAGGGAGACCTTATAGCAGCCTTCCAGTACCTAAAGTGGGCCTACAGGAAAGATGGGGAGGGACTTTTTGCAAGGGTAGGTAGTGATAGGTTGAGGGCTAATGGTGTCAAACTGGAAGGGGGAAGATTTAGGTTAGATATTAGGAAGAAATTTTTCACTGATGAGAGTGGTGAGGCACTAGAACAGGTTGCCCAGGGAAGTTGTGGATGCCCCAACCCTGGAGGTGGTCAAGACCAGACTGGATGGGGCTTTGAGCATCCTGGTCTAGTGAGAAGTGTCCCTTCCCATGGTAGGGGTTTGGAACTAGATGATCTTTAATGTCCCTTCCAACTCTAACCATTGTATGATTCTATGTGGAACTGTTTTGGAGTTATACTATTCTGTTTTATCAGCAAGTGTTTTCAAAACTCCTTTAAATGGAGGTTGTTTAATAATCAATTGTAGGACTGAGTCTGAAATTGATTTTTTTTTTTTTTTCAAATAAGCAGTGCAGCAGGGAATTCTTAAACATGCATAAGGTACATTTTTGTTATAAAATTGAAGTATTTCAGGCTATCGGGGTGAAGATACTATACTGATTATCTTTTTTTTCCTCCCAAAGTATTGCAGTTGTAGATGCCTTGAATGCCAGTGACAATGGGACAGCCAGTGTCAGGAGTGGTGCCAAATATGCCTCATGGTGTACACTCTGGATGTTCTGCATATGCTGGTCCTTACTGTGCTGCTGCTGACCCCATGTTGACTCACTGCTTTAGTTGGACAGGTAAGATAATATAAAGAATATAACTATATAATCAGCTGTGAAAACAACTCCTTGTAAAGTTTTGTTTCATGCTTTTTTTCTTCAGTAGATATAGCTTAGGATAATGTTCCCAGTGTTAATCATTCCTCTTCAGGTAAAATATACAGCATTCAATGGTAATTATAATTATAGTTGACATTAGAGTTTACAGTACTACAGACTTGATAGACATGTTGCTGTTTAATAAGATGAAATGAATCAAAATATGTTGGCAGTTCACATTCAGATTCTCACTGCCATCTTGAAATAGTGTTTCTTCTTTAGGTTCTCTGTACCTTATTGTACATGATAGTGCTATAATTCTGTATGCAGATAACAGAACCTTAAAAGCCAGTCATGAAACTTTGGAGACTAGGATTTCGATTGACTTTATTTCATACTGCATATGGAGCTTGGCTAGAAAAGTATAATACAGACATAAAACGTACCAGGTTATCATCCCAAGGAACTGGAGTCTCCAGAATGTTTGGTATGTGTTTTGCCAGGTGTTTCTTCTGGCATGAGGTCCTAAATCTGCCATTTATGTTCTTTAGGATCATACAATTTTTAGAGTGGTGGATGGGCTCATAAACGCTGTGAGACTAAATTTATTTTTTGTAGATGGGATGTGGTGGCTTTGAAAAATTACATGGCTTTTTTAAAAAGGAAGTATTAAATACTGTAGCTATTTTTATAATGTTGTTAATAGATAGTGATAGGAGTTGTTGTGTTCCAAGAGTCTGTGATAACCGTCATATGACTTACAGATGGTAATATGATCACTGCAATGTTGCATGTTAAAAGGAGTAATAATCAGGGAATTCAGTAGTTCAGACCAATGGAAGGTGACAAGGATTCACAGAGGTCATATGTGCAGCCCTGCAGGTCATGAGATGGTTCTAGCTTCTGTGGTGCTGACATACACCTCAAGAATGTGGAATTGCAGAAGCAATGTATTGGAAGATCTCCAGTTAGAGGTGAGTGACCTTCTTTTTTAGATTTGAGTGGCTTCTTTTTTTCTTGCATTTTAAATTGCATAGACTCTGGACCTATTAAGCTTCTATTTCCGCTTAATATCCCTGCACTAGGTGAATAACAAGAGGAGATTTGATGGGTGAAAGGAAAAGCATCT
Source organism: Vanellus vanellus (assembly GCF_965231255.1). NCBI lineage: Eukaryota > Metazoa > Chordata > Aves > Charadriiformes > Charadriidae > Vanellus > Vanellus vanellus. Next base: position 20,078,157 of record NC_138910.1, read on the forward strand.
ATTAAGTATTTTGAAGTGGAAATGCTAACAATTTGGATATTAAGTATTGAAAACAAAGGTGTCGTAATTTTAATGAACTTGCTGATTATCTTCATGTGTAAATGCTACATTAGAAAAATCTATGATAGTGTTTTTGAATATGTTCAGTGGATGTTTAATTACCTGTTTACCTGCTCACTGCCATTGATATACTTTAAGCATATCAATGTGTGACTTCATTCATGTTAAGCTGATCACCAGCAGTATGAGCATTAGAAATCAGAGCTTCCATGTAACACGGTTTCTTGAGGGAAAATTAAGATAAAGGTACGGTCATCGTTCATGATGGTTTAACTTAACACATGCAACTGTAATGAAATCATCAACATTTCTGTAAAAATAATTTATCTTAGTATTAACATATAATTCAATTTGCATCTTAGTATTGAAAGCATAATTCTTCAGAAGAGCAGTGAGTATCAACTACTCTACTGCAGACTATTACTGCGAATAGTCCTGCTTTTTAGTGGTATAACTACTTTATTGCTATGGGAAGTCATTGCTGGATCACCACAGTAGATTGTGGAAGTTATCAGTACAACATAGGTGGCAAGATGTGAACTGTTCAGCTGACTAAATAATTTTTGGACATGCTGTAACTAATACTATGAAATGAGATTTCAGCCTTGAGTATCTCTTCATACAATTTTGTGAATGCTTTGCATCTAGTAGGTAAGTTATTTCTAATATTTAAACTTGTGGGTCCCTCCATCTGTCAGGATGGAAGTAGGCCATTCCTTTTGAATCTCTCTGATAGTTAGTGTCGTTGTATTGTCACACTTCCAAAATCTCTGAACACTGACTTGCCTGTTACTTCCTCTTCTAGTTCTTGCATGTACTGTGGCATTCTGAGTGCTCAACTGCTGGAGGAAAAGAGGATCACCAACCTGTCAAAATTCATGTTTAGAAGAACTGCTGTGAATGGAAGCTATTGTAGAGTTTTTAATCTTCCTGCGTGATAAGACATGCACTTTGAATGAATACTTCAATTTTTTTTAAATGCACATTCACAGCAATAAATATTTTTTGCATTTTACTGTATTTAGAAGCATGGATTTTTTTTTTTTATTTGTACATGTATAATTCCAGACAAGTCAGCTTCTGTGTTAAACTCAAGAGCTTAATAAAAAGGAAGAGCTTATGGTCATACATAATAGGCTGTGTCTTATAAATGGGTAGCTTGCTTACTCAAATAAAACATCAGATACCCTAAATGCTATGTGCATTGTTTTCATTAGTAATGGCATACTGTTTCAGATGGCATGCTCTGAAAAATTCTGCTGGTTTAGAGAAACTAGATCAGTGGACTCCATTAAAAAACCAAAATGTTTGAGATAAGACTTTCTTACTGCTCCAGCTTCTTGCAATACAGTGGTGTTTTTGTGAGGCAAACTCAGATAATACAATTTGAATACAGCTGGAATGACCTTCAACTGATTGTATTTTTTTTTATCCCACCTAGGGCTTTTACCCAAGGAGATCTGTGGGTGTGGTATTCTCGTTGGTTGGTTGGTTTTTGTTCTGTTTGGTGTTTTTGTTTGTTTTCTTTTTTTTAACTTTTGTCTTTTTAAGAGCTCAGTTTATCTGAGAAGCTTTTGGTGGCTTTTCATCTGGATCAGTAAAATCAGTTGCTGAAGAGGTCTTACATGGTAAACCCATTCCATGGTTCATTCTAAATTCTCTAAAATAAAATGATTCATGCGACAGAAGTGTCTGGCTTGAAGAGAGATATTTAGACAGCACTTTTGATCAAAATATTCTGTGAAAATTTTGGCCTCAATGGATAACAATTGTCAGCTTTGCTACCCAGATTTTGTAACTAGAAGCTATCTTAGATTTTTGAATTCCTCGGTCGGTGAAGTTAGGGGGGGTAGACATGGATATAACTTCCCACTCTACTTGAGGGATAGAAGTCAAAATGATACGTGGAGATTGCTATGTGCACAGGATTTTCTGAAAAGGTCTAATTTTGTGTGTCTATTCTGTGTGCTTCAAGCCAGTGAGTGGTGTCCTGTGTAATTCTGTGCTTTTATGTTTATTCCCATGGTGTTGTGAATATACTAAATATAATTACTTCTTTTTTTGTTTTGTGTTTTTCATTCAAACTTTTTGGATGTGGTGTTTGCATTATAGTAACTAAATTAAAGTCAGTCACAAAGGAAATGCTCACATCCTGTTTATGACTGAAATTAGTGTGTTACATTTATTTGTGCATGTTTAGATTTCTCGCGAATAAGTCTTTATGGTGATATAAAATACTGAATATACGTGCAGTGTACAAGTGCGTTTATTTGTACAGTAAACAATTTTCCAGGAGATCTTTTCTGAAAGCAAAATAATAACTTGCATTAACTGCATTGTACAAAAGCCTGTTATACAAACAGGATTTGCTACAGCTCATAGTAATGAAGTATTTGTCTAGATTAAGTTTTCAAAACTTTCTTTGTATTTCCATCGTTACAATATAATAAAGTTTCCATATAGAAAATCTAAATAATGCTTAAAAGGGGCAAATGCCTCCTGTGGGAGGCTTTAATTTGGTCCATCTAATTTCCATTCCAAAGAGAATAACCATGTTCTGCATTCATCAGTAATCAAAGAACTTCCCAAGTGGGCATTAAAAAGCCCCCAAGTAGCTAGATGAAAAAACTGTTTTTTCATTAATAATGCAGTTCTATCTACTACTCGTACATAGAGGTACAGTGGGAAAAAGTAAGCTTGCCATAGTGATGCAATGCCTTCATGCCATTCCAAGCTCTGGGACATGTTCTTTTAGTATCATTGATAAAACTTGGTGTTGCCTTGATTTTCATATGTGATTTATTCTGTAGAGCTTGTTTATTTTTCTCCCATTAAGCTATTTGTGGTGTCACTTCTAATAGACTCTTTTTCAAGTCTGGAAAAAAAATTATGTATAGAGTAGATGTAGTATGTAAGGGATACCGGGACTGCTGTATGATTTAAGAACATATCATTCCTCATAAAACTGAAGGAAATTTTAGATTCAGAGTAAGTGTGTTTTTGTGGAGAAAAATTCTTAGTACAAAAATTGACTTTATTAAAGAAAACCTATTTCAGTGATATTGAAAATGCCACTATACTATTGATGCCACAAAAACATTTTAGAAACATCCAAAAGCCAATTTCTGGGTCTGCAGAAGTATTGTTAAAAATAAAAAGCTATTGCTGTGTTGAAGACTGAGCTCAGCATATGGGGAGGGGGGAAAATTCTGTGCGTAAATAAAGAGCGAGCCTGTAGATGAATGGAGAGGAGATGTCCACTAGACCCAATTCCCAATCTGATGAAAAACGTGGTAACATGTAACTACTGGCTCTTATTTTTATTTAAGCCAATGAAGGAAGAGTCCAACCCTAAATACTAGCACCTGGAGCACCTCTCCTGTGAGGAGAGGCTGAGAGAGTTGGGGCTGTTCAACCTGGAGAAGAGAAGGCTCCGGGGAGATCTTATTGCGGCCTTCCAGTACCTAAAGGGGGCCTACAGGAGAGCTGGGGAAGGACATTTTACTAGGGCATGTAGTGACAGAATGAAGGGGAATGGCTTTAAACTGGAAGAGGGCAGGTTCAGGTTAAACAGGAGAAATTTTTCACTGTGAGGGTGGTAAGGCACTGGAACAGGCTGCCCAGAGAGGTTGTTGAGTCTCCATCCCTGGAGGTGCTCAAGGCCAGGCTGGACGTGGCCTTGGGCAACCTGGTCTAGTGGGAGGTGTCCCTGCTTATGGCAGGTGCATTAGAACTCTATGATCTTCAAGGTCCCTTCCAACCTAAACCATTCTATGATTCTAAGAGTATAGAAACATCATGGCTTCTCATCTGCAGGTGTGGCATTACATGCAGCTTTCATTCAAGGAATCATGCCTTCTGCTACGCTGCCGTTCTAATAGTGTCCAGGCTTGCTCAGCAGCTCTCAAACAGGAGGGGACAAAATTCATCTGTGGGCAAAACTCAAGTTGCTTCACCTAAGCAGGCAGCCAGGGGCCACACAAAGGAGTGCTTTTCAGCTGTTTGGATGTTACTTATAATGTTGGTGAGTTACACAGAAGCTCTGATAAGTGATCTGCGCTCGCCAGAGAGAGGAGATTGCCAGGACGCAATCTGCAGCAGGAAAAGGGTAGACAGGTTCATCCACTGTGATACGGGAGACCAGAAAACCCGTGTTTGGTGAGTGTACAGAGTGGGAACATAAAAGGAGAGGAAGGCATGCAATTGATCACGTGCTTCCTGGAAACAGCAGTTACGGCACATGTAAATGGTGCAGGTTGCTGTGCAGCTTAAATATTGAAAAGCATTGCGATCTATGTTTTGCTTTAAACATTGAACTAGCACCACAGCTGGTGGAAGCTAATGAACTTCATGGAGAGCTCTGCTGATTTGTACTGTCTCGCCTCTCACATTTGGAGTGATTGTCCCAATTGCTTTGATACTTCAGCTACATTAGCTGTTCTTGAATTTCCAGGATACTTCTCTGTGTCTACAGCTTATAATTTATACATATTTTTAGCCACAGGTTTTAAATGTAATACCTAGGATGAATGTTCCTAAGCTCAAGCAAGCCCAAAACATGCCCTAAAGTCCTGAAAGCTTCTATGGATGTTACAGCTGTGGATGTGTGGGTACGCAACCCTTACATTATTCCCAGCTTGATTTGGATAACACAGACCCATTTCTATCAACTCAGAAACAGACTGGCTATAAAGGGAGCCCTGCCCCCCCAAAAAAAACCAAGACCAAAACAAAGAGAAAGAATGTTTGCTGTATAGAAAATTAACACATTTCCAAAAACCATTGTTTGTACCTGTCTCTAGAAGAAACAAGCTTGAAGCAGTGGGTCTTCATGTGCTTCACTGTACCTCAACAAGAAAAGAAGATATCTGAGAAGGCAGATCTTTCTTTGTCAGGGAAAGGGCAGCTAGAGTATTGCCAACCAAGTTGTCATCTTTCATGGTGTGTTTCTTCGTTCCTTGGCAGATGTCTAGGGAGCTTAGAATTACCGTAACTTTGCAGAATCTCCCTCTGTTGCCCCTATTTGAGATTTTTCTTCTTGATAAATACAGACAGAGAAGGGAAGGAACAAAGCCTCTTTGAACCAAGAAAAGGAGTAAGGGATGGAGCTTTTCCTTCACTTGGACTAATTAAAATAGTTGTCGCTTTTCCTCTTCCCCAATGCTCCTTCCCCAGTCCACCTGTTTTGCTCAGTCTCTTTGCATTAATGTGAAATACCAAGTGAAGAAAGGCATTTCGTAAAGCAATGCTCATGCATTATACTTTTTTCATTAATTTTATTTTTTAATTTATACCAGACTTTTTAAAATGTAGCATAACCACAAATATTTTTTAGAAAATGTGCTAGCTTGTTCTTTGTAACAGACATTAATATTAGTTACTAGACTGAGATAGAGCAGAAGTTGTTAACATTTGCTATTTGAAAAAAATAAAAGCAGAAGCTATTTCACTTTGTTATTCAGCACTCCTGTTTGAATGGAGTGTGTGCAGGCAGAGACTCTGACTGGCCCAGCGTTGCTGTCGCCTAGGATCTGATCCTGAAGGCACTAAGCAGAGCAGACCTCCCGTCGTCGTGACAGAAGTAAGAGCAGTCAGTCCATTGTAGCATTTGGACCTTTCGGCAATCATCAGTAGCATCAGACAGGAGAAAATTTGATCTCACGTGGGAAGGGTTGGTTTGTCTTTTCACTTACAAAGGTATACAGTTAATTCATTTTCGTATCTTTACATGCAAAGGTAAAGCAGAGCCGCGCTCAGCAGCTCAATGCTCATGCTAATTGTAAAGGAGACAAGATTCAGCCACCTTGGATTTCTCTGCTGGCTGTGGATGACTAAAAGTGTCGTGTGTCATTCTGACCCCACCATACAAAATACGTACCTGTCAATATGAGGGTCGACCACTATTGCATTGCTCTGTAGCGCTGGTTTAGAACAGAGGGCTTAATTTGGTTTTAGTTAAAATTTAACTGCTCCCTCACTAACTGGGTTACGTGCTTTTCTGAAACCAGTTCTCTTCCTAGGGCATTTCACATTAAAGCTTTAAGATTAGAAAATAATGTGAACGTTTAAAAATATTTAAAAACAGTAATAAAAAGGTCAATTCCTTCTAAAATAAACACAACATTTGAAGCAGAATAATATTTTAATAAAATTAAATCTAAGTATTCACAAAGCATTATGCACATACAGTACATACTGTATTTAAAGCCTACGGACCTTAAATCATTTTATTCTAATGTAGTCAGCTTTGGACACAAGCTAAGCTTACTCGTTCTGTAATAAGAAAGTTTACAATTGTTCCTGAAGGTGATTTTACATATATACATATATATATATATAGCTTTATATCTGTACTCCTACATGTAAGTGTAGGTATATACACACACTTATGTGTATGTGTGTATATAAATATATACACACATACATACACACATATGTACATATATGAAATACACACATGCACACATACAGGAATGTGTGCATGCACGGTGTATGAGCGTGTCCACATACATATATACCCTATCTAGGATCATTGGAGAGGGGCCAGTCAGTAAAACCAGATAACTGCAAACAACCACCCTAAGAATTATAAAACAAAAATGTGTAAAGTATTTTTTAATGAAACAGGTTGTTAATAATTTGTATTGAACAAAAGGAACAGAGTCTTCTCTATTATATAGAAATTAGATTTATTGCATTTGATTATGTTTGTGTGACAGATGAAGAGTACCTGCCTGCTCGTGACAGCTAACTTCTGTGATGCATTTTTTTTTTTTAAAAAACAAACGTAGTGGAAACAAATTATTCAATTAATGCAGTTTTGTGGATGTGGCCTATGGCGATACTTTCCAGCATGTGGCAGAGTTTTCCTGTCTGTTAAAATACTGCCCTACTTCAATTGATTTGGAAGGAGGCAGGTTTTTTTGTCCTAATTGTTTCAAACCCAGAAGTCTCAGTTACCTTATTCTTTCTCTAGATTCAGAATCACTCTGATTTATTACAAAAAGCTCACTACAAGAATGATAAATCAATTTTCAAAAGTGAGCTAGAAGAAGATTTTGCTTGAATTTTAGCTTGGTTATGTAGGAGTTTTTTCGATGTGGATTATTGTTATTGGTCTCCTATTTGCTCTGAAGACGTATTCACAATAAAATACTATTTCCATGACAGCAGTAGATGGTAATCTCCATGCAACGTAAACTGTAATTTGAGAACATGCATGTTACTTAAAAAAAAATAAAAATATAAGGTGCCTTGAGAATGCTGGCAGTTTTACATTGGGAACATATAGTTAGTGTGTGTGTATATATATATTTACATCAGAACTGCTCAACTTTACCTTACAAGCTTCAGATTTAGGAAAATATACAGTACTTTTGCATATAATTGTATATTCCTTGTAGCCCCTGAGTCAAGTATAGAGGATTTAAATACAAAAAAAAAAAAAAAAAGGAAAAACAGCCATTAAAAGCACTTACATTTTTATGTGAAGTAATAGTATAAAAGTATTATTTCCCAGGAAGACCAGGATCAGAAACATGCCTATGAAGACTCAAAATTCCTACAGTGCTTAGTGAAGATTCTGGCAAGGAAGGGTGCCTAATTGGCTGGAGATAAGTTTTACAATGCTGTGGGGGACACTCTGTAGACTGCTCACGTTCTTGCTCTAAAAAAGAAGCCAGGTTGTCTTCTGAGGCTGTGTTAAGATGCACTCCGCTTGAGAGGGATTCTTTGGATTTAAGTTTTGATTTTTCAAGGTCTAGAAATTCAGGACACTGGAAGGGAGGAGAAGAAACAAGATGGTAATAATTAAATCGGTCTCTTCCAGGCTCTCGTTCTGCTCAAAATTAGTACATTCAGATGGTTGCTGGAAAACCATTTTTGAAAATTAAGCGGTGTACTGAAATACTTTTATGTGGTATTGCCTTTGATTTAATGTAATTGAATGCAATTCTGTTGATTAATTGTAGAAGCCTGGATATCTTGTCCCCTCTTCAGACTTGCACATGTGACATCGAAATATGCATATGAACAGCTCTTTCTGAAGGACTGAATAATCTTGAGACCTGACCTAAGAGTATGGATTTCAACATTCTCGAATTTGCAGTTTTGTTTCAGAACAGAACTCTGGAATTGCATCATTCTGAACATTATAACCATTTGGATTCCAGTCTCAGCGCTCAGTTCGTCTTCACTTTCAAACGTGGAAATTGTGTGAAGTGTGGCTATATTTCTGTTCAGGCAGTGATATGTCTATATTTTTTGTGCAGGTATACGCACAGTGGTTTTGCACTTCTGAAAACTTCTGCTGCACATTTACTGCCCTCATAATCTTTATGCTTGCCAACTGATGCCTTCTGAATGTGTTGGGCTTACCGTGCCCATATGTGTTCCAGCATACGTACAAGGAATCTGACACAGCCAGGCATGCTGGATTTACTAATCGTATGCTACATGACTGATTTGGGATTCCTAGATATGCAGCAGCCTGTTTGGAAATAATATGCCACATTTCTGCCCAAGCTGTTAAAATCCAGAAATCTCAAACAAATTTGAAAATCAGCAGATGTTGCCCGAACAGATCTGTGGTGGAAAACATGTATTGGGAAACGCAGATATGTCACAGCTCTGTATGTTTGTATTTCCACCATTAGCAAGGGACTGGACATAAGAATGGTTTTAGCCCCTCCCACTTCCATATGTGTATACCCATCGTGCGGCATCAGCTGGACTTCTCTGGCCTGTACCTCGAAGAAAACACAGTCATGGTGTTTCTCAAGACTTCATGAATGGGACCTATGGCAGATGCACGCATGCAGGCAGGTCTGATGCTTGGAAAGTGTTTGTGGTTTACAGCTGTGTCTAGTATTTGTCATTTCTGCTAACTTTTGTGAAGAGCATGATAATAAAGTAAATCAGTCTGATTAGAAGATCATTGTATGAATCTCTACAACCCACATAGATAATGTCGCCTCTGAAACCATGGTATCTAACTAAGTCCACTGTGGAGGTTCTAGGTCAAAATAGTAATTTCATGTTCCTTTAACTAGTGAACAAGCACCTAGATTGGTACGCGTTTCTTTCATCACAAGCTAAAAAGATTAGCAAAGCTATTTTGATCTTATTGGATGTGTACATACCTGAGATGAAGGACTGAAACTTCTGTCTGTTTTAATTGATGCTGCAGGCTGAAGCTTTTGTATCACCCGGATTGCTGGCTGTTGGTACTCTGCACCTGCAGTCACCATGCTATAGGCAGGTGGAATGAGCGTTGACTGCCTTTGCAGAAGCTGCAGGATGGTTTGGATATCAGCAGTCATTTGGGATTCAAGCCTGGAAAAGTAACACAAAAAGAGTTAACTGGTTAGGAATAGGTATATTTTAATGTGCTGGCTACAGATACATTGAAGAGGGATCTGCAGCTTATTAATAAAGTAAACTATTGCTGTTATGACATGACCGTGTCTTAAATAGGAAAGAACAGAAGAGGGAGTACTGAGCCCTTCCAAAGCTTGCTGGCTCTCCCTTTCCTTCACAGAACACGTCTGCATGCTTGTCTGATCTTTTTGCTACGTTAAGAATGAGTTCATTACTGTCCCTTATGTTTGCAACAAAAAGTAACACAGGGAACCAGGTCTTTGGTTGAAATTAACTGGAATAAATGTACTCTCTTCATTGTAACTAAATTGATATGTACTGGCTGAGGATGGGAAACTATTTCTGATACATCTGACAATTAATTTTGACATTCCCAATGCTAAAACAATGCACTGAAATAGGCAGAAAACCACATTTGTGTTTTTCCACAGTTAGAAAATGAAAGATGATTTCAAGATCATTAAAAAACACAACCGCCCAAGTCTCCTTACTGTGAGAATTTATTCAGACTTATTCAGGCCTCAGAATTAACGTCAATGTTTCTGATGTTCAAATTTAGTAACTTTTTTTCCTTTTTTTCCCTTTTCGTATATTTGTATATGACTTCTGAAACACTTGAGCTGCTTATGTTGTTCAAACTTACGATTCCATAGCACTGAAATGCTTTTCAAATGGTCTTGCCAAGATCCGTGACAAACTCGGCAATAGGTAATGCCCGTTGTGCCTCCCCAGCTGCTGGAAGGCTGCGGAACATGCTATGACAGACTGTAATACAGATATACAGCCTTCTGTAGTGCAACTCTTCTGACAGAGTAAATAAATCTTTGTCAGCAGCCCTTAATGTTGTGAATGTTACTACTTGGGGTCCCTACAGCAGCAGAATTGATCCTGTGCTGACAGATTTTTGCTTTCACCAGGTGCTTCACTGATATATTTTTTTATCATATTGGTGTAGTCTATTGCCTGTGTAATTTATTTCTAAAAGTATCTATGAAATTAATGACAGATAGGCCCAAAGTATATTTGGGATGCTGTTTCTTCCTTTATTGGGAGAAGCTGGTTTTGTGGTGTCAGCTCATATAAAGAAAGGTCCAAACCCAGATGTTACAGCCAGTCATGCCCTACTTGCCCTCTTGTTCAAGTCCCTTGGGTTCTTTGCTACTTGCAAATGTGCTGATCTCACACCAGCATGATGCTGATGCCGCCATCCAGAGAGCTTCCATGTGCTAACCTCGGCTTTAACGTCTCAGTGAATAAGAGACTTAGCGTTGAAGGACTTATATCAACGATTGGCCTGGAATTAACTCTCAGATTGCTCCCTTCTCACTTTGTTAGCACTTGATGGGAGTTTCCTGGTACTTCAGATCAAAGAGTACCCCTGGTAATCTTTACTCATCATTATTGCAAATATATCTTCTCCCTCCTTTTTCCAAAATTTAAAACAACTCCATGTCATGCCACCCAAGGATGAACAAACAGGAGAACCTTAGATGCTTGGCCCAGTCTCCATGAAATTCCAATTGCTTAAAGAGGAGAAACAGAGATAGCTCTAGGGACATATTCCTTGTACAGGGACTTTCCAGCCTTCTATATCCACTTAGTAACTTGAGTGTAATGCCAAGCCTCTAACTCGGCATGGAAAAGTTCAGGAAGAAGTGAACATGCTTTTTAGTCCAGCAGGTCAGATCTGACATAAGCAGGAAAAAATATTGTCTGTTACATTCATCAAAGTCCCAGCAAGGCCCAAAGTCCTGGAAGCAGGAAAAGCTTTAAAAACATGAGAAGAGCTAAAGAATATAATGATTTAATAAAATCCATAAGAATTTAGATCTTAATTTATCAGCAACCGTGATATTTTTTCACTCAAGAAAATACTGAGAACTTGCATGACAATTTGATAAAACTATGGGTAAGTTTGAGATACAGCTTCAGTTTCAAGAGCCTAAGGGAAAAAAATGTAACTGAAAGACTACACACTGTTGATACGGAACATGCAGTTGTTTAGTTATGTGACGTTTACAGTTGGTCAGATTACTTGACTTTACTGCAATTAGAAATTACAGCAATTTAGGCTTACGTGTTAAAAATGTCTTTTTAATGTACTATATAGTATTCAGAAATGAAAAATACTATGGTTTGATTGGCTTATGATAGATGAAGGAAGCAATATGCAGTTAACCTGGCTTTAAACTGATTGCTAAAATATACAGCACGGAATGCCAATGAAGAGCTACTAAAGTATAATTAGGGCTGAGTGCGTGTCATAGTATTTGTCATGGAAAAATATTGAAAGTAATGGAATTGCAGAGTGAAAATAATAAAAAAGCCACAGACCTGCGCATAGGGCAATTTAAAATTAAGTGAAATTACACGGTAAATTATAGTGTAGGATGGATCAAAATTCTGTAACCATATTTTTAAGATGCTATAAGCTATGCTGCTTAGCTGCCAGCAAAGAGTAGTATATCAGAGAGCAAAAGAGAGAAGGAAGAGATATAGTATTAAGCAAAAGTAATAATGGATTCTGACAAAGAAAGCATATGCTTTCTGTTGTTACAGGTGTAAGTATTTTGCCTTAGCATATTCGCATGTTCCCATGTCTTACTTACAGAGGCGGTGGCAAATAAGTTAATGCATCAAAAAGGGGATTTGTGTGCAATACTTTTTTAAAGGAAGGCAGCTGGCTTACTTTGGGTCTCCAGGAAAGAAAAATTACTTCAGATCTTGAAGATACTGAAAATTGCTATTTTGTGGACATGTAAATATCTAGGAACAGCATTCTGAGATTTAAATTTAACAAGTTTAGGTGCCTTAGTACAGCTTCTTGGTTAAAAAGCTGGTCTCCTAAGCAGTAAATTGAGGAGGAAGGCACTTCTGCAAGGCAATTCAGAGGAGCTAATGCGGGTACCTAGAGGTAAGTGACATGAATAGCCTGGCAATGAATTAAAAATTTTGTACCCAGCATTCCCAGAATAGTATTTTCCAAGAATTTGGAAGGCTGAACTTAGGTGATATTTAGGCTCCTCAGAATACATATAGACAACAAAGTGATATTCCCATCAGGCATATTTTTGTACTTTTGAGCTTCTGAAAATCCGAATGCTTTTGTAAACTTCCTGCGCAAATTCATTCCTCCTGTAACATCATTAATATCAGTTGTGTTATGTACTCTTTCACACATATTTTTTTCTGGTCATATCTCTGTGTTTACCTGTTGAGTTGCTCTTGAAGTAAATCTAACCGATTCTCCACTTCCCCATATATAAAGTCACTTTCAGTTTCACAGATCCCCCATGTAACATGGGGTAATGCTGACTGAACTGGGGAGTCCTGGTACTCCTGGACGTTCTCCTGCTCCCAGTTTCTTTTATCAGTGATATCTGATGAAAAACAAAACATATAGAAGTATGGGTTTATATACATGCTGTTAGATAGAGCTTGGCACCCCTCAAGCCTCCCGCTTGTTCATGTTTCTCAAAACCTTGAAAGTCAAATGGATATGTTGGCACACTGCCTGAATAACTCCCGTTGTTCCTTACTACTATTTAAGGAAAGATAAAAGTGGGCACATCCATGCTAACATTATGAAGCTGTAGATAAACAAGCAGCTTTGTCTCTTCAGCTTCATCAGAGATCTGCCCCTGAATGGCTCCTTTTTCTTTACTTTTCTGTTTATTATTTTGCCAATCAATCCCCAATTTTCTTAAGCTGGTTTTTTTAGCAATTCATTATTCATTGAAATTAGAAATATTTGCTCTAACCTAAATGCATTAAATGATATACTTGAATGTCTTTGTGTGTTTCAGAGACCTGGTTAAGACCTCTTCTCTTGCCCTTGAACATGCTATCGAAGTGTATTTACTGTGTAGCTTTTTGGTGTAAAAGGAGGACTTGCTGCATTGCCTTTACAGCACTGGGCACGCATTACAGTGCATTGGAATGCCCCCTCTAGAGAAAGTTGCCAGACCTCAGCTAGCCGCCTTTCTTGCCAATAATTGTAATACTGCTTGTCTTAACAAGGTTGGTGAAGTGTAATATGTTTTCTCTGAGACAGAGGCCATTTAATGCAGCTCATACTGCTCGCGAAAGGATACTGGGTATTATTTTAAAAAAGGAAATTGTTTTTCATTGATGTAGCTTTCAGCATCACTAGTCTCCAACCCAGCCCATCGTTGCGTAAAGCATGTCTCAGAGACTCTTACAGTACTGTGGGGTGAAAGGTGCCAGTTCATTTTGTTTAATAATTTGTGACTCCTAAAAGAATGAAAAATTCAGCATTGTTCGGTCAGTCAGAGATGACTTTATATTAAGTGAAACTTCATGGTAAATAATATTTTTTTTTTTCCTTTTTCTTTCTTTTCCTGTTTGAACTGCGCATAAAATTTTGGATTAAGATAGAGAAAGTTATTTCAAGCTAAAAAAAAGCCCAGTTACATTATTAGGCTCTTACTGCAGAGTTTCAGCTATCTTGTGAATTTAGTTACCCTTCTAATCCTTACATATTGTATATACCTTATACAAAGTATTTAGTAATGCTCTTTATATGAGTAATTTATATTTATTTCTTTATCTCCAGCTCTATGTAAAAAAAATGATGGTGACTACTCTTGGTCTCCCCCTGTACATGCTGTGCCCAAATTCAACCTTCTTGTCCCTCCCAGTTCCTGGATGTCTGTCGTCAAACACTGCACTGTACCACCCAAACAGAACTCAGGGACACTCCTTCCTTTAGCTTGGATTTCTGGTTTGAGCTGTTTCTCCTTCCTCTTTCAATTTGCTTAATTCACACCTCTGTGGATTTATTAGTTAGTTTATATTCTTGGCTGTTTCTCCTGTTCACCAAGCTGGTGAAAGGTTACAAATAATTTATTATGGGATATACTAGTTGCACATATCCTTAGCAGATGTGGAATGCAGATCTTGCTGTGAGCTTTGCAGAGCCTAAAGGTGACGTACTTTTAGGTTGAACAGTGCTTTTTCTACATCCACGCCAAGCCTTTGTTACTTTGAGTGAATCTGTTGTCATGCAAACAGTCAAAAATTGCTCAGTACCACTCAGATTCTCCTCTGCTGTGATAAAAAAAGGCTGTTAGAACTGTACTGCTCAGTACAGTACAACTCCCATTAGGGGTGTATTTGTAATTATTTAACTACGTGAAGTTACAGAATGTATTAAAAGTTCTTACTGCGCTCAGGCTGCTGCTTCAACGTACAGCCGGACAAAATCCTCGACTGCTTATAAGGCATCAGCCTCTGTTTTACGAGCAGTTGGATTTGAATCCCACATCCCCCAGTAGTCCCTGAATGGTTTGCTCAGAGCTGCTCCTCACACTTCTCTTGGCACTGAATGCTGATAACTCAGCATAGATTACATTCATTTCACACTTGTGAAATTTTTCTAAGCAACCATAGCAGCCAGAGCCATGTTTCAAAGAAAAGAGAAAAAACCACAGTGTGGGTGACATGTGAAAGGTTTGTCCAAACGCTATTAGCTATTCCTTTTCAAACACATCTTTTAGCAGTGTTGCTCTAAGTAAAGAAATAATAATAAAAAAAATATATATCTCCTTCTTAGATTTAGTATTTCAAGTCGATTTAGCCAGGAAGGGGAGCTCTCACTACATGACTCCAAGTGGAGGAGGAGGCTCTCTTATCTTTTTTTATCAGAGAAAGGTGCTTGCTGCATTATCTGATCTTTGGTTAGCAGGTGGTAGTAGGTTTCCTGGAGCTGTAGAAAGTGTTTGAATTTCATGTGATGTGACCTATAACTGATTTTATGTGCTGGGCAGAAGGAAGAGGAAAGAGATTTCATCTTGGCTACGCAGAAACCTGTTCAGTTTCTCAGCCACTTAAGCCAACAGAAGGAAAGAGGCAAATGGTGTCACAGAAGCATATAATTTGGTTTTAGCAGGCACACATGGCACAATTTGCAGTGTCCAAGGAAGTTGGAAAGCTCTGAGCAATGTGAAGGGAGCAGACTATGGCAAATTCAGGGGTAAAACTCTAAACTAGGGGTGTGGGTGCAATGGATGTTGTAAATCCAGTGGACTTTCTTTTAAGCAGTGAATTTCAGCAGTAGAAGCTAAATATATAGGACACACGTTTCACTGCTTTTTAATGTCGTGTAAAAACGAAGCTGTTGGTTAATCGTTCAATAAAATCACATATTTTTCAATGCCGTGGATTATCCCAGGGAAATTACAGTTAGTATCTATTTGTAGACTATGACAATAAATATTTGTTTTGTGACAAAGTAAATTAATTGACACTGAAATTATAAAATACAATTATAAAATAGCAAGTTAAAACACTATAAAATATGGTATTGTACTGTTCTAAACATCTTTTCAGGTACTTCCATGTACATGAGTAACCCCAGAAAAGCCCAACAGCAGGAAAAACTTTATAACCAATTCTGGTCTTCCAGGGCT
Source organism: Vanellus vanellus (assembly GCF_965231255.1). Lineage (NCBI taxonomy): Eukaryota > Metazoa > Chordata > Aves > Charadriiformes > Charadriidae > Vanellus > Vanellus vanellus. Next base: position 20,094,026 of record NC_138910.1, read on the forward strand.
TGAAGCATCCTAGACTGGAAAATAAATCAATGCATAACTAGGTTCACTTGAACAATTCAAGAACCAGTCTAATAGCCCAAATAACAAGCAAGTGAAAATAGAAAATATCATTTTTCTGCGATATATAGATTACAGAAAAATTATGAGGTCTCCTCAAAAGACCCATATGTTTTAATGTTAAAAGTTGCATTTTAGGATTACAAGAGAGAAGTTTATGCAGTTTCTGCCCACATTATATAATACATTATTAATAGTCTTTCCGTTCATCAGCTTAACTACCAAAGCTTAAAACAAAGCTAAAGATAATTAAATACGTATCAGTCACAGTGGTAATGAATTGCAGTAGTTTTATACAAGTGCATTTTTATTCAAGATTTATAAGTTACCACACTATATGAGGATTATAAACACACATACATACGTGCAGTTTATTTCAAAATTTCACTATGTTTATAACTATTTTTATGGTGATTTATAATCAATCTCTAATTAATAGCAAGAGTAAGAATTTAGTTTAAAACATATACCAATCAAAGCTGATTTTATTTTATTGACCTTGAAGTTTTTATGAAAGTTGCAAGAAAGGTAATGAGCTTTCACGCATGTTACCAGAAGTGCTAGATTGAGAAGTGGAAAAAAGAATGTGATCTTAATCAAAATATGTAACCTTTAGACATGCTAAATTTAGCTTAAATAAAATCTGTAATAGGTTGCCTTGGAAAACGTTGCTATAGCTGCAAGGACACATTTCTGGCTATTGGTAGGGGAAAGGTAAGCTTTGAAATTGCAGTACGTATGCAACAAGTTTATATGGTGCAGATTTATATAGCCTTAACCTGAGGAGACCAGACTTCACATATTCATACCTTTGAGATGTAAAAAATACATTGTTTGGCCTGATTAATCATTAGGTTCATTTAAAATTATAGCCTGAAAGCCTCAAGTTTATTGAATGATGGTTAAATTGCCTCAATGGAAACAAACTGCTGAGGAAAACAGCTTTAAACAGTAAATATTTAATTCTTCCCTTCAAACCAAAAGAATTAAAAACAAAGTTTCAGCAATATTTAAACTGTATATTAATCCAGGGCTTTTTATTAATTTCCCTTCACATCATGGAGAAAATTAATATTTTAGTGTATTAGATGTAATTTTATTCATATGATTTAAATCTATGTAAAAGTAACTCAGATTGCTTAGTAGTTTCTGATCATTTGTCTTGCACAAAAGCTCAAATCTTTGTTCTTGTGGAACTTATGGAAGTCAGGATTTGTTCTGTGTGATGTAAAGGCACTCCTTTTAACCAACATGTGCAGCAAAATGGGATAGCATTCTTTTGAGCTATTATGATTTTTTCTTTTACTTAATTTTTGTTGAGCCTTGTCAATACACAGAATGAAATTAGTTACCTGAAAATATTTTTTTTTGTGTGCCTGTGCAGCCATCACCAGGTTTATCTAGAATTATTCACTGTCACCCAACCCTGGCATATCGAACAACCTTTAAGAGATTCTTTATTGCTTTGAGTTCAGTTTTCATCCATGGGCACTCAATGAAGTCCAGTAGCAGTTGAGAATTTTAAAGAGTTTGTTTAAATGACTCTCCTAAGGCAGTTCAGTTACAAGATGATTTATTAACAAAGCCTGGAATAGCCTTTTGGAGGTTCTGTTATTCAGCCCCACAGCCAGTGTATTAAACTACATAAATCCTCTTGATGAAATAAGTTTTGATCTAAAATATTTTTTCTTGTTTAACTTTCAGGAAAAACAAAAGTAAATATATGTAAAGAGTCAATAGAACCATTCAGAAAATGATTTTTCATAATCAGACTAAAAAGATGTCTACTCAAACTTTACAGAATAGCAACAGATAGATTACCTTTGCAAGAATTGCTTCTTTCGTCAATAAGTTCTTCTGTGGCATGAACCATTTCTTCAAAGTCCACCTCTGTGGTTTTCTCTGTTACAGATGGGTAATCAGCTATCCCAGAGAACAGGGGCTTTTGCTCATCTTCAATGGAGGACACGAAAGATGATGACCTGCTTTTTTTCTCCTCAAAGTGTTTCTTAATAGATTGATAGTATCTGGTGGTGTCCCCTGAGGGTTCAGGATCACTCTGATCATTCTCTTTGAAATATTCTGTTAAATAGAAATAATTGTGTACAATAATATGCAGTTCATGAAATTGTGTTCTAGTTTATTCTGGTCTGAGGATGGAGATGATTATTATGTGTTAGGAAGTTCATTGTCTATTAGAACAAATTACTTTAAAGCCTTTTTTGATTCCTGTATCAGAAGAGATTTATATTTCTTTTGAAGTTCTAGAAGACATTTGCATGTATGTAGTAAGGATTCGTAGTCTCTAAGCCACAACTCATTATGCAAAAAGTTGCTTATATCAAAACAGCAAAGGTTTTATCCAACACAGCCTTCCTGTTTACTTACTGGTTTTCCAGGTGAGGATGAGATTTGAGAAAGTTTTATATTCCAAAGTTTTAAAAAACGATTTATTATTTCATTCCCTCTTCTAATTTCTCACATTCTTGGGCATTTCTCACAGTCTCAACAGACTAACAGTCATGGACGTCAGACTCGGTATCAGAACTACTCATTTAAGTTATGCCCACACATAAGTGTCTTTGCCGATTATTCTTTTCCCAGAAAAGGCAAATGTATTAATCAACCGCTGAACCTCAAAATTTCTGGGCCCACCTAAAGAGAGAGCATATTTCTCCACATTCATTACTGTCAAACCTATATTTAGGATTGATATGGTAGAGGGAAACCCTGTGGGTAGAAAAGGAAGGGAGTTCCTTGTCGGTCTTTCTGGGATCATCTCAAAACAACTTTCCAAAGTAGCCCAAATTCCTGAGCCTTTAGAAGTAATTGCAATTCTCTGAACATCCAATATTTTGAATAAGAAAAGTACGCAACATGCTGTGATAGATATGGTAGCAGAGTACCAATCAAGTTAAGAATGAATCTTTCATTAATCACATTCAGGGTTTGTAGTGAGGAATAGCAGATTCAGTCCTCTTAAGAAGTGGCAAATAAAACTAGATTTAAAGCAGATGCCTTTAAAAACACATTGTAAAAATTAAATAGGATTTAAACCCAAGAACGATCGTTTATGAATATAGAGAACTCCTGATCTCTCTGCAGCATAAACTTGAAGGTAATTTCCAATTCAATATTTGGTTTTGCCTATTTTTAACTGAAATGTCAAGATAATTCCAGTTCTGCTATTTATTTAAAACACATTTTAGCAGGGTAGTCTCAACAACATATAAATACTGTAACTAGTTTGCACTAACTTCCTGGGGAGACAGCATGATTTCCCATCTGCTTTGTGCTAATTACTAATCAACATAGCTCTGGAATGTCTGTAGTCTTTACAGCCTACAGCAGTGGTTAATACAACATTTAGCATATTCCCTAGGTTTCTTCTCTGTTTTCTGGTCACCATAAGGAAATGAAACTGCGGCCTCATCTAATCCTTTCTATCTGCACATAAAGAGAGTGCAAGATTTTTACAGAGCGCTCTGCAGGAGTCCAGACATCTGTGAGCAGTGCGGGCAGGTAATGGTGAACAAGATAAAACCAATACTGAAGCAGGCCTCCTTTAACTGTACCCTCTGGGGTCTCCAAGGGCAATCAACACAGTCCTGGACTGAAGTGACTTTGATTGGCTTCTGTTAAGCAGGATTACTAGCTATAAGTGATACTGGTGACACTGGGATACTGCGAAGGCATGAACTCAAATGCAAATGGACCGACAGTGTGAAGCTCTCGGGGGACGCTCAGACTGGAGAATCAATACCATGTTCTCTGCAATCCCATCTCCAAAAGAGTACAAAACCAAAAAAAAGCTTCATAAGGAAGTTCTAATGTAGATGTCTCCTGTGGTTTTTCCAGTGGGAATATTTGGTGAAATGCACACAGTCACACTACAGTAAATTGTCTTAATTACTTACTGCTTGACTGACTTCAACTTGTGAAAAATACCTTCTAATGAAAGCTTGAAATTACCATTTTTAAGGGTAATTTTTTATGTTCATGGGATTTTGTGCACTAACGGTAGCTGTAATGAGCACCCTGTGGAATACAAATCAATCAGTGGACTAATTTTAAGGAGAGGTCATTGAGACTAATGAAAAAAAAAATGTAGAGCAGCTGAAGTATAGTAGACTGTCTTATCTGTCATATCCATAGAATACTAAAATATCTAGAAACAAGAAGTCAGATTCTGCTAACAATTACACTGCTGTAAAACCAGGGTAATTCAATCAATATACCTGCATTTAGTCTCCATCTATATCAGAACAACAGAACATATTCTTTTCCAAATGCTGTCCAGGTATAATGAACTCACTGGCATTAGAAGGAAAGCGGAGAGCTGTTGAACGTAGGTTCCTGCCTATTGAAATCAGGGAAAATTTGTTCATCAGCTGATCTATTTCAAAATATGCACCTTTGGCTTTATTGCCATTGCTTTATCTGCTAACCATCTGGCTACATTCAGAGAATCAAAAGTTATTTTCTTTTAAAAAGACTCTTATTTAATACTAAAGGTTCTTCTGCCTGGAGAATAATCCTGAGATACTCTGCACCTAGAGTAGGAATTACAATGGAAACTGCATGTTCTATTCGTCTCTTCAGGACCTGATGATGGTGCAAGCTCTGTACCTCAGCTCAACAGTTGAGCAGTGCCTCTGTAGCTCAGCGGAAATATGTTACAAATACTATCTAGGAAGTGCTTTATTCAGAATGTGAATTGCTCCAACTTCTTCCTTTTGCGTTGAAATTCAGTCATTGGTTTGGAATTAATTTTCCAGAAGAGAAGTTTTCTATCTGTTTATGCGTGCCTATGGATAAGTTCACTTTCTATCACACAGACTCCAAGTTTCAAAAGGTTTCTTTTCTCCTTTCTCTTCTGTTTCCAAAATAAGTGTAACCATTAAAAAAAAAAGCAAACCCTCATCCTCGTGCTTCCTCCTTCCTTTCCTGGTAAGACGTTTCACTCTGATTTGGATTGCTAGAAACTTTGTTTTGCTGAAGAGGGTTATTTTGTAACTTCCCGCTTTACCAAACATGGACAAACAACGTTTACACTCTTTACAGTACTTGTTTTAGCCTGTTATGTGTTTTGGGTGCCTGCCAAGTTTACAGGCAATATCCTCTGATATTTTCTGTCTGGAAATTCCAAAATCTTCATAGTAATTATCAGAAGGTTTGTGTCCTGCTTTTTGCACTTGCACTGGCAAACGAAGGGAAGAAATGGAGTTCTCATGAAGGCAATGAAATAGAGTTACGACATAGACTCACAGAAACAATGGCATAAAATCCAGCTTGGTGGGATGGTTACCAGAGATCAAACAAGTTTCTTTTGTGTCCCATAGTCAGCCTGTAGCATTGAAGTTTTGCATTATTCAGGCAGTGGCAACCTGCATGATCTAGACATTTTCTCTTAACATATTAGTCTGCTGCAAACAATATTGGTGAAAGTGTCAGTAATATATTACATGTGGAGCAGCATTGTTTAATATTACTGTAATTTCATTAACTGGAATTTGTCATACTTAATCAGGTTAACTATGTAGCCTAGTGTTTCAGAAGGTGGCAAACTTTTACTCCCTTTTTCAGCCATCCAATAAAACGTCCCATAATATGCCTACACAAATTCAATTTTGTGCAGGAAATAGGGTGAATGACTTCCTCATCCCTGCAGAAAGCCATTTATATCCCAAACCATAAACTGATAATCTTTATCATTAACACGATCTGCATAACTATAAATCTGTTCAGCAGACATGACATCTTCCCTTTCCTTTGAAAAAACCTACCATATTATTTTATGCTACACCAAGTACGTCCCTTGATAAGGAGAAATGCACACTCTGACTTGGAAGGAGGAATGGTTGATTGCTCAAAAGGTCCGCAGATCTTCAGGTTCCCACCAAGTATTTTGATTCAACCGTTATTAGCTCTCTCTTATGTGATGTTCACAAATATTCCTGTGGTGGTCAATCTGTCTTTCCTACATACGAACAAAATATTTGCTAGGCACCGTGACTATTTGTTATCTGTTCTTTAATTTAAAAATGTCAGTTTCCTTGTCAGAGAGCAGAAAAATGTCTTATGTGCCCACCCATGCACCATGGGCAGCAAATATTTGGAATGAAAAGTCAGTGACCCAGCATTTCAGATAGTATGGTAAATACCATACCGCGAACGGGGTTGAAAAACTGCAAAAGCTCAAACATGTGAAAAAGTCAAAAGCTGTTGATGCATAATTTGAATGCTGATGTTCAAACCATGCCTATGTTTTCCACCATATAGATGGAGAGCAGCATAAAATCAATCAGGGAAAATGGTAATCCTAATTTCTGAAATCACTGCTTTTCACTTAGTGGTATAAGAACAATATAATAGATACATAATATTTATATAATATCAAAAATTACTGGTACTGTGGAGCAGGAGCAATATATAATGAGGGGTGATTCCCGAGAAGTCCACTCTAGTTGTACGCAGGCTAAACTACTCTATAGAATGCCAACCAGGGACTTTAGGATGATTAAATTGCTAATTAAAACGCTCCTAATTCTTTTTCCTTGCTGTTTACTTCATACTAAGTTGAATGTGACTGCTATGGAGTATATGGCTAAGTATAACTGAATGCCTTCTAATGGTCTAGTGCCCTGGTTTGAGTGGCACAGGACTAATTTCTAATACTTGGGAGACTGCACTTTTAGAAGACTCTGGTGTCTGAATTTGTGAAAATATTTACCTCATGGCCAGCTATGGTGTGTGGGTTTCAAGGTGTCAGTGTTTTCGAGCTCACCAGGTGCGGGAATGAGGAGGAGCGAGACCCGGGCGCTTGACCCGAGCTGGCCAACAGGGTTATTTCATACCATTAACGTCACAGTCAATATTAATTAAAAAGTTTGCTGTGAAGTGCTCTCTCTCCCTTGATGGCTGCCATCCTGAGAACTTCCTGCCCCAGTGCTGGACCCCTGAGCCTCCCGAAGCCGTAATGCTCACAGTGTCTGACATTTATCGTCCACTGCTGGGAGTGCACAGCTTCCTACCGATTTAATTGGCTGAGTATAATCTTTACATATTCTGTATTGGTATCGGGATCAATATTGGTTCTTTAGTGCTTCTTTATGTTAATTACCTAATCTTATTCTATTAAATCTGTTTATATTTCAGCCCCTGGGTTTCCTTGTTTTTTTCCCAATTCTCCTTCCTGGGTGGGCAGGAGTCATCAGGTGATAGAATGATTGTCTAAACGACAATAAATTGTTATGGGTTTCTCAAACCGTAACAACTAGGTAAAGGAAAAATATCAAAAAGGAGGAAGCTGACTGCCTGTAAACATGAAAATGAAAAGCAACTCAGCATCTGGTCATTCAGTAGATAATTGTTGCTATGGTGAAGATATACCTTTTTGCTATATTTTTCATATATATCTAAGAATAAAAGAGAAAAGTTAAAATAATTTGTATTCCTTTAAGATATATTATTATAACAATGAAATCCGTAGGCAAGATGTCTGACACTTTTGTTCCTGTTGCTATCCTTTCTTTGACTTGGGTCTTTCATATTGGGTTTCTTACCCCAGTCTGCAATTCATATTTTTATTTGAAAATTACATTCATAATGGGTGTTCCAATGACAGACTTCAGAATGAATTTTTAATTCACAAGTTCTGTTAACTGTTTATTGCTTAATTTTAGTGGATTTAAAATCTTCAGAGAGAAAACTGTACTGTTTTGCAAACATTCTTATGGGAAACAGTATGAAGAACTTTAGTGGATTTATTTTGCAGTGGGAGAAGGATGTGATCCCCATAATCTTTACAAACGCATGAGAAGCAATAGATAAAATTCTGGACTTCATTTTATATGCAACATTTGAAATGAGAGCTACTCCACCTTTGCTACCAGAAAATTTGTCTGAAAACTGATTTTGGCCTTGTCTATAGAGACATTTAACCCTCCTCAAGCATCAGAAAGTACTATAACTTACCCTGAATTCACTTAAACAAACCTAAGGCATTTATAAATCTTGAATTTTAATGCTTGAGCTTTTGTCTCTCAGAATCAACTTGGCCTACACTCAAAGTCCTGAATGCACATCATAACATCTGGATGTCTGTCAAACCCAGCCCCAAACTCATGTCCTGACAAGGAACATCTCCCAGGAAAGATCATCTGAAAGTCCATTCCAGAAGATGAATGACTTGAACAAAGCACTCTACCATTTTTCAGCTGAAGAGAAATTTGTCCATTGTCGGGACAGTCTTCTATTGCCATCATGATCACCTCAGGTCATGACTGGCCATCAGGGAAATTGAGAAGTGCTGCCTTCATAAACATTTTTGAGTGCCTGCTGAAAGCATAGCTTGCTCCAACATTTGCACGTTACCAATACATCCCTGAGGACAAAATAGTACAGAAAAAAGCAAAAACTTTTAAGGAAAGTTTAATCATAAAGTCCTTATAACTGATAACCTGAAGTGATAAGTAAGCATATATTAGTATCTCTAGAGGTTTTTCTTGCTCCTTAGTGAAACGTCACCGATGATTATAGCACTGCTCAAGTTAAAAGAACGTCAAGTTATTAGTACTAGATAAAATACCTACTTTTTGGATGGGTTTTAATGTATGAAAACTGTATGGAAAAAACATAAATTTAATGTGTGTGAAAAAAGAAAGCTGTGCCAAATATCTATTGGATACCCTAAGAAGTTCAGATCTAAATATTTTCCAAATGATCACAGCTGAAAAAATAGAAATTAGTATTGTCAGGAGAAGTAGTTGGTCCTAAAGAACTGAAAACAAACTGTACTGTTAAAATCTGCAGTGCACTTTGTATAATAAGGGTCTCTGAACAGGAAAACTCTTTATATATCACATATATTATAGTTATAATGCTTAGTACAGTGAGAGAATTAACATAAAGGCTGCCTTTCACATAAACTTTATTTGCTTTTGTTAATCTAAATAATCTCATAGTATTCTGATGGTTAGTTACACTAGAATTCAATTTTGAAAGTGGAAGGTTACACTTGCAGCTTTTTAGTTATAATTAGAGGAAGCAGTAAAGCATACAGTGCCTACTCAGTGATAAAGATATTTCTTCACATTTGAGGACCACAGGATTATAAATTTTAGAAATAAAAAAGAGCGATGTAATGAACACTGAAGTCATCACGTATTCATTAATAATTTAAGTTAGCAACAGTGCCAGATTTTTATGGTAAGATGAGGACTAGCTGCATTACTACAAATTTTCCTTCTGTGAACATCATATGTAGTTATGCCCTTCTACAGCATAATATCCAGCAGAACTTAGGTGAAACAAAGAACAAGTGAAAATAGATTCTTTCCATCAGAGTTTTTTTGTCTTAAAAACAATCTTTTGAAACAGATACAGTTATATCAAAGCTTGGCCATTTTCAGAACATGGCAGAGGCAAGAGTTCTTAAAGGTGCAAACACATTTCTTGAGACATTTCTTAAGCTGGTAGAAAGAATTTATCTAAAGTTCCACCAGGCATATGGATTTATGTTATCTGTAAATCCTTGTTCAGCACCTTGGCACAGTAGATGTCTGTAGACCTCTCGGGCCTCACAGTTTGAAACAATGCCAAAACTTGGGGTGTAGGAATTCCTGTATTTTTCAGCACACGTTTGTTTTCGTCCTTCTTCCTCACTCCTACTCATGTTTCCCTTCAGATTTCCCACCTATCTTTAGGACCCCCTACTTACAAAATGTACTGTCAGATATGTGTGTGGTATTTGACTAACACCAAGGAAAAATGATACCTGTCTAGAAACTGATGCAGGAAGATTCCTATTCCTAGGAAAAGTAGGTTACTGTTGGTATTTTAGGACAGTTAAAACATTTTCTCATCTCAGTAGTAAAAAGGCGTAAAGTTTTTATTTTTCTGTTACGGTTTTTAATGATAGAAGATTCCTTTAATTCTAATTTCATTCATAATTTGGTACCTTTTAAGACTTCACTGAGGGACCTAAAGATACAAACCAGTGAAATTCCATTGTTATAGGAAGTCCTGGCAGTTTTGCTGGAAGGTTCCAGTACGTTGGATAATGATGTTGGAGGAAATGAACTGCACCGGAGAGAGCTGTTTGAATTACTCTTCTGCCTCAGTGCTGCTTGTGAGAATTTGGTAAGTTAATGTGCCCTTTTCTGTGTTTCCTCTCGGAGCTATGAAGATTTGGATGATTCTGGAAATAGGGAACAGCAGAAGACACCGAAACCTCTCCCCACCATTCTGGACTAAAGACTGGGTAACGTTTCCATAAGGATCTATGTTTCTTCTTTTTTTTTTTTTTTAAATGGACTAAGAAAGGAGCTGATTTTGAATAACCAAATTTGAGACACATTTAAAAATACAAGAATTTCAAAGTTGAAGTGAGTATGCAATCCTTCATTTATTCTTTTGTGCCATTTTTAGTAAAATGAGATAAGTTAGGGACGGAGTGACAGCCTTATCTCTGAATTTTCCTTGCTCTGTCTGTGTTTGCGTCAACTTTAATGCTAATCAGATAATAATGTAAGGACAATTCTTGAGTTATACTTCAGGAAATAATACTACACTCAAAAAATCAGAAACAAAGAATTATAAACATGGGCCTCAGAAGGGATTCAGGGCAAGGGCCAAAGTATTTCTCCTATCAAGTTCAGAATTCTCTTCTCTTTTACAAGGAGTTCAGCTTTCACTGTGGTATTATTACTTTTTTTTTTTTTTTCAGATGATGGCTATGGATACGTGTGACTGCATACAGCATTTTGCTCAGTTTTGGCGTTGCGAAACAGCCTCTCTGGGAGCAACTCCTGGAAACAAGACTTTTGTGAAAGCACCCCAAGGTGGCTTCTAGGCACTCTGGTAACAAAAATAACAATAACAATTATAGGAGCAGATGGAAAACTGTAGTGATGGGCTCTCTGATGACCACATACTTTTTGTTGGGGTTTTCATGCTCAAGATAAGATTCTGGGGACATGAGGTCTTGTTCCAAGCCATATGCTGCCTGCCAAGATATTAGTTGTTTCCTGGTCATTTAACCACCTGACACTCTGGCTGAATATTAGAAACTCTTTTCAAATTAAGGCCAAGCAAACTTCATCAGCATAATACTAGCAGTTTAACACAGTTAAGTAAGAACTTCAATTTTTGTCCAGATCCTTGCCCTACTTTCTTGCTGGAGACACAGCACAGTGCTTGGCTGAGCTGTCTATTCATGAAGTAAGCATTTAATAAATAAACTGGGGGAAGGGGACAAGAATGGGAGAGAGCAGGGGCAGGGGGCTATTTCCCCATTCTCTTGGTACTGCTTCACCTCATACTTTTAGGAAGGAGAATCAATTCCTGAAAGATTTCCTTGTCTTCTACATTGCCAGCCATGGCCTCTGGATACCTTGTGTAATAAAGCTATGTTAACATGGTTTGGCTTCTTAGCCTGCATAGTACCTACAAGCACTGCACACTTAAGATAGCTGTATTAATCAAGATTCAATTAGAAGTTTATTAGAGCTCTGCCTTCTGTGCTTACTTTGAGAGTAGATCAGTAGATACTTTTGGAAAAGTCTGGTCAAGAAGCTTGACGCTTCAAATTGAAATTAAGTACTATATAAGTCTGCTTCGCTAACAATATGCTAAAAATTAAACACTGCAAAATGCATTTTATGTCCCGCTTGATTGTTACGTTCTGTGTCAATGTGGGCAAGTGCATGCAATAATTGTGTAACAAGATTTTGTAAGAGCTTTCTTTTGTGGAGTTTTAAAATCACATGCATGGAAATAAAAATTCCTTGTTATGAATTCCCTGGGCCAGCTGACAAGAGTTAAAGATTAAGCATTGCTAGATACCTGAATCTCTGGTTAGTAATTTAACAATATAACTCCATTAGAGTTCTTATCATCCTCTCCACTAGAGTCTGTGGGACGATGTTCTTGGTTTTGGATCACAGCTAAAAATCCGGAATAAGGATTTATTTCAGTGAGGTCATCATTACATTCCCAGTTAGTATGTCCATGCTGATTTATTTAGACAGTATTTTAATTACCGTGGATATGATGGAAAGATTTTATATGCCCTGTCAAAAGAACAAAGAGTGGCTATGATTTGGCTGTGTAACAAGTGTAGTTTTAGCCCCAAATCAGTTTTCTCCTTGGAAAGTATTTCATACCTGATTGCTTCTAGGGCTTCAGGAAAGTTTCATGTGAGTGCCCGGAACAGGTCTAGAATTTTGACAGCCTTCAGCTAAGGGTTACATGAGTTAAAGTTAAATGCAAAGAATATCTTTTAATGAGAATAATTGGACACTGCAACAGTCCCAAGAAGGTTAAGAGTTTAGAGTCAACATTAACAAAGAGTTAAACAAGATGCCAGCAAAAGTAATAATGCTTGAACTCCAGAAAAGTCTTTTCAAAGTGTCACGATTTGCGCCAGACTGGCCACTGAAATGAATGACAGACGCTCTCCCCAACCTCTCCCTTCAGGGAGAGAAGGATAAGAGAGAAAGAGACTTATGAGTCTACTACTTTAATGAAATATTAATAATAAAATAATAAAAAGAAAAGATAATAGTATCAAAAAAGAAGATAATGAAATATATACAATATACACAAAACCAGTATCAAGCTCCCAGGATGATGATCATGTCACCAGCAGGCACTGGGAAAGTCCCAGACTGGGACCTTCAGCAACAGACTGGAACTGGATTCTGGATCTGGATTCAGGAATGCGCAGATCAGGATCAAAGGCAAACAAACAGACAGAGTCCTCCTCAGGTACTGGTGACTGAAGAAAAAGGGCTGACCCTTTGATCCCTCAGCTGTTATACTGAGCATGAGGCAGATGGGATGGAATACCCTGCTGGTCAACTTTGGGTCACCTGTCCTGTCCACTCGTCCCCACAGGTGTGACCCCTCTACGCTTTTCCGATTCTGGCCCTCCGATGGGGCAAATAACAAAGTTAGCTGGCCTTGGGTGTTATAGCAATAAGTATAAGCAAGAGCCTCTCTGCATACCATGCCTTGGTATGAATTATAAACATGAGGTCTTATCACTCTGGAAGCGGACTACTGTCTGAAAAATCATAGAATCATAGAATAGTTTAGGTTGGAAGGGACCTTGAAGATCATCGAGTTCCAACCCCCCTGCCATAGGCAGGGACACCTTCCACTAGACCAGGATGCTCAAAGCCCCATCCAGCCTGGCCTTAAACACCTCCAGGGATCGAGCTTCCACAACTTCCCTGGGCAACCTGTTTGATTAGATTGATATCTAATCTAGATCTAACTTCTTCCAGTTTGAAGCCATTTCCCCTTGTTCTATCAAATACACTGTTAATTTCAGAGAGTTCAGTTGGTTAGAAAAAGCTTAACTGAAAAGTAAAATTACTGAAAAGAAAATTGTTTCTATTTTACCTCAAACCAGGACACAAAGCCTCAAGTTTTCAAGCTTTCAGTGTGCTTACTTACACTCTGCCTGAAACACCTTTATGTTTGGATTTCATATTGATGTAACCAACTCTAGTGATGTGCCATTCAGCATGGGGTAATAGATCTGCACTCATAACTAGCAGGGCAAAAGAAACTTCCTGCCCCTATGCATTTCCCTTGAAATTAGCAAACTCCCACAGAACTACTAGAGGAAAATGAGAAATGAGCAAGCAAGGATTGTGTTCTGCACTGCTGAAAGAGACAACTGAATGTAGATGGAGCAGCTTATTGTCCCTCAGGCTTTAGCAGAAGACTAACTTGCCAACCCAGCTGAGAGCTTTATTTGGAACTGCCAGGCAGGAATACTGCTTATTTTAAGCAGTCATGGAGAGTTTCTTGGCTGACTGTCAAGAATCTATGGCAACTGGCTAAGGCTGCACCTGCACCTGTGCAAGGACTATCATTCATTATTCTGAAAGACTTGCAAAGAATTTCTTTTGGCTGAGAGCAAGAATAAGCTGCTATGTAGTGTGCATGTGAATCTTTGCAGGGGACCCCTTCTGGTATTGCAGTCCTTTCTGGAAACCAGAGAACAAGCTGGTACCTCAAGTAGTCTTGTACTCTTTAAAATCACATTATGGCAGAGCCCAAAGTACCAACTAAGATCACTTTTTGTTGACACGGGTAAGAAATGGTGGAAATATGTATAGATGGAGTAAGAAGGTCTTGCGTGGAATTGGAAAAGTAGTGGTACTAACTGCAGATGCGTAACAGAGAGCTGTGTTGATTTTGTTTAACCTCTGATAAAACTTGTGCAGGAATAGTTACCATGGCAACAAGGTCCAAATCAGGCTAGTATGAACTAAAGGCTGAGATAACAGAATCCCATTTTTAGCACTCCAAAAGGGAGAAAATCACTGATGATCACACCAAAGATGGAACAATACAATTTCAAGCTTCATAATATGCTAGTAGGTCAACAGCTGAAAGTAAAGCATGCCAGCAAGAAGACCATTTCATGAGCACACTCCCCCCCCTCCCCCCCAATTACAAATCAATAAGAATTTAGTGTGACGTAAAATATCAAAACACAAAAGTGAGAATGCTGGCTGTCTCTATCTTGTGTGTGCTTAGGAACTCCATCTTTTTTGCACCTTTAGGAAGTTTGCAGACGACACCAAGCTGGGTGGAAATGTTGATCTGCCTGAGGGAGGGAGGCCATGCAGAGGGATTTAAGACAGACTAGATCCATGGGCCAAGGCAAACTGTATGAGTTTCAATAAGGCCAAATGCCAGGTCTTACACTTTGGCCACAACAACCCTCGCCAACGCTACAGACTTGGGCAGGAGTGGATGGAAAGCTACTCAGCAGAGAGGCATCTAGGGCTGTTGATTGATAGGCTGCTGAACATGAACCAGCAGTCTTGGCCCAGGTGGCCAAGAAGGCCAACGGCATCCTGGCCTGTATCAGGAATAGTGTGGCCAGTAGGACCAGGGAGGTGATTTTAGCCCTGTACTCGGCACTGGTGAAGCCACATCTTGAGTACTGTGTTCAGTTTTGGGCCCCTCACCACAAGAAGGACATTGAGGCTCTGGAGCATGTGCAAAGAAGGGCGACGAAACTGGTGAGGGGTCTGGAGCACATGTCTTATGAGGAGTGGCTGAGGGAACTGGGGTTGTTTAGCCTGGAGAAAAGGAGGCTCAGGGAAGACCTTATTGCTCTCTACAACTATCTGAAAGGAGGTTGCAGAGAGGTGGGAGTTGACTTGTTCTGCCAAGTAACAGGTGATAGAACAAGAGGAAATGGCTTCAAGTTGCGCGCCAAGGGAAGTTTAGATTGGATATTAGGAAGAATTTCTTTACTGAAAGGGTCATCAGGCATTGGAACACGTTATCCAGGGCAGTGGTTGAGTCCCCATCCCTGGAGGTATTTAAAGGTGGTGTAGATACAGCGCTTAGGGACATGCTTTAGTGGTGGGCTTGTCAGTGTTAGGTTAATGATTGGACCAGATGATCTTACAGGTCTTTTCCAATCTAGGAGATTCTGTGATTCTGTGATTCTACTCTAGTCCTTCTGAGGCACTCTGCAGGATCGTCCCCAAATATTTATCATTGTAGATTAACTGTGCTGGATCAAAATATGATGCCACTCCCTCCTATATATAAAGTGTTGAAATCCATAGAATAAGACTTTACAAGCCAGTAATAACCTCTAATACTTTACAACCTCATACAGGATGTAGGTCACAGAAGAGTGACATTGAAGGTCTATGACTATCAGGTGTCTGCTGCATCTACGGCAACGTATAGAGAATCTGAACAGGGATCAGAGAGGGGTAGTAAGCCAGTGGCCAAAGGTATACTTAGTTCTTGGCAAAGAAATCTTACTATTGCACCTTCTTGTCAGATGGACTTCCAATGTACCACACTTGTGTCTAACTCAGACATTACCAGATACTATACAGTCATTACCAGTACTAAGGAGCTTGTTGCCAATCTTGTCGCTTCTTCCCCAATGGTGCAAGTTTGTTTTGGTTTTTTTTTCAAAGGTAAAACTGTGGGAAATTATATTCTTTCAAAAGTAATGCAAATAAAGGTCTCCAAGAGGATCTTCAGTGTAATCTACTGGGCAAGAACCATAAAAGCCTAGGTGTCTTGGTACCACATTGACACCTGAGAAGCCTATTTGTAATTCTGCAGCAGGCACAACATGAAAGATCACTTCAATCTTGTCTAGGTGGCAGCATATGTTTTCTCATAAGAAATGTGAAGGTTATTCAGGCAAAGCGCCTCTGTCAACAGATTCTTTGTGAAGAGCAGATTGAATATTTCATGGGGACATTTTCCTGACAGATTTGTTGTCAGTCTTGGCTTCCTGCCCTGAAGACGCTTCTTTGATCGAACGGCAATGTCATTGTTCTGAGTAGCCACAGTCTGGATTAAAGTCTTCCTTCTTTGAGCATTATACCTGCTATATACGTTTAAAGTGTTCCCATTTATTATCAGCTACTCTGCAACTCTAAAATTGGTATTATGCTGCATTTAGTTTTGGGGTTTAACTGTGAAGTGTGGAAGACAGGCATATCAGAAACAGTAATTTGTCAGACAAACCATTGGACCATAGAAGTGTAATGTTATTCAAGGAATTGTGCTTTTCCTACATAAAAATGAAAATCCCGAGAGTATCAGATTACCTGTCTTCATGACTGTTGCTGTCTGACCACAGCTACTATCTACAATTCCTGATATTTAGCAGTACCGAATACTGGTGACATAGTTTAATATTTCACTGAATTTTCCTTCATTAGGATTACTCCCAAAAGCCTCTAAGGTGAATGTATGCACAGAAAATGTTGCCTGAACTCTTGCCAGGACAACTATTTACACATTACTATATGAATCAAAATCTGACTATGGTGAACCTACTGTGTCCTGAAAACAAAATATTTTAATTCCAGGGAGAAACACTACCTACCATCAAGTTCAATGAAGCACTTTGCTGAGGAAATAAAACCAATGCTGCTAATAAATAATCCGATAGACTAGCCTCTCTAAACAGTTTAAAATATGGTATCTCAGAAAATGGATATTATTTAAGAGATAATACACATATATGTATGTATATCTCAAAGGCAATAAGGTAGCTTAGTGTTTAAACAGCTCTGCGCTGACGGGGTGAAGTGATGGAAGGGTTCAACTGATATCTTCTAGTCAGATATAATCATATAGGGCACAATGCACAGCTGCTCAGCTGGATTCTCAAGAGCTGTTACAGTAACAGCCAACATGGGACCCTAACGTACCCTGCATTACCAAGTGAAATACCAATGAATAATGAAGCAGTGCTGTCTAATGTAAGAAATGAAGTTAATTACCTTTCTCTATTTCACTTTGAAAGGACAATTTCCGTCTTCGTAGTTTGCAGTTATCTCCATCCGTATCATTAGTAGTTTGTGATCTTATTACGAGGTCAGACTTGATTAATGAAATATGAAACATAATGACAGATTAGTCCCATCTAAAGAGAGCAGGTTTTCAATAGGTGATTGACTGTTAATCATGTTCAAGCTCTAAGAAAGGCAGTATTATACAAATCAGTCTGCATCGACCTCTCCATCCCCAGCTAATGGTATTGCTCAATGCTGACATTAAAAAGTTCATGCAGATTGAGCAAAACCAACAATATCACCACCTGATGGTGAAACAAAAGTATCCTGATAATAAGCTTACACGGAAAGACACGTGTTCATGTGTTAACAGCTTCCTGAACTTGCACAGGTGTGGTTTAAGTAATCTTAGAGCAATTAATGAAAAAAATTAAATAACCTTTAACAGAGAATGTATACTATTGCGAAAAGTAATGTGGTAACTAATTGTAATTAGATTTATATTTAACCACATGGTAATGATTATAAAGGTTACATTTTACAGCAGTAAATATAAGGCTGACAAACAGCAGACACTTTACCCCTCATTATTTTATCTTTCTATACCCTCCCTTCCTCTCTGTCGGATTCAATTCAGTCTCATTTCCATAGCAGAACACAATGTTTTCTTTTTCTATCCATCTTATAGATGGATGTGCTTTTTTGCCATAATAAATACAAGACGCATTTAACTCTTCTTTCTACTTATGTAAAATGGAGAAATTTACAAATAAGCAAATATAACACCAATTATGCTCTTTGTGTACATACCCATGGCATTGGCTTCAGCCTACTTCCCTTCCCTGTGCTACTGAGGTTTCCCATACCACTCAAGTAAGCAGATTTGCATGTGGGAGAAGGGCAGAGGGAAAGAAGTGGGAAGTGTTTACATCTTTCTCTATTCCCTTCATTGTAAACCTGGTGGGTAAGGTGCTTCAGTGGTGGCCCACTGGTAGAATAACTGCAGGAAGAAAAAGGCACTTTTACATAAATAGGACAGGAGCAAAAGTTGAGGCAGAAGCACCTATTATTCAGATAACAAATCTGGATCTGAGTGATGTTTTGAAGATCAGCATGTGCTCATCACTTCTTTTGGGGGATGATTTTCTGGATTGCAATAGACAGTGGAAAGCACGTGGAACTGCTAGAGAAAAGTGTGATTTTGCAAGCTCAGAGGCATGGGTGAGCCTGTCCTCCCTTCCCTGTCTCTGTGAAGTCTAGTAATTTTTTCTTAGTGGCTGGTACAGCAGTAAGAAGTAACAACTGGGAAATTTCTAAGGAATATGAACAGTGAGAACTTTCTTTGTGTATTCTACACCACAACACAGAAGGTGGAATTTTGTTTCAATTTTCTCAGACCTAAGGAAAAAATAATGATAAAACATTGATGGCACTGTAATTGCAGGAAATAATTGCTCAGACTAAAATCGTTAATGTGAATTTATCCTCAAGGAATTTTTCAAATATGTGGACTTTCAGTTTTAACTTAAATTTATCACTAGACTATAAATTCGTCATCTTGTATTTCACAAGTAATTAATAATGATGACCTTTTCAATAAATACAAAAGGATGACTTTTAAAATAAAGATCAGAATTGGTCTTTTATTTTCAGAACCACCTTTTATTAAAAAAAAAGCTCAGCATAAAAAGAAGTGACATTTTCTTGCCAGAAGTTATATGTGTTTTACTTTCTAAAACTAAAGATCCACATGTGATTAGCAAAAATATCCCTAACATTTACTGCCCAAAACTTAGTGTTCTTTGTCTCCTTGTTTCTCAGAAGACCTTTGAGGCCAAATTATGCTAGTTTCTTCTCACTGAACCCCTGTTTTTCCTTAAAAGTATAGTCTTAAACCACAAAATGGTAGTCTCTCAGAAACAATGAAATGTAAACTAGTCATTATGTGGGCAGTGTGGTCCGTGTTTGGTGGCCAGTGCTGGTGTACCCTGCAACTTTCTAGCGAAAACTTTAGTCCCAGTAGCCTGAGCTGGGCAATAGCCTTTCCCCTCTCCCCTGCTGGCCGAACCTGCCCTTTTTTTCCCAATTCAGAATGACCCCAGCAGTCTGAAATAAGGAAATGCTAGTAATTTGTCTGCTTTCCTGAAGATGCAATCTGTGCAAAAAGGGACACTTAGGACAGTCACTGTGAGAAAAAGAGACAAAGAAATCCCTGCAAATCTGAAGACTGAGTGAAATTTGAGAAGCCCTTGTATGCTTTTAGTCTCCTAGGAGGTAGGGTGCACTCCAAGATAAGAGAATTAATGATTCATGTTTGAAAGGCAATTAAATATTTTCTATTTTTAGACACAGAATGAATCCAGATAATCTGATTTATCTGTATTTTATGGCTGTACAATTATATTTAGTGTCAAAAGTTCCCCTTTTGGTGACCCAGGTTATAGTCATCTGAAAAAAACATATTTTCCATGGCTTTAACAAAACATCCAAAATCCCCCTGGCTGAAACTTTAATGCTATTTAAATATAGAATCAAATCCTGTTAGATTAGCATCATCTGAATCATTCATTGACTTCTGCTGAGTTTAACTGACTTCAGTAGGAGCAATCAGGTGAGTATATTTTTTTAAAATAGGATTTGGCCTCAGGCTTTTAGCTTTTAGCTTTGCTAACCTTGTTTTTTCAATTTCTATTTTCAAGTTTTGTTACTGTGGAGAAAATTTAGCCCAATATTAAGAAAAAAAATCACTTATTGTTTGTACCTTTGCAGTTTCATCTCTCAGATTAAAAGTCAGTTCTAGATTGGTGAGGAAGAGATCAGAAAATTCAGGGTACATATCCAAAACTTCTAGTAGATCTTCTCTCTGGATCTTATGTAAGTCACAGTAAGTTAAAGCTCTCACATCTGCATTTGACTTTCCTGGTTTTGCATAAAGATGTACCATCTCTCCAAAAATATCATTTTTCCCTGCAGAAAGAAAATTAGATGGAGATTATTATTTTAAACATGAGTAAACCATTACATTGAATGATGTATTTCTTTATGATAATGGTGGAGAACTCTTGATTTTATATGAAGTGATACAATCAGATTACCATTGCACATATGTTGTTATAAATCAAAAGTACTATTATTAAATATTAAAAGTAAAATTATTTAAATCTATGAAATTACATAGGCATATACTTGGACTAAATAAAAGGAAAATCTAGTTTCATCTAGTTTTTCTTCAGTTCCATCAAAACAGCATGACTAGAGCAGGTTTCTTTCTCCTTTCTTGTTAAAACATTATTTGCTGATTTAAATCATATTGTTATGATGACAAAATTGTAATTTCTGTTGTTTGGTAGAGTCGAGGACCTGTCTGGCCTGGAATCTCATTTTGTTAAGAATTACATGAAGAAACAGACCATCCTTGAAATATATTTAGTAGAAAATGACTTTTTATATTTTTCAGAGGGAATACGATACTTCTAAGATGCAGAAGTTGTTGTAAAGAACCTCTTTAAACATAGCTGCCTCTGTTTTGATTCTATTACAATTCTATTACAATTCTTTCAATCAATGTTGACGCATTCATGGTACCTGTTTGCTAAAATCGTAATCTGTGTTTAATTGCTCATTTTTCCCAATTCTGCACCTAACCTTCATCAATGCAGAGCAGCCACAGCTATAGACCCATGAGAATGTGCTCTAAACTAAGGGTTGCAGGACTTACCTGTAAACTAGAGACTAGGAGGGAACTAGGAAAACATTTGTGGAAAGGAATAGTGGTCATAGCAACTGAGAAAGATTGCCTGGTAAAAAAGAATACAGGGGTGATTTTGCCTCTCTGTTAAACATTTGTGGCTTTTATATTAGGTTACTACAAGTAGTTCTAGTTTCTTCCTTTTCTAAAAAGGAAGCTGAAAACTGTGCGAGCAGCTTTCAGCTGGGTGAGCTAAAAGATGCAAAAAATAATTTAAGGGCTGATTTACAGTGAGGATCTTAAAGAGCACAGTCATGACTTATCAACAGGAAGATTAAGAAGCAACCTGATTATATTGCATATATAGAATCACAGAATAGTTTAGGCTGCAAAGGACCTTAAAGATCATCTAGTTCCAACACACCCTGCCACGGGCAGGGACACCTCCCACTAGACCAGGTTGCTCAAAGCCCCATCCGACCTGGCCTTGAACACTTCCAGGGATGGGGCATCCACAATTTCCCTGGGCAACCTGTTCCAGTGTCTCACCACCCTCATAGTGAAAAATTTCTTCCTGATATCTACTCTAAATCTAGCCTCTTCCAGTTTGAAGCCATTACCCCTCATTTTATGCCCTTGTAAAAAGTCCCTGTCCAGCTTTCTTGTGGGCCCCCTTTAAGTACTGGAAGGCTGCCATAAGGTCTCCCCAGAATCTTCTCTTCCCCAGGCTGAACAATCCCAACTTTCTCTGTCTTCATAGCAGAGGTGCTCCAGCCCTCTGGTCATCTTCATGGCCCTCCTCTGAACCTGCTCCAATGTCCTTCTTGTGCTGAGGACTCCAAAGCTGGACGTAGTACTCCAGGTGGGGTCTCACCAGAGCAGAGTAGATGGGGAGAATGATTTCGCTTGACCTGCTGGCCACGGTCCTTTTGATGCAGCCCACGATCCGGTTGGCCTTCTGGGCTGCAAGCGCACATTGCCAGCTCATGTTGAGCTTCTCATCAACCAACACCCCTAAGTCCTTCTCCTCAGGGCTGTTCTCAATCCATTTGAAAAATTACTCTGTACTAAATGCCTCTAGAGTATAATAAGGAATGCCTAGCAAGAATGAATGGAAAGAAATTGAAGCAAGATAATGTTATACTGGAAATAAAGCACACATTTTTAACAATAAAAATGATTAACTATGGAAATAAACTGCCCAGAAAAGTGATTACTTTTTCATCTCGTTATGTCTTCAGATCGCAAGCCATTGTTTTTCTTTCATCGAACACAGTTCATTAGACACAACAGATATTTAAAGGTGTGAAATGTAACAGGGGTCAGTGATATAACAGAGGTTAGCCAATATAGTCTAATAGCCCTTCTGGCCTTGATGTTTATGAATGCAGAATATTCAAGGCATATAACACCTTCTCTGCAATATGACTATTGACAGGATTGCATTATTTTTGTATCTTCTCTGAAAAACTGAAAGAAGTGGTAGATTCTATGGTCGAGAGTGTCCCTTGGGAGGCAATTTTGAAGAGCAAAGGTGCCCAGGAAGGCTGGGCATACTTCAAGCAGGTGCTCTTAGAAGCACAGGAGAAGGCCATCCCCGTGTCTCGAAAAACAAGTAGACGGGGAAGAAGACCAGCCTGGCTAAATAGAGAACTTTGGCTGGACCTCAGGAAAAAAAGGAAAGTTTACATTCTCTGGAAAAGGGGGTTGGCAACTTATGAGGACTATCAAGATATAACAAAGCTATGTAGGGGGAAAATGAGAAGGGCCAAAGCTCAATCAGAACTCAGCTTGGCCACTGCAGTTAAAGACAATAAGAAGAGATTCTTTCAGTATATCAATAGAAAAAGGAAGACTAGGGAAAATGTAGGCCCACTGGTGAATGAGACAGGTGCCCTAGTGGTGGAAGACACAGAGAAGGCAGAGTTACTGAATGCCTTCTTTTCTTCGGTCTTCACTACTAAAGCTGTCCCTCATGAATCCCATACTCTGAAGGCAAAGGGGAAGGTCTGAAGAGAGGAAGATTTTCCCTCAGTTGAGGAGGACCAGGTCAGAGACCACTTGGCCAAGCTGGACATTCATAAGTCCATGGGCCCTGATGACATGCACCCGCAAGTGCTGAGAGAGCTGGTGGATGTTATTGCTAGACCACTCTCCATCATCTTTGAACGGTCATGGAGAACAGCAGAGGTGCCGGAGGACTGGAGGAAGGCTGACATCAGTCCAATCTTCAAAAAAGGCAAGAAGGAGGACCCAGGGAACTACAGACCGGTTAGTCTCATCTCTGTCCCTGGGAAGGTAATGGAGCAACTCATTCTGGATGTCATCTCCAAACATGTTGAGGAACAGGAATTGATTGCAAGTGGTCAACATGGATTTACCAAGGGTAAATCGTGCTTGACCAATCTGATAGCTTTCTATGATATTATAACTGGTTGGCTGGATGAGGGGAGAGTCATGGATGTCATCTACCTTGACTTTAGCAAGGCTTTTGACGCTATCTCCCATAACATCCTCATTAGGAAGCTGAGGAAGTATGGGCTAGACAAGGTGACAGTGAGGTGGATTGAGAGTTGGCTGCGGGACAAAACTCAGAGGGCTGTGATCAGCGGCACAGAGTCTAGTTGGAGGCCTGTAACCAGTGGTGTCCCCCAGGGGTCAATACTCAGTCCAATTTTGTTCAATATATTCATTAATGACCTGGATGAGGGGACAGAGTGTATCTTCAGCAAGTTTGCTGATGATACCAAACTGGGTGGGGTGGCTGACACCCCAGAGGGCCGTGCTGCCATCCAGTGTGACCTGGACAGGCTGGAGAGCTGGGCAGAGAAGAACCTAATGAGGTTCAACAAAAGCAAGTGCAAGGTCCTGCACCTGGGGAGGAAGAATGTAAAGCACCAATATAGGTTATGGGTGGACCTGCTGGGAAGTAGCTCGGAGGAGAAGGATCTGGGGGTCGTGGTAGACAGTAAATTATCCATGGCCCAGCAATGTGCCCTTGTTGCCAAAAAGGCCAGTGGAATCCTGGGCTGCATAGGGAAGAGTGTGGCCAGTAGGTTGAGGGAGGTCATTCTGCCCCTCTACTCTGCACTGGTGAGGCCACAACTGGAATACTGTGTCCAGTTTTGGGCTCCCCAGTTCAAGAGGGACAGGGAACTGCTGGAGCGAGTCCAGCGAAGGGCAACTAAGATGATTAAGGAGCATCTGCCTTATGAGGAAAGGCTGAGAGAGCTGGGACTCTTTAGCCTGGAGAAGAGAAGGCTGAGGGGAGACCTTATTATGGCGTACAAGTATCTAAAGGGTGGGTTGAAGGAGGATGGAGCCAGGCTCTTGTCAATGGTTCCCAGTGACAGGACCAGGGGCAATGGGCACAAGTTAGAACATAGGAAGTTCCGTTCAAATACACAGAAACACTTCTTTACGGTGAGGGTGACAGAGCACTGGCACAGGCTGCCCAGGGAGATTGTGGAGTCCCCTTCCCTGGAGATTTTCAAGACCCGCCTGGATGCAGTCCTGAGTGATGTGCTCTAGGCAATGCTGCTTTAGCAGGGGAGTTGGACTAGATGATCTCTAGAGGTCCCTTCCAACTCTGAAAACTCCGTGATTCCGTAATTCTACAAGGTCCACAGCCATTGTATTTTTGAAGGATTTGGCACAGAATTACTGTTGTCAGGTCAGTGCTGATCAGACCTTACTCAGCAGCATCAAAGAGTGCTGAAAAGTTGAGGGGATCTGGGGGACAAACCCAACATTTCTCAGAACTCTGATTTCTGTGATGAAGTTGCAATACTTGTTAAGGGTGGACATGTTACCTCTGTTGGACTGAAGTCTTTTCAACCCCAGAGGACAAAACATTGAGTGTTTTTTATGTCCATCTCTGTGTGTAGGTTTTTCAGAAAGAGGAATTAACTAAAAATGTTTGGCTAAGTATTGATAATTGTTAGGTTTCTGTGTGATTTCATTGCACAGCAATTTTCATTTGTATCATCCATTTTTTTTAGCAGATTCTTCAAGATATCACAGACTCATTGTTTGGAGCCAGCTATCAGGTAGGCTCTACCCTCATCGATTGTGCAACAGATATGGGCCCACAGAGCAGTTCCTTCCAGCTGCAGTCGTGCACAACTGTCTCTCTTTCTGTCTGGACCACTGTTCCCTGGGAGAGCGGGACTCCAAACTGTGGTCCGGGCGTGAGGAGCTGTAGGATGGAAGAGATATAGTGGTATCACCCTGCAAATACCTGGGTTTCTGTTGCACTGTGAGAGCACAGGGATCTGATATGAATAACATGCAAAACTCAACCACTTTGGTCCAGGAAGAAATTAATGAGTTCATAAACTTGTCAGTTTTTCTGGACTGTGGATCCTCTCGCATGCCTCCAGGGAAACCTGCATGCTCAATTACCTCTCTGAAATGCCTGTATGCCAACACATGCAGCATGGGGAATAAAGAGGAAGAACTAGAGATCCGTGTGTGGTCACAGGACCATGATCTCATTGCAATTACAGAGACACAGTGGGATAGCTCGCATGACTGGAATGCTGTCATGGATGGCTATGTACATTTTAGGAAAGACAGGGTAGCGGGGCGAGGTGGTGGAGTTATTCTCTACGTAAGAGAGCAGCTGTAACATATCGAGCTTTGCCTAGGGGTGGATAAAGAACATGTTGAGAGCTTATGGGTAAGAATTAAGCGGCAGGCTAATATGGGTGACACTGTTGTGGGTGTTTACTACAGACCACCGGATCAGGAAGAGGAAGTCATTGAGGCCTTCTACAGACAGCTGAAAGTGGCCTCATGATCATAGGCCCTTATTCTTGTGGGGGACTTCAACCACCCTGATATTTGCTGCAAAGGCAACCCAGCCAGACACGCACAGTCCAGGAGGTTTCTGCAGAGCATTGATGATAACTTTTTGACCCAGGTGGTGGAGGAACCAACAAGGAGATGTGTTCTGCTGGATGAACAAAGAAGGACTAGTTAGGGATGTGAAGGCTGGGGGCAGCCTTGGCTGCAGTGACCACGAGATGGAGGAGTTCAGGATCCTGTGTGGAAGAAGCAGGGCAAAAAGTAGAATTACAGCCCTGGACTTCAGGAGAGCTGACTTTGGCCTCTTCAAAGAACTACTTGGAGGAATCCCGTGGGTTAAGGCTCTAGAAGGCTCTAGAAGGTGCAAGAGAGCTGGTTAATATTCAAGTACCACTTCCTCCAAGCTCAAGATCAGTGCATCCCTATGAGTAAGAAATCAGGCCAAGGAGGCGGGAGACCTGCATGGGTGAGCAAGGAGCTTCTGAAAAGACTCAAATGGAAGAAGGAAGTTTACTAAATGTGGAAAAAGGGACTGGCCACTTGGGAGGATATAGGAATGTTGTCAGAGTATGCAGGGATACAACGAGGAAGGCTAAGGCCCACTTGGAATTAAACCTGGCAAGAGATGTCAAGGGCAATAAGAAGGGCTTCTTCAAGTACATCAGTAGCAAAAGAAAGGCTAGGGAAAATGTGGGCCCACTGCTGAATGCGGTAGGTGCCGTGGTGATGGAGGATACAGAGAAGGCGGAGTTACCGAATGGCTTCTGTACTTCAGTCTTTACTGCTAGAGGCCAGCCCTCAGGAATCCCAGACCCTGGAGGTAAAAGAAAAAGTCTGGATAAATGAAGACTTTCCCTTGGTTGAGGAGGATTGGGTTAGAGATCATTTAGGCAAACTTGACAGCCACCAATCCACGAGCCCTGATAGGATGCACCCACGAGTGCCGAGGGAGCTGGCAGATGTTATTGCTAAGTCACTCTCCATCATCTTTGAAAGGTCCTGGAGAACAGGAGAGGTGCCTGAGGACTGGAGGAACACCAGTGTCATGTCAGTCTTCAAAAAGGGCAAGAAGGAGGACCCGGGAAACTACAGGACAGTCAGCCTCACCTCCATCTCTGGAAAGGTGATGGAACAGCTCATTCTGGATGTCATCTCTAAGCATGTGGAGGATTCATGAAGGGGAAATCATGCTTGACCAATCTGATAGCCTTCTATGATGGCATGACTGGCTGTGTAGATGAGGGAAATTGGTGGATGTTGTCTACCTCAACTTCAGCAAGGCTTTTGACACTGTCTCCCATAACATCCTCATAGATAAGCTTAGAAGTGTGTGTTAGATGAGTGGTTAGTGAGGTGGATTGAGAACTAGCTGAATGGCAGAGCTCAGAGGGTTGTGATCAGCGGCACAGAGTCTAGTTGGAGGGCTGTAACTAGCAGTGTTCCCCAGGGGTCAGTACTGGGTCCAGTCTTGTTCAACATATTCATCAACGACCTGGATGAGGGGACAGAGTGTACCCTCAGCGAGTTTGCTGATGACACAAAACTGGGAGGAGTGGCTAACACACCAGAAGGCTGTGCCGCCATACAGCGATACCTGGACAGGCTGGAAAGTTGGGCAGAGAGGAACCTAATGAAGTTCAACAAGGGCAAGTGTAGGATCCTGCACCAAGGGAGGAATAACCCCACGCACCAGTCCAGGTTAGGTGTTGACCTGCTGGAAAGCAGCTCTGTGGAGAGAGACCTGGTAGTCCTGGTGGATAACAAATTGACCATGACTCAGCAATGTGCCCTTGTGGCCAAGAAGGCCAAAGGTATCCTGGGGTGTGTTAAAAAGGGTGTGGCCATCAGGTTGAGGGAGGTTTTCCTCCCCCTCTACTCTGCCCTGGTAGGGCCACATCTGGAGTACTGTGTCCAGTTCTGAGCTCCCCAGTTCAAGAAAGACAAGGAACTACTGGATAGAGTCCAGCGGAATGCTCCGAAGATGATCAGGGAACTGGAACAACCCTCCTATGAGGAAAGGCTGAGAGACCTGGATCTGTTTAGCCTTGAGAAGACTGAGAGGGAATCTCATCAGTGCTTATAACTATCTAAAGGATATGTGTCAAGAGGATGGGGCCAGACTCTTTTCAGTGGTGCCCAGTGACAGGACAAGGGGAAATAGGCACAAACTAGAAGACAAGAAATTCCATCTAAACATGAGGAAAAACTTATTTGCTTTGAGTGTGACAGAGCACTGGACCAGGCTGCCCAGAGAGGCTGTGGAGTCTCTTTCTCTGGAGATGTTCAAAACCCGCATGGATGCGTTCCTGTCCAACCTGCTCTAGGTGAGCCTGCTTTGGCAGGGGGGTTGGGCTGGATGATCTCTGAAGGTCTCGTCCAACCCTCACCATTCTGTGATTCTGTGATTCTGTGATTCTGTGATTCTGTGATTCTGTGAGTGCTATAGAAGTTTACAAGTTTTTGATGTAAGAGATGAAATCCTTGATGAACCACGCTGTTCATCATCAGGGGAAGACACTCACATGGGTAAGTAAAAACCTCACAGTGTTATACTTGCATGCTCCCTATTTTGCTTGTGTCTAAAGCTTGCCTGGCTGATGAGGTGCAACAGCATGAGATGACAAATTACCTTGATAACACTATGTAAACCTAGGGAAGGATTGCTGTAGGCACACCTTTGTACTTCTGCTCACATATCCACCCTGAAAAGTACTAGCAGAATAATCAGTCAGAAGTGGATTAATAGCACATATTGCTAACAGTCCACATTTTGCTTCAGCTACTTATCTGGCTCTAAGTTCCTACAGTGGATTATACAGAACACATGAATGATGTTGCAGCTGGTGTAGGTGGCCGTAAAGCAAAATCCTTACTCATCTGTGCAATTATTCTTTGCGTTCCTATTACCTGATACTACATTGGAGGAACAAATCGGTAGTCTTGTTTACATACGGTTTCAGTTATTTTACTTTTAAAATTGCTGTAACTAAAGAAGTCTTACTGGTTGCACAGAAAAGCCATCACCAGCTGCAGGTGAGCTTCCAACTCGACTGAACATTGCTCTGAGCCATCTTCATTGGGAAAGAAAACAAGTAGCTCCCCATGCTATACAGACAAGAACGTGTTAATAAGAAATATAGAGGAAACACTGGTGTCATTACAGTTAAGTATCAATATAGATCAGATTAATGTGTTATTCTTTTCCTTTTCTATATGCTCAGTGCACAGAAGCAGTCATTTCTGAAAACTGCTGGAAGACATTTTGAATGCCTGAAGTAGATATGTGTTTTTCTCCAGTTAGCATATAGGGGGTTTACGTGCCTCAGTATCCTCATACCCTGTTTAAGAAAAGAGCATTCTTGACTTTGGTTCTTGTGGCATAATCAGAACTGGAGTAATTTGATATCTGCTTGCATCAGGTTGCAGCTTACTGCTTACCTGGGGAAAAATCTGACTCACTCCTGCTCTTATATTTAAGATATCCAAGGAAGTGGGCTCTCTGGTGCACATGAATTATTGCAGTAACGAAGACTTTGCGCCTTAAAAAAATTATTTCTCTGCTTGATTTTAAATAACAGTGAATAAAACATTTACAAATTTCCTTCCCCAGGAACAACAATGGATATTTCTTTTCAATCCCCTGACTCTTTTAATATGCCTTGTAGTAATCTACTTACCAAGAATGGCTACAACAATGTCACTCTTAAGGATTTCAATGGACCCTCTTGACACAAAGTAAAGAGCAGTGAGAACATCTCCACAGTGCACTAAAGTGTCTCCAGGAGGTGCATGCGTTGTCTTAAATTTCATAGCCAAAGCTCGAAGACAGCCTTTACTGGCACCCTGGAAAGCTTTGCAATTCTGAAGCAAATTTTGGTTGAGGTGAAGACAAATGTCAGCTTGTAAGCATTCTGGAAACCCCTTCAGGACCTGGAAAGACAAGCATAAGGATTTCATGTGAATGCTATGAAAGTTGCTTTATATAATTTTTATGTTTTCTTCCTGGACAGAAAGAAAAAAGTGATATACAAATAGAGGTGGCCCTAACAGCTTAGAGTGTATTACAATTCAACAAGTGCATAGTTTAATCTATACTTCAAAGCTTATAAAATGTGAATACTAATGCATATACTAACGTGTGTAGTGGTTACAAAATTCTTTCATTGCAAGAAATAGTGTCAAGGTATATGATTGAATATACTGCAGTAAAATAACAAATAAGACAGATAAAGGGAGAGTCTTGACTGAATTTCACCTATTTGGACTAATATGTCTATTTCCTTTTCATCAATTATAAAAGGACTACATTTAACATGAGAGATTTTTGCTGAAATAACCATCACGTTTGTAAAATGAGAGCTATCTGAACAAGATCAGATATTTTTCGGAGAGAGGGCACTCTGAAACAATGATATGCAGATTTACATAGGCAGATGATTAGTTCAGCAAACCACAGGGCTAGTTGCTATGGTCCTTGCTCATCTCTTACTCAGAACAATGGGAGTTTGCCTAATGTGGAATCATGGGATTCCTCTTGGGTACCATGGCAACATGTTCATTTTGTTTAGGACTAAAAAAGTGATCTACTTACAACGTGGTCAATATGTGTGAGCTTTTCTAAATTGCCTAGGATCATGTTACCTCTGATTCTTTTAGAATCAATAAACATTTCTGCTACTGGCTTCTATGTGAGTACTGTCCACCTTGTGACTGTGACCACTGTGTTAAGGAACGGGCCTGACACATTATTGTGCACCACCATTTCTTTCTGTTAAATCCTGTTATCTGCTGTCAATGATGTTAATGGCTCATATGCTTTCCTTGGGACCAGCTCTATCTGTTGCATATTTCTAAGGACAGAACATGAACTGATGCTACCAGTCCTATGAATATGTGAACAGGATGTGTCCTTTTGTTATTAGAGCTGTCTATTAATTCATTCCTGTTTATATTCTGCACTGTTTTTTTCTCCTGCACAAAAAAAAAATCAAACCAGAATGCATTCACTTGTTGCTATATTAATCCTTACTTCAGCACAATAAAGGTCTGTGCACTCATTCTTATTGCATAAAGATATTTGTAACTCACATCCCTTGCTAATGGCGAAGATGAACACATTTCTGATATGAGGCTTCTGTCCACACAAGCCAAGCTATGATTTACAAATGAAATATTAGTACCTTTAACTGAGTTGAAATGTTTCTATGATTGCTAATGGAAATCAATGCTGTGAAATAACAAACAGAATGTTTTAAAACACATATATACAAAAATTTTATGAGCTATAGGGCATTACCACATGAAATTTATACATCCTCAGAAAAAGCCAGCATTCAACAACAATAAGCAAAAGAAAACATGATAATGAAAAGCTTCTGTGGTGCCACTGTTTTCAATATCTGTCACACCACTAGAAAGAGCTTAGTATGCAATTACTCTTCTTATTTTAATGTAATTATACTAATATAAAAATACTGTGGGTTGTAGAAACTTATTTACTGAATGATACTGAGAAACTGGTAGCCAAATACACCTTGTCAATGATACAGACGGAGAAAAATTGCAGGTGTTTATTTTGAAATTCTTCTCTAGTCATTTGAGTAAAAAAGACCTATTCTGAATTAATTCTTTTGCTATACATCTACCTGAATATAATTTAGAAAAGCTCCATTTTTTATAGGATGCAAAATAGGAAATATATTTTCAGTTCAGAGGTACTTACAGGAAAAGCTATTTGTATTGTTAGGAAGTGAGGAGCACAGCCTTAGGATAAATTGTATTCATTTTTCACATCAGCTTCTGTTTATCTCATTTATCAAGGGATTGTACTTTACCATTAAGCAAAAACCATGCAGACCATGTGTGTTGGTTTATATTTCTGAAGATACTTTGGGTATTTCTTTAAAGAAAGAATTATTTTGATAATTAATTTATATGTAACATGAAACTGTTCTAAAATCATTGCATATTAGTTAATAATTATTTATATGCCAATAACATCTGAAAGATACTAGCCTCTTTTCAAATATCTGTGATTAAAAAATCCCTGCCCCATGGAGCTTACACTCTAAAATATTTGTTGTACATCAGAGAGGAAGGACACTTACTCTTTAATACCACAATTGTCAAATGTCTAGAAGGAAGACCGATGCCCAAATAATATTGACTTCCAATGGAGTTTTGGAGTTAAATCCATTAACACAAGTTTAGAAATACAAGAAAGAAGCTGATTTGAAGATAAATTTGTTAAAACATTATATACTACAATACTAAAATGAGCTTACCATATCGCGCACATTGTATGTAGTGAGGTATTTAATCCAAGTCCAGTAGGTGACACTGTACAGAATTTGATGTTTCCAAACTAAGTTTTATGTTGAGCAATACAGATATCTTGCCAACCCAAGCCTCCACGTACATTCCTAATATTCAGATTTGCATTACTTTGAGAAAATATTTCTTATTCATCAATTTTTAGCTCGTATTAATACAGAAGTATCTGATTCTCACAGATATCTTTGGTTGTCTTTGTAGAGCCGGAAAAGTTGTATTGAAATTAAGTTCTTATAATGTGGCAATCAACAGCAATACATTATGTGTACACATACTGACAACTCTAAATGTTAGAAAATCATCCATGCAGTCTTCAAAATCATAAGATTAGCTTAAAAATAACAAAACTCTAAATATTGCATTTCACTTCTTTTCATTTGTTGTGAACTTTTGGAATCTTTAAACACATTTAAGTCACACTTCAACGTGACAAGAAAAGTTTAAAATACACTTTTCTAAACAACTAAAAGCAACATAATCTTGAAATTATATGAATGCAGGACTAGGTAATGAAAAAATAAAACCATTTTCAAAATAAAATTTCGAAAATGATAAAGCTAGAATTGATCTTTAAATTGCATTATTCTCAATGACAAATCCAAAATTAAGAAATCATTTGAATACAGGTTTGGGTTTCAATCGCTCCATTCTTTCCTGACATGTTTCTATTATTACACTCAATATCTCCTCAATGGTGATTCCACTGGGCCCTGGTGAGAAAAATCTTGGCTTCTCATGGCAAGAATCATGTTTAGAATCAGAACTCATGCATAATTCAAGAGATACAAATCTTCTAAAAACACATTTAACAAGATATACAATCAGCCTCAACCAACTCCCCTCAAAAAAAAAAAAAAAAAGAAAAGGAAAACCAGTTATGATGCCGTGACCATAGGCTCCAGTTGTCTCTCATTGATAGTTATCAAGTCCAAATTCAGTCATCTCTTCCTGTCTGGAATAAAACTTTTTCCATGTCAAATAATGTTGGTTTAGCTACTTGACATGCTTAGAGAGGAGGAAAGTGTCATTCAGAAAGAAGTAAAATATTTTGTGTGGAATAAGTGATTGAAGTTTAGTGAGGATAGCAGGGACATGATTCATATTGCCTTCAAGAATGTGGTCTTTTATAAGTGGAGAGGGAGTCCAGCTTCATTAACTTCTCTTTTTCAAGATGACAACAAGATATCACTTATATATGTATCAGACTTCTATGTGCCCTAAGCTCAGACAACTAGCAAATGTTTGGGGCAAAGATAACTTTGTTTTGGTTGGATAAATGATAAGATTTATGACAATTTTTAGGTTTTCTATCCTCGATTCTGGAATGGGTATTGACATCTGTCCCACAGAAAATATTTAGAAAGCATCCAAGCCAAAACAAATCAGGATATTAGCTGCAATAATTCTCATTAAACATGGAAATGTCACATTCTATATCAACAGAAGCACAGAATGGTTGAGGTTGGAAGGGACCTCTGGAGGTCATCTCGTCCAACCTCCCTGCACAAGCAGGGCTACCTAGAGCTGGTAGCCCAGGATGATGTCCAGATGGCTTTTGAATACCTCCAAGGATGGAGATTCTACAACCTCTCTGGGCAACTTGTGCCACTGCTCAGTCATCCTCACAGTAAAAGTGTTTCCTGATTTTTGGACGGAACATCCTGTTTCAGTTTGTGCCCATTGCCTCTGGTTCTGTCACTGGGCATCACTGAAAAGAGCATGGTTCCATCTTCTTTACACCCTCCCTTCACGTATTTGTTCACATCGATGAGATCACCCATGAATGAGCCTTCACTTCTCCAATCTGAACAGTCCCAGCTCTCTCAGCCTTTCCTAATATAAGAGATCCTCCAGTCCCTGCAGTCTGACAGTCAAAGATATTCCTTTAATTTTGCACATAATCTTCCATCATACATTTTTTCCTGTTGAAATATAGGTGGGTCAAACATTCAATGCCAGGCAGCAGCTGAAGAGAGAACAAGAGGGCTCTTGTATGTTGTGGGTCTGTTTGGGGTATGTTGAAACTCATTTTGACTAAGACTTTCTTGTCCTAGAATCAGTCACACTTATTTTTGAGTGGCAAGTACGCAGCATATAGAGGGAAAGATAAAGGTAGACTCTCAAGTTCATCTGGCAATTTAAGCTGGCATAAACTGAAAGAGGAATTCTGGTCTTTCCCCACATTATGTTTATTCCTGCTCCGTGTTGATCTCTCCTTGTGAAATGGTTTGAGAAATTGATCCATGCAAAAACTAACCCAGCAAAAAAATTGAGCAGCTGAAGGTACAAAGAGGCAGGAATAAATATACTTTGTGTCATAGACTACACATACTTAATGTCTATTTGGGTCTCATGTGCATATCTCAGGATATGTTGGCATTGGCATCACTAAATGCTGAATAAAATTCTTGAAGAATTTGAATAATAAATTTTGAAGTAAGTATAGGGAGCAAACACCATGCCTTGGAGGGTTCACTTTAGTGGAGATTTATATTAAAAATTAACATTTTGTCTGTTTTTGTTCCATAAGAATGAGTGAAATTAACTCACGCTAATTCATATATCTGGTGAAATAACCTATGTCTTTATCTTTTATCTTTCTGCCACCTAATTTTAGCACTAATCTGAGACTCTCTAGCTGCACAGATCACGCTGCATAGATTTTGAATTAGGATCTCTGTCCCCAAGTGGTTGTTCCCTCTGATGGAAAGAGTAGGGTGGGATTTAGTTTTGTCACAAACATTTGACTCTCAGATTTTAATAACAACTTCATCTAGGCTAAGCGTTTCTGTAATTCAACCTAGTTCTGTTTCTAGAAAGAATTTACAACTTACCATTTCTGTGATAGTTAATTACAGAAATTAACTCTTTCTATAAGCTGAAGGCCAAAGCATTTCCAAGGGCTTTTGCCATTTAGAAAAGAATGAACAAGGTCACAGGTGGCGATAATTCTGCTCCAACAGCTCTTGGGCTCCACATAGAATAAGGATTATTTTCGACATTTTCTCTTCTTTATACAGAAAAATATTGCAGAGTCAGATTATCTTTTTTATTATTTTTTTTTTTTGCAGGATATGAAGGAGTTCCTTACAACAGTTGAGACAGAAGTGAAGCAGTGTGTGATGATGAGCTAATTCGCCTTTCAATGAGATTTGAAGTCTGACAACC
Source organism: Vanellus vanellus (assembly GCF_965231255.1). Taxonomy (NCBI): domain Eukaryota; kingdom Metazoa; phylum Chordata; class Aves; order Charadriiformes; family Charadriidae; genus Vanellus; species Vanellus vanellus. Next base: position 20,129,393 of record NC_138910.1, read on the forward strand.
TTATCAAGTATTAGGATCTTTTGCTTTTAGTCATTGGCATGACACAGATTTGCGTGACATTTTTATGTTGAAATTACTGGAGCTGCAGTGCATCATTCTTCATCTATAATGTTGCAGCTTCTGAGCACATCTGAAAGGTGATCTCTGAGATAAGATATATTGCTGGGTAAGAGGACAGAGAATTATTTCCGTTTCTTAGACTGTTGACTCCCTCATCAACAAAAAGTTTAAGGTCTGTAGAAGCTGGAAGCTGACCAGATTCATGTCTTTCCAAAAATACAATGATAGTTGGAAAATTGTTAATTGCTCTTCTTTTTGAGTTGTTAGACCACAAAATATAATGCAGTGAGAAACTGATAAAGGATCACTTTGCAAATAGATTGACATTTTTGAACGTTTTTTTTCTTCCTGTGAGATCTTCTTTTCTGTACCTCGATTCAATGTAGGCATTCATGTTTTTTAAGTAGTCTTGTTATAGAAAATGAAAGAACAGCTTTACAGCTAATCATATCTGAGGTACTTTCTGATAGGTTTATATGTCTTATGATTTCCATTATGACATATACACAAATAGCAGTACTACTTTCCATCATGATTGCATATTCCCTCTATTTAACCAATTACTACTCGTTTTTGTTCCAAACACTTCTAATTTGGATTACCCTTCTGATGGTATAAGTAACTCCTCCTTCCTATTTTTTAAATTTGAATTTACTGTTCTAATTCTCTGGTTCAAAGGTATTACTGGCAATAGTTCTATTGGTAGAATTGTTTATGTCATAGGACGTGATCACAGCGGGAGGAAAAGCATGTCACCCAGTGACCAGTGGCAAATTTCTCACAAAAAAAGCCTTACCAAAGCAACGGTAAACCTGCCCTTTATTTGATACAGTAGCATTGCTGGTTCTGAACCTTCAAGTTAGGTGTGTGCTCTGCTGTACTTGCATGATCACTGTGGCCAAGATAACTTATCAGAAGTGTAAAATCGACCATTTGCTTGCATGCTTGCAGGAGAAGGTTCCATAAATTTATACATAAAAAATCTAACTTGCTCTCTCCTTTCATGGTATGGGGTAAAACCCAAAATAGAAAGGCATCTGCCCCACATCCAAAATTTCAATTAACGAATGTGTACATTTGGCTGAACACTTTCCAAACCTTGTCCCACTTATTTACCTCTTTGAACTCTTTTTAAAGGTAAAATAAACCAGTAAAGCTATTCAGATGCACAGAAGATCCATGGAAAGAAGGGGAGGAGGATTGTAAAAACATGCATAACTTAAAAAAGGATCTCAAACACTAAATATGTTGTCTTTTTAGAGTAAGCATCACAGGCATGCTATTATCAGTCCTGGACTGATAACATCGGAATGAAGGGAGGAAAAGAAGGCAAAGAGAGTTTAGGAAAAACAGAACAGGATAGTTTAAAAAATAAAAATAATATCTTTGAATCTTTGGGACTGGTGTCATCTTTCATGAAACAATATACATTGTAAATAATTTTTTTCGTATTTTAACTTTGCCAGCGTGTACCAGAGGGATATGACTTAAATTACGCTTATTCTATGGACTCAAGATTTTTATCCAGATTAAAATAAATCCCAAATCCTGTTTATCCAGTCCATGCATACTTATGCGGAATTGTTTTTATCAAAGTACATTATGCAATGAAGCATAATCAGAGATGTAGAAATGAAGCAGAGGGGAACAAATAAACAAATAAACAATGTTATCAGTATATTTCACCTGCAGATCTTTAAAGCTAATTTTAAGTTTAGCCATTTCAAATAAGCATAAAGTATTATCTTCTGGTTTTCAATTTAAAATGTAGGATTTTATTTAGGAAATGAAGTTTATTTAGTCCTAGTGCAGTATGATTCCTGAGATTAAAAGTTGGTGTTTTTTTTTCACTTTTTCTGAATTCTTAAGTTTATTACTGATGATAATTAAAAGCATCTTTTGAAGCATATTCTCTAATATTATTTATATATATATATGAGTATGTGTGTGTATACATTGCATGTACATATATATATATATGAAATGTAAATCATTCATGCATTTCATCTTTCAAAAGAGAAAGTGGACTGAGTTTTTGAATTTTATTCAGTCTTCAGTCATGAAATGAAAGAGAAAGACATCATTGGATCAAATTCTGCCTTCAGATATTTGCAAAAAACTCCCAGTAAATATTGATAGGAGTCAAACACATTTGTCTGAAGACAGTATTATCCCTTTGGTGTGTAAATGCAAATACTTCATGCAAAATTAAGTTAATAACACATGCAAGTCCATCTCATATGCACATGGCTTATAGCCAAGAAAACTTCATTGGTGCTTGTGCTAACATGCATATATGGTTTGAACTGAGAGCATTCACGCAAAGGAAAATGCAGAATGATCAGCATGGCAACTTTGTCCGAGTGACATTCCTACAGAGCAACTATCTAATGCAAACCGATATGCACATGACCTTTTTTGGGCAGAGAAGCATGATTTGAGTTGTGGGGTAAAACAGTGATTAATAAATGTGGTTAGATTAGCGTTTTTTAATGTCTAATTTTTAGTAACCATTTTGCCCCACATCTGATTCTACTTTGATTATTTCCTTTTGCTATCTACCCCTTCATCATGCAAAAAGTTACAATTAAAATTATAAAGCATCGAACAAGCTCTAAACCCGACAGATAACATGGATATTCTCCACACTTTATACTGCAATTAAATTTGATATAAATACCTCCTGCTCTTACCAGTGGGTGGTGTTATTCCATGTATTTAGGTATGAAGCAGACAGGAAAGAGATAAATCTTTCATAAGTACAACATAAATCACACAATTCTTATATTATCCTTGCACTAAGTGTAATATATTCAAACTCACTTTTTAAGAAAATTAATCGCCTGCCGTAAAACTTGAGGGACAGAATTGTGATCAGAATAAGAAATAAAAGGTAACAAAACAAGATACTAAACTTGATTTTTTTTTCACGTTTTATTTAAAACAAAGCCTCCATACTGCCTCACAATCATATTGCAGAATATGCTTAATCCATTTAGTTAGCGTTTCACATTAATGACAAATCCAAGACTAATTCCAGTGCACCAATTCCTGCATTATGCAAATTTTAACCTGACAACATCCAGATTTAGTTACTATTTCACGTGAAACAGGTGTTCTTAATACATCCATTAGTGGTTATGAATTAGTTAAGGCATACGTGATTTTGTAATATCTTCAGAAATAATTCAATGAGCTACTTTAGGCTTAGACTGCACCCACCTGCAGCTTAAAGGCCTGATCCTGCAAAGTTCTGAATACCCCACAACCCCATTGCCATCAGAGGGAATTAGGCCATTCAGTGCCATGCAGGATGAAGCTGCTGATGCTGCCTTCCACTGCAGTAATCACCAGCAGAGGTTTATACAAGTATCCTTGTCCTGCACTGGGCATAATATCCCTCTGGAGGGGACACTCATGGAAGTGGGAGGTGAAGCCAATATTTAATTTGCTGTCTTAATTTCAAGATCTGCTTTACTTAATGGTAATCATAAAGTCAAGCTGTCAGTGATTCAGCTTTATAAAAGCTTTTAATCAAGACCACTGTTTCTTCTTACTACATGAAAGTGTATCACTCTCACAGTCATTCACAAACCTATGTATAGATACCACATGGAAGCTGTTTGAATTTATGTCAAAATTTTGGAGGTTGATTTATCATTAAATTGTTACAAAACTGTATGGATTTTCTTGGTTTTCCCAGCTTTATGGAGAGCTCTGCAAAGTCTCTAATCTATAACTCAGAATAGCTCCGGAAAGTATCCCTCTAGAGAAACAAAGTCACAGATCTTTAAGATGCACAATGCTCTCAGTGTCTTCAAACCTATGTCAACTTTTCAGAAAAAAGTGTTGCTGCCTCCAGAAAATAAGCCAGAAATATAGATGCTTACTTTTGCTCATTAGCAGACTGCTATTCCCTTTTAGCTGGCCACATAATACACTATTATATAAGGAGCATTTATAGTTTTTTTTTATCAAGAACAGAAAATATGGGTGTTGTACCATGCCACTTACTAGAAATGAGATTCTGTGGATTGCTAAATGGTTAATAGTACTATGTTGACTTTCAGTGCAGAATTACGTGGTTATGAATGCAAGAAAACTACTGGTCAGACTATCACATGATTAGAATTTTTCACTCTGAAAAGAGCAGCTGATTCATCTGCCTGCTCCTCACTTCCACCCATCCCCAGTGTACCTGTTCTAGATTACACGATAGGATTTTGAAAAAGAATTGATCTCCACAGGTTTTATAGAAAAGTAACTCAGTAGATACCAACAAAGGTACTCTTGTTTGAAATGGGAGTGGAAAATTCGGCCAAAGTATAAACAAAATTCTGGAACAGCTATGCCTGAAATAAGAAACCTATGGGGTTTTTTTCTTCTCTTAACCGTAGAATAGTCAACTGCAATAGTCAACTGTTCTCAAGCATTCCAGTGAGAGTTCAGATTTCTGATATAGCTTGTAATAATCTAGGCAGTTAAATGTTTGGATGCCAAACTTGTAATGATTTTGTTTTCAATAATTTCTATATATACACCTTCTTATGCTTTTACTTTTACAGCTCATAAATAATGAAGACTTACAATCTCTAAATTCTCATGCATTTATCTATTCCTCAGCATCCATGCCTGAAAAACAGAACAACATACCATGTTCATGTCAATGCCATTGGTGTATGTCCACGCATGCTGGAAGTATTCCTCAAGTCGCTGCCGCAGCGGGTTAGGGATTTGATGAAAGCGTATAAACTCCTTTACTCGCAGCATCTGCATGTGATACCGTGCAGTTCCCGAGTAGAGTCTTTGGATTATTGCAGATACATTTCCAAAAATGCTAGCATACATTAATGCTGGATTAAATAAAAACAAAACTTACTTAAGTCATATCATTGGGTTTTGCAGATGATGCAACAATTCTTATAATGTACTTTGTGTGTAAAACAGCTCAGATGAGACTAGCAACACTTTCAGAGATGTGGAATTGGTTTACCTGAAGCTTTTTATTGACTTGATTGTATCAGTACTAACTCAGTTAGCAGATGAGGCTTAAATATTAAATTGTAATCAAGTTGGTAATATTTATCTTTGGAGATTTGTAGTCCTGAACTTAGTGTTATAAGATAGGCTTATCTAATTTTATGGACTTTGGTATAGCTAAGAACTAGGAACTAAGCTGAAGTACAACTTAACAAACGTCAGAGTTAAGAAGGTACACATACATTTATATGTTCAGGTTTAAATCAGCAAACAAAATATAATTATGATTATCCAAAATGATGGGCTATAGTTTCCTAAATCCACTCAAAACTCAGTTTCCTACCCTATACAGGATTTGCTTACAGACACCGATACACAACACAAAGCTTCTGACATTTTGGATGACAGATTTTGAGTAGTCAAACAACGTGACTACTTCCTGACATTGCATGAGTCACAACATATTTTCGCATATAACATTGCTTTCGCTGGGAATTTGCCCTTCCGACTGCATGCTTATAATCTTATTAGATTAGACTGTTAAGTCATTCGCTCAAACACTGAGAAAAAAAGAAAAAAATTAATAAGATAAAACTACTTACAGCCAATCAACATGACACAGATGGAAAAGATTTTCTCTGAGTTCGTGTTTGGAGACACATTTCCAAATCCTACACTTGTCAGACTGCTGAAGGTAAAATAAAGTGCTGTAACATATTTGTCCTTGATGGATGGTCCAGAGCTTGCATCACTCTTATTATAATGCTTTCCTAATTGTTCTCCTAAAGAATCCAGCCATCCAATCTTGTGAGCCAAGTAAGGTCTTTCTACATTTCCAATGGCATACCAAATGCAAGCAAGCCAGTGTGCAATTAGTGCAAATATGCACATAAGGAGCATCAGAACTGCAGCACCATATTCTGAATATCTGTCCAGTTTCCGTGCTACCCTCACCAAACGCAGCAGTCTAGCTGTCTTCAGAAGACCTATTAATGTTGTTGTCTGTGAAGACAAGATAGAAATTGATTTTCTCTGTTAGCAAATGTATTCTCATGAATAGTCAGCATGAATAAACCAGTGTAAATTCCATTATTTCAGGGAATCAGCAAAACCAGTCGATTAACCCATTTTAGTGTAATGTTAATTTCATTTTCTTTAAACTATCAACTTTATTATAAAAACAATGAAGAAAACAACAAGAAACGCACATTTATATTAAGATATATTGTAGATGTCATCTGCTGAATACTCTTCATTTTAAATATTATTCTTGATCTGGACTCTTCAATCCACCCTAGTGGACTTAAATGATCCATTAGATTTGTGATGTTTTGGCATGATAAAGTGCGTAAGTTATTGGAACTACTCATAATTATATGACTGGCCTCATATGTAATAAGCATTTATGATGTCTGATAAAAGCTGTGTGACTATATTTGATCCTAACTTAGAGACTCCTTGCAATGCTCTGGCACACATGTTCTAGAAGAGAGAAGCAATAGGGCAGAAATGTCCCAAAGAGTATCTTATTCTGAAAATATTTTTCCTGGTTTTAATGGTCAGAACACTCTATAGGGGTAAAACAAGATGAACCACTGTGAACAGAAAATCATGGAAAAGTTACTGTTGCCAGACTCTAGATTAGTCTTATTTTTGCATCCTTCATCCTGAAGCTTGCAGGTGTAGTGGTAGAAGCCACTAATAAAAGTCCTATACCATTAAGATAAATATGGGTCAGTTATAAACCAGGAACATAGTCCAAGTTTTTAGTGCAGATCTGCACTACAATTCATTGCAGTCTCTTTGAGGCTCTGATATTTTTAAAGGAATCTAAAGTTTATTAATGTAAATTTACAATTTTCGATCAGTAAATTATTTTCATGCTTTTTAATTCCTTGAAAAAAAGACCAACAATATTGACAATATTGCAAATAGTAACAACTCGATTTCAAAAAGAACTCAGCTACCTTTTTCCCTCCATTAAGTCTGAACATATATTAAAATACTCAGTAAATGGCAAGACTGAATAAGATTTTAATAATTTTTTTCTTCCTTTTTTTTAACATGTTTGTATATTACATAACACTTAACTGGAAGTTTTCTGAGCCTTACAAAACACTATGATGGTAGTATATGTCACATTAAAGCTTTCTTTCAACACGTACTGGACTAGTTTTGTTGTATTAGATCCTTGCATTTACCATGTTTCTGAGTAGAATCCAAAAGCCCTTGGGAAAAAAAAAAGAGGCTTTCTTGGCTGCATTTTTCAGTGGGCAGGTCAATATATTGTTCATATTTTCTGAGTAATTGAGCAAGACGGTAGTGTAGGGTAACGCTGGGTAACACTCCTTCGTTCAACGTAACATCACAGAGAATAATTTCAGGGTGAATTTCTCATTGCTGCATAAAGAAGGCTGTTTCATTGACTGTGACCTCAACAGGCTGAAAAGCCTGTTCAAAAAGCTATGCCTAGGTTGACCTTCAGCATGTAAATATTGCCATTAGGTACAATTTTTTTGTAAGGTATATCAGGCTTAAATATTTATGACTCCTTAAGGAAAAGAGCAACCTTAAGAAAAGCCAACATTTGTTCTTAGTGGGGTGTTGGAACCATTCTATTACAGATGTAGTCATATCTCTGCACCGTGTAAAAGGCAACATATTCTTACAGTGCCCCTTAAATAGATCAGAAGATAGATTGTGAATCCAAAATATGTCAACGGTGTTCCACCCCATTCTTAAGATATGACTTGCCAATATAAGATAAGACTTGTTAATTCAGGAATTGGTACTGGGACTGGTGCTGGGTTTTTTCAGTAGCAACATTTACTGTGAGCCGGAAGCATGTAGGAATCTCATAGCTACTGAAACTGTGCATCTGGATTGGTAGAAGATGGGTACCGGATCATTTTCCCCCAGTACAGTACATTCAGTGCAAATAGTATTCCATTTATAAAATGCAATTAACTGTTTGCTTAAACTGGGATTCATTAGGACCATAGTACTTTCAGAATCTATGATCCTTACAATACATTGAAGATGTCTTTTTCAATTGGTAAGATTTATTAAAAAGGTAATACCCATTTTAAATAGATTCTGCCAAAACAGACATTCTATTTCCTCCAATTTACTTTTTCTTTGCAAATAAATAAAATTGTAGAGAAAAATAAAAAAGATCAGCTTTGATTTCCTCATTGCACTATTTATATATTCCAATCCACCAATTTAAAATTTTGTTAACCAGTATAGCCAATGTAATTTTAATATTTTTGCCTTGTTTGTTTATTGTGCTATTTGGCCTTTTAAAAAGTCTTTTGATTTTTTCTACCTATAGTACAGGAGTGACGCCTGGATTAAAAGTGTATTGGATTTTTTCTGTTTTTTTCTGTTTTAGTAATTGCACGAAAAATAAGCAATACATCATGCCTACAATGGTTCTTTCATGCCTACATGGTTCTTTTCGCAAGCTAAGTAACCACACAGAAGACATCTTTAGTTGTTTTAGAATAATTGTTCAGTTCTCATAGTAAGAAGCTTGAGAAAGGTTAAATTTTGTCAATTATTTTCTCTCTGGAGGAAAAAAATGACCTTCTAAAAACAGGAGTTCATGGATACTAAGTTTTCTAAGTATAGGTCACTAAATTTATTTTACAAAATCTATGTATCCTTAAGTGTGATTAGTCTTCTTTTTTAACAGTCAGATTGGTTTATACTCCAATTTCTCAAGCCCTGATGCTGAAATGACTACAGCAGGGGGCTATTTTGATGGACAACAATTGATTACAGCATGATTTGAAAGAGGAGGGCATCAGTCTATCTGATTGCAGAGGGTATCACTCAGAAGTTATTATTGTATCAGACTAGAAGAGGGAGCTGGTATCACCTAATTAATTATCTGCATAAATGATATTCTGCTTGCAAAAAGTAATTTACGACTCATGACTTTCTCACTGGTGGCCAGATCCTTCCGTTTCCTCTAGATTTTTGTGGGTTTTTCTTTCTTTCTTCATAATATCCATTATTGTTAATGTATAAATCTATAACGTCATCTCTTATTTGTCTCTTTTTTAAACCAAATAACCCACTGATGTGTATGAGTAGCTCAAATTGTCTCTGCCAATGTGCATTAATGTGCACTTGCTTACACAGTAGTTTATCTGCTGTAGGGTCCTTTCCAGTTTCTTGGTGTTGTAAGGTCCTCAGTTTCTCAATGATTTCCTGTCACCTACATTTTATGTTAAAACCATCATCAATCTTCTACCATTTTTGCAGCCTGTAAATAAAACTATTAAATATGAGTACTATAGCATCAAGCATAGTTACCTCTTTTCTCTCTCTTGGAAAAATTTCTAATACATGCCAGAATTTGGCCTTTCAGTCTATGCTCCATTACCTTAATAGTCTCTTCTGAGCACTGTGTCATTGTTGAAAATCTTTATGCTGTATGCACCATGATACTGAAAATGTTAGTACAAGCAGCATTTAAAAAAAACATACTCCAACTAACGAAAACTTCTTATTTATATTAGGGCACTGGTACTTCAACTGCTGTTGATAAAGGACTGCCAAAAAGGCCTACGAATAACTGCCTGCTCAAGCAGTGCCGGGGTTCCTCTTTGCTTCATCTTGAAAAACAATTAAGGGAAGAAAAAAATTGATACTAAATGTTTCTCTGATATTAGCCAGCCACCTAAATAATTTCCAGAGATTCTACCCTAAAGCTGCACCATCCTGGACTGTATTCACTCCACAGAGTTGCTAATGCAAAGGCAGACTGCCTGTACGATCAGCTATGCAGTCTTCAGTGTAAAAGACTTGAAATTCATGGGAACAGGTTTTCCAAGTAAATTGCTAAACTAAGCACAGAAAACTATCTCTTCCTGAGGTGTTTTCTGAGCTTGATTTTCAAATATATTTTAATTTAGAAGGTAAAGTACTGATTCTATTAGTGGAGATGCAATCAGGTCTATGAGGTTTCACCTCCAATTGCAGAAATGTGGGATTCTTCTTTTCAGTTTGCTTTAACAGATACACTGTGTAACGGAGTGAAGGGAAGACCTCAAAACAAAGACAAGAACAAGAATACTTTGATTTATATGTCTTCATTTTAGCCAAAACCCATCTATTTTCTTGTTTTGTTACTATGAGTAGAAAACACATTCACTCTTACATTTTGTGAGTATGCTGCATATATACATCACAATGTATTTATTTTTATTTTCTAAGGCAGCATTTTTCCTGTTGACAGGCTATTTAATTACGTTCCGTAAAATAGCTCTGATCACTATTATTTGTACAAATAGCAAAATCAAAAACTTTCATGTCTTTCTGCATATTTCAGCTAAGTGTTCTCTCTGGCCTCAATTTAATAAAATTGTAAATATGAACATTTTCTTGCTGAAGCTGTTTGTATGTTTTTTTGCCGCAGGTTCTAGATGAAAGAGAAGAAACTAGTTATCTATATATCCATGTGATTTTTCCCTACAACATACCTGTCTTTGAAGTGAAAAGCTGATCAATTATTTTAAATGTATATATCTAAAAATATCTAGTAGTTTTAAGCAGCTTTCTGCTTGTAGAGACACATGTGTGTGTCCTTTAAGGAGCTGTGCCACTGCAACTTTTATTTGTTTAAAATCCAACACAGACTCCTCAGCTGAGCAGAATGATTAAAAATATACTATCAAAAGAACAGAAAGTAAAAAATCTATCTACTCATTATTTTTACCTTCTCAGGTATCAGGGATGCCACTTAACATTTACAACACATGCACGAAAAAAAAAAAAGAGAACAGTTTACTGCTAGCCATAATCATTTTGCGTTGAGTCTGCTTAAACAGAAAAAAATAATTTAAAATTATATTAGTTCCCTATTTTAGAAATTGGAAAGTTAACTGTCTTACTCTGTTGCTTTCTTATGGTTGACAAAGTATGGCTCAAAGCGAAACATTCAGATAGTGCTGCCTGTGGTATTTGGATTATTACCTCTTGTCCTTTCTAGACTCGGTTTGTTATCAAGGTGTTTTAAAGCTGGGTGAGCACACACAGAGCTCTCTTTGGAGCTTATGTTGCTTAGTAAAAAGAGTATTCAATACAATTGTTCGTAGGGGATCTTATTTGAAGAATCTCCAGAAAACAAAAAAGAGCTATTTCATTAAAATGATAGTACTTATGACTGAAAAAAATCTATTAGACAAAAAATGCTCAATTCTAACAGTTTTATGTTTGCTTCTTCTTGCTAAACTATCAAAAAGGGATCATTTGGAGAATATTATAGATAGCAATGTAGGAAGCAAACCTGCAGTAAGTAGCAGCTTAGAAAAATTGATTGACATATTCAATACCACGAATGAGAGAGAGAAGTCATGATGGCATGGTGAACTGGTCATAAACTGTGTAGTTTCATTGCTGCTTTGCTAAACACACTGTTTTTTCCAGATAGTGAAACTGTTCAATTACCTGGTTTTGAGAGAATAAAGAATTAATCTACATGTATCTGCAATACTTAAAACATCATTACATTGTCCAATAATTTCTGTTCTAAGTTCAATGTTTTTGTATTTTTCTACTCACCTGCCAAAATGCACTTGCTTGCTACTAATCTGTAACATTATCTTATGTTAAAGTTATCCCTTTATCATCACTTTAGCACCTGGCACTTCACTCTTAAGGACATCTGTAATGGGGGAGGTGGAAGAATGATGTTCAGGGTTAAAAACCTCAAAGGAATGCCACATGGAGAGCAACACAAAGGAATTGCAGCCACTCCAGCCAGTAAATTAGCTTCAGCTTCAACAGGGTCCCAACTTAAATGCCTCTTTGCAAATGCACATAGCATAAGTAACAAAGAAGAGGAGATAGAGATGTGCACACGTGTCCAGGGCTATGATCTCATTGACATCACTGAGATGTGGTGGGATGGCTCCCATGACTGGAGTGTTGGAATGGAAGGACACAGGCTTTTTGGGAAGGACAGGCAGTAGAAATGAGGAGGGGGTGTTACCCTCTACATCAATGACCATCTGTAGTACATGGAGCTCCTCCTGGGGATGGATGAAGAGCCGACAGAGAGCTTAAGGGTTGGGACTAAAGGAAACACAGAGGCAGGTGACATTCTACTGGGGGTCTGCTATAGGCCAGCTGACCAGGATGATCAAGCAGATGAGGCCTTCTACAGACAGATAGGAGCAGCCTTCTGTTCACAGGCCCTGGTCCTCATGGGGGACTTCGAGATCTGTCGGAAGGACAACACAGTAGGGCACAAGCAATCCAGGAAGTTCTTAAAATGCATTGATGGTAACTTCCTTCTCTGAGTGGTAGAGGAGCCAACAAGGAGAGGAGCTATATTGGACCTTGTCCTTACCAACAAGGAGGGGCTAGTGGGGAATGTCAAGCTCAAGGGTCACCTTGGCTGCAGAGATCATGAAATGATATAGTTCAAGATCCTTAGGGCAGTGAAGGGGGTGCATAGCAAGCTCGCCACCCTGGACTTCATGAGAGCAGACTTTGGCCTCTTGAGGGATCTGCTTGGTAAGGTACAATGGGATAAAGCACTGGAGGGGAGAGGGACTCAGGGAAGCTGGTTAGTATTAAAGGACCACCTCCTCCAAGCTCAGAAGCAATACATTCCAGAAATGAAAAAGTCAGGCAAAAAAGCCAGGAGGCCTGTATGGATGAAGAAGGAGCTCCTGGACATAATCAAAAGCAATAAGGAGGCCTACAGAGGGTGGAAGCAAAGACAGGTAGCCTGGGAGGAATACAGAGAAACTGTCCAAGCAGCCAGGGATCATGTTTGGAAAGCTAAAGCCCAGATAGAATTAAAACTGGCCAGGGACATCAAGTGCAACAATAAAAACTTCTGTAAGTATGTCAGTGATAAAAGGAAGACTAGGGAGGATGTGGGCCCTCTCCAGAAGAAAATAGGACACCTGTTCACCTGGGATATGGCGAAGACTGAGTTGACTTCTTTGCCTCAGTCTTCACTGCCCAAGTCATAGAAGGCAAAGGCAGGGACTGTGAGAATGAACAACCATCCACAATGGGCAACATGGATGTTGGGATTGAGTGCACCCTCAGCAAGTTGACGACTGCTGTGCACCCACAGCAAGTTGCTGTGTGGTGCAGTAGACACACTGGAGAGGAGGGGTGCCATCCAGAGGGACCTTGGCAGGCTTGAGAGGTGGGCCCATGCCAACCTCATGAAGTTCAACAAGGCCAAGTGCAAGGTCCTGCACATGGGTCAGGGCAAACCCAAGCACAAACACAGGCTGGGCAGAGAATGGATTGAGAACAGCCCTGAGGAGAAGGACTTGGGGGGTTGATGGATGAGAAGCTCAACACGACCTGGCAATCTGTGCTTGCAGCTCAGAAGGCCAATTGCATCCTGGGATGCCTCAAAAGGACCGTGGCCAGCAGGTCAAGGGAACTCATTCTCTCCATCTACTCCACTCCAGTGACACCCCATCTGGAGTACTGCGTCCAGCTTTGGAGTCCTCAGCATAAGAAGGACACAGACCTGTTGAAGCAGGTCCAGAGGAGTGACACAAAGATGATCAGAGGGCTGGAGCACCTCTGATGTGAAGACAGACTGAGAGAGTAGGGGTTGTTCAGTCTGGAGAAGAGAAGGCTCCGGGGACACCTTATAGCAGCCTTCCAGTACTTAAATGGGGCCTACAGGAAAGCTGGAGAGGGACTTTTTACAAGGACATGTAGCAATAGGACAAGGGGTAATGGCTTCAAACTGGAAGAGGGTAGATTTACAGTAGGTATCAGAAAGAAATTTTTCATTATGAGGGTGGTGAGGCACTGGAACAGGTTGCCCAGGGAAGCTGTGGATGCCCCACCCCTGGAAGTGTTCAAGGCCAGGTTGGTTGGGGCTTTGAGCATCCTGGTCTAGTGGGAGGTGTCCCTGCCCATGGCAGGGTGTGTTGGAACTAGATGATCTTTAAGGTCCCTTCCAACTCTAACCATTCCATGATTCTATGAATAAATCCAAAGAGCACTCCTTCAATCAACTTTGGAATCGGTCGCCATTGTAACACTTGATGTTCCACACTTCCAGTCACTGAACGTAATTTTTGGCAGTGATGAGTGCTCAGTGATCAGAAAGGGTTGCAGACCACACCTGAAGTGGAATGATGTGGTCCAAGGTAGAAGTAATGCCATTGTCAGGATGTTTGTCTTTCATGTGTCTGTGCTATCAAAACCACGGAAAAAAATCTGCAGAAAGACTGAGGCATACCACAGATGATAAATGCAAAAAGTTATCAAAGTTTCTCTTAAATCTCTGAACTTTTTAGTCACCTCCAGAACAGAAAAGTTCTATTGTGGTAGGAGAACTATTAACATGTTCCCTCTGTCCTTTATGTTAGCATCTGTCTTCTTATTGCATTGCCTTAACAAAATTTACTTCTACTGCATGATATTACCTACATGTTTCTCCAGATTCATCATTTACCTTGAGTGTGTACACTCATGTTCAAATTATTAGGAATATCACTATTGATTAGGAACGTTAGTATTGATTTCTCTGACTGCTGAATTAGACCACATTATAATGATTTTTCAGAAGCACAGGAGACAGGAAAACATTCTCATTATATAAAATTTAAGAAAATGAGTTTAAGAAAAGCATGAATGTTAGTCATCCTACTTCTGAAATTTTTAAGACTGAATATGCTCACAAGACGCTCAAGGTGCACGTAGGTATGTGCCAGTTTTATACCGACCCTTAAAGGCATACTTAATTAAATTTACATGTAATTTGTGAGGATAGCTAGGGTATGCTCAGAATTCAGATCAGGTTTTTGGGGTAGACATAAAAATATTTGCTGTCACAGCAAATGACTTTCATAAAAAGGAATTCATTTTAAAATGAAAATGTTTTTGCATTCTCTGCATTGTGACATGGAGGCATACAGTCAGATCAGTAAGTTTTCATGCTAAAGGTTGCTGATTAATTTGTAGTCCTCACCTTTCTCTTCTCAATTAATGAGATGCGCATATGGTCAACAAAACTGTCTGTTTCCCTTATGTCAATATGTGCAAAATGGTATTTTTAAGAAATGGATATGTGTCCTTTAAAAAGTGAAGGGATCATATTTTGCTTGGTTTGCTGCTTTTTTTTTTAACTGCTGTATTCTATGCATCACAAAAAATCCCAATTCTCTACTTGTCAGTTCACTTTTCATCAAAAAATATAACTTTAGCCCTTCTTAAATTAAATAAAATTCTTTGGAAGGAGGCAGAACTGGGTCAGGCATCCAGAACATAGCGTATGTTTTATACTCCTTTGGGCAATTTTTGTATGCATATATTGAACACTTTTTTAACCTATTGTACAGATAGGGTGAGGACATTAGTCATGCTGCAAGGTTAACCCCATATAATATTTTTTTCTTTCTTTTGGTAGTCCAGATTCTTGATAAAATAGACAACAGCCTAATGTTTTTAACTGGTGTAGTTCATACAACAACTAATCCATTTTACACTGAGTAAGCATCTGATCTAAAGATTTTGAACAGAGAAAATTTATTTTAATGCTTTAACGCCAACACAACATTTATATGCATTATGAGCAGTTTTTACAAAGCAAGCAGCAAATCAAAGGAACAGTTCTTAAATAAAAGCATTTGAACCAGTCCTTCATACATGATATATTTATTTTATTATTTGTAAAGACTATCAAATATGGTATAATTGAAAAATACTAGCTGAATTTTTCAACTTGTTCTACTGTCAGTGAAAGCTAATATTCGACATTATTCTACTAAGGAAGATTTAATTTTAGTTTAACTTTCAAAAATGGGGTGGAACTACTAAACAGCCTATTAACTGACAAGCAAAAAATATATTAGGATATACAGATTACTGTAGTAAAGTCAAAACTTAATATTTAAGATTTCTTAATCATTTAAGCTTACCTCTTCAGAGCCAGAGCCAAAAATCAGCAGGTCAAAAGGTATTGCAGCAACCATGTCAATTAGGAACCAGCCTTTGAAGTAGTGAATTGCTATTTTTGCTGGGTCACTTACCACTTCTTCATTCTGGTTTACATATGTTGTTCTGAAGTTTATTAGAATGTCAATGATAAACATAATATCCACAATTAAGTCTACAACATTCAGTGGGCTGCAAGAATATCCACACTCTCTCCTCTTCCGTTCCTCGCTATCATTCAGAAGGAAGGCAGCAGAGTAAGGGGTGAATATGGCGGTGTATATTACCAGCAACAAAATGAGCCAGTCCCACACGGCTTTGAAAGGACTATAGTGCAATATAGTAAACTTGTTGATGCGAGGTGTCTGGAGTTTATATTCTGGTAGGACATCAGCCCCTAAGGATAGAACCTAGAATAAGAAATATACCATGTCAATAATCAGGCAGTGTATCTATTCCTACTTTCAGTACACTTAGCAAATACAGAATAAACTTAAAAAGTCCTTTATTGTAATTTTGAGGATTAAGCTTCAATTACTTGGTGTTTTGGCAAACTAAACTTCTGCAAAATCCATGATGTCTGCCAGGTCCCATAAATTCATTGACAATTTTACACAGTAGTTTGACTCTTGTTTCCTGTAGCAACCATTAAATGGCATATCTGGTCCATAAAATCTGCATAATTAAGCATGTCATCAAATTCATTTATCCACCACATGGTAACCTTGCCAGCCTCTTCATGGCCAGTGAACAACTTTTCTTGCAGTGACAGTGTTTTTCTCCCAAAGCAAATCTATTATCATTGGCTTAAATTCACTACAAAAGAGTCTACTCTCATTAGAAAACAAGGCAACAAGAAATAAAAAAGTTACAGAAAGACCTGTGAGTATCTGTCCTGGTTTGAGGTAAAACAGAACCAATTTTCTTTTCAGCAATTTTATTTTTCAGTTAAGTGTCTTCTAAGTAACAAACTCTGAAATTAATGGCATATTTTTTGGATAGTGTCTGCTTGTAGCAGATAACGTCTCATGTTATTAGCTATAGCTAATACCATGGAATGGTATGCAGAGAGGCTCTTGCTTATACTTACTGCTATAACGACCAAGGTCAGCTAACTTTGTTATGTACCAACTTGGAGGGTCAGAAGTGGACAAGCGCAAAGGGGTTGCACCTTGACAGCTCTCTCCACTTTGAGTTTTGTGGTGTGGAAAACTTTCATGCGTGGACAAATTTCACTGGGGCTATAGTTCTAGTACACATAAAGGCATGAAAAAGAAGAGTACCACATAAGTATTGCCTTTTGCTTCATTTCTATTTTTGCCTGAAGCTCGTTAACATTCCTTTAAAAGTATGGATTTGTTATCTGTCGGTGTTATCTAAGTTGGATTTCAATTTTATTTGGAAGGGATTATGTTTGTAAACACTGCTTGATTTGCTGGCTCTAGAAGCTGAAATGTTTGCTTTGTTGCAAAGAGCAAGCATAGTGTGGGTACCAGAAAAAAACAAACTTCCTTTGGCTGCTCCTCCAGTCTTACTGAACTCTGGAATTAAGGAACAAAACCTTTAAGGGTAACAACGTAAATTATGTTTTTGTCCCTATTCGATGCTTGGCATAGTTCTAGAGACTTAGCAATGATGTTAATTATTGCCTTCTGTGCTGCAAGTGCTCTCCAAATCCTATGGGACTCAGATCACCACTTCATTTTACACAGACCAATGAACAAACATCAGATGGTGACAACCTTCAGTTATTACCCATTTGGGCAAGTTACATAGTCAAGAAATCTTATACTCATTTTCCACCAGTTACTTCTACTTTTTTCTTATCCCCCTGCTAATTAAAAACAATGCTGTTTAGAAAATCAGATATTTCAAAAGTAATTTAAATGAATAATTATACTGAAATGAAATGATGACTGGAAGGAGGAATACCTTGTCTGCAAAACCATCCACTTTTATTTGCTTTTTGTTTAGCAGTTTGAGATTTGAGATTTCAGCTTGTTCAAGATTGAGGAATTTCATGCTCCTCAACGTAAACTTATATGATTATAAGGGTCAGCACACTCTTTTCTGTTTAACTTTTCAACAGCAAGTGTTGTATAAACCTTAGATCCTATCCTTAGTAATCTAAGTGGCACTTCTTATACAGTGAAGTTCTACTCTGAAAATGTTGTGAGAACACCAGGTTTAATAACCACTCTTCTTCTTTGAACTGTGAAGAAAGAAACGTTTAAGCCATCCAAAAGATTATATGGTACCTTCAAGCAACCATTAAGCACCATGCTGAGGTGATGGTAGAGGCTGTTCATCTATGTTTTATATTGTAACTAGGACTTGCACTTAACTAATGGTGCTAGCTATTTTTTTGTGCGTTAAACACACTAGCTGATAGCAAGTTGAAGCACAAGCATTGCTTAGTCTCTTAAGCAGTCTTAACACTTTCAGACCCCCACCTGGTGAGTTGACAAGAACGTTTTCCTAGTTATTTGGGAGCAGTGTGAGTATACGTGGCAAGGGAACTGCTTCTTATAAAATCTAAATCAGTGTTCTCCTGCTGGATTTTTAGACAATGAAGGAAATAGATTAGACAACAAGAAAAATAAAGTTTACTTCACATGTTCTTGCAGTTGCTTGAAAATTGCAGCCAGTGTGCTTCACTCCAGAGCAACACATAATGTAAATTGGACTTAATTCTCTGAAATCTGGCTCCTATTCTCATTTTGATTACATTTATTCCTAGGTTGCTTTAGACTGAGTTAGGTGAAATTGAAGAGTAAAAAACCAAACCCACCAATTGGGCAAAATGAGGGAACAGCAGTATAAAAGTGATCATAGTAGAAATGAATGCAGACGCACACAACAGGAAGAGGCTGATTGACGGTTGTGTTTCATATGCATAATATGATATAGAACTTTACATTTCTGCATTGCTTACGCACATGCAATGGGAAGTGAAAACAAACATTCATAATGTAACTATTTTTGTTTGCCGGATCAAGAGAAAGAAGATGAGACTTCGTTTCTCATATAAAAAATATAACAGTTGCACATGCATAAAAAAGAGAAAACACATTATTGGGTTTCATATTGGCAGTTTCAACATATTCACCTCAATTGAATATGAGGTGAATTTATCCTTTTGCTGTTGTGTGACATCTTTGCAATGCTTGGGTACTGGTGTTGGCGAGTCTTGGCCATCTTGGCTAGATGGAAGACGTCAGTGTACTTTGCAATCCACTCAAAAGACTCTCCACTCGCTTAAAATAGATGTTGACAAATTCACTGTTAGTGAAAAGAAATTTTATTAACTTATCTCTTCTGGACAGTGAAACTCTCCTGAGAGTTTGGATTGTAAAACAGGTGGCTTAGGGAATTAAATGTTTTTAAGAGTAAGGAGCAGCACTGGGACGAGACTCAAGTATTGCAGTGTTAAAAAGTCTCTGAACCTTGGGACATGACATGATGAGAAAGCCAAGCTTCCTTGCATCTTACTAAAGAGAAGACTATAATGCTAAGTAGCAAAAGTCATACTAGCTGCAAGGGTTTTCTCTTAAAAAAATTCAACCTTGATGAAATACCATCTCACACTAGTTTAGCTGGTGAAAGAAGGAATGTATTTAACTGATGTGTTTTACAAGCAATATTAGGTCATAAGTTTTATTCTATTTATAATGAGAAAATGTCAGTTAAGTAAACTGTATTGTATTTTGACTTTGAGTAAAGAACCCTGATCTAAAATTCAACTTTTCCTGTGTGTTTTTGTTTATCCCATTCACTGTTAAACCAGCGCTGCTGCAAGTTAGAAGACTTTTCATTCAAACACCTTTTTTGACTCTGAGAATCTTGCTTCAGGTGTTTTACACAGATAGGGCTGGTGAACATCTGTTGCTCTTTTTAGGTTCATGTGTTCGCTTTCTAAGATCACAAGTTCAAGGTGGCACTTATTATAGAAGGGCTGCAACCAGATATGCAGAAAAATATGGAGTGAGATCAAAGTAACCGTCTTAAATTCACACAGTTTTAGACAGATTTATCTTTCTGAAGTGTTTGGTAGCTTTTAGTTTCTCAAAGATAACAGTAGTTCACTGAAATGGAAAGAAAAGATATTTAAGAAGAATGAAAATTTATTAATGGCTGCTGTTCCGTTAAGCAAAAGGAGAAAGGAAGCGTATGTAACAGAGGAACTATCATGTGATAATTAATTTAAAAAAATAAAAAAGATGCAGTAAACCTTTATCACTTTAAACTGGGTTACAGTGTTTGTGGTACTATCATTTTTTTTTGTCAGTTCTAACATCTTTCCCCTCAAGAAAACCTGCCTGGTACTGGGTAAAATTTCTGCCCTGTGTTGTGTTCTAAGGACCTTGTTTTGCATACTGTTTCTTGGTGAAGTGTCAAGGAGCCAAACTGGGCTGATGTACTTTGTAGACATTGGCCACATGCTTCACTGGATTGCTGGTTTGTGTAGGGGACTCTTATTATAGGCTGTGCAGCACCACATGCAGTAACAGCATTTCACACTTCTTGGAGAAATACAAAGATTCTTCCCTGTACAATTTCTTTTATAAAAAGAATATGTAGGCAAAATGCTAGGCAAAAGGTTGGGTGATCTGGGAATTATATTCTGGTCTCTGCCATTGAGTTTGTCGGTGATCTTAGGCAAGCTGACATTTAACCTCTCTAATTTCTGCGAAGTAGAGAGAATAATATTTACCTACTAAACTGAAAGCATCTTGCAAAGGATAATGAGTAGATGGCATTCATAGAAGCTGTTATGCAGCAGCAATGAGTTATCATTCTTACTGCTCTAAATTTAGTTGATGCTTTTTATTTTTACGATTAATTCACACAAATATTTGTCCTCTTCTTTTAATTTTGAATGAATAACTTAGTGGGGACACTTTCCAGTTTATTTTTATTTCCTGCATGAAAACACTTAATTCTTGTTATGCAAACTGTACCGTTTCAAGAGACTCATATTGCTATGTTTCACATGTATATTCATAAATTTTGTTCTGAGGCATTTTCTATCTAAATTTATTAAAGAATGCATATGCATACAGTAAAAACCAAAGAACTAGAAATGAAGTAAAGAAGGATAATAGTGTATTAATAAATCATAACAGAAATGATAAATGATAAGCCATCTGTTATGAATACCACAGTGAATTGTTAAAGAAGTACTCCTGTCAAACCATGGCACGGAGTCACAGTATGGTTTCCTAGCTCTTCTAGCACTGCATGAGAGCAAGTCTGGAGTAGGGTTATTACATGCTGGAAAATGGCTCTTCAAGCAACTGTAGAGCTACGTAAAGCACATAAACATGGAGAACAACCAGAAAGCATGCCTGATGATTTCAAGAAACACTGAATTAATTCTGTGAATTAATTGTGACTGCATGGACCAGATGCTATAAAACAAGTTATTCAGAAAGCTTTTGAGTAACCTGGTCTAGTGGAAGGTGTGCCTGCCTATGGCAGGGGGGTTGGAACTATATGACCTTTAGGTCTCTTCCAACCCAAACCATTCTATGATTCTATGACCTTTTGCACTTTTGCTAAGAATTCACAATATTTTTGTGCTGCATATTTCCAAACAGACAGGAGACACACGATTAACATACACTCACACAAACAATATGTAGCATATTCACAATCTAGGTAGACCTTTCATCATGGACAGAACTAATGCACATCTGGAAAATTTGAACAAAGAGCAATGTTTACAGGTGGCAAAATAAGAGGTATAAGCGGTGGGGAGGAAACCCAGCAGTTGTAAGGTAGATGGATACCAAATATATCTATGCAAAAGGTAGATGTGCAAAGGTTGATGGGTGCAAAGCTTAATAAATTATCTTTTCAGAAAGGTACTTTCCTATGTCTCATGACAAAGTGCATCTCAAATGAGCCATATATTTAAATGTTGTAGTTATATTCAGCACTAAATATTCTTTTGTCACTGCTGCTTTTGCCACAGATGAATTAAAGTAAAGCTTGTACTTACAAGGTTAGCTCTTGTATAGCAGCTTTCATGTTAAGAGAATTTAATAAACATTTAATAAAGCTCAAACTATAAATATAGTCCCAAATTACTTGGGGACTTTAAAATAAACATTTATCTCACCCATAAAACATCTTGTATAAAACTATGGAAGATGCTACCAGTCCAGTCTTTGAAATATAATGTTAAAATGATTTATTTCTGGGAAATACTATATGACATGAAAAAATATTATTTTGCCAATATCTTGCTGGGCTCAGTCCAATGCTAGGCGCACAGCCCTGACAGATGAATGGATGATCACTCCTGCATCTTTAAGTCAGGGAAGCTGTAGCAAATCTAGCAAAATGTCAGTTCCTTGTATGCTGAGAGACTTGAATATCTTTATTATTAGTGGAGATTGAAGAAACTTTAAAATTTCTCATTGTATAAAGTGTATTCAGCAGCCAAGATAGGAAATTTACATGAAAATGTAAACAAGATGGCAATAGAACCAGGGTAATTTTATTATAGACATCATTGTAGCCAGTTAAAAATAAGGGAAGGAATTTGGAAGAACTTTTGACTTTTCGTATCTTCTAATCCAAATACACTTCAAAGTTGAATCAGAAAGCCAGAATCATCCATACTTGTTATCTAAGTGTAACAATGGAAGGTGACTACATTAATGAAATGCAAAGCATGTGTTGTTTTCTCAAAGAACATAAGTAAGAGGAGACATGAGAACACTTATACCCTTCTCATTTTTATTGGAGGTTTCCATAGGTTATTAGGCCAGGTTAATGTCAATGACCTCTAAGTAATTTCACAAAAAATCAAAAGCTATTTGGATTAAAAATTTTTTCCAGCAGCATTTTTAACTCTGTACAAGTTTATCATTGGTGACTAGGGAATCAAGGAAGGTAGCATCTCCTAAGTTCAAGTAAAGCTAAGTCACTGTTCCTGTTTGCTCTCTGATGTAGCTCGTGGTGCAGAATGAACACTGCCAATATTATCCAAACCCCCTTAGATCTTGAGTACAATCTCTTCCTTCAAACAGGTAGTTTTGAACTTGTTTTCAGATCTTTATTAACAAGGCCGACAACAGTACTGAATAGGAAAAACGGGGAAAATAAAAGAAACGAGAAACGTGAAGCAGACACAGAAGCTAAAGCCATATTCCTGTAATAATTAACCTTTTATCATCTTAAGTCCAAATGATAACGCGGTTCAAAAAATGAAGCAGTATTCAGCTTTAAGTGAATATATGATTTTGCATTGGAGATTTTATTAGATTTGTGGAACTCTCTTCTCTTGATGTAACCTCTCCTGGCTATCTTTTCTCCTGGTTATTAGTTCTATTGAAGCCACCAAGCTGTAACTAGCAAGGACATCTCTTCCCTTTTCTTATCTATTCATACGCTTACCATGAGACTGCTACAGACTGGACCTCCTAAAGAGATCTCTCAATCTAAAAAGACCTAAAAATAAATAACACACAAGTATTACTGAGCAAATGGAAACCAAATCAACATTTGCTCCATGATGGTAGGCATAACCTAATTCCCCAGACTATAATGGCCTTTCATATTTCAGTCATCTTGATGATTGTCTTCCTTGACACTGACATGAACCTCTAATAAGTACTGAAAGAAAGCTGAAGTGCTATTGATTTAGCGCACCCCCCAAACACAACATTATACACTGCTTTCACACATCAGCATTAAAAGGCATTTTTAGATGTAAAAAATATTTTTACATGTTTTTCAAAGTATAGCTATTAAAGAACATCTTCTTAACCAAGAAATACTTATGGTGGGGAATGTTAATACTTGTCTTCTTGTTTTACACTTTTTTCTGTGTTAAGTGCTTTAAAATTATGTAGTATGACAATTTGTATATAATGCTGATACTTAACTTTCTCTAACAGACAGTTTGAAGTATACCCATGAGGTCTTATAACACAGTGTTTTAATGGCCTGTGTATTTTTTAAGTTGAGCTTTCATTAAAGAAAATCTGTTGCTGTGTGAAAATATGACTTGTCCTTGCCTGTCCTAAATGTTTCCCATTTGGGACTTCAGAAACAAGAGGATATAAACCTTTCTTATTTAAACAATGGGCTCAATATTTCTTTGTTTGCAGGGATAGAAATAGCACAATGGATTTTTTTTTTTTTTTGACTATGCCCACATATTCACCAAATGTAAATTCAGGCAGCCACTGAAAGAGCACTTTTGTTATTAATGGCTGAATCTGAAAAACTCAAAGCTTATCTGAGTGTATTTTATAATTTTTGTTTCAGAAGTCAATCTGCCACTAAATAAAGTTTTTTTGAGTTAGTCAAAGACAGGCTTTGTGGCATTCTCAACCTAACTGAAATGCAGAAACACTGGAAAGGTTTTTGGATGTTCAGTAAATTAATATCCTGGAGGAGCTGCAATCTGGTAGGCAATGAGATAGTGCAAAAGAAGAATAAAACGGGTAAGTTTTAAGTGGTATACAGAATCTATTTGATTTAGTGTTAAGTTATAATAAATGTCAAAAAAATTTCAGTGAAGCTGAATGTTAATGCTGTTTGGTGGTGTTAAAATTTAAGAAAAAGAAAAATTCTAACTGAGACCCAGACATAACCTCTTAATATACATTGTCATGAAATTTGCTAATTTGATATTGGAAAATCCACAGGAACAGAGACTGACATTGATTTAAAAAGGTCTTGTGCATCTATGGGTGTAACACTGCTGCTGGGACTGTTCAAGTTATGTTGCTTGAATTGTTCTATCTCTGCCTTAGGTAGTTTAGTTACAATTCCACCTTTGAGGTTTTTGATATGAATTCACTGGGACAGGTGAATATTTTGCTGCCTGCATACCTGCTTTCTGGTGCTCTGATTCCTCTTTAATCTCTTGCACTGTAATGTGTCCAATTTGTGTACCTGAAACTGCAAGCCTTTTCAGATTCAGTTCAGAGACTGTCATCTCAAGCCTACCTCAAAACACCTGTTTCAAATTGCTTGTTTTCTCCAAGAGAGAAGAGAAAAGCTGTTTTCCAGACTTTTGTGGGAAAGTCTTGTGGAAACAACACTGAACAAGTAATATGTTGCCAATACGGTTTTTCAAGGCTCTTTACTGTCCCTTGGGCTGAAGTTTTAACTTTTAAGTTTTCTGTAGCTTCAATGTTAATGCCACCGTGGTAGCAAGTTGTGTTTGAGCTGGAAAAGTAAGGTCTTTTAGAAGACACTCTAAAAATGATACAAATATATGAATTAGAGTGTATAATTGTAAAAGGGGGTAGATATATAAGGATCGGCCTGAACAGCAGAAAAGTGTTTACTTGATGTTTCTCCTTCTGTGTATCATAAATTTGTATTTTAATATTTTTAGAATTAAAAATGGTCTCTCCGTATATCTTTCTCCTCTGCTCTCCATATTTTCTATTTAGGGCTGTCATTATACTTATGAATGTGATGTTTAGATAAGCAATAATAATATTTAACATCATGTCATCTAAAAAATACAATGAAATAGAGAACAAATTTAAGAATTGATCCCATGGCTGAAACTCACACCCACACAGTATATGTATCCACCAGTGACATGACTCATCTGCATACAGTGATTAGGTTGATGCCTCGAAATTATAGTAGCTGTACTGAACAGTCACTAGACTCTCACAGTTGCCTCCACTAGCTATATAAATGTAATGACAACCATGAACAGTGAAATCTCCAGACATTTAATAGTACATCAGAGATCTCAACCAATATCACAACACAAAGCAAAGCAGTAGGCCTTATTATCAGTTAATTTGACCTTCCACGTGAAGAGAATTATCATTGCTCTTAAAAATTTACAAAGATTCCTCAAGAAATGTTGTCCAATTAGCCTCCATTTGATAGAGTAGCATCCTTCCTCGGTGATGATGAAAACTTCCAAATCTGACTTGGATTTGAGAGGATTGGGACTTCCTGGGAGTGCTGAGCACTTTACAGGACTGAGGCCATGATATGCCACATTTTCATAAGACTATCAAATAATTAGGTAAATATATTCAGCTGAAGATATTTAAATATACAGTAGCACAAAATCTTCAAATTGTCAAAGGAAGTTATGCATGCCATGAGATTAAAGCAGTAGAACAGCTTTCTTCTCATGTTTGTTCAGTAAAATTGTGCAGGTTTCATGGAAAAATATAGTTCTGTGGATGTTAGTGTCAAACAAAATTACTTCACCAAACTGGAATACATGTAATAATTTAGAAAAATCACTATCTCTTACCTATCATTTATTTTCTCATGAAGATAGATAGTAAAAGAGAGAAAGTATTTTTATAATTCATTTTCCATGAAAAAATTAAGAAATGGCTTATAGATCTTAAACCTCAGGAGCCTCTTCCTGACACTTAGTGTGTAATTACTTTCATATTAGTGGGTAACGCATCATCAGAGCAACACTTAGAAGCATACAGATTTATCGAGTGTGCTTTACTGAACTTTAAATCTTAAATTTGTGATGTGGAGATTATTGAAGAAGGAGATATTAACAACTGAATATTTTTAGCAAATGTTAATACCAGAATATGTATTAAAAATTGTGTAACTCTCTTCTTTAAAATTCACTATGAGGTGTTATTTCAGAAGACAGAAAATGCTATCCTTCAAAACGCTCAGGAGTTTGTGATTTATTTGTTGCTTTTCTGGCAACACTAAGCTGTTAAGAAGCATTTACATGTCTGACAACAAAACATCAAGGGTCACATTTGTAATAAGGGCTTAAATTATCGCAGTGGTTTTTAGTCACACAAGAGATATTTTCTATCATTTGTTCATGGCATGACGACAAAACAAAGTACATTTTGTGCTTGTTGATGTTATCGTGTTTTCCTCACAATATTTATGAAAAATATATCTTTCATTATTATCCATTTAGACTGGTTTGCTAGCTGCCAAACATTTTGATGCAGCTAAAGAAGAGCATAAAAGCTGTAAGAATATCTGAAGTGCATGGAGTGAAAATGAAGGAACTACATTCATAGTTTGGTTCTATGATTAAAGTACTTACTGACGTAACGGCCAGGAGTAAAGGAGAAAAGAAGAAAAGACCCTTGTGAATACATTCATATTTGTTTAACCTTCAGTTTCATGGTATTTTTTTTTCCATAGTCAGCAAAATAAGCAAACTTTAGTTTCTAGAAAATTGTATTTTGTAATTAGACCCCTTAGTGTTTAAAACAGTGTGAACTGCAATTCAAACTTCTTTGGTAGCTGGTGAAAAGCTTAATTTGGAAATGTCCATCTCCCCTGTGGATCTCCAGTGCTTATACCTTATGAGCATATGCCAGCCTGGTTCACTTAAAGGAGACGTTTCGTCTTAGCGTTCTGCCTAGGTATCTCTCTTCACACCACTTCTAGGAAACTTTAGTGCACTACCCAACCTTCTACCAAATTTGGTCAGTAAAATTCCAACCAAAAAGCCATTTGGCAAGGGGAGATGGAATAGATTGCATACAAATGTACATACAATGTGATGTTACAAATCATATTTCACTAGCAAAACCAACCTATAAAAGCATGATCCAGATTTCTGCAGCTATCCATTCAATTAATACTGGTTAGGCAGAGAAAAAGGTCGGAGTTGTGACCATGGTGAACTGAGCAGACAAAATTGTCTTTCCTCAGTCAGTAACTGTATCTTACATTAGACATTTTTCTTTTTTTCCAATGTAAAAATATATTTTAGTTTAGGGGAATTGTGGCAAGACATGGTAGGACCTTCATGATGATTCTTCACTAGCTACTGTGGTGCTCTAACAAAAATATTGCGATAGCACAGCATCAGTGAGCCAAAAATAACTCCTTGAGAAGCTCTACCTTGCCTGTGTTATGCTAAATGAAGCTCATGCTCAGGAGACACCAGGACCATTTATTTATGGATTTAACCAGGGAGATACAGGAATCTTTTTGGTACTATGGCTGATCACATGAATGATTGCAGGCATCAAAAACTCAATCAGTGAAAAAAATGCCAAGGATAGAAGCCTGACTGTAACTTTAATGCTCTTAATGTTCTTTGTTTTCTAGATATATTGATGTATTTATCGCACTGTGTAAAGAGCAGAATGGGTCCTTCACTATTGCAGTTTCCTTAGCTTACTTGATATTATATGTGTAAAGAAAAGAGGAAATAGACAGTGTAATATATCTGGAAATTACTATCCTATACAAAATTATTTTTCAAGTTTTGTTTGAAAACCTGGAAGGAGGGTGCAGTCTGCATTCTATCCTAAAAAAATTCATCAAAATAAATTAGCTGGCCTCTAACAAGTTCTACAGGATGATGATGAACTGCAGGCACTGATTTCTAGCTCACTTCCAAATCCAGCAACTAATATCATTAGAGACTAAGCTGCAGCAAAAGGTGTTACTCTCCTTTGATTATTGTCTTACATTGTTAACCCAACTACAAATCCAGTGAAACTAAACTTCTCCAAACAGAACAGATTGGTACAGATGTGATATCATACCATACAGCAGTTCTTTTGTTTCAAAGGAGAGTAGGGTTTTTTTTGTAATTAATAGAATTCCTTTAGAAAGTGGAACATTTTCAAAGAAGATGGATACTTAGATTAAAAAAAAAATGCAAAGCTGTGAGATAAAAAACTTGTCCTCCCATTTAATAAACATTTCTCATTGATTAGTAATAGTATGCTGAACAGACTGTCTGGAGCTGAACGTACCTTCTCATGCCAGCTTCCAATATATTAAAGGAAAAGTAGTTACTGTAGTTTTCATATTAAAAAGATGCAATGACTTAAAGTAAAATTGGCAATTCTTTGAATAAAAAAACTTATGTTTAAAAATACACCTAAAATACCTTAAAGACAATTCCATCATGTGCTACAATGGAAGATTTATTCAACTGTCAAAGAAAAACAGGCTTATCTAAGATAGATCTAATACAAGGCCACCTTGATATCAGGAAGAAGAAATCCTTTGAGTTCTGTATGTACTATATCGACTAAATATGCAAATTAGGTACTTTATTTCAGATCAATTTGAATTTTATTGTATATTTCTGCACTCTAGATGGCTTGAACTAACCATTTTTAATAAATATTTTCTAGACATTTTTGTTGTGCTATGCTCATTAATTTTATGCTCAGTATTACCTGTACCACCTATAAAGCTCAATAAATGCTTTGCCACTAC
The DNA here is from genome assembly GCF_965231255.1 of Vanellus vanellus. Classification (NCBI taxonomy): domain Eukaryota; kingdom Metazoa; phylum Chordata; class Aves; order Charadriiformes; family Charadriidae; genus Vanellus; species Vanellus vanellus. Next base: position 20,158,559 of record NC_138910.1, read on the forward strand.
ATTGTGCCACACTGATTAGCACACTACTTCATAAACATAAGACTTGTGTTTCAATGACCCTTTGATTTTTGATTCATACAGCTGGTTCCTGATTTTTTCCTTACTGTGATTTTATTGATATTTCAATATAATTTAAGGAATGTTCCCCCTATTTTTTTTTATTTGAAAAGCATTGTCTCTGAACTATTCTGGGTACACATTTCTCTATTGATCCTTTTGCCAGCAACAAGCTGAAAACGTTATCCAAGTTCTAACACCTGACACATAAAAGATAAGACCGACCATCTCATTATTAATTTTGAGGGCATTCAGAATTCATCATACAACATACAGTGCTGAGTGGGCTTAATGGTCTTTGCTTTTTCTTACTGTTTCTAACACTATGAATAAAATTCCAAACCCTGACCAGAAAATATTTTCCTCGACTGCCAATACATCGAAACCAACCAATCCACATGCTTCTCTCCTACACCCTGCCCCAGCCAAAAGAATAATAATAGCCTTGCTGCTGTTTCTCCTTTATATGCTTTAGCCTACCTGGTTTCTAATCAGTAGCATAAGATAACTGCTTTATAATTATCACGTTATACCATAACCTTACTAGCTGCAAATTGCAGGAACTTTCTGCTCTCACATTTAGTTTATTCATCAATTTCTCTCATTAGTGATGTGCAGGAACTTAACTATTTCATTGAAAAGTTCTTTCAAATTACTCACCACTTTTTAACTTTGTGTATTAGCTACTATTATGCTGAAAGGGAAACTCGTTACTTGCAAGAAATTAATATTAAATTGTTAGCTGAACATACCTGCATTTTTTGTCTGATGAAAATGACTCCTAATAGGGGTGAATATGTAGTTTCAGGTAAATGCTAAATATTGCCTGCTTAGGTTATGGCATTTTGTGGCTAGATCCAACATTTGTACCACAGTGCATACCTGTGAGATGTCTGGCGCTAGAACAGATATCAGAATCCGGACCGTTTGAGGGTAAGGGCACTCAGGGAGGGAGGGATTCCTGAGTCTGAGTCCCTGCTGCCCAGGGTTATTTCTGTGAATTTTTTAACAGATGGTCATTTATGTAAGATAAGTAACAGACAAATTACTCTGGGACTACAACCCAGGACTGCCTCTTTCTAATTGAGTACCCTAAATGTTAGATACACCAGCAATGTTCCTTGTAAAACGCCAGCTTTCTGGCCCATGAGATCCACAGCTTTCTGCCCTCTTACCTCCCTCTTTCTTCACACCAGTTGCTATTGCAGTCTATCACGGGGTGATTTTCTCTGGGAAAACATACGCTTATGCTGACCTAAACATAGAAACTATTTCCTGAGTTAACACGGTAACCACCTGATTCTGATCTAAAATGCTGTTTTGAGTGGGAGGTTGGGCTAGATGGCCTCTAGAGGTCTCTTCCACACTAAGTTTTTGTATGGTTCTAAGGTTACGTGAAAGAGAGGCTGTGATTCCTTTCATGGCTGTTTTCATAGAATCATAGAATGGTTTAGGTTGGAACAGACCTTAAAGATCATTTGGTTCCAACCCCCTGCAGTGGGCAAGGACACCTTCCATTGGACCTGGTTGCTCAGACCCGATACAACCCTGCCTTGAACACTTCCAGGGATGGGGCATCCACAACTTCCCTGGGAAACCTGTTCCAGTGTCTCACCACCCTCAGAGTGAAAAATTTCTTCCTGCTATGTACTCTAAATCTACCCTTTTCCAGTTTGAAGCCATTACCCCTCATCCTATCACTACATGCCCCTGTAAAAAGTCCCTCTCCAGCTTTCCTGTAGGTGCACTTCAGACACTGGAAGGCTGCTAAAAGGTCTCCCTGGAATCTTCCCCAGGCTGAACAACCCTAACTCTCTCAGTCTGTCTTCATAGCAGAGGTGTTCCAACCCTCTGATCATCTTTGTGTCACTCCTCTGGACCTGCTCCAACAGGTCCATATCCTTCTTATCCTTCTGTGCTCCAGAGCTGGACACGGTACTCCAGGTGGGGTCTCACAAGAGCGGAGTAAAAGGGGAGAATCACCTCCCTTGACCTGCTGGCCACGCTTCTTTTGATGCAGCCCAGGATATGGTTGGCCTTTTGGGCTGTGAGTGCACATTGCCAGCTCACGTTGAGCTTTTCATCCACCAACACCCCCAAGTCCCTCTCCTCAGGGCTGCTTTTGATCCATTTTCCACCCAGCCTGTGTCTGTGCATGGGATTGCCCTGACCCATGTACAGGACCTTGCCCTTGGTCTTGTTGAACTTCATGAGGTTGGTATGGGACCACCTCTCAAGCCCGTCAAGGGCCCTCTGGATGGCATCCCTTCCCTCCATCATGTTGACTGCTCCACACGGCTTTGTGTCATCGGCAAACTTGCTGAGGGTGCACTCAATCCCAACATCTATATTGCCAACAAAGATGTTAAATAGTACTGGTCCCAGTACTGACCCCTGAGGAACACCACTTGTCACTGGTTTCCATTTGGACATCGAGCCGTTGACTGCAACTCTTTGAGTGCAGCCATCCAGCCTGTTCCTTATCCACCGAGTGTTCCATCCATCAAATCCATGTCTCTCCAATTTAGAGACCAGGATGTTGTGCGGGACATTGTCAAATGCTTTGCGCAAGTCCAGGTAGATGACATCTGTTGCTCTCCTCTTATCCACCACCAGTGTATTCCCTTTGTAGAAGACCACCAAATTTGTCAGGCACGATTTGTCCTTAGTGAAGCTGAGTTGGCTGCCACCAATCACCTTCTTAGTTTTAAGGCAACTCTAACTGCATATGTGAAAGGTATTATTTCAGGCTGTGCATGGCAAGTGGATCAGAGGACTGTTCTCTGGATCTTAGTGGGGCTTGACAGGGGCTAAGCAGGGGGTTTACTTCTTGTAGTTCATGGTGGGACAGTTCTGCTGGGTGTCAAAACTTGGTTTCAACTGAATAACCTTCCAAATTTAGAAATTTCCAAGGTCAGTCCACCATGAAGTGAGAGTTTGAGGGTTTAGAGCTCTAGTCTAGAGAAATGAGGTTTGCCTAAGTGCTGCCTACACCTTGGTTTTGATAATTTTTATTTGCTTTGTAGGGCTTTAGTTCTTACACCCTCAACATAATCATCAAATTCATTATTTTCAGAACAAACTACAATGCAGTCTGAAAGCCCACGTCCACCTATTTTCCTCCATTTATTAGCATCAAAAGAAGAATGTTGCTTTGGAAAATGATCCAGTATTAAAAAAAATCATATGCTCCATTTCATGTTAGCATCACAGAACAGATCACTGAGTGTTTGATTCAAGGCAGTAACAAGAAAGAGACTATACAAAACATTGATTACTTGAAAGTGTAATTCATAGAAGATGCTGGATACTTTTTCCCAACTCTGTAAAATCAGGCAATCCCTTTTTCAGAAGAGCAGATCTTGGGGGAAGGACATGGACTAATTAAGGATGCATCCAGGTTACATGTTTCAAAGCAGCTGGGCTTTCCGACTGCTCCATTTCTACCATATGTTGTGAAATCTTCTCAAAACACTGCAGCAGTTCGGATGCCTTAACCTATTCAGCTGTCACGAAGAGAAGAGGGTCTACTGGAAGGAAGGATTATTTTATCTTTCACAATTGCTGTAAATCTGTAAATATATTGGCCATTTTATTATGTGATGCAATAGCAAATAATTCCAATGAGAATGCTATGTTTCCTTCTGAAACTGATCAAAGCAGGGCTTTATTTTCTGCTTCCATGCACTTTGTATAGCTACTTGCTCTGGTGCAAAAGAGCCTACTCTCCAGTTTTGGTGATATCTTTGCACAGTATAAATGACTACTCTGAGACTGGATTATTTTTATTGTTTTTACCATCACCATGATGTTTTCTGCATTACTTCTTTGCACACACAGTGTGTCACACCTTCTAAATGACAAAGAAATTACACACATTTATACTATTTCTATAAGTACATCTACAGTAATTATGAAGCCTAATTATATAATGACAATAAAAGATGAAATCTTATTCCATGAAGGTACTAAGTATGATTGTAAATGAAGAGAATAATTCCTGCATGAACTACGTCAATTGATCATTGAGAACTGGAATAGCAAATAACAGAAAAAAGACAATTCCCACTTCAGCAGAAACCAATAATTTAAACTTTCTATACAGTAACTAGGGAATGCTGGCTCTGCTTACCTAAAATTTCATTATTATATGTATGTCTTGCTGTGTAACTGGAAGACATATCAAAATTGTTTCACCTTAATTCAGAATTTTCTGCTTTATGTCAGCTTGTGTTGCAAAATGAACTGCCTTGAAATGTTGTTTGTGTGTGAGTTATTGCATGATGTTGTAAACAGCGCAGTGTGTCAGCTGAATCAGACTGCTGAAAATGTATAGATCAATAATTTGGTTTATTTTTAGGTCTTATATTGCCCTTCCTTGTCCTAGATGCTGCTAGTCTTCTTTTACCCTGAAAACCTGAAGGTCAGTTTGAAGTCGTGATCATATAATAGTTCTTTTTATATCAACAGCTGGGTCTGGCCTTCGGGGATATTCTTACTTATTTCTTAATCTTTGGGGGCTGAGAGAATAGAGTCTGGCCAGATTACAAAAACATGCAGTGAAACTACAAGGTCTATCACTTCATATGCAACCCTCTTCACTGAGGGTTTCATTTTTGGAAGAGCTGTGGGTGTTCAGCATGTCTGCAAATCAGATTACAATCTTCCAATCAATCATGTAGCCTGTCAAAGTATGTATTTAACATTTGATCAGATATAACCAGTTTGGGTATATATTTTTCCTACAGGTGAATGGAGGATGAAACTCTTTTGAAAAGTGTTATTTACAAGGTTTAAAGATCATAGAGTTTTACCTTCCTGTAAGTCAGTTATTGAGACAAATCGTAAACAACAGATACATATGGGGTCTTTCAATCCCATGCTATATCTCAACAGACTGATGAAGTTCAAGGGGATCAATAATCTCTAAACATTAATGCTCAGGGGCTACAAAATAGCTTTTCTTAAACAACACAATAAGGAGACCAGTAATTTATAAGTTTATTAACTGGGCTACCTATTTTTTGTTGCCAGTGTTAATTTATGGGTATTCAGGAATTGTCTCTTTTATTTGAAAATAAGCAAAGGTACTGACTATTCTAATCTTCATGATTAGAAGATAATCTTCTGAGTCTGTTCACAACACAGTTCACATCTTTCGAGCCATACGGCAATGGGAAATGGATGTGTAAATAGATTTAAAATAAACAAGTATTTAAACAAACGATAAAATTGCTTACTATTGCACCTCTACACGCTGTAATTTTAAGGCCATAAGTCCCCCTTATGAATTAATCAAAAATGTTAAGGGACAGATATCAAATTTTTGCCCCACCGCTTTCTTTAATAAAAGTCTACTTTTTGTGCCCCTGGGAAGACTTGTCTGTTTCTAACAATCAGTGTCAGGACCCAAACCAAACCTGTCAGTGCAAAAGAGGGCAGAAATTGGACTGCTCCCCTGAAGAGACTGTAAAAAACAAAAGAACAATGGAAAAAAGTAAGTTGAGACTCTTCTAGAAGACAGTCTAGTTTAACACCTCTGGAAATTATAATGTGAAACATTCAAAAAGTGTAGTAAAGTGGAATGGAAATGTAAATTTAATTTTAGTGACAAATATCTACATTGGGGTATGACAATGCCAGTTTTTCAATAAGGGCTATTCCTTTGAGCAAAAGTCAATGTTATGCAGAAACATGCATCCAGAAGGTGTTATGCTACTCTGCATTACAGAAGGAGTTTTTATCACTGAAGACCCAGGTGAAGGGCCAAGAAACTGGAGTATTTACTTATTCAGGACCATTACATGTGCAGCACTTCACTGCAAGCTGTATCTTAAGCCAATTTTCATCTCTACATAATGTCATGAACACTTCTGTTAAGAAGTAAGACAATATTGGAAGGGTCTTTGCAATAGAATTTATAAGCTAGCTCTTTTTGAAGACATTTATTTATTTCTATTACTTAAAAGGTAAGATGCTGAGGATTTTACTTATTCAGTTATTAAATTCTGTACTGAAATCTTGTTTTGTCTACCTGTATTTCAAAGTTGATATTTTTCACTCAAAGTATCAACCACTGTTCCACAACATATTCTGTTCTTTCTGAAATGATTTTCTAAACTTTATTCTCCCATCTGGTCCTAATTTATTCCACTAAAATCTTACTGCTTAAGTATCTCACTTGTCTTTAAATGCTTTCTGAAAGTGTATCACTTCCTCTAAACACAATGGCCATGACTCTTTTATTTATTTTTTTCATTCTTCTTCCTCTATCTTGTGAAGGTAGGTAGCTATGTGCCACCCCCTCCTTTTTCACTGTCTTCGCTGCCTGAATTACTTCTCGAGCTTGTGGATGCGATAGAAGTCATACAGCTGTTATCTCTGGAAAGAAGAACTTGTTCTTGTGTCCTGTGATGCTGATACTTGGTTTGATATTATTGATGCATGAGCAAGAATCCAGAGTGCAGTGATGCAACTGTGAGGTTCACTGATACCTTAGTGTGTTGCATACCAGACTCCATATCTCTATATTTTGAGTTGCACAGTGAGAGGAGCCACAGTAGCGGAAATGTCAGGTTATAGCAGCAGGACCAAATTTCTCAGCAAAGCTGAGGAAAGGGAGAGAGATACACAATAAGGAGTACAAAGAGAGAGATGGATGGATGTTTGAATAGTGCAACATGTGACTGGAAGTGGCTTTCCACGTCACTAAATCCTTCAATCCCAGAAAAGCACATCGTGTTATCTGTCCCTTTTCTACATTTCTCAGGCTCTGTCTAATGATATTTGGAATTCTTGCCCTAACTTCTTTTATTAGAAGACTATTTCAGAATGCCACTACTCTGGTTAAGGGTGACCTTTTAACTTGCCATGGCCATTTTATACTCATTTGCTCTTTTAATGATATTGTCCCATAGATTAAATAAGTTATATTGCCCTCTACGTTTTTGATGCTGTTCACAGATTTATGTATCAGAAGACTGTGCCAATATGAGCATATCCTAATTATCTCATCTGATGTTTCTACCATATTCTATTCTCAAGACTCTGCTCAAACCTTCCAAAACACTTTTGCACTATTCTACAGATGCAAAATGGATCTATGGGCTTATGAAAAGTTTTACAAAGAAATTCACAGGCAGACATGCAGCAGAACCTTCGAAATGCTGATTCTTATAAAACATTGAAATCACTGGGGATTAGAAACATAAACAGGATTAAAACTAGCCATTTTCATCTTCTAAATGTCTATTTCTAATCTAATTAATGAATAACTAGCTCACTAGATCTTTGACTACTGAGTTCAGTAGACATACATTTATTTATACCTCTTAGGAGTTTCTCCTTGTACTTAATCCTAGAGTTTAGGCTGCAGCAGCAACTAAAAATGTTGATAACTGAATATAATAAGAGAAAAAGGAACAGCTGGGGGGAATCCTTTCCAATTATGATGAATAGTATATTATCAAAGTTTGCTACACAAATTGTACCCTGCACATTGGTTGATACAGTTCTAGGAAAGGATATAAACCAATGTCAAATTAAATTGGAAGTCTTTTGTGAAGTGTGAAGATTTTATAGAGCATTTCAAATTTAATTTTGAATTTAGTTAGTATCAATGTTCCTGGAAGGTGTAGCTGATCCAAGCAATTTCTGTTGGACCTTTTCATAATATCTAAGTTGTTTGGAGTATAAACATAGATTTATTATTTTTTTTATTTTTCCCCATAACAGTGTCATTAGTACGTAGCAACTTGGCACTCTGTCACTAATTAGCCAGTCAAAATTTTGAGAAAAAAAAACCCCAAAACTAAAACAAACCCAAACAATCAAGCTTGACTTATGCTTACATAACTTATAAAAATTAGTCTTTTTAATGTAACTTTACTTTTTTCCATATTGCCTGTGAAAATATTTCTATGTATAACTACTATGAATAATTTAATACGTATCAAAATGGATCCAGAAGAGATTCAATCTTTGACAACTGACCAGGGAAGAAAGTACAATGGTTGCAGCTCCAAGTTAGCTATCAAAGACAAAATATTTGAAAGATAAAAATCCAATTACTTTTTAGGCACTAACTGATCTCAAGATAGAACGAATAGAACTTTTATCTCTATTTGTCTAGGAGGGTGTACAATACATTCCTTTATATAACTGTCAAAGGGAGTAGGCACATGGACAATATCTGGCATAGAACCAATGTAGAGGAGCCGCAGCCTGGTCTATGGAAGGCAGGTCAGCAGTAAGTCAAAAGCTACTCTTGGCAAGATCTTCCTTATGGAATCTCAATATGCATTCTAATACAAAGCACTTCTAACCTCTTTCAGTCTGTTAGTGGACGTGCATTTAAAGGCCGAACCTCTGCTTACTAAGACTATAAAAGTTATGTGGGATGCTGTCATGTATTAATATTATTTTTCAGTATATTGCACATTGGTAGTATGTTCTTGCCAATCTCCATAGGACATTATAACACAAATGTAATAACGATACTGAATTTAGCTGAAAACTTCTGTTGCCTTCAGAGGGCACTGTATCTGTCTTAGAGTGAAGAAATATGCTATCTTTAATTGTTTTCAGTTTTGTTTCAATTGTATGCCTCATTCCCAGTTATGACAGAATATATCATGCATCCAGTCCAAATATATATGCTTTTAATTTAAACAGCCTTTTTGATATAAACATATGGAAAACATATCCACAGGAAAGAGCATTATGAAAAGCCAAAGAGCTAAAACAGAAATTACAAGACCTAACTATGATACTTATAGCAGTGGCACAATCCCCTATCATTTTTGTCGTGTTTTGCCTTGCACTAATCAGCAACTCATAAAGCTGAGAAAAAGAAAAAAGAATGAAAGTAACATTTACGACTGACAGGAATCACTGAAATCAGTGGATTTATTTGGGGCACTTAGTGCATACTACAGCTTTTTTCCATTGAAAAATAGAGAGCCGAAGGGTTTTGTTTGTTAGCAGTATCATCTAATGTTGTAAACTACCTCATGTGTGACTGAACTGGAGGTAAAGCAAGTAATGGCTCAAACCCTTCAAATTGCCTTGGAGATACCCAAATCATTCATGAAAAGAGTAACAATCTATTGAATACACTGATAACTGGCTCCACAAAACTGAAAAGGAGCTAAAATAATGGATATTACCTTACCTGGGTAACTTTCTCTGTTACATTGTGCGTTCGGTCTTTCACCTTAGGTGCAATAATTGCTTTCTCCGAAGAAGGAGGAGATGAAGATTTTTTTTCACTTTTGATATCTGAAAAGTTCAGTGTGAGTTGAGGAATTTTGTTGATTGTACTGTATTTGTTGAGATTTGAATCCGATGTGGATCCCAACAGACTTGACTTGATATGATTAAAAGGCCCTGAAAAATCAGAACATGTATTTTAGTATTTGACAAATGTAGAGAAATAAGTTATCATTGATGTTTAAGTGGGATATGTTAAAAGGGTAGTTAAAAACTATTTTTCACTACACTACTTGTTAATAGTAAAAAGAATCTACTCTATTGCTAATAAGAATCAAATCTAGTGTTGAATGTAAATATGACATTTCCTTTACATATAGCCCCCAATATTTTTTATAAAGTCAGTGGATTGCAAAGCACATAATGCATCCATCCTTACTTGTTTTCATGTTACTGGGTATGCTGGTATGATCCACTATAATTCTGGATGAATATAGAGACTATATTCTCATTTGTTTATAAAAGTGGAAACAGGACACATGGTTATATAAGGATATCTGGACTGAGCAAAGGCTCTATTATCACATCTGTACGGTTGCTCAGGTTTACATGATAGTTAAAAAATACCTTTTGGTAAACTGGAGAATTGAGTAGACCCCTGCTCTACCCCTGTTGACTCATCAAGTAACTCCATATTTAATCAGTGGACATATTAACCTAACATTGTCCAAAAAGCATTTAATTTTGGAGTATCACAAACTCACAAAATTTATTTCTTCAATTGTTATTACCAATGAAATATTGAAAACAATAAGGATAACCATATGTAAAATATTAATGGAGTATTTAATATACTCTTAAACATCTTATAATACTTTAGTGCATCATGACAGATAAAAAATAAGGAGTTTGTATACTTCATGAGGTACATATCCATTATAATTATTATTTTCAATACTGGACAGTTCTTTGGACAAGAAAGCAATATAACTGATCACTATATTGTTTTGTACTGTCATCATAAAGTTGGTCCAGAAGCCAAAAATATTCACAGTAAGGAAAATTTGCTTTCGCAAATAATACTGGAAAAAAGAACTATAAAGACATTTAGACAGTGAGAGCAAGATCTCATTATGGATTTAAGAAAAAAATCCAGGTCTTGCAGTTAGTAGCACTGTATCTAAAGTGTGGGATTAAAGGGTATTTCTCAGATCCACATGACACACTTACTACATCCTAATTGTATTATGGGCAACAATGTGATGTTTTTTCTTCTACTGTTTTGGAGGGATTTTGTCTTCCTCGGAGGGAAACAAGAACAAGTGCTATGATTCAGGAACAGCCAATGGGACAGGATTAGGCCTGTGGGGTAAATTGCAGAGTCAACAGTGGAGCAGCTGGATTGTATTTGCAATGTGTGAACGAGTGAAATTCAAAGCAACCAGCTGCCTGGAGATAGCTGTGGGGAAATGCTTCAGGCAGTGCTGAATTCTATTGTTTTTTCTTTTTTGGTAAAGTTCTTTAAGTGAGGGCTGGTCTTCCCTCACACCTGACTGAGAACGTGTGCTGAAGAACTGGAATTTAACTTGCTTTCTTAGCTTAAAAGGATTTATACACGTGCTTCCTACTTCTTAAACTCATGCTAATTATATGTTAATCTGGTCCAGAGATAGAAATCCTCTACTATTCCATTTCAATTTGTGCAAAAAGGAATTCAGGATGACAAGGGAGGGCACCATGCTGTAACAGTTCGGGTGCCCCCCGGGAGAGAGCAATCTGGTGGTTCTGCTCTCAAGACTTTCTGTATTTTGTCCAAAGATCATTTGATGCAAGATAAACAAAAAATTGTGGGTGAGTGCTCTAACCACTAAACTACAAATCAGTCTTTTTCTCCTTAGACAAATGAACTTAGTATATTCTTTGTGGAACAGCTTCACTGGAAAAAGGAAGAAAGGATTACCTTTCTCCCACAAGGAATGCTAAAAAGCTTGGTACTGAGGACACTACCAAAGAATTGGAATCTTTCACATCATCTACATGGGTAGAATATTAAAAAGTGGTGTTCAAGACAAATCAGGGCTCACAATCTCCTCACAAATCAGTGAAGTGGCTAATCTGGCTGGCATCTGCTACATAAGCATGGTCAGACTGCAGTTTTTCATCTCTACTTCCCCACATAGTTGTAGCAATTAACACTTTTTGGATATTGAGTAGGCTTAGACATGAGTGGGCTATCACATTGGGGCCATTTTTCAGGTGAACAAGATTATTGATACCTAAGGAACTCAAAGGCAAGAGAAAACTAAGGGAGCTTATGTAAATCCATGGTTAGATAATAAGTAAGATTTTTTCTTTATAGTAACTCTACAGATGCTTAAATTGCATTGAAGTTTCTCTTTCTGGTATTTAAATCTTTTATTTCTTCTGGTCCAAAGGGAATTACTTTGTCGCTACCTAAGACTCATGCCCTAGCATGTGATATTAGTCTTGTTTGCACATGAGAATAAAACCTTCCTTTTTTATCCACCTTCTTTGCCTTTAGAAAGTGGTGAAAGGTATATATGTACCTCATTGATAATGGTAATTAATTGAAAGACATCAATCACTAGCTTAAGTACAGCCCAGGCTAGCAGCAACTGAGCTGATACTTGACAGCTGGTGTACCTTTGCCTATACTCTCATAGCAGGAAGCAGAAAAAGAGGGCCATAACAAATCACAATCACAATTGACAGTAATTGGCACCCTGATCGACAGTTTCAGCAGAGTGGCCAAGAATTGAATAAGCAGGGAGAATGACATGCTTCTACCTACCCTACAAAGGAGATTCTTTAAGGTTAAGTTTGAGCTCCCCTTTTTATGGTAGGATTCCATTGTCTCTTGCTTATGCAATGCATTCAGAAATGATTTCACTCTCCTGAGCTGTCAATCCATCATCTTTCACCAGCAGTAAACACATTTATAAAAGTTGTTTTACGGTACAGAGACTGCATTTTTTTCCCCAAGATTTTGCCAACATATACATGAAGCAAATGCAATGATTTTGTACTCCACGAGTTGCTTTACAGAATCTAGGTCATGCACTGCATGCAGTTCATAGAGGAGACTTTACCAGGTACGCACACTTTTTGCATCATGCATGAAGTCACAAACCAGTTTTCAGACATAGCTACAAATACTGCAATTAAACTGAACACTTCAGTAATTGTTTTCTAGAAATGGAGGAAGTCACTTAAGAATTATGTTCAAATTGCTTCTAAAAGATGTAGCTCAGTGCTGGTGAATAGAAACAATTTTGTAATTGCACTAAATATTATTTAAACATGAAATTGGCAATGAAGTTCATGCATGCACATTTTAATACTACAGGAAGCTTCAAACCATACCCCCTGCCATCCAGGAACGTGAAACTAGTTTTAAGGAGACAAAAGAGGAATAAGTGAAGATACTTCCATAAGGCTCCTGATTACCAATTATTTTATTTTTTAGAAAGTTAACTGGAAACTAAGCACCATATGACAATAGATTGTTTGTTAGTGCCCCCCCCAAATATACATCCTTTCACAGGTAAAACTCCTGGTAGCTTCAATAGAAGTTTTGCCTGCTTAAGAACAACAGCACTGAGTTAAATAACTATGATATGTTCTATCTCCTTCCCTTCCTTTTTTGAAATAAGAGATAATTAAGTCAAATGACCGTTTAACTATGCCTTCACTTTTTCCAGGGATTGGTAGTTAGTGCTTTGAGACAATAGTTAAGGGAAAAACTACATGTTTAAAAAAGTAATTTAAACAATGCACCTGGCCCTAGAGAGGTCAGCATGAGAATGTTGCATTTGAACATTTCATACAGCAGGCAAAGTAACATGCCAAAAAGTGTGGCTGTTTGATACACTGGAAGGTACAGTCTAGACGTATACTTTACCTTTGACATTGCGACCATTGTCTGGTTTTCAGCATAATAAAAATGAAGAAAAAGAGAGAAAAAAGACAACTAAAATCTACATCAGAAAAAGCAGAAAATATTGCTTCGAAATATGTATGTGTTTTGAATTGAAATATTTTTTGCACCTCCTTGATTATAATATGTAGATTTTTAGTCTCAGTGAAGTCACTTTGACAATTGAGAGATAATCTGTACAACTGTTTGGAGTAGATCAGCAGGTAGTAGGACTGGCTCTAGTTAACTTGCCTTAACAGTAACACAACAAAATTGTTTCTCCACAAGTCCAGTGCTGGGTTGGAGGTCAAAAGTGCTAACCCATGAAGTGGTAATTAGTCACAGGTAATTAAGTGAGGCTGAGCACCCACAGTTGCGGGTGGTGGTGCAGGCTGGCCCACAGCATGGGGTATGAGGCCACAAAGGTGGCCCTGCCCAGAGCCGCTGGGCCTGCCTGTGACTCACAGGAGGGCAAGTTTTTACCATGGTGGCAAGCTGAGCAGTGATATTCTGCATAAATACTGGAGAAACACTCAGGAAGAAGATATACCTTCAACATTTCTTCAGCTCTTAGGTGCCTTTCTGCAAGGTAACAGCGGCAAAGCTCTCTGTCCTCACAGGCACACCCAGCTCTCATGAGATCAAACCTCTTTAAGGAGAATATTATTATTATTGTTGTTATTCTTTAATTTAATACTATTTTAAAGAAGCCGCATAGGTGGATAGGTAGACCACTTATTCATGGGCGTACAACATGACCCACAGGCTGCCCTCCCTTCATGTCGTGCCCCCTGCCCGGCTGCGGCAGCTTGGGGGGTCTGTGAGGGCCAGCAGGGAGCGAGGGGCCGGGCGCAGGATGTGGACCTACCCCTGTGCGCTGCCGGCCGCCGTGACCAGCTTACCAGTTTACAAAGGTGCATTGGGCTCAAGCTGACCTTCACCTGCTGTTGTCCCCTGCTGACAGGCCACCTCTGAGGGCTGAGGTGGCGGTGCCCCCGCTTCAGCCCCGCCCTGGAGAAAGGCTATGGCCTTCTCCTGTGAGGGACTTGGAGGTGGCGCTGGGCCTTGTCTGTGGCGTCATGTCACACCTGCTGCCTCTCTGCTTTTTCCTCAGCTTCCCGAGGACTGGGGAGCACAGGACATCAAGTTGGGCCCTCTGGACTATGGGTGCGACACAGTGTTTAGCTCCTCCCAGCCTGATGCCTTTCTTTGCCGGCCATCTGTAGCAGTACTACAGATTTTGTGGACTGAGTTAGGCTCTAAAGCCTGCTGTTTTTTCAGAAGACTGCAGGGATGTTACTGAGTTCACTTTCTGAAGACAGTAAAATTCCTGAAGAGTCCCTGTGAACCTGTACCCGCCTGCAAAATCTGGATTGCTGGCGTTGAAGGTGAGAAGGGCTTGGCTGGAGTTTGGGTGGTGGGTGGAAGGCGCAGTTCCTGCCCTGCTGCCTTTGCTGTCAAATAGGCAAATTTAGAATGGAATTCAATTGAGTATGCTCAAATGAATTTAAAATCCTAAATTGTCATTTTACTGTAATACCTTTTAGCATGTTATGGCCACAGCTATGATAATTTTAAAGTGATAGGCAGCTAGGCTGCAGAGATTAATTTAACACGTGAAATCGTTTATATTCTCAATTGTGTTATCTTTGAAAAATATAAATTTGACTGTGGGTGAATTACTGTAGTTAGTATTGAGCTAAATAATGCTATTCTCTTCTGTCAGAATTCTGTTATGCTAATTCAATTAATATATTTGAACTGGAAGAGGTGGAAAAAAAAATCTGAATCCTGAATTGCATTTTCAGACAGAGCAGTAGTTTTCAGTGGATTCAGGAAAGTTCAGAATTATTAGGATCAATAAACAAAATAAAAATGGAATGGGAAATATATTAAACCATATGCTTGCTTGGGTAACAATTTAGCCTGTTGGGACTGTACTTTACTTTCACTTACTGTAGTTTACTTTTACTTAGGGCTTTACGTTCTCCAGTACAGTATCTTGCAGCTTCTGCTCAGAATCTGTGAGTCTAGAGAAGATGATTTAGGTTGAATCCTGTTTGCCTAACTTGCATGGATAATTTTATAGCAACAATAGGGGCTTATGCTTACTGTTGAGTAAGGCAATCAGGACTTACTGGCTAAGTTTAAACATCTTTTCAGCATAAGGAGCCAAATTCTAATATGCTTGGAAGCAGATGGCATCAAGGATTGTCCCTGCCTATGGCGGGGGGATTGGAACTTGATGATCTTCAAGGTCCCTTCCAACCTAAACCATTCTATGATTCTACGATTCTAAGGATGGTTACTAATTCTAATGCAATTCTGAGAGTCATCCTCTGTTCTGCTGTACTTTTTTAGAATGTGTATGTATGACCTAAATTTAGGGTCAGATTCTCTACTATTTTGTAGCTCATGCAGAGTGGCAGTGTTTTATCTATTTACACTGTAAATGATCACATCATGTGAGAGGCCATAGGAAATCAAATGGATTATTGACTCCTTATAGTAAAGTTAATTTTCTTTACTATTTAACATTTGAAAAATATTACTTAGTGAAATGGAGCTAGAAATTTTTGCTCCTCCACACGGCAAGTATTAAATTATGTGGTGATTTCTGTATGAGCTTTGTACCACCATAACCACTTAGTATTCAAACAGATTTTTACACATTTTCATCATATAACTATATGAAGAATGACCAATTGGGAAGTGTTTTAATGAAAGTAAGTTCTGAAAATAGAAATTGACAAAACAGATATCTTTAAATGTGTTTTATTTAAAAGTTTAGTTTAATTATCTGGGGAAGTTGAAACCAAGATGAAGCGTGTGCAAAGGTCCAAAAGATGTGCCAAGGTTCAACCTTGGAGATTTTTGCCTCTGCATCCTGATTTTGAAATCTTGGCTTGAATGTGAACAAGAAATATAGTAAAATGATATGGTTTAGGATGGATTTAATTGAATTTCCAGGTTAATTTGAACTGAAAAAAATCAGAGTCCAAAAGAAACAGAAATGAGAAAAGAAGTATTTACCCATTATATTTAATTCAGGAAGGAATAATTAGTTCTGCTATTCTAGGAGTTACTCTGGGTGGCAGAGGAGCATTCAGACTTGTAGTTTAGGAGATGTACAGAAGCAAAGAGCCCTTTATGTGGACCTTCCAAAAGGCAGGAGAACTTAAAGGAGTTTTACGCTTGCAGTCAATGAATAGGAGAAAACCAGGCAATCACTGAAAAATGAAAATTCATTTTCTTGCTGATTTATGAATCTGCACACAGTCTTCCATGACATATGTTTTTGAAATCTTAAAATATTCCCCATACATTCATTGTCATCTGGCTTAAATAAAAAGTATGCAATTCAAGTCATTAGACCATCAGTAGCTGCAAAAGCATTGTGTATGTGGCACTTTTCTGTGAAAGCCAGTTTCAAAGGTGTCTCTTCATTCACAGGGCTTTCAAACCTCTTTTTGCTAAGCTGTTTCTCAAGTTTCTCAAACTCCCTGTCTCCAACAAGAAATCATGGACCAGACTCCATGACTTTGCGTAATTAGGAGAGACAGCAGGAAAAGAAGACAGAGAAAACATCTTTGTGAGTTTTGCTGGTTGCAAGAATATACTAACACAAAAGAAAATCACACTTACATGAATTTTACATTAGGCATTTCACTAAGCATTACACAAAGCATTTCAATGGAGTTACTGAGGATATTTTCTCCAGTGTGAGAGAAAAAGCATGTCCCACTGTTGGATCAGTGAATATACAATGTACACAATACAGATTCAAGAAAAATTAACTGATCGATCTCTGAAGTAGGATTTCATACAGTCAAAGACAATCTAATATAAGTGAATATGGGACAGAACTGTGCATGCAATTTTAACTTGATCACCTATTTTTTTTCCCTCCAAATATCAACATTAGCTTTAAGAATGCTGGGCCTGATTTTGCTATATCCCTATACAGAAGTCAGGTGGTACTCTGAGAACAACCCCATGATTTTATTGGTTTGCTAAGACATGAAATGCAGTATTTAGTGTAAATAAACCTGGCATATTTGGGTCCTTAATATTTTTAGTGTGCCTTTGAATGTATACAGCTAAATATATTTAGTTTTGCATACAAAGTGATGATAATTAATATGAAAAATTGCAATAATACCTTTCTTAGCACATCAGAAAATACTGATTGACTTTCTACCATACCTTCGCTTGCATGACGGTCCCTAAAAATGTTCTTGGGGTGGACGGTAAAGCCTTCTATGTCATGTACTGAAGATGCTCTCCGTATACTACAAATGCTTTCCTTTGATCTGGAATGAGTTAGTGGATTGCTTGTCTGTATCATGTCAGGGTAAAGTCTGTCCCATTGCTGTTTAGGTGATGAATGGTCAAGAGGTCCTGATATATTAACCAAAGGTGAACATTTACTGGGTTGAATCAGTGCTTTTGTGTCATCCACTTCTGAAGGACTACAGCTTTCCTTTGTCGGTGATTTAAAGTGCTTCATCGCCACTGAGTCATCGCTGTGCTTAGATGAATCGACTATCACTGCATCAGGGTCTTCCTGTGGTAATGACTGCTTTCTGTATGTTAAAAGTCTCAATCCAGGTAACCGGAACCCAAAAAGCCTGCCTATATGTAAATACAAACAAAAGAAGAAAATATTACATATTAGTTTCTTGCCATGAAAATCTGCTTTTTTTTCCACACACAGTCAGAGTGCATAATAATAGCTATAAATAATTGATGTATTCCTAAGAAATTACAGTGCTTAGCAATGGAATTTGTAAATATGGAGATATTACATAGCTGTGAGTTTGTCAGTCAGACCTGTTATTGAGCTCAGAATAGGGATAGAAGCATTGATTCTACGGTCTGTTTTAAAAGAGATAATGTTATGTGTTCTGATGGTTTCTAAATCAAAAATCTATGCATCTATAAAAGACTGCCAGAACACATCAAACTACTGTGCTTGGTAGCTTTTATCCTGAAATAGGTATTTTTGCGTTCTATTATAAATGGAACTCCACGTGCTTAAAAGTGTACTGCTGATTTATTGATTTATTGGCTATCAATTAAACAGGAAAATACCAGTGCTAATCCTTCAGGAAAGAAAAATAAGTTGTGGATCAGTTTTGCCACAATCCTTTCCAATACTTACATTTTACAATTAAATGAAACACTTATTTTGTATGAGTTTAAAATGATAAGTAAAGGGACATGCAGGAAGAAAAAACAGCGACACAGCTCTCAAGCCTCAGTTGCACCTGTACAACGCAGTTATGTTTTGTACATTTGCAAGGGTGTGGGCTTAGTTGGGCTTGGTATATTGAATGGCAGGGTAGGCTCTTCTGAGTGTGTGGAAAACCAACAACTTTGTGTAATGTTAAGAAATATCAGTAGCTGAGAGGAAGTGTAAAATATGGTCCAAATAAAGAAAGTATAGGGGAAGAATTGTAAAACTACAAACTGTCCCGCTAAAAAAAACCCCAAACCCAGATAGCAAATATTTGAAGTTATTGTGCAATACAACTCACAGATGAAGGCACAGGGACTTCTGATGTACAGAAAACACAGTAAACAGCTTAGAAAAAGCAATGCTGAAAGAACCCTGACAAAATAAAATAATTCAGATGTCACTGTACAGACGGTCTGAGTTATCTAATAGCTTCTTGTCACTCATCACTTTGCTACATGAGTGTTTTCTACAGTGAATCAATAGCGAAATGATTTCTCAAAGGACATCTCGAAATGTCTTGTTATTCCCTCTTACTGGGATAAGAAATTCTGTTTCAGATAAGATTTCATTTTTGTCAGTCAGTTTTAATCGCCAGCATTTGTAGCTAGCTAACATTCATTAATATTTAGTGCTGAAATTTATTATCCCATCCTGAAATGTTAACACTACTTTGTGTTATTTCTCCCAGTAAATTTACTCGTTTCTGGCTATCTGCAGTTCAGAAACTTTCTGAGTCAGACATTGTTTTCAAACCATAAACTGAATGTTCGGTGTACCTTTCTTCCGTGAATTTGTCTCAGTGCTTTTGAAACACAGTTGTACTTTGATCTGCAAAACATCCTATAGGAAACAGTTCCATAATTTTTGCGCACCTTTGTGGAAAAAGTACTTCCCCTTTCGTGCTATAAATCTGTTGCCCTGGGGAGGGTGCTAGTTCTTATGATATGAAAAATAGCTAATAATTGCTCCCTTCTTATAGCCTTAATGATGTTTATAGCTTTTCATACATCTGTTGCATTCCTCTTTGTATAGCTCTTTTCCAAGCTGAAGAATGCTAGTGTAACTGTATTGGGTACCTCTGATCATCCTCATTCTTCCTGGTTCCTTTGCATTTCTAATATGTAATCATTTTTGACAGTGGCCCGAGATACTCCCAGACTCAGGGGTCAATGCAGTGACATAACGTCTTTTTGTTTTGATCTTAGTTCCTTTCCTTATAATTCCTAATATTTGATTGCGTTTTTGAGTTATCTTCCTAGCATGTGCTAATTTAAGATATTTTCACAACAGCTCAGAGATTTCTTTCTTTATTGATAGCAGGTAATTTAGCCTCTATTATTATGTCTGTAAGAATTTTTGTTCGCTGTTTTATCACTTAGTATCATAGGATATGTCTATAAATCTCATATCATACTCTGAGTAATTTTGTGACATTCAGAAACATTCTCACATTGCTGTTTGCACCTTTTTTATCCAAGTAATTGAAAATGTATTAAATAATAGAGAACCTGTGAGACTCTGCTGATAACATCTCAGTATTTAGAAATCTGGCCATTTATTTCCATCTTTTTTCCCCTACTTTAAAATATAAATCTGTGTAACAATCTTCCTTTTTTTTTTCTGTGACAATTTCTGAAAATCTTATTGAATTCCAAATATTTAGCATTGAATCTATTACTCTAGTACATATACACACACAACAGTACAATAAACAGAAATCTCTTACATAAAACCGGAGTCATGCATGTTATAAACAGCAGCTAGAGGTGCCAATTTTCAACCTGCACAGTGACATTCAGCAGAGTGCACCTTAGGAACATGCATATTTCTTCTAAGTTACTAAGTATCCTCGAACAAATTCCTTACAGTTGAAATTAGTGAAGTACATTAAAAACTATTATTTTAAATGCACATCGAATTGAGTTTTAAGCAGTTTATAATTCAATTTTGAAAGCTTATTGCATCAAAAGTGAAACAAATACTATAATTCGCTTTTCATCAATTACACCAAACTTCTTAAAAATACCATTCATAAGGCTTTCTGGCATTAGACACTGTTAAAGGCTTTTTGCTGGCACTCCATTTTAGTCATATTCATGGTGGTGCAGATGGTCTTTTCTGCTTCACCAATTTAATATGACCATGTTATACTGCATTACTGATTTAGCTGTCTAACTGCAGTTCAGCTGGAAAGAATACTCAGTGAGAATTTTGCTTCTTGCTAAGACTCTTGGGCATGAAATAGAAAACTTAAATGAGTAGCTTTTTGCTATTTTTCTATAAACTGTAATAAATGGTCTGAAAGTTAAAATCCCGATTTCCTGCTTTTTAATCTTAATATTCTTTAGAGGAGGAGTATTGTTATTTTTCTTCACTGTATGGATAATGAGCTATATGATGTGTTGGACATTCAGCTCTCTCCTGCAGTACTGCAGCTAAAGCTACTAGGAGGCCCATTCAGAATTTGTCTAGTTTACATTACACTTCTTTGCTCAGCTCAGTAATAATACAATTTGTCATGAAGCAAAATTCACGACCTCTGGCCCGCTGTCCCAGTATGGAGTAGAAGGGTCAGTGGAAGATTTCCTGGCATACTGTTTATGGGGTAAAATTGTTTGTCTGAAAGTGGGCAACCCCTGCTTTGTGTAGGTATGATGTCAGAGCAGATTTATCTTGGCTTAAAAATACTGAAACATTTTTGAGACGCAACTAGCTATTTACTATAAATATACAGATAATGTTACATAAAATCCTTATGTTTTATTGAAGTTGAAGATTAGATTGCCAAGTTCTTCTTAATGCTGAGTCAGAGATTTGTGTAATTGTGGCTTGCTAAGAGCAATTGAGGAAAGCAGTTGAGTCTGAGTCACAATTCTGGGCTTACATTCCACCTCCTCCTTTCAAACCCTGCTTCACTGAATAAGTAATTTGCAAATGAGTTAATCTGATGGTTGCATTTATTCTCTGTGCCATCTCAGCTAACCCTTAGAATTTCTAAATAGCAGAATTCAGTCCAAAAATATACTGCAGATAAGAAAGGACACTTCTAAACTGTTTGCAGATGTAGTTATCTCCAAACTCCCAAATTCAAAGTCCCAAATTCAAATGGACTTTTCTTGCCTTCTGAAAGCCTTTTTTAATTCTGTCTCATATTTTGGGAGATTAAAGGAGAAGATATTTAGAATTCATGGAAATAAAATGTTTGGGTTAATAGTTTTGTGAAAAAAGTGTAGGAAAGAACCTATCTGGATAAGAAAAATTAATAGCCTTGCTTTTCTGGAAATGTTATCATTAATGGAAAATTGCAATTCTTAAATACTCATTACCATCATATAGAATTGGGGGGGGGGGGGGAGAATGAAAATTGTTTCCAAAAAGACCTTATTAACAGTTACAATCACGGTTTCAAATTTTTCAAATTTCCTGCCCCATGAATACAAACTTCATTTTGAAAATGGGGTATTCCAGGAAAAACATATCTGAATAAGGATTTCTTTAGTAATCCAATACACTTGCGTGACAAGTAATTCCCCTACCTGTTCTGTGCAAGCATTCTGCAACAAGGAGGGAAAACAGTATTTGGCCTAAATATTTCCTTGCTACAGTGAATCTACTCCTCAAACTTTTAGTGATGAGAATGTGTACTTACATACTAGACACAGTGGCAAAGTCAGAGAAAAGCCTACAACTGAGAGAGCTTTACTTTCACTGCCATTTCTTTAGTGGTTTTAGAATTACTGATAGGTACTCCTATGTGCTGTCCCAAAGTCTGTTTAGCCGATGTCAATGCACATGGTTTAGAACATGCACACCTTCTTTCCTGTCATGGTCACTGCAGAAGGGTAATCCTAAGAGATAGCAGCTCCTCAAAGAATTGCTCAGCCAGTTTTTGTAGCATCTCTAGTAGCATTGTTACTTTTATGCTGATGCAGAGAAATAGTTACAGAAGTAGTTACAGAAACCAGTATCTGAAGCTGCTTTCAGGTAAGTCAACCAAAGAGAAAAGAAATGGTAGCTGGTCTTGGGGTCCCTAGTTAGGAGCTAGTTACCTCCTCTAGAGCTAGACTTTCCAAAATCAAATCAAAGGAGCTCAAATGCACAAAAAGTTCACACAAGACAAACTAAGTGAAAGGTAGAAACTGTCAGAACTGTTTCCTGCTATGACGTACCACCTGTCCTAGCCTGAGAAATAAACCAAATTCTGAGCTGTCCATGTCCAGATACAACCTGTTAACTGTGGTAGTGTGTTGAAGAAAATAAAGTCTCGGATGTTTTTATCATAGTGGATGACTGGTCTGGCTATAATGTGAAACATATGTTACTTTGTCAGTATATAAGATTTCAGTATTTAAGATTAAGGAATACAACATACGTGACCACAAAGATCAACCTGTTGGAGCGGGTCCAGAGGAGGCCCATGAAGATGATCAGAGGGTTGGAACGCCTCTCCTATGAAGACAGGCTGAGAGAGCTGGGGTTGTTCAGCCTGGAGAAGAGAAGACTCTGGGGAGACCTTATAGCGGCTTTCCAGTATCTGAAGGGGACCTACAAGAAGGCTGGAGAGGGATTTTTTACAAGGGCATGTAGTGATCGGACAAGGAGTAATGGCTTCAAACTGGAAGAGGGGAGATTTCAGTTAGACATCAGGAAGAAATTTTTCACTCTGAGAGTGGTGAGGCACTGGAATAGGTTTCCCAGGGAAGTTGTGGAGGCCCCATCCCTGGAGGTGTTCAAGGCGAGGTTGGATGAGGCTTTGAGAAACCTGGTCTAGTGGGAGGTGTCCCTGGCCATGGAAGGGGGTTGGAACTAGATGATTTTTATGGTCCCTTCCAACCTAAACCATCCTATGATTCCATGAATGTAGGTTGATTATGACAGACTGTCTTCCATGGGTTAATTCAACAATACTTTTGTTCTGAAATTTCCTCAAACAATGAGCAAAATTACTTTCACAAAAGGAGCACAAGTCCGCTCTTTGCTGAAAGATTTTCTGATAATTGAATGCCTACTGTCAAGGAATTTTCAGGATCTCAGTTATCTGAAATACAGACACAGGCAATTATTGAATTGTTGCTCAAAGGCTTAGAAATACCATCTAACAACTGACGCAACAGACTGAAGGAAACAATTTCTTTTGAGAAATGGAATCCCTAAACACCGACCATCTAAAATAGCGGTACTTGAATGTACTCTGTGCAAACACTGAGGCATGTAATGCTGCCTTATTTTCGGTCTGGGCTCAGCAGGCCTTAGGACAGAGAATTACAGCAAGAGCCAATTATGGTTTTTTTTTCATTTCTTTTCCCCCAAATCTAGAGAAGCATACATAAGTGGATAATTTTCTTGGTCTGCTCATTAAATAATCTTCATTTCTTTTCAGACAGGAAAAGGAAGGCATATCTAATTACTAACTTTAGAAGCTTAAATTTACAATTCTCAGATACTGCATATACACATTTTTTTATCCTCTGGTATAATCTACTTTAATTTTGGCACTTCAGTTCTTTTTTTTAGTTTTCTCTAAAATTTAAGGTTGCACTTGAGTTCTATCAGTATTAGTAACACCAATCTTCTTTATGCTCCCTTGTAAGTGAGAAACTTGTTTTATCTCTGTGCTGGTGATGGCACATTTTTGTCTTCAGGCTATACTTCTCCTAAAAGGTATCATTGAAAATGGCTAAGAGAATAATGTGGTTCCAGATCCTTCTGTCTCCATATAGGCCTCTGAGGTAGCCTGTCATAACATGAAAGGAAGGGAATGAAGTCTCTGGCTACATTTACGATTATGCTCTGTGTGGTTGACCAGTGAATTTAGTCTGAACAATGTTCTGAGGGTCTCCCTCAAAAGATTATTTCCTTGGATATTAATACAAACCTGTACATTTACCTGTCTGGTTTTCTTCCTATTTTTTTGATAGAAATGTCATTTTATTAGATGTTATTTATTACGTTAAGATTATAGGAGTTACAGTGTTGGGTTTTTTTTTGAAAAAAACATAAGAAAAAAGAATGTTTGGTCCCCTCAGAAAGATATTTTACTTCTTGCATTTTTCTTAGACATAATTAAAAGTGGAAAAGAAGAAAAAAGTAAATAACTGCAATGAAATAAAATAGCAAGCACCACAACAAACATTATATGCAAAGAATTCATCAACTACCACAATATTTTGCTGTCTTGCAAAGAATATAGTGGGGTTTTTGGCAGCTGGAAAAAAGAATTCATTCCATCTAATTGATCAAGTTATCATGAAATTCTTAAGCTTTCATCATCCTGGTTACCAGATTTCACAGAATAAAAAGTATTGCTTTTGTCTGAGACAAAGAAGCCTGAAGAAGTTTTCTTTATGTTTTAACACTGAATTTATATACCACTACCAAATTCCACAGTGTGTTTTTTTCTCATATAATTATTGAAATTTTTTTATGCTCTGCATACAAGAACTTTCACTGATAATAAGCTGAAAAGTATCACTACATTTGAATTTTATAGGTCATATAATTATACTAAATTTAATAGTTTATCTGTTATATCTATAGTTTTGCAGAATTAAGTATTCAGAGAGTGGGAGCAAGAGCCATATTTTGACTTGCACTCTTCTAGAATTACATAAAATGTAATGAGATCTTGAAGTAATAGAACCAGAACAAAGCAATAAAAGGACTTTAGTAGTTAGAATTTTAGAAGATAGATTTACCTGAAGAAGAGCCACTCGAAAGGTTGTTACCATCTGAAATACAATTAAACTAGATTTACAAAAAGCTTTAGCTTAAAAAGAAACAGATTCAAAAAATGAACAGACTATTAAGAAGAGAAGGTAGAATATGAAATTTCCACACATTTTAGAAGCAAATTCAGGAAGCTTGAATTCGTATACAATATATGTAATCTGCAGAAGAATTGTTCTAAAGGTACATTGCTTTTCTATTTGGAAGAGTTATTCCATTGAGAAGTACTTTGATAATTACTAAGTTTGTTGCATAGATCAATATATGTTTCCAATTGCCAAGTTTTAAAGTTGGCTAAGTTTTCAGACAGAAAACTAATGTAGGTGTATCCAGACTAACGTGCTATTTCTCATGAAATAGAACCTCTTCCAATATCTTAGTGATAATTTCATTGCTAGTAAATGCTGAGGTTTTTTTTTGCAAGAAACTTATTGAAAAATTGAGGAATTCATAGTCATCTTAGGAAGAATAGACTTATTTGCTGACACTTGTATGACCTTAGAAAAGTTTTATATTCCTGATAGGGCTCGATTATTTCATGTCTTCATGGGAAGAACCCCTCAGACTATGTTTCTGCCAATTGCTTTCAGGTCTTTGAAATACCCATCTTGCCTGGGTGCTATGCTCCTTAATATAGTCAAGTAATAATGATAGGATTTTATTCCTGAGAAAGAAGACACAGTGGTGGTAAATCTCATTTTTATCTATAGATCTATTTTGTTTTCTTACCTTAAAATAATGTCTACTTCATGTTGAATAATATAAATAACAAAACATATTCCTTATGACCAGTGTCCATCCGAAAGCTTCTCAGATATGTTTAATCTTTTTTTCTGCTATCTAGTAGCATCCTCGTCCGTCTAAACTTGAGATACCCTGATAGTTTTGATTTCTCCCTCTCCAAGGTTAAAATCTCTAACTCAATTTAAAGTGCACGGATGTGTTAAGTTATCTGTGTTAGTTCTTATTATGAATGAGAGACATATGTCTCTCTCTTCCATCAGACAATGATGCAAAACTCATTTTCCTTTATACTTTCCTGAGGCTATGTATTATAATGTGGGATGCCTTTGCAAAAAGCATATCCTAGCCTTCAATGTACCTCACAGAACCCACCTGTTTAAAATGTCCTGAAAAGAAGAAAGAGATAGGAGACCTGCTAAAAGTGAATAAAAGTATAGGACTGGAAGAAACCTCCTGGATCTACTTCAATCTAAGAATCCTTTTCATACTCACTTCTCATACTTACTATGTATTTATTTATATAGCAAAAGGAAAATTTGCAGGGTATCTGCATAGCCAGGGTATTGTCAGCTTGTGTTCATTTCCTTGTCCAGTGTGTACAAGTCACCCCCACTGAAAGCTGTGTCGTTCCCTCTTTTTGGTTTGTAATCTCTTTAAGCAGAGATTGCCTCTTTTTGTTGAATACTTGTACAAGATATAGCACGATAGCTGTGTGATCCTAGCTGGTAGAGGCTGTAATGCAAACAGCTAATTACAGTGACTAGAATCTAGGGACGGTTCCTGTCTAATCTGAGTCCCAACAGTAACCGTCATGAGGAAACAGAAATACAGCCACCCCACTTGTATTTCTCTGTCTGTAAAAGAAGATTAATAGAATTTATTTCTCTTAATGGCTGTTCTGTTAATAAAGCAGTTAGGTGTTAGTGGAGCACTGGAGGTGAAAGTACCAGAGGTTCTTCTGTCTTTTACTGGTGATTGCTGTTTGGCTATATTCCTTTGCTAAGAGTTCAACACTGTCTCAGTTCACCTAGTGTTCACTATAATTTACCTTGGAGGCAAATACACGTATTGACACTGGGGTTGTCAGAACTATGCTGCTGGCTGGCTAGATAGAAACCTTTGTCCTCCTGAACACAATTTTTCTTGACTAGCCCTCACTTATGATAAATTTGCTACCAGTGTTGCAGCTCAAAATAAGACCCAGGACAAATTTCTCATTACATTTTGGGCAAAGTCGGGGGGTTACTATTGCTTATATGTGCCATTGACTTAAAGGAAAGGCCTGATTTGGATTTCCGTTGTGCTTGCTTGATTTGTAACTTCAGGGGATGCAGTGATCTCTACTCCTGAGACGTAATGTAGGAGTTACTAGGTCCTTGCTAGAACCAGGGTAGAGCAAAACTTGGTGACGTGTAAGCACCTTGAAGAATCTTCTTGGTTATGGTTTTAGGTGTTTTAAGAATATTATTAGCTTGTTCGTTTTGTCTGAACCTTATCCAAAAAGTATGCCTTTATTAGATGTACAATAGATCCTCTCATTTCCTTTAGAGGAAGAAACCCAAGAAATTATTCCAGGGTGTCTTTAATATGCTTATAGATTTTGAAGTGATAAAATGATACGACTATCCTCAAATATCCCTCTTTGGCAGAATGCAATTATATTCTTAATCAAATAACTTTCTGGGCTTTCTCCCATGAGGTAATGGACACTGTGTTTGGGAACCAGTATTAGCTTATAGCTTATACACTAGCTAGTCAAAATGTTTTGAAGTTAAATGAATAAAGCTTGAGATAATGTTACCTCATCTGACTTTAGCTATTTTAGCCTACATATTAAGATGAGTTTTGCTTTAGGCAGGACTGGGCTAAATGTTACAAAGAGCACTTATAGGTCAGTAAAAAAGCAGCATGCTCTAGGTGGGGCAGAAAATGAAGACAATTCCGAATTAAAGTTCCAAGAGGTTTTTCTCATCTTGTGCATGTGTATGGTCTACTTTGAGTAGAAAAATCATAGCTACATTCTTCATCTTGAAGTCAGTGTCCGCAAATCTGTGACTTTCTGTCAGTGTCAAATGGCTGCTGATTTTCTTTGTGTTCAGTCTGTAATGATTGATTTTGATAATTTGCAGTTACTGGCTTTACAGACGCAAAGTATTTGACAGCTTTGAAGAACAGAATCAGGTGCCAGGAGCAAATATTAATTTATGCCACTAGTTCCATAAATTTCTGTAATGTTTCTATAACATAAATTCTTGGAGCATTTGACAGATTTGGGAATAAAATTGAACACTTACATTCCCTTTCCTCAACAGATGATTTAAAAGCCATATTTATATACATAAGTTATAGTAGCTTAACACTTTATAGTAGAGTTTAATGAAGTCTGTACAACACACTGTACAGGAATTCTTATCTCATCTTATTTTGGTTAACAACTTCTACTAGTAGACAAATTTAAATGATAATTTAGTAGTGTTCAGAGAGGTTTTTTGCTAAATCGGTATAAAATCACATCTCTTCTTAACTGAGTTCATTGTAGAAAATCTACAGAAAGCTCTTTTATTTCTTTTACAGTGAGTCTAACGAAGGATTTCTCTTTTTCTAAAACTGCCTTGCTAAATATCCATTATTTATGCATTATTTCAGTTGGAGTTGAAAATTTTATACAACTTTGGCAAATGATTGAATTCACGAAAATTTATGAACAACATTTTTGGGAATAATTTTTTATTGTCATTGTGACAATCAAGCAAATGTTAGTGTCTTACCAGATGTGACAGGGAACAGTCCATAAGAACTGTTACAGTATGAGTGAAATCCATTTTTAGGGCTTATGTAGCTCAAAAGTTTCAATCTTAAAATTTAATATGCTGAAGAAATATCCTTTCATTTAAAAAGCAGGTTTTTATGCTCTCAAGCATGTCACAGATAAAGTGAGGTGGATTAAAGTTATTAAGTGTATTTGCCTTGAGTATAGAAGTTAACTTCTGGAATTAAAAAACATCTACATGATCTAAGAAAAGGCAACACAAAAGGCAAGCAAACTTATTAGAAAAGACTTGAATTAAGAATGAATAGTATTCTCATATCTGGGAATGAGACAAAATTTAGAAAGAGTAATTGGATGATGGAATCGCAGAATCATAGAATCATAGAATCATAGGGTTGGAAGGGACCTCTGGAGACCATCTAGTCCAACCCTCCTGCCAGAGCAGGGACACCTTAGAGCAGGTTGCACAGGAAAGACATCTATAGCAGAAATCAGTTTTTATAAGTCTCATTTTGACTGCTCATTGTACAAATATATTTTCACTGGGAAAGGGGATGTCACGCAGTCATGGAATAAGTGCTTACAGAAGAAATTTCCTCACCTATTTGAATATAAAATGGGACAGATGTATTAAATAAATTTGGTTAGAAGGTTAAACAAAAAGATATGACAAATGTTTAGAGGTATTCCTTTTTCTCTAAAAGGAAAGAGATATATGGACAAAGACTTCCTTTGTTTTACTAGCGAAATGACATATACTGAAAAATAGAATTGTGGCAAAACACAAAAGCAATGAAACAAAAAAGAGTGAAAAATCAGTTGGCTGTGATTTAGTAGTTCTTTACAGATTTGCTGCATGCTAGGGTTTTCCAAAAATTTGCTATTTGATTATACAAACAGTGGCTGGACTTCCATAGAGAACTGATGATAAATTCTTGCAAGGAAGAATAAAAGGAACAAAAGGATCAGCTGAAAGGATTTTTACACTGGTATTGTGAAGCCAGTATCTTCACTTTTCACATTACTGCCTATTTGGCTTTTTGCTGCAGATGAGATAGAAGCTTTTGAGCACCAGACTAGGAAGAATTCTATTTATACACAGATGTGGTCATCAAACTCCTGGCAACGTACCAATTTGGGTTTGGGTATTTTTTTTTTTTTTTTAATAATCTATTATTATCATAATCTGCCAAGCCCAATGCTGAATCAGAACCTAGCTGTGTTAGCCATCATACAGAACCTAGCTGTGTTAGCCATCATGATGGCAAATAACAAAAGACAGGATCCATGTCCCAAACAGCTTACAAACTGTTTAAACTATCTGGCAGTATTCAGCTGGTAAATTTTTAATTTTCTGCCTATCCAGAACTAAATGTAGTCTCTGATCTTAACCTAGCATATGCCAGTTGCCTTCCACAGGCCCTCCGCCCTGTAGCAGATTGGAATCCCTCTTTTATATTAGAGCCTTTGAAAACAGAAGGCACTGTATGTACAACATGAAATGATTTTTTCTTACAATGTGCTAGATTTCAGTCATGAGGAGCACTGTGGTAAGCGGTCTTGTTCAAAACTGTTAGCTGCAGCTAGAAGGAAAGAAGCTTTTAGAAAAAGGACAGGTTTTCCAAAGTTAACACTTGATGAATTTGATGTCAACTCTTAATAAATCAATTAGAGGAAGAATGATAGTATGGAAGAGTTATCTTATTTTCTAGGGTCAGGAAAATAACTGTAATCTCTTTGTTTCCTGTTCACTTTTAGTTCTTCTCTCCTGCAACCTGACTCAGTCATTTTTATTTGCTCATGTTGAAAAGACATTCTAATATGAGGAAACTCAATCTAAGGAACCCTGGAAAGAAATCTCTCATGATCTGTGTACTTCTGGGTAGTAGATGTTAATGCAATCTGAAATCTTTTGTCTTTTGTCATCAGCTATTGCTTATCTTGGTTGTTTGTCAGAGATGTATTGCACTTGTTGTATGGCTGGTTCCCTCTCTATTTTTATTCTCTAAATTGGTTGCTGGATTTGAAGGGATTTTGTTTCTTTGCCTTTTTTTTTTTTTTCTGAACCAGTACCCATTACTGTCCATTTTGTGTGAGATCCAATGAAAACAGATTACCTGTTTACCTGTTGATGTATGTTCTAAATAGAGTAAGATGATGAAAAACTAACTTCCTCCTACTAACTTCCTCTGCTGTTTGGCTTTCTTATGGTGGGAACATGACTTTGAAAAGATCATTTTACTAGTAAACAACCTGCCCTTTTTTTTTTTTACTTCTTTTTTTGTTTATTGGTCTTCCTCTGTCTTTTCTAAATTTCAAGGCTTTTGTTTGTTTGTTTTAATTCAAACCCACCATTGGACTGTACACAATATCTTGCAGTTATTTCTGGATGTTTTGCACAGGTTGGCCTCTTTCATGAGAATTCTCTCTGCCAAGAGGAATTTTTGGGTATGTTGCATGTTTTGTATCATCATTCTTCCCATCCTGCCCACATAACAGTCTGCTCTGAAACCAAAAGCAACTAGGTAGGAGTAAGAGCAGCCATGTGCCTGCTCTAGTTTCTGCCAGTTTCTGGCAACGGGCTGTACCCACTAGCAGGAAAACAGTTCAAGTCACCTTTCTTTGCCTCCCTTTGCACCTTGATCTTTCTCTATTATGCTTGGAAGCCCACCTATTCTTTTTTCAAGAACTCTCTACAAGGAAATCCCCTGTGTATGCCAGGCATAAATACTGTAAAACACGAGAAGGATGTTTTGACTGAGTGCTTTTTTTTGCGGATGTCCTCTTTAGCGGCTTTTCACTTTAAAATACGGCAAGTGACAACACTTGGAAATGCACAGTGATGTATCGCAGAGAGCAGAACACAAAGCTCTTTTTCAGGACATGAAGCTCCTCCCCCCCCTTCCCCCCAGTTGGTATTTTACCTTCTATTTTGTCAATAAAACCCCATTAAGCATGGACAATTTTATTTAAGTTATAAAATTGGTTTTTTAAGAACAGGAATTAAAGTGTTCAAAATTCACAAAATCATGGCATCCTGAAATAGAAACAGAATATAAGTGGGGTAATTTGATGTAATTTTTTTGGGTAATTTGATGTAGTTTTTATCTTTTTTTTCTGATGCAATTTTATTATTTTTTCCGATACCCCTTAACGTGATCTTTACCATAACATTACTAGAAAAAAGAAAAGTGTTTTCTTGATATCTCAAAAAAATGAAAAATACTGCTGTATTGGTTACTTAAAAAAAAACCCTGCAAAACAGAGCAAGAAAGGGAACTATAAAAGCACAAGATTTTAAATATGTATTGTAAAGAATATTTACAAAGGCTCTTTTAAAAACTTGATAGTTGGTGAACAATAGTTTGCAGTATTTTCCTTTCAACAGTTATATCTGCTACCATTGTAGGGTTATACGGACATAAGTGGAAAAGACTTTCGTCCATCCAGAGTCATTCAGTCAGAGCTCTTTCTCCATGCTTAATGAAAATGGTATTTTTTAGTATTCCAATCAGTTATAGAAACAAAAGAAAATCTTTTAAAAATGTGAATGATTTGGCAATATTATGGGGGGACTTTTTGTTTATGTATTTTTCGAGAGTCACAGAGCTTTGAGTGAGATCCTATGCATTTTGTCCAGAAGATACAGTGCAGAAAGTCTAGATTATGAAAAATGGCAAAGATTGCTTTTGTCAGAAGGAACCTGGTAAATGTTGTTATATGTAGAGCTGCAGGCCTGCTCCTTACAATCTTCTCGACATAACTAGCAGAAAAAAAAGTACAGCATGTCATCGCTTCAGGTAGTGCATAGTGCTTACGTTGGGAAAGTTCTCCCCTCGCTTCTCGCAGTGAAGATTGTACCAGTCTTTGCCTCCTATCTAGAGAAAGCTGAAGTGTTGATTTAACAATCAGAAAACTTAGGTTCCGGGTCCCTTTATCATACTAACATTAAAGATTATTACACTGCAAAAAGGTATTTTCCAACAGCTGCTGAGCCAGCCAGGGGAGAGTGTTAATGCTCTCTGTGAGAGCATGCTGTGTTTTACTAAGGGCTTGTACAAACGGGGATGTGTTCTGGGAAATCTTGTAGCAAGAGGAGATTAGGTGAGTGCAGATGCAAAGCAGAAGGATCATGAGCTGTTGTTGCAAGTGAAGGTCAGCAAAAGAGCATACGTTCTGCAGATGGGACAGAAAGCTACAGAGTCCAGCTGTATTAGAAGTGGAATTTGTTTTGTGTAGAGTTTTCTGACTTCGACAATACTTACATTCTAGACTAGAATGAAAACCAAAGCATTTCCTGTATATCCAAAACCACTCACATCCTTCAAGCCAAACTGAATATTTCAATTTGATAAAATCAGGATGTTATGTTTTAACTTTTTTTTTCACTTTTCATATTTTCTAGTCTAATTGAATCAAACCTTCCACCAACTAAGCTGAGATAGTTGGGCTATATCATAATGCTTTT
The DNA here is from genome assembly GCF_965231255.1 of Vanellus vanellus. Lineage (NCBI taxonomy): Eukaryota > Metazoa > Chordata > Aves > Charadriiformes > Charadriidae > Vanellus > Vanellus vanellus. The sequence continues at coordinate 20,191,713 of NC_138910.1, forward strand.
TTTTTCAGTTTTCCATTCATAATTTTTGTCAAGGCTAATGCACTTCTGTGAAATGTTTTACTTTTAATGAATTTATATTTCCTAGCAGTACTCACAAGATCCATGCTGTTAGTACTACCACAGATCTGGTAGATTATCTTGCCAACATTATAACAGGTTTGCTGCATTTAACTTATTGTTTTGAATTCTATCTAAAATGAGTCAGGCAATGGGGATTGCATAAATTCTGTAGTATTATAATTGCCCAGGTTAATGACTCTCCCCCTAAGAGTAGAGGTAAGCAGAGAACTTTCAATGAATAACTTACGATTTACAAGTTTGGATGGCAATATTGGCTTGCACTTCTCGGGAGATGCCACATTCTCTTCATCTGTTACATACTCAAAGTTAATAATAAACATCATTGCTACGCCCTCTTGATTTTTCACTGGAATTATGTGGGTGTTGCAAATGAAGGTAGATCCTGCAGATAGAGGGGGAAAAAAAAAAGAAATACATAAATGGAAGGAAACTTCATTATTTTTTCCAATCCAGTAATTCCAGTTAGACCAACATATAACGAAGAACATTTCTTTGAATTTAGTGATTGAACATCAAATACACTATTCTTGAAATTAAACAGGCACATTTTCATAGAAAGAAATACATCTTTTGATAATTTATTAGATTATTAGCTCTTCCAAACGATCTCTCCTTTAAAGTTTCAATTTTCCTGTTTGTTTTTTATTCACTGGAAGTACCTATACAGACAGATTTGCAATACGGAGACATTTAGCACCAAATGTAGCAATGAGAACGCTGTTCCAACCACAACACTAGCAAAGAGAGCAGAACCCTATTCTTCTAAATGTCAAACATTCTTCAAGCTTTTGGTTCTATTACAACAGGATGAATCATGCATTAAATATTTATGGGTGTAAATATATCACTATTCTTATTTTAGCTCTCAATCTTTTGGGGGCTGTATAACGTTGTTTAGGTTTGTGTTAAAAATGATATTTGTTATCGGATCCTATGGGGTTTTATATTCTATAACAAAAAACTGCTAAACTGTGGTAGTAATTTTCAACAATCTTCGGAAGTATTTGATTTAACTGTTATATACAATTTGAAGTATGAATTTAAAAGTACCCTGGTTTTCATATATATGGAATATACCCAGCTTATACTGAAATGAACAGAAGGCATAATTTCTCAGAACCTCTGGTACTCAGGGTGTTCTTGTTCAAATGCCTAATTACAGATTTAAAGAACTCTTTGTGTTAATTCTTCCAGTAAAACTCTTAAGACGTTTCATTTGACAGTCCTTAGTTTTGATTTAATTCCTTCTATTAACCTAACAGAACATAGTGATTCCAAAAAAAATGTGATTGCTGTAAGCAATATAATAGCGTGCTAAAAGCTTCATGCAAACACAACTGTGAGATGGTGTCTTTCCAAGATAACTAGGGACTGATTTAATGTACATCATCTGCAATTTACGCATTCAAATGCAGTAATCACTGAAACTTGACAGGCTGTGCAATTTGACAAAAAAAAAATAAGAAAAAGAACAAGATTTTTTTTTTTTTTGCCATTGAGCAAAGAGATAGTAAAGATTTATATCATTACAACTGAGATCAAATTCTGGCTCCTCATATTTAATGTAGTACTTGCTATAATGTGATATATATGGCAGTTTGAGCTATGTATAAAATTGACATGCTGACCTTTCAAGTTTTGCAGCTGTATCTCAATCCATTTAATAAAACAGTTAAGCTGTGGCACTTGCTGCAGTTGCCATGGTTACAAGCTCAATGACTTTAGTAAACAGAAAATAAGCAATTTAAGACTGTTCCATTAGAGCTAAAAATAGAAGTGCTGCAGGCCAAGCATTGCAACATAGACTGGTTAAACAGAGGGTCTGAAGAGAATTTAAAAATACTCTTTGTGGTTTTAGCTAACAAATAAAAATAGATATTGGGTTTAACAGTCAAAATTATATTTATTGATTCACTTGGAAGGAAATGCTATTTCATAATATAGACTATGTTTTGACATGCAGATTTATAAGTTGAGCAGATATCCCCCAATGAGACACCTTTAACACAAAGAACTGGAAGTGGGGCTAAGCTGAGGAGTGCCTGGCTTTGAAGAACACAACTCCAAATCTTTATCAGTTTTTTCAAACAAGGATGACAAGGAGCCTCAGACTTCTTTAAAAACTTTCTTGCTTTTCAAGGCAAGGGTGTTTCAGCTTTTGAAATGCTTCTCGCAGTGCTAAGTAATGACGCTATCTCCCGTTTATGTAGAACATTCCACCCTCCAGCATTTACAAACCTCATTTTTACTGGAGCTACGGATTTGCATGTCTGGAGAGATGCAGAAGCTTTTTAACAGTTCACAGCTTAACAATGTGGCAAAAAGAGCACAGGGTTAAAAATTTAAGCTGTATGTAGAAATATTTGGGGAACAAAAAATGGTAAATATTTGTATCTGGTATATTTCAGCATAGTTCCTTTGAAGACCAGCAGGCTAATGAGTCCACTGTAGTTCATTAGTCTGAAGTTTTTCCAAGACACTGGGGCTTTTGTAAGAGGCATAGAGTATTTACCTTGTGCAAATGACTGGAATTGGAATTCTGCAACTTAACCAAAATACAGTGCTTGTTGCAGTCACTGTTAATGTTTGTCTTTAGTACAGAAACTGTTATCTGGTGTACACTTATCAGTATCTATCTCTATTAAAACGGCAATTAGGGAATACAAAATACAAAATAACAAGGAAGACCCTAGTGTGACTGAAAAATAAGAGTTGGGTAAAAAGAAAAAATACTAGCAAATTCAAAAGATAATCTTTGAGTTGTTGGAGCTGACGGCACTAAAGAAATATTAAGAAGTAGTTTGTTTATGAACAACCTTATTCAGTATTTGCACTCTGGCATTCCACTGTTCATTGCACCCAGCATGTTTTCCCTGTTTCATCTGTATACTGAATATTTCGAGAGTAAGAAATGCTTCTAATGAGCAATAAAAATTGTAATGAAGTTTCTGGAATTTGCATTTCTCATTTAACGGCACAGGGCGAGTTGACGATATAATCAGAATAATTATGAAAATGATACCTTTATAATTAATAGAGTCAATGTCCAGCAATATATCTGCATTTTCTAAAGATTACTGTTGAGGAGTAATCATGAAATACACCTGTTGTGCTCTCTTGTTATCATCACTGGAGGTGATAAAGAGGAAAAGCTGGATATTTTTTGTCAGCTTGAATTCCATGGTTATAAGGTCTTGTTTTCTTTTGTCTATGGCATTTTAAAGAGCACTCTTTCATCTAGATAAATTAGTGGTATAATATCCATATGTGAAGAAAAGCTTCTGCTCCCCTATATGCTGTGTAGATGTAATGTATGATTCTGTGGTTATGTATTCAACAGTATGATTTCATGAGACCAAACAGGCTGGTGTAAAACAAATAACTGCCAAAATAAGGGTCAATAAATATTTAGGAAGTAAAGATTTAGGATATATTAGGTTTATATAAGGATATATTTCACCATTTGAGCAATTCTGGTGAAGCAAAGCCTATTTAAATATCTGGCTGCATAGTGTTTAAAGTTGACTTCCTTCATGAGAGCAGTACAAAGCAGGCACATCAAACCAATTAATTTCCTTTACCTTTTCTATTTACCTTTCCAGTGATTTTCTATAGAAGATTTTAGGAGAGATTATTATCAGGCTGCATCTTCTAGATACAGCGCAGTCATTTATTTGAATTTTAATAGCTCCATTTATGAGCAATTGGGAGAGGACAATACAACTAATACAACAGTGAAGGCATTCCAAATTACAAGAGCCTCCATTTTCATAGGAAAAACTCTGACAAGCAAACTTTGAAAAATGACATGTCCCAAGCAACTATTTTGATTCAGCCTTCCTGGGAACAAAATTTTCACAGGCCACTACATATGCTGAGCTCAAAGAACCTCTGAAAAATGAGACACTGTGGTATTTAGGTAATTGTCCTAATTCTGCAGAAGCTCCATGTTTCACACAACAGAGACCCTTGAAAATCCATTGTGGTTCTACAGAATGGCCCTGCAGCGTTGTTGCCCTAAATGACTCTGACAGTTGCCATCTGCATTTCACCATTACAAAATTCAGACTCCCCCACCTCAGTACAAATTTGAGGACTGGCTTCATTGGGGCTGTGACTGGTTCCAATTTGGAACTGATCTTGACTCCCTGTGCCAAAGCATTTATGACTTCTCAGATATTTTTTGTTACTAGAGCTGCTGTGGACAACTGACTAAGACTATAGAAAAGAAGATGTTGAGTGTGTCCTCTTTGTGCTTATATACATTTCTGGACAGGTTGACCTCATACAAGAGTTTTCTAGGATTATGACATTTTTTTACTGCTGCAACCTACAAGTAGTCCAGTGTAGGTATCCGTACAATCCACAGTCACTTCTGCTCATTTAAAATTGAAGGTGAGAAGGAATAAATCAAAACAGAGCAAAGGAAGAGCCAGCGACAGCTTGCCTAGTAGAACAAGACCAAAGACAGTTAAAAATTAGAGGCAGAGACACTGTACATGTTTCCAGAGGTAGGCAGTCCTGCTCTCTGTTTGAAGATGGATCTGAATGAGACGCTTCATATATTTATATATATATTTATAACAATATAGGGACAAGAGAAGGCAGCTGGGTGTTCTTTGCACTTTTATTAAATAATCAGCGTGTTTATTTTTGAAATAACTACCCTCCATTTACCCCAATATGATTCATGTTTTGTGATCAAAATAAATGCTTAAAAAGCCTTCTCTCAGAGGCACAGACTTAGAACATATTATTTACAAACATAGAGTTTAGACCTTACATTTTAATTTAAAATCTTAAAATAGGAATTATAGTAGAAATGCAACTAAATACATTTCATATTAAGTTGTGTACTAAGCTTAGTCTTAATTCTATCAGCATTTGACTGAGAAGGAGCACAGAAAAGTCTGCTTAGTTCCCATTTTGGTAGGAATGAGGTGAAATACTTATTATTTTCATAGGTTCACTTTTGACTAGTTACTCTGATATTATTAGAGTTTGATCACTGTTATACTAAGTGTAAACTTAATATTCTTCTGTTAAGAAAGAGTTTACTTCCATAAATACAAAGAACATCATGTAATAAAACATAAACAATGGTATTTTGTTATCTTGTGTTCATGTTTACAGCCTTATTCGTGCTTTCATCATAGCATGGCTCATGGGGATTGCCCAATGTTAATAAGAACTTCTATGGAGAAAGAAAAGAGAGATAATCTGAGGGAGAATTAGTATGGAAGATCAGAAGACCTTCTCTTGACTTTGCCCATCCTTCATGGAGTCTTCATCTTTAGGATGAGAAGCCAAGGCATGGCTTTCTACTAACTCCTTAATTCCCCAAATCTGATATTCTCTTCCTCCCTGGCAGGCAAAAGAAGCACCTCTATCTACTTCTTCCAGACTGGAGCAGGTCTCGGAAAGCTGATTACTCTGTTTATTCAGATCCAGGGCAATACTTGTCCAGGCAGAAATTAAAGGGAGTTTACTGAAATGAAATGTGTGCTCTGGTCATGGGAAAGGAAAGACTCTCCTGCTTTGTGTGAGGATTCAGGAAGGCTGAGGCTGTGGCTTTTGTCCACCATGCCCAGCATGGCAAATACAAGTAGTAACAAGCCTCTTAGGAGCATATGAAATGTAGTTCTCTGGCCCAGACTGCTGTTTATAATCTATTTTGTTGCCAAATGCTGGCTGATAAAGGACATGGACATGCTCCTTATATGGACCAGTGTGGTAGGGTCACAGGGACCGTGTGGTAGATGAATTAGATGGAAGGCGAGGTAAGAAGGCGGATACAAAATCTTGTGAAATAAGGCTGTCTCTTGCACACTGCTGATAAGACTTTTGCATTCCTGAAATGCCCTAAAGATAATCATAGAATCGTAGAATGGTTTAGGTTGGAAAGGACCTTGAAGATCTTTGAGTACCAACCCCCCTGCCATAGGCAGGGACACCTCCCGCTAGACCACGTTGCCCAAGACCACGTCCAGCCTGGCCTTGAACACCTCCAGGGATGGGGCCTCAACAACCTTTCTGGGCAACCTGTTCCAGTGCCTTACCACCCTCACAGTGAAAAACTTCTTCCTAATGTTTAATCTAAACCTGCCCTTTTCCAGTTTAAAGGCATTCCCCTTCGTCCTGTCACTACATGCCCTCGTAAAACATCCTTCCCCAGCTCTCCTGTAGGCCACCTTTAGGTACTGGAAGGCTACAATAAGATCTTCCCGGAGCCTTCTCTTCTCCAGGCTGAACAGCCCCAACTCTCTCAGCCTCTCCTCATAGGAGAGGTGCTCCAGCCCTCGGATCATCCTCATGGCTCTCCTCTGGACACGGTCCAGCAGGTCCATGTCCTTCTTATGTTGAGGACTCCAGAGCTGGATGCAGTACCCCAGGTGGGGTCTCAGGAGAGTGGAGTAAAGGGGAAGAATCACCTCCTTTGACCTGCTGGCCACACTTTCTTTGATACAGCCCAGGATACAGTTGGCCTTGTGGACTGCAATCGCACACTGCTGGCTCATGTTGAGCTTCTCATCAATCAGCACACCCAGGTCCTTCTCCTCAGGGCTGCTCTCCAGCCATTCCCTGCTGAGTCTTTATTTGTGCTTGGGATTGCCCCGACCCAGATGTAGGACCTTGCTCTTGGCCTTGTTGAACTGGATGAGGTTGACTTGGGCCCACCTCTCCAGCCCGTCCAGGTCCCTCTGAATGCCATCCCTCCCCTCCCCTCCAGTGTATAAAAAGAATGCCCTTACTTGAAGCAGCTTCATGTGTGATCTTCTGGAATTGTGACCTTATTCCGTACGTACTTTCAGCCAAACTTTAAAAAAGGAAATGGAAACAAGCCAAAACTTTTCTTCTGTTATCAAGATTCTGGTAACAACCCGGTTAAACCTTGTTTTAGCAAGCAAGTGTTCTTATCAAGTTGTGAATGGTGCAGAAGAATGACATGTGAAAGTGACTGGTCGTAATTTTCTAATGAGACCAGTAAAGCAAAGCACCTTCTATCCTTGAAGGGTTATCATCAAAGAAAAGGAAATTGGAAGAAAAACAGTACCCAGAGAATATTTGCTCTATCTTGTGTGATTTCTGTGACTTATCACTGAAGAAAGTCCTTTTCTTTTATGCTTAAAATTCAGAAGCTGATTTACCTCTGGTTTGAGGTCCACTCTAAGCAAACAGGGTACTTAGTTGAGCTTTTGTTGGCATTTAGGGACAATGGCACTGGGGATGTGTATTGAATATTCAAGTGAAAGCCAGTTTGTCAAGTATTGAGGGATGATGTGTATTGTGATGTAGGGACTCACCATAACCAATCAAGGGCTGAAAATCTATTTCTTTGTGTTTCTGTTCAAGCACAAGCCAGGAAAAATGCAGCATGTCACAAGGAATCTTATTTTCAGTGGACTTACTGGAAAGGTTTGCTTTCTTTCTCAAATCATACTAAAACACTATTCTTGTAGTGTTGTGTTGAAAGTAGTCATGTGAAGATCCTGCAGAATTTCACATGATGTTAAGTTAAAGGGCTCCAAATGCCTTTGCAAGCCCATTTCTGTGTCAATTAAAACTATTTACTAACAGATTTTCACAAATTCATCTGCCTGTTTATATAATAAAAACAAGTGGAAGAGTGACTAAAACTGCCCTGAGAAAATTGGCCAGCTCTTACTGGTGTAGAATCATATCACTGGAGACAGATACCACCAAGCTACTTGCTCAATTCATTAACAGCCCCATGAAAGGAATATCAGACAAATATTTTTGTCTGTTTTTACCTACAGCTCTTTACATCTTTGCAGTTGATGTCATTTATTCATATCTTTGGAGACATCTGATCTGTAAAGACCTCATTTAAATTTTGTCAAAACCTTGCCTCTAAAGGAAAGAATTACCCCTGTATGTTCCTTACCTCCCTGCCCCCCATTTGTTATGTAGCTGCACACATGAGGAATAGGAGGAAACTTGATGCTAAGACTAAAGATGATAATATTTGCAGCCATAAAGAGCATCTATTCCACGAATCCCAGGCTGCATTGCAAATGTGGCCTGTTGCTGCCCTTCAAAGTGTACAGGTATTATTTTACTTTCTTCTAAAGGTGGTAGGACTGAGAAATCAAATGTTTTATCCAAAGGTGCATCAAGAATGAATGAAGAAACTAGGGATAAAGCAAAGAAACTCTTGATCCCATTTTCACAATTGAATGATTAGATAACAGCCCCACATTATTAAAATGTGCTTAGTATATTTCCACACAGAACTTCAGGTAATGGCTTGTACAATTCTCTTTATCTTTTACTTATATCTTCTGAGGTGTGTCTTTATGTCACCATTTTCCAATTCCATCTGACTGAAAACGAGCTACCTTGTGTGGCAAGAGTGGGGACTTCAGAAGCTTCCCATTAAACGTGCTGCAGATGTATCTGTATGACTGTCTCTTAAAAGATTCATTGCAGAGAACAACTAAAAATAGATGGCAGGTTGAAATGTATTATATCCCTTTTCAATTGAGTAGCTATTTTTAAGGGGGATGGGTAGAGACAAGAAGAGTATATTTGGCTGATATTTGTGAGGGAAGTTACAGTGATTAAATGGGACCTGCTCCCTTTGACATTTCACTCCACCCCCCATATCAAATAGGTATTCATTCTGTCACTGAAATGGTTCCTGATTCCAAGATTTGATTTATAGGACTGATGTAGGTTTTGTAAGGTATTAACTTACAGTCTTTAGAGGTGACGGAAGAATTTTTAAACAAGCAACCTAAGAAAAAATTTGCCCTCTAGATGCTGTGGACAAGTTTATTATTGGACTGGCCTATATAAATATCTCATTTTCTCTCCCTTTAATACTATTTATAGTATAATTCAATAGCTAGATAAATACTGTTCAGCTGTTTGCTCCAGTATTTCTTATGCTACTGCATTGACACAATTATTGCTAACCTTCTAATTATAATATCTACACCTACACTATTGGAGCTATAGTGATTAATTGTAATGCTGAACACATTTTATATGGGAGGACAGTTTCCTAGTGCTTTGTTGTTTAAGCATATATAAACATGTACAGAAGATATAGAGCAATTAAATATTTGGCAAGGAAAGGAAAATGCAATGAAAAAGAAACAAGCAGTGATGCTATAGGTCTATAAAGTAGAGACCAAGAAAGGAACACAGAGTGAAATATGTTGAAAACTGTACATGGAAGGGCATAGACTAATTACCTTCCAGGCTGCACGTAGAATAATTCTTAGGAAACCACAGCTAGTGCAGAAGTTGCAAGACAGGCTTTTTTCTTTCTGTCTCAGTTCACCTTAAAACTACACTCAGGTTTTGTCAGAAGAGGTTTCTCTAGAGCATAGAGCACAGAAGGCCCAGTTCCTACTGTCGGTCCTGAACACTCTCTCAAACTGGTACTCTGGTACCTGCACAATGGTGTGAAAGCTGGGTCTGAAATTGTTTTCTTCATGGGTTCTCATTACTGGCAGTTTGCAAAGCTTGTATGTTCAAACATTAGTGTTATCTGGAATCATTCAGGTCTTAGACTTAGTCTAAAATCTCTATTACACGTTGTCTTTTGCTTCCAGAGAATATACCAAGTAGTGCTGCTTCTGAAAAGCAATGTCTCTGACTTGTTAATGAGAACATTTCTGTCTCTGCATATGCAGTTAAGTATCTTGTGCCTGGTTCCTTGCACCTATGTAAAGCCTCTGAGTGCACCGCACACGGTGTGTTACTAGAAGCTAAGCAGCCAGACATAGAAGGTCAGGGCAGACTGCACAAAGGGCTACATCGCTAAAAAAAATTAATTGTAAACTCTTTGCAAGCTGACTGTTGAATAACTGAGGAGGATTTTTCATTCGAGCTATGTATGTTACAGACTATGTGAATGAGGCAAGCCCAATGGTTTTCATCTTGTTATCTTGGTATAAATGCTTGATTTTATGGACACTTGTAATATAGTTGTAGTGAATCCAAGATATACCACACTTGATGAATTTCATAACTGAACTTTTTTACAGGGAAACATTGCAAGCAACAGTGCTATTATAGAAAGAGGGAAGTGGAAATGTTTCACGTAGACATTTTCAAAATTAAATATTTATTATTTCTAAAGGACAATGTTGAAAAGTGATTTTTTTTCTACATCGCCCCAGATATTCTTGTGAGACAAAATTAATATTTTTAAATGTTCATTTCACTGAAAATATATTAAAAATAATTTTCAGGATTAACAGTGTATAGAAAATCCATTGTTTGCTCAGCTGCATGATACACTTGAGCTGAGGACATATTAAAATAAGACCATTTTGTTAGGTACTAAAATGTGGATATACTTAACTACAGTTTTATGTCTATTAATAAAAGAGAACCCAGAATGTAATACTGTAAAACATGGAGCATGCCAATATGTGACAGTAAACAATAAAAAAATTACCGATGTCCAGTGTCATTGGACATAGATCAGTACCTTGAGAAGGGTTAGTGATGAAATATCGAATTCTTTTCTGAAGTTGAAGAGGCAGGTGAAAAAAATGTAATAATTTAGCCCGAATAATAATAATAAAGCACTATGAGAATGACTTTGTTGTACTATGTTTTCAGTTGTATCAACAGGCATTTACATATTTGTTTAAGTAATTTTCATTAATTTTTCCGTCTGTGTCAAGACAGAGAATTTTTAATTAGGAAAGGTTAGTAGGGATTACATCAATTCAGAGGAATTACAAGTAATTAGAATAGTTTTTAAAACAACTGGATTTCATTGTGAAAATGCTTTGACTTTTTTCATTCACATTTTCAGTAAGCTTATTTAAAGCGTAGCACTCAACTAATACCAGATGTATAGCTCAAGGTGAAAAACAATGGTAGGACACATTTTCTCTCATATTTTTTAAAAACGAAAATAAAGAACTATAGAGCTTTGGTGTCTGTTTTTTACAAATGTTATGTGAAGATTTTAAAGTTAAATATACCTTAAACATAGATCTTTACAGAAAGCAACTAGCTGACTAATAATGGTTCTAGTTTCTTATTTTTTAGCGAGTTGGCTAAGACTTAGCATGTATTTAGTTATATGTGCTAACATTGGAGATGACTTTTTTCTTTATTTTTTCCTCTCTCTTTCTTTCTCTCTTTCTCTTTCTCTTATTCCCTCTAGCTATTCTTTTCTAAACCCTCATTAGAAGCTATGCACCTCTGGGCATTCAACTGAGAAATGTCTTATTATGTTCGTGAGAAAAGGGATCTCAGGTTTGTAATATTGTCCATCTTGCAGAAAAAGTGCAGATTAAGACATTTTTTGTGAAAGTAACCTCATTTATTTCCCCTAATTAAACTACATAAACTATTTTAAGAACTAATTGAATAACCTTACAAAACAGAATGGAAGAAAAAGAAAAAAAGAAAAAAAGAAAAAAAAAAAAGCCAGAACTCCATTTCAGTAATTTGTTTCATTTGTCCAAGGTATTGGTCCAGAATACACTAAAGTAACAGAGTGATCCAAATTCTGTTCTCACTTATACTGTGCCATTTCAGGGAGCTTAAGGTTTTTTTGTGATACAGTTCTCAATAGATATGAAAAAGAAGATGGCATTAAATGGCCATACAGCAGGAAGGGTGATATAGAAAAACAGATCAACAGCAGGTCCCCTGAGGCAAAAGAGAAACGCTGTCATTACTGCAAACTTTCACGGGTACAATATGCATCCAGCTCCATTGCCCAAGTGGAAGGAGTACCATTTGCTAAATATAGATGCCTTTCTCGTGGAAATCATACCCTTGGAAAATCATACTCATGGAAACATGCCCTTCCTGATCCATTTTAAGGGAATTGATCATAAGTAGTTAGAAACATACAAAACTCAAACTTGTAGAAAAAATATTAAGGGTCATCATACACAGTGTCAGATGTAAAGTCATAGTGTATGCATTATAGTACTTAATTGTAATCCAGCAAAATGTATCTGAAGGGAGAGAACAGACAGACACAAAATGAAGGATTCTTGTTGTATGAAATATCCATCATGAGGTCTTGGTAACAAAGACAATGATCTGGAAACCCTTACCAGTGAGAAAGCCAATCCTGAAAGCTGATAGTAGTAGTCAAGCTACTGGGATCATAAAACAAGTGAATGTAACCTCCCAGGACAAACAAAGTAGTTAAAAGAGACGTGGTATTCTGGAGTTCTTGATAACACAAAATCATGGGGCTTTGAATGCATATTAATAAATGTGGTAGGACGTCTATGTATTGCAGGTTTGTCAAACACACTAGTAAAATATTAAATTTTTGTAAAAAGAAAAAAATAGTTTTCTAATGGAAAATCTCCATGCCCGACATGATGTATTTTTAATTTAAAATCTCATTAGAATTGATAAATATGAATAACTTACTGGACTAGAAGTTCATGACTGCCCTAGGGGTGGTTTTCATGACCTGATTGCAATCAGTGCAGACAAACAAACAGCAATCCCAAGCAGTAAAATGGTGATTCTTCTAAATGGGTAATTTAATGCGGTTGAGAAAAATGTAAGTGGAAATAATTGGGAGGACAAATCAGACAAATATATGAATGAAAAATTTGAATTCTTAATGAAAATGTTAGATAACCAAAGAGTAATGATTCAAACACACTGAAAATCTTAGCTGCAAGTCCATCTGTATTGAATGCAAAAATAAATGCAACAAATAGGAATTAACAGGCATATAGTGAATGGAGAAAGGAGAAAGTAAATACACATTTGTGGAAACCAAGAGGTATGAAATATAGAAAGTTGGTAGAGGAATGTGACAACATCAGAACAAGACTAAGGAGAGTAAGTAGGTCTGTAACTACAGTAAGCATAAAATAATTCCAATAATAGTGAAATTAATAAAAATCCCAATAACAACAGTTGTGGTAAAACTGTTAATAAGTATGTAATAATAATTTTGCAACAACCAGATGGATCCTTTAAGAAATATTTCTGAAGTGTGGCAAGTCATTGCTAGATCCAAAACATCAGCAAACTTGGAAAAATTGTAATCAAAGGTCTATGTCTACAACTCAGCAGTCTACAACTCTGATGTAACCTCTTAACAAATCTTGCTGGGCAAAGTTCCAGAAGGTTGGAACAGTGTTAATATTGTGCCAGCATTCATAAAAGGGATACAGTGGTTGAAATGACTGTATGGCAGTGAGCCTGACATTAGTTCTAAGCAACATAATGAAACTTCTGATGTTAGATTAATTTAATAAAGAATACCTGACAGGAGTATAATTAATATCACTCAGTATGTTAATGCAGACCTTATTAATGGACAAGAAATCTGATTTGATGATTATATTCTTTGTATAAAACCCCAACCAAGTAGCCATTACAGACATATGCCTTTGTAAGGTATTCTACTGATTACTATACAATATTCTAATAAAGTAATAGCACTATACTTATAAAAAGCTCATTACATGGTTTACAAATTGACTGAGAGCTTCCAAAAAGTCATTAATGGAGGATCACAATTCAGTGCCAGTTTCTAGTGAAAGTCCACAGAAATGACCACAATAGCATTAATTTGTTTTGAAAAGATCTGGAGAAAATATAAAATCACTTCTATGAAATGTATGAATGCTTCAAAAACTAGTTGTGAAGTGGCTAATGACATGGTAATGAGTCAAAATAGAAGAATTTGGAGTATTCTGTAAGTGGGACATTAAATGCAAACAAAAGCATTCTGAAATCATAAATTTAATCATACCGTTGTAGAACCAGGGCACATAGGCTGAAATTAAAAAATGGTAGCTAGATCCTGGAATGTACTGTCTCACAAAAGAAATAATAGGATCATATGTAAGAATGGGGAGTGTAGCCTGCATAAAGGGGTAGAATAAGAAGTCAAATTTTCCCTGTGTATATAGCGCTGGGGAAACTAAAACTGGATTACTGTATACATTTTCTGGCATCCTAATTCTTAAAGGACATTGAAAAATTGGAGAGGGCATAAAAAAGTGCAGAGGAATATAATTCTTTGGAAAATTCATTTGGTGTGAAACTTAAAGACGTCAGTCTTCGATGTTTAGTGAAAAGTAGTTTGAGAAGTGAATTGCATTGCAATCACTAACTTCATGCAGAGTGCTAAATACAAAGGAGCTGTTGAGTATAGCAGAAAGAACCTAAATGTCTGGAAGCTGAAAGCAGATAATTCAAGCTGTATCCTCTGGAATGAACCATCAGTGGAAGCAGGGGTTCTCCCTCTTTTTATATTTTTAGATTAAGACTGGGAGAAACAGACAAGTCCTTTTAATCGACAAAAACTATGCACTATTCATCTTCATAAAGTTCTAATATTTCTTCTGAATATCTCATTTCAATTGGAAGAGGAATTTAGTGCTTCCTGGCCCACCTTTGCTCCGAATACACGGTACCCCATAAACCACGATGCCGCCTCTCACCCGTACTTAGGAGTAAAACGTGCTCTGCTTAGTCAGTTGATAAAATTTCAAAAGACCTTCATGATCTACTCAGATTTTGATGTTATGACCTTGGTAGGAGGTGGCATCACATTTCAGCAGCAGGCTTTGGCCCATCCTTGGGTTATGGTGGAGTAGCAGTGAATTAAATTCACCAGGCATGACTCCTGACCTCTTTCTCTCTCCTGCTGATGGACATAGCAGCAGACGGCTGTGAGATGCGCATGACGGTGTTTCACTCAGATGCATCAGCAATGCTAGCTCAGTACTCTCCAGGGCAATGTGTGTGGAGCTGTTGGGCCTCTGTTCTTTTCATTCTTTCTTCATAGGAAACGGCAGCAGTTCCCAATTCTGACCGTCCCAGTAATGGTTGCTGGAGGATGCATTTGGCTATCTGGGCTGCATTCGCTGCTCAAATAGCTGTTTCCTGTCTCCTTTAGGGAAAAGGCACAGGCCAGATGGTGATGCAGGGTCAAAGCACTGCCAGTGCAAAATCATTATCATTAACTCCATCTCCCTGCAAATAATACATGTTTATTTGTCAGGATGAAATCTCCCTTGTGAAATGTTAAAACTTCACCTCATAATAATTTGTTAGAAAAAAGCTCTTTTTAGCTACCAACAATTCCACCTGATTAACTAAGAGCATAACCATTACCGGACATGGCAGTGAAATTTATTCTTTATTTTTGAAAGTAAATCCAGCTTAACATCCCCTTAACCTTCACAGAAAGCTCATGTTCTTAGGTTGGAATCCTGCCCTTAGTATCCATACTTGATGGCTTCACATGATGTCCTGACTACCCATATGTACGTCCATCTGTTAGGCTGGCATGGTGCCCTCCCACAAGTTGCTGGACTCATGCCCTAGAGGACGTGGCTGAGGACTGAATGCTTACTTAATACTTTGTGCGACTTCCTGTCTGTGTGGACGTGGGCGTGTGGATGTGCGTGTGCGTGCTGTAACCCTCCTGTTTGTAATGGACAGGATGGAAGATATTTGCCCAATTTGCTTCAGGCAAAATAGTCTAAGTGCAATCTACAACATCTTTAGGCAGGGGAGTTTTGCTAGAAAAGTGGTAAGAAATTCCATGGAGTGAGTTGGATTTTCAAAGCTGACTGTTTAAATCTAAACAGTTTAATAGTAAAACGTAGTTTTTTATTAGGAAGAAGTGCAAATTCTACCAAAAAAAAAAAAAGTCAATGCTGAATAATATTAGTGAGACAGACCATTGACAGACCCCAGAATAAAATTTTCATGTACTAAACACTAAATGGAGGAGGATTGGAAAGCTAAACTTCCTAGAGGGCTGGGGTTTTAAAAATCTTCACATAGTGTTCCAGCTTGCTTAGCATGATTTTATTTTGCCAGCTTTGTTTTTCAAGTTGAACACAATTGTTGACTAAATAGCTAAATAAAATTGTGCTTCTCTTTATCAACTTCTTCTGGGTGGCATCTAGTTCAGGGCACACATCCAGGCTCAATGCACTTCATCAAAATGGGTGATTCCAAAGTCCTGTCACTGCAGACCCTACAGCTAGTGACTCAGGCTCTCCCCCGTGAGATGCTCTGCATGCTGCTTTTCCTTTCTATCAGTGATGCATGCTTCCTCAGAGCTCCTATTAGGCTGTAGATCCCTTAGCATCTCTTGGCAATTGTTACTATACAGTACACACTCACACTCTTGGCTTCTGATTTACTCCTTGGGGACAACATAGGAAAGGAAGAAATATAGGCATAGTAGAGGAATTTCTAAGGCAAAATCACTGCAAAACCAAATGAGTACTTTTGCAAATGGATAAAGTTGTTCATGAAATATGTTTCCTAGTCTTTCCTGGAAGGTGAAAATGTGGTTGCTGCTCAGAGAAAGACTCTGCTCTGGCTCCTGTGCTCTGCTAGGAGATTCTGGCCCATTCACCCCACCCATGAACCTTTTTGTAGAAAACCTAGTGAATGGGGCTCTGAGTTCAAGGCCTTTTATTTGCCATCTTGGCTTTCAATTTCCTATAACAGTCCATCAGCCTTTCTTGGACATCTGTTTCAAATGCATGACAGTGACCTGTTTGCGACATAACCTGCTTCAGGCATGATGCAAAATGGAATTCGTAATACAAAATGATGCCGTGTTCACAGCCACAACCCAGTCTATCAAACTGTGTGTTCCATGTGCTGGTTCTTAAGACAACTTTCATAATTTATTTAGGTATCTATATGGGAAATGAACTCTGCTTATAATTTTGCTCTGTTTGTATGGGCTGAATTGCAATGAAATCCTGGCCAATAATCAAGAATAAAAAGGGTTGATGCTAAGTCATTGTGTATCCAGTCTTGAAAATATCCTTTAGCAGAACCCTGTCAAGTATAAGTCAAAGCATATTTCTCCCCTAATAGTCTATTTGCTGCACTCAGTACTTCTTGATTTTGAAGTTTAATAACTCTAGGCATTGATTATCTTTCAATTTGCTAAATTGATGACCCTCAGCAACTGACTAACATACTTCTTACTGATATTATTGCAGCATCTCATTTTAGATCTGTTGCTTCTATGGAACTTCATAAAAAGTATGGATGTATGACTTAAATGTAGTTAGTTTACTCATGTAATTTGGCGGCTGGCAATTTTAAGTGCTTCGGTGTCTTAGCTGTACAGTCCTGTCGAAATTATACAATCTAAAAATATATGTAGCACACACATGCATGCATGTTTATAAAACCATGTGTTCTATACATGAAACACTGTAATCAATGATCAAGATTGTCTGACACCTTTTGTTGTAAAACTGTATTGTTTACTGTTCAATTGTTCATCTTGAATTTTTATATTGACTATTTTCTTCCAAAGCCATGACTATAGGAATTTTGCAAAGAATCAGTAAGTTATTAAAGAAAATAAGACGAGTGGGTGTTTCTGGCAACGAACTGGCAATGAAACTTAGCTTCGGGTATCCTGAGTTTTCTTCTTCTACAGGTTATAGATGCATCTTAGGGAAACTGGCCCTAATAGGCAATAGTTAAATACCCTATATGGTTTCTTGAATAACTCATTTAAGACGTGCAGGACTGAGCAGCTGAAAAAAATTAAGAATAGTAAAATAGTAATGAGAAACACGAGTGCAGAAAATAACACTCAAAACTTGACTCTGTAGCTTCGTTGTAACATTAAAGTTTGGTAGATGGGAAAATGAATGATCAGACCTAAACCTCCACTTTTATTTTCTTAAATGCCTGAGATGATATTATTTTTGTAAAAGACTTAATGAGTCTTACAGATTTTATGTGTGATTGAGTCACCTTTACTTCAAGAAATTAAAATACGTAAATTACATTCTATTAATGTAATTTCTGACAATACCACAAATTTTAAAATGGTCTATTTATTTAAAGATAATTATTTTTAAATATATACAATATGCATTTTTCCATGAAGTGCAACCACTACAGTCCACTATAAGCTCATCCTTTTCTAATTGCAGTAGATAAATCTGTGGTAATCTCCTTTGCAAGTATGGCATAGAACATGTTATAAATACCACAAGAAGGGCAAAATTTACTGTGCAGTAAAGGTCAAAATGATAAAACCCATAAAGAGTATAATGAAGCCCATTGGCTGGGATTCAACTAGACACTCATGTAGATGACAATTTTTCACTTTGTGAGAAGTCCCGCTGACTTAAGTGTCCTGCGGAATATTGTCAGTAATGTGAAGTTTGCATATTACTTTATTTATCTTTATATTGTTTAGACCTTACAGTTAAAATCTTATGCTTTGTGCAGATATCTGAAATGACAGTGGAAGAACTGAAATATTTACTAAGCCTCTTGTGTGTAAGAGAAATTAACTAAACCTTGGAAAAAATATTTAGGAAAAAAAATCCATCTGTACAAACATGTAATTTGAAGCCAAATCTGAACTCCTGTCCTGGCTTTTTTGTACTTTTGAAAACCTTCTTGTTAGGAGTTCTCTCCTCATATTTCTACTTACATAAGGCATTGACTTTGAGAGAGGCAGAGAAAGGAAGCTGAAGCCCTCCACCTTTTTGTTGCAGCACCACAGCCCTGTGAAGCACACTCTCTAAGTCAGCGTCATGGCTATACTCACCAAGAATGTCATTGTGTCATGTTGATCAGCAGTACCTGAATTTTGGCATACAGTTCTATGTGCTTACTCCAAAGACTTTGCTTATCTTTACAGGACATTCCATATATCCCTAGAAATCTGGATATGAGGAAACTGCAGTGCTCCCTTAACTCTGAAACAAATCAGGCTTTGTGCCCCTGGGCAAAAAGATATCAAATCAAAGAGCTATCAAATGAAGTCTGTTCCTGTCTATGAGACAGAAAATTTAATTCCATTCAAGGTCTTTTGAAATTAATTTCAGTGTCCAAAAGATGAGCTTGATTTTCTTTTCACTAACACAGATCTTGAATGAGTTGCTATTGGTCTGTGCAAATGTGAGAGAGGATTTCATACAGACGCTGTGCATTTTCAAAACCAATTTCACGATTGCTTTGTATCTCACTTTTGAGATTCTAAATTGAGCTGGACTGGTTGAAACTGAGGACTGGTTGAAAAATTGTTACAGAAATACTTTTCTGTGAGAGTTTTGACTAATGCAGAATTTTCATAAAGTTATCTGGGGAGAAATTTTGACTTTTTCTTGGAAAAAGGACCCAATGAAAATAACAAATATAAATGGGATTTTGTGAAAACCTAATCTTTCAAATGGGAAATACTAAACTGCTACAGTGCCAAGTGTAAGTTGTAGTTCTTTTATAGTATATTCTTTTTGTATTTGCTGGATTCTCTGGCCATGCTGCATCTCCCATGATACCTTATGAGTAATTCTTAGAATAGGCAAAGTACTTTAGGAATATTTCAAAAAAACCCCAAACCTACCAAACTTCCAAAGGCTGAGAAAATTAAAATAATTCCACCTACCTTGATTTGGTATAAATCTAAAGATTTGTTTTCATTTCTTCTTAATGGGAAAATATCAATTTGGAATTTCTTTATTAACAATAAAATTTTTCTATTTTCGCCTATTCAAAAAGCTTTAAATTAGATTGCTTTAGACAGACACTGTTTCGGAGTTGTACTGTGCTTTTGGGCATCCGTCAGGTTTATTAAGTTTGCATACCTGAGACTTGCTGCAAAATACTGATTTTA
The DNA here is from genome assembly GCF_965231255.1 of Vanellus vanellus. Taxonomy (NCBI): domain Eukaryota; kingdom Metazoa; phylum Chordata; class Aves; order Charadriiformes; family Charadriidae; genus Vanellus; species Vanellus vanellus. The sequence continues at coordinate 20,211,412 of NC_138910.1, forward strand.
ATAGCTTGTACCTGGGCTGTACAGTTGGAAATAATGTATCCAAACTCACATCCCTCAATCAGGGAAAGAGTTTTGGTGGAGCTGAAAATTCTCTAACTGTAAATCTCTCCGGCTGTTCCCTTTCCTTGGGCAACTCTGAAGTCAGAAAGGCAGAACTTAACTGCAGTATGACTCTAGAATGAGTATATATATCCTTTGGAAGGAACAAATTATTTTCACTTCAGAGAATGCGCTTTGTCCATGTACTTTTGAAGCTGTGCAATATTACTGTTCCTGCATTCAGGTTTGTTGTGTGTTTTGGCTAATCTTGTGCTATTACTGCGATGGACTTCTGAAACTCCCTCTCAACCCTCTGTTGCCATTTGACACCCAAGAAAAGCAGAGAGGCTAACCTCACTAAACCATAACCGGCAAGGGAACCGAAGACGGGGATGGAAGCAGAAATTAATCTGACATGAGAAAAAAGAGTAGGAACACTACATGTCCTGCAAGCCAGCAGCTTTCAGGCTCAAAGGGAAGTCTAGCAAGCATTCCAGATTGAGATGTCTGTGAAAGACAGTGGGAAAGAAAGTAAATTCCTCTCTCTTCTATGCCAAAGCTTATTGCCTAAAACAAGTAAGCATTAATCAGTATTAAAGTGTGTCTGAAAAATAAAAAGTCAGTTCAGATCCAACTAGGAATATATTCTGCTAATCTGTCCATGGGTCACGTTAGCACGCTAGCATGCCTAACTCAATTTCTATGCTTGCTGGAATTTGCTATTGCAAATTAATGTTACTTTAATGAAGAATTTTGTAGCTTTTTTTTTTTTTCCTTGTTTAAACTCCCATTAGAGAAGCAGTATGGTACAACAGACCATAGCAATACCTTCATGATTATTCCTCCCTAAAGAATCTGAAAAGGATATTACTTGCCCATGAGGCTTCCTTTAAGATGTTAGAAAGCATGTAGTAAAATCCTTACTTAGGCACTTGTTGGTGTTCACTTGTTACATTGTATTTTAAAATAATCATTTTCTTGTTTAATTGGAAGTTTTTAATCATCAGCACATTAGATTAAGTTATATAGTTGTTCTGTTCCAATGGTTTATATTAGAGGTCTTTAATTGCCGCTTGCCCAATTTTCCTTTTCACTTTTTCTACTCAGGACCCAAACGTCACTGTTAGAAGGAAATTCTTCTCTCAGCCATAACAGTAGAAATCATATTCATCTTTGTATAGATACCCAGCATGAGATGTCTGTTTGGAGCAGCTGGGCAAAGATGAATTTCATACACACAGAAGGCAAATTGAAGGCAATTTTTTAGCATCCAAACTATAATAACTGTCTAGATGGATCCTTAGACCCTCTTACACAGGTCTAGGGAAGTCCCAGCTGAATGGCTCTGCTTTTGCCACCTCAGAGTTATCACACCAGTATCACACTTCAGAAGCATATGAAGGTCATTTTAGCAGCGGGGTTATTTTTATAGTAAAGGCCAGATTTAAGTGTCCTGCATAAGCTGCTTAGACTTCTGAGGTGAAATCTAAGTCTTACTCAAGTCACTGAAACCAAGCTTGTTTATTTTTCTGTGAGGCATTTATGTAAGTCTTGTAAGACTCAAGACAAATAAAAAATGTAATCCTCTGCAGGGAAAAATGTCTGTAACTAAATCCTGTCACAATGTTCAGGAAAGCATCCTTACTGGAGTGCACATTCCTGTTTCAGGAAGTGCAGAGTGGTAGGTGTTGAGCAGTTAGCAGTTTACAAAGAATGCTCATCATGAAGAGAGATGAAAACTGCTACTGAAGCACTGGCAGGGAGAGAGGATGCTTTCCTTGTCCTTAATGCTAGTCATCTGTCTGTTGTTTTTTCTGCCCACTAATTTTTGCGGTAGTGTTCTGAAGCATAAAGGTTTCGCTTTGTTTAGAGGACTTCAGGCTGTAGTTGATTGGTCGGGTCTTCAGTGAGTGAATTTTATCCGATAAAATTCAATTTCCATATGTTGCCCTCAGATGGAAGATTTTAGTTTTAACAAGTTCTGTCATTTGGTGGCGTTAATGATAGTATACAAAGCTCAGTTCATGTTACTCTCTAAGTTTTGTTACAGTATAAAATATGTGTCTTGTTTTAATTTGTTACCACCACGAGTGGCATCTGAAGAGCTAGTCTATGCTAAGCTTCAGCAAAGACTAAAACCCTGCTTGTGTCAATGATATTACAGACGTGGAACTACAGTTGAATTCTGCATGTAATGCCTTCCTGAAACAGGAGGCCTTGAGCAGCAGAACAACGCAAGCCCTTGAGTAGCATAAGTTCACATACTGGCATGCAAGAAAGCTTCATTTTTTTCACCTGTCTCCCTGACTTGATGGGAGTGTGTGTTTCTGTCTTGTAAAGATAGTGGTATGTAACATTTGAAGTCAAAGTATGTCAGAAGACCAAGACCCATTATATGCTGCCAACAGAGTAGACTGAAGCTATACTGATATTGAGGGGAAAAAAATACTCTTTATTTCCATTTATTTTCTCTGTGAACTACGCTATTGGAATACGCTCGCTGTGGAAAGGATACCATATAACATTGAAGTTGGTAAAAACAGATGACATAAGCCAAAGACTAGTATTAGAAACCTATAAATTGGAAAATATGGAGCTGTATTGCTTGCACAGTCTAAATTAACGTATGCAGTCTAAAGTAACGTACGTGCATCTATTGTCCATTCAAATTTTGAAAATCTATTAAAAATTTAAATAAAGGGAATATTTATAAATAAATTATAAAAATATGGCAGAGATTAATTTTCCTAATAATTTATAAGTTACTATCAATGAGATTTCTATACATGATTGATTTACTACATTGTGGATTATTTTATAATTAAGTGTTCGTAAACTGGAATATATAAACTTTGTAATGGAGGTCACGTATACAGCGTTCTGTAGTATCTCTGGCAAAAATTTACTAGTGAAATTGTGTATTTAATTAATACCGTATTATTTGATAAAGAATTTATATACATCCAGTTCTGATCCAGGAGTCCTGTAACTCTGATATACAGTGCTGTTGCAGTTCAGAAATGCTGGGAATAGCATGTGACACTTGAGGACTAATGTTTTGCTAGACTGTGATCTTCAGATGTGTCCCTGCAGAAATATCACATGGGCTCTGTCTTGACTTGATGCAAAGCTTTAAAAGGTGGAGAAATGAAGGTCAGAATACAATACTTTGCTAAAGGGCTTTTACACTCTATCCATCTCACTAATCCTTTCCTGTTCCCTGGAGCAAAATTCATAAGTTATTTTTTTTTTCTTTTGTTGTTGCCTATATTACCCACCCACATGAAGATTCTGTATCACTGTTTTTCAGTTACAAATAAAGTGTTATTGTCAGAGCTCCAGTCCAGTGTACAAGCCCTGTTCCAATTTGCAGCTAGAATGCTTTGGACTTGTATCATCTGATACATATTTCTTTTTACATGGCAGAGGAAGAGTTTTTTCTAGTTCCTTAGAACACTGTGGATGTAACACTAAAATGTACCCTTGAAACGTCTTAGGCAGATACCTAATTTTGTGAGAGCTGACATGGTACTTAATGCAGAGAAGGACAAATTTGTGTTTTCATAGTAAACATTCAATTCCTTCTAGTCCTGAGCTCTTCATACTTTTTTGTCTGCATTAGAGCAGAATACTTCCCATCTGTGATTGTCATGCAATAAAATACAAAATGTGAATAACTGTCTACATTCCTTTTCTGAATCACACAGGGCTGTTTTATGTTGTACAGTACTGTTTAATATATTATTATTTATTATTTTTCCTTTGCAACTCTCATCTGCCAGAAATATTCAGCTTTATTCATACTTTTTACACCCTCAGGAAACACAAGGAGACTCTTCTACACAGTCAAGATGCATTGAAATTTTGCCTCTTATATAGACAAAATATCCCCCAAGGGACAGCATAACATCTGTGCTTTCTGCCAATGTGAGAAAACTGGTCATGCTACTGAGAAGCAACAATGGTGGCACAGGCAATCTACCTTGTCCTCCAATCTTTTCCCTGCTGTTGAGCAAAGAAATGAAAATTATCTTGGAAATCAGTTCAACTAATAAATTTCCTCATCTGTTAGATGAGATGGAGTTAGAAACAGTTTCCTTGATAGTTCTCCAGTCGTCAGACTAAGTCCTAAACCTTGGCTGGAGGGAAAATTTTAGAACAAAAGTATATACTGGTCCTTCTCCCAGAAAAGTTGGAAACATGCTAGGAAATAAAATATTCATAGAACTAATAACAGTACTCAGCCTCTGAAAATCCTATATATGCCAGTAAAAAGTACAACATACTAGCAAAAGCTTTAAAATTACAACCCTACTACCTCTATAGATAATTTTTGAAAGTTAAAAAATATCATCTCAGTGGAAAGGCCTCACAGTATGGTGTTTGAAACTTAGAAATTAATTGGAAGTGGTATTTTCATGAATGGCATAGATAGCTAGGGAGAGTTTGCCTGAACACCTCATTGCAATTGAGTAATGACATTTCAGTGAGTGGTAGTTAGCTGGTAAAATCTTCTGACTGCTCTTGTATCTCTCTGTTGTCTTAAACACTTAAATATGCTGTGGAATATTTTTTCCTTATTTGTTACACAGCTTGACCCTCTTCTAACGGGTTGGTCTTGAACAGTCAATATCCTGCCCCCAAGAATTTCTCCTATGATGCAATATCATATTTAGCGGCTTTCACATATGAACAGCAGATGGTTTGAGCTGAATATACATAAGCATATGTGACTGTATGTTGCCATCCTTTAGTTCTGTTTAACCCTTCAGCAGCTCTTTGTCTGTGCCATTTAACAGTCTTGTTTGCAAATGGGAAGGAATTCAGACTGTGAAAACATGAATGTTTTTTCCTGCTTACACTAGTAACTGTTTTGTTGTTGTTTTTTTTTTAAATATTATTGTGATAGCTAAGAATAATCTGCTTGACTGGTCAGTAGATATTTTGTTTCCAGCTGCTTACAGCTCTTCTGTGTTTAAGAGCAGACAGATATGGGAAAATATGCTTTGGTAAAAGTCAAAACACGGCATTTGTGAGACAGTGCTTCCAACCACAATTTTATTCACTTTTAGGATTCTGTCCCACTTCATTCTGCTATTATTTTCTCTTTCTGTTTTATACAATAACAAGAAAGTCTACTGTTCTGGTTGTTGATAAACAAGAAAATTTTTCTGTGTGCTGTGCTGAGTCATTTTACTTAGAAATATAGAAGTGCTCTACATTCTTCTTATCAAAATACTTATGTTGGATGGTTTTGGCATTGCTTCATGTATCAGGTAATTATTTGAAATGTCAGAAACAAACAGTCATGACTTATATTAGCTATGCTGAGTGCTTAGCAACAGAAATATGAGTACATATGCTCCTGCTTTCTGCCTCTCCCAGGAAGCTTGCAGCTGACCAAATTTCCTTCAAAAGATACCGGCATGGAAGAGGAGTTGCCTGCCAGCCTTGTGGTGCTTCAGTGGTTGGGGTGCTCCACAGCAGCCCTTCTCATGCAATGTGGGACATGGTGCGGGCTCACCATAACTTAGGGTAGATCCGTTTCTCGTTAACTGCAATATAAACTAGAATGTGCAATTTGGCTTCTCTCCTTGAACTCTAGGCATTTAAGTCATATCAGAACTTGACTTGAAAATACTTCTAAAATGTATTTGGTATTACCACTTCCTTCCTAGACAGATATTTATCTTGATTGCAACCTACTGCTGCATTTTGGAGTGAGACCCAGACATGGGGTAGCCTGTCCTACCTCCTTACCAATGCTTTGGCTTCCATAGATCAAGGAAGAAACTACATTGCTTTCTACCCATCACATAACAGTCTGTGAAGACTGAGTGGCCTGACTGAGTGTCCTGATTAGGGCCTGAATGTTAACAGCTCCTAGTGTAGTAGGAATAAAGGAAAAATGTAGTTTAATGTGGAAAAAGATTCACTGTTGATCTGTCTACAAATCCAACCTGAGCTGTTGTTACTTGCAGTAACTCACTTGCATTACACAATGATTTCGTATGGCATGTATAATGATCTTTTCTGTTCAGCTTTGTACATACAGGAATTACTTTCTAAGGAATGCTTTTCTGTAGCTATATGTTTGCTTTAGCTGGTTTTGCTTACCATATTTGAGGAAGTAATAACTACTTGCTAAATATTAGTTTTGTAATGCGGTTAAAATATACAAATAGTTTTCACCAAAGCAATCACCTTTGGCCCCTAAAGTACTGATCATGGATGAAGTGTAGCCAGACAGCATTTATTTTTTTTCAACAGGAAAGATTTTTTATACCAACGTGATTAGCTGCTTGCATCTGGTAGCTGCTGTGTTTAAAAAATGCTTTGTATATTTTATGAAACATATCTGACTCAGTTTACATATTCATTAACTGTAAAAGCCTGTACAGAAAAAGAACAACATGAGAAGAGTTTAAAAAACCCCACTCTAGTAGTGTTAGTAAATTAAATTGAATTTATAATCCTTTTAGGCTGTCCATATAATTACTCAGAAACCATTGGTGCTGAATGACAGAAGGAAATCCCATTTAACATCTGCCTGTCTCTGTCCCCCTTCACACCTACTCTGGTGTCCAAATACGACCCCGAAGGCATATTAGAGGAGGAATTAAATAACAGAAATGGCAATTAGGTATGTGAGGCTCAATTATTTTGGTACAGAAGTTGAAGAAAATTAGACACCAAACTACTATGTGTTTATAGCGGTTCCTGCCTATCACTCTGCTGCTTCAGTGAAAACACATACTCAACAAATTAAATGCCACATTTTCGCTAGACCTCCTTTAATATATATTGGTGTTAAAAAGGCTGTTGTAATAAGGTTCTATTAACCATAAGATTACTTAATTCAATTTACAGACTATTGGTTATAACATCTTCAAATAAAACTAAAAACATTTTCAACAGCATGCAATTTTAGAGATGCTTGGGGGAAAGAGGCTTACAAAATGCAGCACAATACTGAAGAAACAAATACAGTAGTTTGCCACAAGAAAATGAATGTAAATGGACTTTATTTTATTTAAATGTTGTACAAAAAGAGGGCAAGAGCATTTATTTTCTTGTCAAATGAAGGATAATGAAAAATAGCTACCCAACTAAAATATATTAAGTCTTATTTCAAAAGAAACAGAGTGGATATTGTGCAAGAAAGAATAAAATCACTGAAAGTCATTGCAACTGAAAAGATTATATTTTTTTTGTTTGTTTTAATATGAAGTATAGCAATTTACTGTGTGGAATGGAAATGAATTATTTTCCTGCCAAAATCTCAAAATAACCCAAGCCACATAGTTGGGAGAAAGATGTTTCTTTCACTTTTTTCTGACTGTTTAACCTTTGCTCTAATGCTGGAGCAGGTCCATCAATGAGATGCTACTGAAGAGCAGCAGCCTGCATCTTATCACAGTGATTTATCTCAGTGCTCAGAACTACTCTGTAAGCAAAATGAGAAACCCCGTGGCTACAATTGCTGCACCAGCTAAACCTGACAAGGTGCTAGGTTGGTGGGAATTTTCAAAGAAAAACTGATGATTGAGGGAGCCCTTGCTGAAACTGATGCTGCAGGGCTCAGAGATGTTTGTTTGTAAGACTGACATGCAGACGTGCACAAACTGAGACTGTAAGGATTTATTTTTTTCATCAAGCCTTTTAACCCATAGCTAACAGTTTTATCTCATGTTATCGCCACCACACCTCAGACTAGATTTGTGTTTTTTCCATCCACTGCCATTTTTGCTTTCTTTAAAATATGTTTTGACTTCAGTTTCGTATTGCGAAACTCCAGGGCCACTCTTAGATATCCTGGTTGTCTCCTCTGATAGATTTAAAAGTGCAGGGAAGATTCTAGATACAGATGGATGAAACCAGTACCCCAGGTCAGCCAGTACAAATTGCAGCCATTCAGGAGTAGGCAGACTGGTGACAGTGAAAGAGGGAGGAGAGAAACTTCAGGTTGCCTGTATGCACCAGCCATTCCTATATACTGTCAAAGCATAGGAATACTCAGTTATCAAATTCACTAACAAATGTATGAGCCTGAATGTGAACCAAAGGCATCTTGGGTTGAAATAATTTGTGACTTCATGTAAATTCAGTACAGATTTCTTTAGTTTCAGTGCAAATTTGAGAGATTTTAAAGAAAGCAGCAAATGTTTGGAAGTTTGATCTATCCCATATTTTTTTTGCAAGTGTGTTGTCACCTTGAAAAGGTGTTAAAAATTGAAAGTAGGTTGAATTGTGTAGAATAAAAAGATAAGAAAAAGATTTTGGAGAAACAAATTACAACAATTGTAACTGTTCTTCTGAAATAAAGCTCAGATTCACAGAACTATTTTGAAAACTAGGCAGCTAAGACTCACTGTAATTATTTAGAGTTACGTCTCTAGAACACCCTGGCCCAGTCAATTTCAGTGAGGGAAATTACCCTTCCAGATCTCTTCTAGATCAAACATAAAGCTGTTTTTTTTTCTGATGACAGGTGAGTACTGTAAGTCCATAATGAGAATTTTTGTGCTCAGAAGGAAGAGGAGCAAACACAAAATACAATAGAATGCACCATAAAAAGCCATTAAAATGCAAGGAAAGAGGTTTGAATAGCCTGCTGAAAATTTTGAGGGAGAATTTTCTTCTCAGAAAGTACAAGTTTCCAGCTTCTTTTTTTTTTTTTTTTTTCCCCAGAATGAGGCTACATTCCAAACTTTCACAGTCCTGACTGCAATGGATTTTCTGTCCCCAACAGTTCTCGTAATAAGAAAAAAATTTATGCATTTTCGAGGGAGATGCAGCATGAGAGTGTTTGACTGACTGTGTTTCCTTTGGGCTAGAGAAGTAAGTACTGAGTTCTTCAGGCTGCTGCTTCTCAGAACGTAAATTATTCTTGCAGTGAAGAAATGTGTATTGCTTACTCTTTCTGGTGGTTGGTACCAGAGAATTCTTTATGTCATATTTATACAATATTTGACAGGAAAGGAATTACATTTGGTGAAATGTGTAAGCTCTGCACATTTGGGAGGTTTTTGGAAATGATATGTAAAAACCTTAAAGTATTATTATAATTACAGTCGTAATACTTGGTTAGAAATTGCTGGTAGTTAATACAGTTTCTCATCTTCAGAAGTATCTTCATTACTAAGAGATTTTCCATGAATAATTTTTTTGTCTAGTTTACAGGGATAACAATTTCAAAGAGCAGTCACAGTCCACATAAACAGCAGTTTGAGGCAGTGCAACTAAAGGCTAAATTTTGCAGAAGCTTTGCATCAGCGTAAGCCAATGTTTCTGCAAACAGAAGCAGTCCTGGCCTGTCTTGGACTGCTAATTTCCACTCTATGCAGCCCCTTCCTTTGTGCAAGTACAGATGATCTAAAATTAAACTGTTTTTTTGGCTGGCTAATATTAACTCAATTCTCCTCCCTATTCCAGATCGCTAGAGAGACACACATCCCATTGTGTAAGGGGGTAACACGGGGTCAAGAGCAAGCACTTGAAGCAGACTGAGGACAAGACTCATTCTTTCAGCATCAATGACAAGCTGTTTATGGTTACAGATTTTCAGAAACAGTCGTAGTTACATTATTAAATAGATTATAGAGGGTCAATTCTTTTGCCAGCACTGGGCATTTCTTTGGCAGTACCAAGCAATAGAAAGCTCCAGCTTAAATTTTGCCTCAGCTGTGTGTATCATTTGTGCCTACAATATGATTACCTCTGATTTGGCCAAGGCAGCACTGACTATTCCTTAAATGATAACGTTAACAGCTGTCAGAAAGTTTCAGCTAAAAACCTGAACTTGACTTTCTAGGCAAGTGTAGAACTTTCATTTTATAACAAAGTTGTTGACATCAGTTGTGTTCCACTAAGAGGAGAAAAGTGTATATTCTGAATTAATTTTTTGATTGCTTTCATTCATGCCTAGCCTTTAAGGACTGAAATCTGCCAGGGATAAACAAGTTATTCGGTGAAATCCTGTAGGGTTTATGCAGGTCTGGCTGTAAAACAATGCCACCTACTGTAATACAACAAATTTTTGAAACAGAACACTTACTACAGACTTAAAAGCAGCTCATACTGTGACACTGTTCCAAGATGATTGACTGTAATAGTTACAGATTGGTTGAAATGCATTACAGGATATGCATTATATATCAAGACATTATAAATTATGAGAAACTACTGTCAGGCAAGCAATTATGATAGCTCATCTTGCAATGCTAATTACAAAATGCCTGGAAAATACCTTATCTACATTTATGAAGCTTCCTGCATTGATCAATGAAGTAGATATGACAGTGTAAAGAGGGGTGCTATGATTACTACTAGAACCTCAGTTAGATAGGTATCTAAATGGCACTGGAGAACTATTCACCAATGCATACTGGCACAATACTAACCCATGGAATGAGTGGTGTTTGGAAGTGGATTTTTTGACCTTGGAACAGCTTTTAGATCCATAAAGTAGTAACATAAACTGATGATGATGATGCTCAAATCTAGCAGATGACTAGGAAACAAACTGTGTAAAAGACAAAAGAAATCCTAAAATGCATTTCACAAGGTACATATGAAGGCACTTTACAAGACACTTTACTGTTGACATTTCATCTGAAACACTAAATACCATTGTGAGCACTCAATTCAAGAAAATTAAACTGAAATCAACATAGGTGCAGAAAAGGGAGAGAATGACAGGCTTATCTTGCTAAGAAAAACTGATAAGTAGCCTTACAAAGAGAAGGTTAAGGGGGCAGACAAGTCCTGTATGGAAACACAAGGGGATGAGCTGAGAAATATTTGAGCCAAAGTCAACACAAGCACTTGGTCAAAAACTCTCATTTTGTTTAAGTTGGAACGTACTAAATTTAGTAAACAAATTATTTAGTGTGATTCTTTGCAATAGAAGCAGATGGGACTTGATGGCATTGAAGTTCTTTCAACTTTAATGTTCCCATTGCAACTGAATTACCTTCTAAAATATGCTTTTCAGTCAGCTTTCCCATCCTTTCCAAAACTTTTCATGATCTCAAGGGATTATTTTTATCCTTTGCTATGGTATTAATAGCAAGTCAATGGTTATTTCCATCTACCTCCTCATCAGTGTGTCAATGATGATTAAATGTATCTGCATTGCATTACGCAATATCACTGCTGTTCAGACTGGAGTATTCTTTTTTGCTGCAACAATTGGACTAAAAAAAATGAAAAGAATTGAACAATTGAGAAAAAAGTTCTTTGCACGTCTACTGTCTTTGGGAGTGCTGTGGAAAGTCTGCTGTTATTTAGATGCTACATGTTATATATCATTAGAAGAGCAGCCTTTCTCGATCCACAGGTTACCTTTCTACAAATAGGAGCATAAGAGTAGCTAAAGCCATGGCACCATTTAGAATGGAAGACAAAGAAGTGAACTACTCCTAACACAAACTAGGTAAAGATTAATGTCCCTGACACACAGCAAGGAATTGTACATTACTTCTAGAAACTTAGATTGAACTCTCAATCTGTGGAAGTGTAAGATACCATGGTATGAAGCTCCTGATTTGGGGGGTCTCTAAAGTGGATATGTTTAGAAATTTTGGAATGTGGAGAACTACTGTAGATTTTTTAGATTTCGTTTTCTCAGAATAGTATATTTTAAATTGCTAGTTTTGAATTTTGAATTGCTCTTTTTAGTCCATAAATTATTTCTCAGTCAGATAATTATAACTATGGGATACATAGATATTTAAAAAAATAACCTGTGAACAAGTGGGTAATACAGTACGTGAGAACGCTGTAGTCTAAATTATTAACTAATTTGTCACAAACAGTACTGTTAAATTTAATAAAATGATATTTCCTTTGCATTTTACATTATACGCTAGGAATATTTGCTAGCAGCAGTTGCTGGCTAGGGATGGAGAGCCATTAACTGTTAGCTATCTCATATATTGGAAATTTGTCAAGAACTATAACAGTACCTATGTGTCATTAGAGTCATAGTGTCATATCCTAAATTACCTGTAACGCTAAGTGAAGCTAGTAAGGTTGTTCTGCACAGAAATAGGCTCATGCTCCTTTATATGTATTATCTTTATGCTAGTTTGAATGTATCCGATTGCCACTTTTAGTTAAGCATTTAAATGCAACTATTTTGCAGTAAACGCACATTTTGTTCTCTACTGTTAGGGTACTAAATATAGATTTATTGATTTGAAGAAAATATCACAGGCTTAGAAGAGATAAATGAGTATCACGATTGAAAATCTTTTCTGTCACTTGGGATAGGTTGTATTTTTAGCTTTGGGAGAAAAGCCAGAAGGTAGTTCAAAGCCTGACCTTTACTCCTCAATAATCAGACCTATATATAGTGTTTTACTGGACAGACCTTCATAAAAGAGCTTCAGGTCATTGGTCTCCTTATTCTGCTCACTGAAGTAAAAGGTTTCAGTTATGGAAAAGCATACTTTGCTTGCAAGTAGGTGTGGTAAATGTTATTCTAAAAGGAATCCATTCCTTATCTCATACTCCATACAATTCCTGGATACAGGCAGAAAACATCTTCATATAAGTGCCTATTTCGCTTGTTTTTCAAAACGGTGTATGCCTATAGTTTTTTGCATATTCTTTCTACAGTAAGTGAAATATTTGCAGCTTGTATCTGGCTGTATTTCTGCTGCTGCTCCTTTGCTGCTCCTCTTTTGAAAAGCAAATACCTTATTCTTACTGGAAGGACCTGAGAAAATAAAAATATACCATACTCCTCCAGCTCTGTAGCATTGTTCTAATTGCGAAAGGCAAGGATCATTAATCATCGAAAAGGCTCCAAACATGTTCACTTTCTTAGATTTAGTACATCATAAACAGCAACATGTACTTGCCTCTAGGGCTGACTTGACCTATGTGCTAAGTTTGCTTGCTTGTAAATGTGTCGTATCTCCGTAACTGTTTAAATCTTCAGAAAAAATAGAAACAAAGCTCTGTGTTAGAGTGGAATATACATTTTCAAGAATACTCCTTGTCTATCAGTAGTTTCATCACATGGTTATAATTTTCTGACAGTCTTTAGAACTTTTAACAGTGAGCCAATACAGAATATACTTGGTTTAAAAGTATTGCAAAATTTTCTGAGTAAAATCACCTATCTTATACCATTGCTCTTTCATCTATGGCTGTGTAGAATGTAGCATTTTGACTGAAATAAGTGACAAAAAAAAAGAAACCCAAGATAGTCCTGAGCCAGAGTCTGGATCCAGAGTTTATAAATTTAGACAAATTAAATTATACGATTGAATTATTTAATTAATTTTAAATTAGAAATAAACACTCATTATCTTTCAAAGGTCTGAAAACCAATTCCAAACCTGAATCATGTTGTGATTGTGTAATTTATAAGAATAAAAACATATTTAAAGTACACGGAGTAGTTGCTCACATACGTTTGCATGTGGAAAAGAAAAGGAAACAGAAAATACAGACTTGCCTACTAAACAGATTTGCTCTGTTTTCTGAAAATGCTATCTCTTGTTGAAGCAAAATCTCTTTATTCCAAAAGATATGACTTGTAAATAAGATGGGCAGACACTGCACTTTCCTGACCCTGTACACAAAAGAATTTTGCATTTCCATTAAAAATATATAACCCGTGAGACTCAGCTGACAAGCACGGCCATCTTCAAAGCCTGAGGATTTGCCTCTATGGCCAACCTGGTTCCTGTGTTCTTTGGCAGCTCCTTCTTTCATTAATAATTTACAGTGGTTCTCAAATGGTTTCAGACAGCTTCAGTACAAAGTTCCAATCGTACCTTAAGGAGAATCATATAACAGTTATGGCCAGATTCTAGTGCAGTTTGAAATGAAAACACTTACAGATGATTTAACATTTTCATGATCTAACCAAGTGCAGATTTATTTTCAAAGAAATTCTTATCCGGTCATCTTGAAAATTTCATGGCAGACTGACATTAATATATATGAAAGCACTATATAAACAACTGGGCTAACATAGAAACATGTTTCGGGGCAGGACCTTTTGCTCCAGCTCCTCAAAGAGATAGTGATATCTTAATCAGAAATACTTGTTTCCTGAAGATCCATGCCAACAATAGAGATGTCTGACTACTCTTCTGATTGATAATAGGAATATTCAGTAAAACTCTAACCCTACAGAATCTTATATTTAAAATGAAATTTGCATTACAGTTTTTCCAATATTCCTAAAGGTTATATCAAGGACTTAATAGGAGAATTCCTTGTTTTAATTACCTGTTTTCCAGCAATGCTGTAGACAAGGTTGAGCAAATAACTCTGCCCATGTTATTCAAAACTCTGATTCACTTTATTCAAAAGCAACCCAAATGACTGATGAAATACTTATCCCAGAAAGGTACAGCAAGTCTTATTTATTAAGGAATAGGGTGGCTAACTTTTCTGGAATTTAAAATCTGTATCTAGTATCTGTCACGTTCCCGTTCATACCTTGATAAGACATCAATAGAGACCCAGATATGCTTTCTATGTATTTGGCCAACAAGGTTCAAACACTGAGTATGCAAGACAGAAAATATGAAATTCTAGCTTCATTCAGGTAGGTAGACATTTTGATACTTTTTTCAGTGGGACCAGATTTCTTTTTTCAGTCCTGTTGGGCTTGTGTTTTTTTTATTGAATTTTATTTTGGCCTCTTCTTTTTGGCTGCAGAATTAAAAAAGACCCAGTACCAAATGCCTTCTATACTGGCAGTCTTTGAAAAACTGATGACTATATATGAACCAAAAATTCAGGGACATTGTGACATTTCATTGTAACCTACACTGTAAAATTAAATGAACTGTGAGTAAAATTATATGAAAAGTAGAATTAAATGAAATTTTGAATTAAGGTTTTCTTCAACGATAAATTTTCATGCTAACAGTTATTAGGAAGTTTCTCAGTTCAGACGAAATTCTTGTATCTCTTATCTATGAAATCCTGCTTCAGTGAAGTGATTCAAAATGAACTACCAGTCAGTGTTGTTACCAGAAACTCAGTGCAGTGTATATGCACCAGTGACATCCCACAAAGAATGATACTTTTGGAATTAAATTTTTACTTTAGACTCTAAAACATAGCTTCTCATCTGTGTTCAGCTGATCACGTCTGTATTAGGTAATACAGACCTAATTAGTATATGGGGGCCCATGCACAAAGTAGTATAGAAAAACAGCTGTGTCAAATGTATACTTCCCTTGGCAAGTGTAATCAGTTCCATATGCTCTCGAAATAGTCTATTCATGTGTTTTATTTTGAATTAATGTAGGATGGGTGCTTGCCTGGCTTTTACACTCCTCAAGAATTTCTTGTACAAGAAGAAGCCATAGTTTTCCTACTAGCGTGATTTACTTCTTGCTAGCTACAAGAGCATAAGAAAGATGTTACATGGCTGAGGATCTACCCCCAAGAATTCATGATGCAATATTATGCCAGGACGCGCACAAGAGAGAGAACATGAGAAATATGGTATGAACTAGTCATAAAACGTCAGACCGCAGTTCAATCTAGCCCGGTATATCCATAGAAAGAGACATCATCTTCAGGGAAATAATAGTTTATATCATGTTTTTATCATGTTGGGTCAGAGCAAGCAGAACAATTTCCTTGCGTCCTGGGCACCGACACTGAGATGTCAGAGGTACCATTGCTCCTAGAGGGTCTCTTTAGGAATGTTACTTCAGTATGTTCCTGTAGATATTCAGCACTTGGCTCAAATTTATTTTTATGTGGGTTTGTAAATATGTTCCTACTCTGATCATTAGTCTTCATATGCAAGCCAGTCCTGAGTCAAATTTTCTTTTTCTACTTTTTCCATTGAAGTATTAGAATTACATCCTCAAGGACTCTGATCTCCTATAGACTTCTAATTTTCTTGCAAGTATTATATAAAGCATAAACGTTTCTCTGATATGTCATATATTAATATTCTTGGTTCACTGTTTGTATGTAGAAAACAGTCTAAATTCTGCATCATAGAAAGAAAAAATTTGAAATCAGATGGTTTTTTTTAGTCCCAGAAGAAAATAAAAAACTATAGCACTTCCAACTGCTTTCTATCTTGATGGTAGAAAAAAGTTTTTCACAGTCGTGACCTTTCTGACCAGAAAGGAAGATGAAAAAGATTAGTCAAAGATGCCAAATGCACACTTTTAAAATAGATATAGAATACTATTTGTAAGTGTATCTCGAGACTAGATATAAATGACAAGGCATTCAGATACTGTTACCATATCTTGTCACCTTAAAAGACAAAACTATGAGTAGGGAAATGTTAAATAAATGACAAAGATGATGACATCAGTTTCCAAATTAACTCTGTAAACTACAATTTTTATTCACTTTAAATGTTTTAAATAAGAATCTTTGTGACTGAAAAAAAAAAAAAGAGAAGATACTTTTATTCTTAACAAATCTAGGCTTTTAGTTATTGTAAAAGATTTTCATAACTGCTTTTTACCTTATATTTGGTTGTGACAGTCGTGCAGAGAATCAGCTTAATAGAAAGATCCATTTAGATATGTATGCAGCATTTTAGCACATCAAACACAGCCCATGTTTTTTAACTTTATTTGTCATAGTTCAATACCTCTTTGACATGCATTAGAGACATCATCATGCATTTCAAAATGTTTTGACAAATCTTGTCTCTTAATGCACTTTGTGATAACTTGAATGCAAACCCATTTTGGCACTATTGCCCAATGGAATATGGTGCAAATTCTTCAAATTTTTATTCTGGAATGTAAAAAACCTGTTCCATCAAAGGCAATTACAGTAACAAATGCTAGGCTTTATTAGCTCATTTGTATTCAGCGCTATTTCTCCAAATGCTACGTGCTTTGTCCTTCAGGAAAACAAACCTATTATGCCCCTTTCCTGCCTGTGTGATGTATTAGCTGATATTAAAAAGCTACTCAAAATTAACGCTTACAATGGACTTGCCTGTATTCTTGTGTTGACAGTCAGAATTGGATGTATTTTTCAATCATAGCTCATGTGAGTTAGCTTAATGTGACTGAGTAAGATTAATCAATATTCAGGATGACAAATCCGATGCTCTCTGTGTTTTAATCTAGGATGATCTTTAGCTTTCTTGTAGTTCTCTGTTATAGTTCTCTGCAATATTTTCTCTTTTTTGTAATATGTACTTGGAAGACATTTAAATTATCATCACTGGCCTCTCTGTTGGCACCTGTTGAAGTAAACAGGAGTAGTTTACTCTCTTGGCTATTGCTCTATTCTTTCTGTGGATTCAGGAAGACATAGCTGCATAATTTACAGTCAGGATACATTAAAATATTTTCCTGTAATCCAAAGAGTTAAAGACTGAAAAAAAAAAAAAAAAGAGAGGAAAAAAAAGAAAAAAGAGTGTTGTGAGTCTGGAAAGCAAAGGATGGACCATTCTTTTCAATCCTACTCAACTGTATAGTTCTCTGTTCTTCAGACTTTGGAATTGGCAGTGTACAGGGAAAAGTTTTCAAAATTTTCTTGTTGATGAATGAACTTCAAAGGGCTCGTATAGAAATAAATTATGTTTATAATTATCACATCCCATGAGTGCTTTGTAAATAAGGGATCCATTCAACTGTAGTTATATCAAGTACATTCCCAGAGTTCAACCAAACAGAGGTTTGTGTTGAAAGTTAGGTGGAGGCAACTGATACAGATATGCACGTACATGCGCTGGCTTTGGATGCTAACAGAGACCTTCTGCCTTTGATTCTATTTTACCTGAGTGGTAAGGATAATCCATAGCACCTAACCTGTCTGGAGCTGGAAATGATTAAATATAAATGTCAGAGTAGATTTAGTTCACAGGCACAATATTACACAGAAATTCAACATGATAATACTCTGCAATAGGCTAGTATAATTTAACAGGGCTATTAAATCTGTACCACTGAGCCTAGCTTTTTAAACTTAAAACTGCGTATACCACATTCAAAGATGATAAAAGAAAACTCCATGTTCTTTAGGCAAAGTGAAAATTAAAGCAACAGAATAAAGCATTTTATGTTTTATAGGCACAAATAAGCATATACACTAATGTAGATAACTACTCATTAATTCTTATTTTTAATGAAATAGGGGTACTTTTTAAGATATTTTAATTAGGATAAATACATTAATAAGATTTGGTAGGGAATCTTGCATCATCACAGCTAGTCTTTTTCTATGGAGGCAGTCATGCACTATGATTCTTTTCATTGCTTATGCTCACCTTTGCAAATGGGGTTGAAAACCTTTTTCAAGAAGTGTGTTGCAGTTTTATTTCTGCAGCAAAAAGTATACAGCTTAAATTAGAAAAAAAGACTATAATAGGTATAAATTAACTAATACAATTAACTGTACTCTTAGCCTAAGTTTTCTATATAAAGTTCTTTTGTGTCTGCTGTTTGAAAGATTTAATACAAAACTGATTGCAGGGATGTGCTATGTATATAGGTATTCCATCACAATGGAAGGTTGGATGATCATGACAATTCCAGGACAATCATTTAATTCAACAACATTTCAGAGCGTTCACTACTTCAGAGCCAAGTCCCGAGATGCTAAACATTTTTATTGACAGCGATCTCACGGTGAATTACAAGTACTGATCACCAATTAGCAAATAACCTGACAGTAATGGGGGCAAAGAAAATGTGCTTATATTCCCTTGATACACATTTAAAGATTGGATATAATATTTTCGTAAGAGTACTGTGTTTGGGGGAACATTCAACTTCAAATCCTCTTTCACCCACACATTAAATCATCAAATCCTCTAGATAAAGATAAGCTTATGTAACTAGTTGATCAACGTTAGATGCCTGAATCACTGAGGATACTGGTCTGCTACAATTCTTGGCTAAAACCTAAGATTTTTTATTTCAAGCTTAAGAGTTTGTATTTTAATAAATGCCCCATTCAGCCTTGCAGTCCAGGTGACAGCTGTTATAATGAGAAAGGGATAACTTGATGAAGCATTTTCTTAAGGCATATGAACTGCAGAGGCATAGGCTTATAGATCAGTGAATCACAGGGCCATGACACCCATTGCCTACTTAAGACAGACTCAATTTCATCTTCTAAAAGATTTTGTGCACCAAAGGCTTACATCTTCTTTCCAACTATAGTAGTTGATCTAATATATGATATTTCCTTTCCATGCAAACCATGATTTGCTTGTATCTGTAGATGAAGTTATCTATCTGTGACACCAGTTCTATTAGTCATTCCTGAAACGTTTTTTTGGACAACCTCTTCTCAGAAATTCCTAGCACTGGACACTCTGCTGTATTTATTCTGGAAGACAACTGAAGCAACATCAATTTCTTGCATGTAGAAAATAGTTTTGGAGTAATCTGTCAGCTAGACTAGATGGGAGAAGTTTTTTGCACTCATTAATATGCTTGAAGACCCCCAGGCCTTCGAGACACTCCGCTGGTTGGAGGAGTTTTATAAGGCCATCCCCAAGGTTAGTTTGACTCCCTGTAACCTGAAGTATCCTTTTATTTCAGCCATATGTTCAGGATTGGTAACTGAAAGGTTGTTGTCATGGGAACCACTAAGAAGACTTTTCATTGTCCAGAGTTATCCTAAATAATGGAAAATAACATGGATAAATAGTGAAATGTAGTTCTCATCAGAATTCAGGAAGACGCTTGCTCCAGTGGGGAAATACATGTGAAAGAGAGGATGTGCTGCAGTGTAAAAGTCTCTCCAGTCATGCTGAAATGCAAAAGAAAAGCTATTTTTTCACTAGGGATCTAAAGCTCATAGAAAAAAAAAATTAAGTTCCAACAATGGGAGATGTTGTTTCTATGGCAGGTTTAAGAGCTGATTAATATGGTGTCTGGGCATGTGCCCTGCAGAGACAGTTAAATGTACTGCTTTTGCCTGCCACTCCGGTCTTCCAATTTGTTTCTCAAAGTTACAGCACTTTTGCTGGTGGAAATTGCTTTTCGCTTTCAGCAAAATAAACAGCTCTGAATAGATGGAGCATCAAAAAGCAAACCAATGTAGCTGTCTAATTTCTCTCTACTTATGGAACTATTATGTACAGTCGGTCATGTCTCCACACAGGGGGTCTCTGCTGTTAATTCATAAGCAAAACGCCCATGGAAGAGAGTCAGCGCCGGCTGAGTGGCACAGGAATACCAGGGAAACAAAGATAAAAATACTTAGTAGGAGCAGACTAGCAGAGGTCAGGGAAGTTTTGAGTAGACAATTTATTATCGCGTGCATTTCTTCCCAGTGTATTCGCTTACATTCTCATTTGCTGAAAAAGACTTGGTGTAGACAAATGTATGCATGAACTATAAAAGGCTCGTTGGGCAGATAAAGCAGGATTTAAAAATATAACTCTATTTTAAATACTTTCAAATGAACATTTCAAATGCTAGATTTTGTCCAATATCTGGAATAGAAGCCATCAAATTAAATAAGCTTTTTTGTTTTGTTTTGTTTTTCATTGTTATTTTAAACCATTTGGAATGGAATTTAAACTAGGAATTTTAAAATAGTGAGAGAAATTCTGTTCTGATTAATTTATTCAGAGCAAATTCAAAACAGTTAGGGTACTTCCTGCTCCCCCCAAAATGTTATTTCTGACACACAAATCATTTTTTAATGCTTCCTTTTTATACTTTTACTACCTAGATTTTGGGAATGAAATAGAAACCTATTTCTCAGCTTGCCATCTCAGTTGATATCAATGCTGATCTGGGCAAAAAATCAACTCCCCTCTTTTTTTGGTACATGAACTTCTGATTTTACTTGTATTTCTGTTTTATTTTTTGGAATATGTATGTGTAATGCTTCAATATTGACAAGTAAATTATCTATAAACTAATAGATGATGAACTGCTCGTTTAATCTATTGAATAATTCTTGTTTCTCATGACTGAATGATGTTGTATGGTATTACTTTTTTCCATTCCCGCTCAGATGAAAGTAATCATTAGCTTTACAGAATAATGAATTGTATAACAGCAAATAAAGATTAATTATACAATGAATAACAAATGTTCTTATTTGAAACCAAATATCAGTTCTGGCTTATATGGATGCAATTATTTGTAGAAGAATATAAATTCTCCAAACACTAGTTGTGAATAAAGCCAGTTTGCTTATTATTAGGAAATAAAAAGCCTGCTTTTATGATTCCACATACATTGGAACGTTACTTCTGCTTAACCACTCTCCTCGAAGAACGAATGTGAAATCTGAATCTCATGACCATCCTTCAAAGTTTATAATAAATAATAAACATGGAAGTATTTAAGGTGCTTAACTACTCAGCCAGATATTACTTCTGTGCAAATAATAATCTTTGCTGAATCACGTAGTATGATAAATATACTCACTTTGCCATACTATTTAAATGGATAAGGGAAATAAACTGAAAAAATACTTTCAAAATAATTTTCTAGACTTTCAAAGGCAAAAAATGTCAATTTTGGTTTCATTCTGTCATAGTTTCCATTATGTGTACCTTAAATATACTTTTAAAATACCTTTTACATAGCAGACTGGAATTTTGAACTTTACTTTTTACATTTAAAAAAATCCCTTTTACTTAATTTCCATATAAAAGATATTATTTTTAAATACCACAGAATTTGGTTAGGACAATAATAAAAACATTTTTCATAATTTTGTTTCCACTGAGGAACTTAAAGATTTCCAACATATACTTTCTAATTTTGACTCCATACCTTCCTTTTACAATTCATAATTCACATTACAATTTTAGTTTACAACCATAACTAATGTTAAATAAAAGTCACATAAAATATAAAATTTACAATTAAAATCAATCATTTATTGCAGTTAGGCTGTATGCAGAGATAGTATATAAAACAAATGCTGCCTGCTTCTTGTTTCAAGTTAGCTTTTAAATCTTTGCTCTTTCAGAAATATCTGCACAGTAAAGTATGTATCTCTTTCAGATGCAGATATTAACACACAATAATTTTACTTTTTTTCAGTGATATTTCTCACTCTACAAATTTGAGCCCTGTTTCAACTCACTGCAAACACTTTTCCTGCTTCTGATGAAATGCTGTGCCATGGACATATAGTGAATGCAGTAAGTCAAATTCCATGAATGACAGGGGTGAGTCTATATTTTGTTATTAATTATGGGTACATAACACTATTTCACTATATTTTGACTTACTCATAAAACAGAAATACTAACTCTTCTAGGAAAAATAAAAATGTTAACTGTTGTCCAATTGCTGGAAAATGTGTGATTTCAGCTTCCTTACTTTTGATGTGAGAGCTAAATTGCCAACGCACTTGGTGTGATTTGGTATTAAAAATCTGGTATGGCATGTAGACTTCGAATGGAACTTCCTAAAAATAGAGGGTATTTTCTGTGTGCACATTTAAAATGACTGTGTAAAGGTATTTTAATATCAACTCTTTGATAATAAGCCTATGAGTTATGTCCAAATGTTTAGAAAATGCAAGTGTAATTCTTACTGGCTGGTATAACACTGTAGTACAACCGAGATGTTTACCTAGCGCAGGGAAAACTATTATTATAAAAGTGGATTGTTCTAACCATCTGCCTTGTTGTGTGTGTCTGGGGAGATTGCTGAGGTGCAAGTGCTGGTTGAGGTTGCATTATTCCTCCCAAGTTTATGGAGAACAATACTGAAAGCTTACTGAGCTTTATACAGGAGAAATTTGCACCTTATGCATAACAGATGCCCATATGTTTTACAAGACAAAAACAAAAATCCAGGACTATAGAATTTGATACATGTTATTCTGGCGTTTCCCCATGAAACTTACTATTAAAAGAGTCTTAAAGAATATGCAAAAACCCATTAAAATCAGTCTTGAAATTTAAAAAGAAATATTACATTCATTACTGCAGTACAAACTACATGTTACTGTATTTTGGTGAAAATATTGAATATTTCTAAGTGCAAATATGGTCATTTATGACTGTGTATTCAAAAGATGTTATGTATGAGTGTTAAGTGCTAAATTGACAAATTGCTTTGAGTGTAGACCTATGTTAATGGTTGTATTCCTAACAGACCAGATGTTAAAAAAGTGTTTACAAAGGGCTAACCATATTTGTTCTAATACAGCTCTCTGTAAGAAGTGCTAGGAAATGCTTGGTTTTGGTGGTGAAACCAGTGTTTGTTCAACATAGTCCCAGATCAGGAAATTATCCTTGTTCTGGATATAAATAGATGATTAGGTTTAGAAATGTAGGATTGATCTGAATGCGATTTATTAAAACTAAATAAATGTAATTTAAATTATTAGTAGTTTTATCTTTTAACTTCTTATATATTTGGCTAAACTAAAAAAAGAGTGGTTTTAATAATTTGATTTTAACTATTTTATAGTAAGATTATATCTGTAAATTATCCACTGTTACATCTTTCATAAGAATAACACAAAACGGTAGATGGTTCATTATTTCTTTTAAGTTTTGTAAAAGCATTAACTGTTTAATCATCATGCTGTTTCTAATAGCATTCTTAGCTGAAAAGAAAATATGAAAAGTCCTGGGTCAGAAATTGTGCCAGGATGATAAACAAATTTAGAACACTTAAGACTGAACTTGCTCCATGGTACTGTGTGGTAACCAATGGGTCTTACTCCTCTTTCTGATGAAATTCACCCTGGAAGGCTCAGACTTCCTTCCAGTTACATTCAGAAGAACTGAGGTGGTTCTGCTTTGTTTGTAGACTATCATCCCAGGACCAGGATGTGATCTCTAGTTGTTCATAGCTTTATAGATTGACAAGTTAAAATTTTTTGTTTGTTTCTATGGTAACATGATGAACCAGAATTAAGCTGAATGTATCTTGTTACAAGAGTATGAAGATATCTTTACACAATTGTTTTTGGTGTATTCAATTGTAAATTGTGTTTTCTATGATGAAAAGGTGATTTTTCGTTAACTGACTGTTTTGCATGCATATACTAGATTACGCTTTTTTCCACTTAAGGAAGTAGCCAACCACTTGCACCAGCCTCTTAGATCAAAGCTAGGTCGTTCTAATTTAATTTCGTTCCAAACATTGACTTTTTTTTCTTTTCAAACTTCAGATTTTTTATGTTCTTCCTTTGTAATGTGTTTTACTGCATTTTGGTCTTTTTCTCCCCAGTTCTGTTCTTCTGCAAAGGGACATACTTCATAAGCCTTTTTTTATGCCAGTTTTTAGTAGCAGTTATAATAGGTAGAATATTATTGTCATTTCAGTTTTGCAAGTGAATTTGTCCCCCTCAAAGGCTAACCCTTTCAACTTTTTCACAGCACGCATTTTTGCATTTTATAGCTTATACTGTGGTGTATGCAGACCCGTTCCAATAACTTTTTTTCTAAGAGGCATTTTCATACCTGGTAATGATCCAAATGTAAACCCTTATTCATTATTCGATTGTACATTATATTACAAAGCGTATAGAAAATGCTCCAACAAAGACAATCGTGGATGGAACGTTGTCAAGGTCATTCATTGTTATATAATTTTATTATCAACCATTGTTGCTGCTGAGTAATTAAATGTCTGAAATTTTAAAGCATTGTCTCTTATGATACCTGAAAACATCAGTGGAATTAACCCTCTTTTAGATTTTACGTTGCAGATCTTCATATCAATTTTATCTTCTCCTAAACTATAAACCTGTTCATATAAAAAGAAAAAAATATGATATTTTTACTAAATAATGACTAGAAATAGAAGTCAGGATATCCATAACCCCAACACCTTTAGCTTTGTGTCAGATCATCAGACTATACTACGGAAATAATGCCATAGTCTCTTGCTATTTAAAGACAAACATAAATTCTGATAATTTAAAAATTTGTTTGGAATAGCAAAAATGAATCTTGCAGTTGCTGTTTTTCTTACCTCTCCCTATAATAATAACGCCAAGCACTGATAGTCTCCTGTTCTTCTTCTTCACCATTCATCAGAATAACACCACAAACAAACAAAAACCTAAAACCAGTGGGAATATTAACTGAAAAATAATTTCTGATAAACACCATTATTCCCAGCTTTCAATTAGGATTTTTTAGGTTGTTTTTTCCCAATGTTTAAAAGAGTTAGACAGTAAAATTATATTGAAATTAGGTGAAAATTGATCCCTTAAGTTCCTACAATTTCTTTCATGTTTTTAGTCTGAGGAATTTCCAAAGTCACACAACGAGTTGGTTTTAGCATCAGGATTAGGCTCTGTGCTACACACAGAACTACAGTTCCTGTCCCACATAACCCCAAATCTCCATAGATTCTGCTGGCACTTTTAGACTTTCAGTTAGTCCTGAACACTTAGTTCGGGAACTGTTAACTTCAATTTCTCCCAGTCCATTCAAGTAGCTGAATGTGACTCACACTTTTTTGGATAATATTGAGATACATCTATATTGATCTGATGCTTTATTTTTAGCATCACCTTTCCCAATCTAATGAAATGCAACCGAATAGCTGCTGAATGGGTTTCCTGCTCTGCAGTTTTCTTTGTGATAATACCATCAGTGAGAGCTGTGAGTTATCACTAGGGCTCTTTTAACTGTTTCTCTTGTACGTGTATAAGATTTGGTTTTGTTTGAGGAATAAAATTCTCTTTTCCTTTTTGGGGTGAAGTCTTTCCTGTTCATCCTCTGAGACCTTTTAACTGCTACATATATTGGCAAACATATCCTGCTTAGCTGTACCTTTGGCCGAAAGGGGTAAATACGGCTGTTTTTCTCAGCTGCTGAACATTTGGCTCGTTCCAGTTCTACTGCAGGTTCTGCCTTGTCCCCAGGAGTGAAGAGCCCATCCTGTGCTGAAGCCTTTCGGAAGTCTACAGACTTCTGTGACTTTACCAACAGAAGGAAAGTGTCAGCAGTGGTGCCCCTCTGCTCAGTAGCCTTCAGAGCTCAGCCGTCGTGCTATGAGACATGATCCAGCTACACAGAGGCGGTCAATGCCAAGTGAAAAGCCCTGGCTGGCAAAACCCAGGGTGCTTTCCCAGTCGGGAGCATGCACAATGAGTGTGTTTTACAGACTATTCGGAACTGTAATCTTATTTCGATAAGAACATGTCACAGTGTTCACCACTTGCTGTGTGTATTCGTGACAGATAGCTGGCGTGTCAGCTGATTGGTTTATGATTTGAAGAGAGAAACGAATACAGTCCTGAAAGTGGATATGCACCAACCAAAGGTATGTAACCACAGCCACTGTGTTCTGCACTGTGTTTAATTCCTTACTCCCATCACACTGTACAGAGTATCTCAGAGCCTCTGCAGACGTGCAGATAGTTTCATCTGTGGGGTGTGGAAGCACTGGAACTACCCAGTCATGCTTATTCCTAGGAAAAGGGATGCTTTGTCTAGCCTTTTTAAATATTCAGTGCATCAATCTGTTGATGAGTAAATCATTATAATGCCATTAATATCAATGGCGCTAGTCTGGTTTATACCAGCGGAGTTCCTGATTAGAGAGAAGTTTCCATTTAGCAGTGACAGTAAGGGAAAGAACTTGGTTTCTGGCTGGTTACCTCTTAGTTGCATAGCAAAGATTCAGTGACTCTAAAATGTATTCATCTGCTGTCAAAATAGAAAGTTTATGCTGTTCATTCTAAAGTTTATGTTCCACTAGCTACAGAATAATTTTGAAATATTCACTGAAAATAAATTTGTAAAGACTTCTATTCGTGCTTAGTTTCTCTCCTGATTTTCTTCTGCTGCTTCCCTGAGAGCATTGACTGAATTAATTTTTCCATTGTAGTGCTGAAGATTTCACCTGGATAACACTGCCTGCCTGTAGGATATTTGTTGCACCTGCTGCCAAGCATCTGTCACTTGCAAAGCAACTTGTATGTCGAAGGCTGCTGTCTTCGTCACTCAGAAACTCTGTTTGCTCACCCTCTGGTAACTTTTCCTAATCTTCATGATATCATACTTTGCTGAGTCTTACATTCCGCCTTCGTGGTGTCTAGCTCATGGCTCTTCCATGCTTACTTTGTGCACATCCTGACCTTTCAGTGTTGCATCTAAATGCTAAATCTTTTGATGACTGTTAACTGGTTCACAGCTGTTGCACATAATGACAAACGATCATATCAATCTAGATACCTAGGATACTACCACATTGAAGACAAGTAAAAAAAAAAAAAAATCTAAAGGGCAAGGTTTCTCTTTTCTCTAGAGAAAAAGCATAATACTATTAGCTAAGTGCTTGCTTCTTCATGTCTTCTCCCACCTTTACTCTGTGCAGTAAGTGCTAATAGAATTAACGAAATTTTTCTGGTAGATTAGAACTATTGTTCTAATCAAATTTTGTTTCAAATTATTTAAAATTGGTATGTCCAAGGAAAAATTAGTATTGAGGGCCCCGTACCTAAAACCTCAACAAATAAAGGCCATTTTTCCCCTGGTTGTGGTACGAGCTTGCTTTTGCTGAGAGTTATCCTACCAGTTCTCATATGTTTATCAGATTACATTGCAAAGGGCAGTATAAAAAATCAGCTGTAAGCAGAATGGTTGCAGGTCTATAAACATACCAATAAATATGGCACATCGCAAGTTTATTCTGAAATGTATTAATTCAGAGTGTTGATATATGTTCTGATCACACTGTAGATATTCTTGTTCTCTTAAAGCAGTACATTAGAGGTTTTTGGCTTTTCTTTAAATTTCAAATTGTTGGGTTGTGTCATATTTCCCTATTGATTACTTTCTCAAGAAAAAGAAATATTTTTTCTGCCTATGCATCAAAAATTTGATGATTGTTTATTCTGCAGTTTGTAATCTCATCATTTGCTCACAAAATTGTCTACAAAATTGTCCCTTTAAACAGTCACCATTTTTAACTAAGGAAGTTAATCAACACTAACTACTTCAACTACTTCTTCAACTAATCCTCAGATCAGAGGAATCTTGGTGAAAGCAAATTGAACAAGGCCATGTAAAGCTAGTCCTTAGCCACAATGAAACATCGTTTTCAAGCATACATAAAAATAAGATCTTTTTGCTACCCTAAACTGATGACATTTATTAATGATTTGGAATGGGGAAAATGGAAAGGAATTGCTACCAGGGTGTTTCTGTTTTCAATCTGTAACATTTATCTATTTATTTATTTATTTAAATAATGAAAGCTTTCCTTAAAGACTTGAAATGAGAAATTGCAGTTAAGTTTCTCCAATATTGCTGAAAATATTGTAAATGTATTACATGATATGGTGAATGCCTTTCAACAGAAAAGACATCATCATGCTGTTTATAAAGTCACCAGTTGACTAGATATTTGACCTACTACTAATAGTATATCAAACACACTTATATTTGATGTGTCATTTCAATCAACAATCTAGACCATCTGTTTCTTTTCCAATGTGTAATGCTGGGTAAGGACAGCAGTGCTGCTGCTTCTATAGTGTTAACCAGCTACCGGGTTTGCTTTAGTGCACCGTTCAAGGAAGGAAAAATGGCTTCGACTCATGTTAACATTCTATATGAAATGAAATTTTAGATTTACTTTGGTGGCCCTGTACCTAAAGGAACTGGACTTAGTAGACTTCTATCATTCTGGGGGAAAAAAAAAAAAAAAAAAAAAAAAGAAAACTAAATCAATACAGAGTTGTCTTTATCAGGGAATGTAGTGATAGGACGAGGGGTAACAGTTTTAAACTGGAAGAGGGTAGATTCAGATTAGCTATTAGGAAGAAATTCTTTACTGTGAGGGTGGTGAGGCACTGGAGCAGGTTGCCCAGGGAAGTAGTAGTGGCTGCCCCATCCTTGGAGGTGTTCAAGGCCAGGCTGGATGGGGCTTTGAGCAACCTGGTCTAGTGGGAGGTGTCCCTGCCCATGGCAGGGGCTTGGAACTAGATGACCTTTAAGGTCCCTTCCAACTCAAACCATTCTATGATTGATTCTATAATATGATGATTGATTCTATAATATGTGGAGGCTATTGAGTTCCTTTGGTTTTGGCTGCGGTTCTGTTTCTTTTAAGCATTACTAAGGTTTTTACTTTTCTTTTGTGTCCGTATCGCTCGCATTTCCAATTTGCTTCCTCTGCTTCTAACCGCAAAGCCGCTTGCTGCCGACCTGATAGCGACGTGCTGCACCACGGCACGGCAGGAGGCGGCGGTCCTGCAGCGGCCGGGCGGAGATGGCGGCGGGGGCGGAGAGGTGTCCCGGGGCCAGAGAGACCCGGGGAGGCGCCGAGACCCCGCCAGCTCGCGCGAGCGAGGATGACGCGGCTTCGGGCGTTGCCAGGGGCAACCGCGGGGGATCCGCGCGGCCCTAGGGGGCTCTAGCGAGCAGGGGCGGGGCGCGACACCTTTGCGCGGGAGGGCGCGCGGGGCGGGCCCGGCAACCTGCTGGGAGGTCCGGAGGCCCGGGAAGCGCGCTAGGGCTGTGCCGAAATGGTGGGCACGCGCCTCAGGGGTTAAACCCCATCGCCTACAGAGGAATCCCCTGAGATGTGTGAAGCATTCACCCTGATGGATCCGGTAAGGAGATTTCGGTACAGGGGGTAGGTTGCAGTGGGCGGCCAGACCCTGTTCTGCTGGTGAAACCGTGAGTGCCTGCATAAGGAGCGCGCAGATTGATGAACTGTTATGTCAAGTAGCCCAGTTGCAGGAAACAGTTAAAAGGCTGCACAGTATTAAAGCAGCCCAGATAGAGATAGATAGGTGGTTTCATTGCCATGTTCCCGTAGTGGACACCACTGAGAATGAGGTACCTTGGACCCATGTGACCTGCAAAGTGGGACTCTGCTTCAGTCTCCACCCTCCAGCATCACAACCATAAACAGATATGAAGCTTTAACAGCTATAGACATCCATGAGCGAGATCTGCAAGGGGAAACTACCAGCAGCACACAGTGGATACCGTAAAAAGAAATGATGAGCGCTCATAGTGGGTGACTCTGTTAAAGGGCACTGAGGTGCCCATCTGCCGGCCTGACAGGGAGTCCCAAGAGGTATGCTGCCTCCTGGGAGCTAAGATCCAAGACATTGCCAAGAGGGTGACACAACTTGTCAAGAGCACAGACTACTATCCACTGTTACTCTTTCATGTGGGCATGAATGAGACCACAAGCCAGAACCTGGGCAGAATCAAGGAAGACTATAAAGCCCTGGGGGTGCGCGTGAAAAATATTGGTGCCCAGGTTATCTTTTCCTCCATTTTACCAGCTGGAGGAGAAGGCAGCCAGAAATACACATATAATGCATATCAACCTCTGGCTATGTGGCTGGTGCTGTCATGAGGGTTTTGGCCTTTATGACAATGGGACATTTTTTGATAACTGTTAGGGAGGGATGGAAACCACCTATTTAGAAGAGGCGAAGGGATCTTTGGCAGCAGGCTGGCCAACTTGGTGAGGCGGTCTTTAAACTGAAGGGCTCGGGGGGTGGAGTGCAAAATGGCAATGCTCGTGCCATTGCAACCAACATTAAGCCAGGCCAACCAGAGCAGCGACAAATGTTCCTTACCTGCCTCCCAAGACGAGAATCAGAAGGCCAGCCACCTCAAGGGTGTGTATGGCTATGGTAGATCCTCTTGCATGCCTCCAGGGAAACCTGCATGCTCAATTATCTCTCTGAAATGCCTGTACACCAATACACACAGCATGGGGAATAACCAGGAAGAACTAGAGATCTGTGTGTGGTCACAGGACCATGATCTCATTGCAATTACAGAGACATGGTGGGATAGTTTGCATGACTGGAATTCTGTCACGGATGGCTATGTGCTTGGAAAGACAGGCCAGCAAGGCAAAGTGGTAGATTTGCTCTTTATTGTGAGAAAGGAGCTGGAATGTATCAAGGTCTGACTGGGGGTGGATAAAGAACGTGTTGAGAGCTTACGGGTAAGAATTAAGCGGCAGGCTAATATGGGTGACACTGTTGTGGGTGTTTACTACAGACCACCGGATCAGGAAGAGGAAGTCATTGAGGCCTTCTACAGACAGCTGAAAGTGGCCTTACAATCACAGGCCCTTATTCTTGTGGGGGACTTCAACCACCCTGATATTTGCTGGAAAGGCAACCCAGCCAGACACGCACAGTTCAGGAGGTTTCTGCAGAGCATTGATGATAACTTTTTGACCCAGGTGGCAGAGAAACCAACAAGGAGATGTGTGCTGTTGGATGAACAAAGAAGGACTAGTTAGGGATGGAGGCAGCCTTGGCTGCAGTGACCATGAGATGGTGGAATTCAGGATCCTGTGTGGAAGAAGCAGGGCAAAAAGTAGAATTACAGCCCTGGACTTCAGGAGATCTGACTTTGGCCTTTTCAAAGAACTACTTGGAGGAATCCCGTGGGTTAAGGCTCTAGAAGGCTCTAGAAGGCTCTAGAAGGTGCAAGAGAGCTGGTTAATATTCAAGTACCACTTCCTCCAAGCTCAAGATCAGTGCATCCCTATGAGTAAGAAATCAGGCCAAGGAGGCGGGAGACCTGCATGGGTGAGCAAGGAGCTTCTGGAAAAACTCAAATGGAAGAAGGAAGTTTACTAAATGTGGAAAAAGGGACTGGCCACTTGGGAGGATATAGGAATGTTGTCAGAGTATGCAGGGATACAACGAGGAAGGCTAAGGCCCACTTGGAATTAAACCTGGCAAGAGATGTCAAGGACAATAAGAAGGGCTTCTTCAAGTACATCAGTAGCAAAAGGAAGGCTAGGGAAAATGTGGGCCCACTGCTGAATGCGGTAGGTGCCGTGGTGATGGAAGATACAGAGAAGGCGGGAGTTACCGAATGGCTTCTGTACTTCAGTCTTTACTGCTAGAGGCCAGCCCTCAGGAATCCCAGACCCTGGAGGTAAAAGAAAAAGTCTGGATAAATGAAGACTTTCCCTTGGTTGAGGAGGATTGGGTTAGAGATCATTTAGGCAAACTTGACAGCCACCAATCCACAAGACCTGATAGGATGCACCCACGAGTGCCGAGGGAGCTGGCAGATGTTATTACTAAGTCACTCTCCATCATCTTTGAAAGGTCCTGGAGAACAGGAGAGGTGCCTGAGGACTGGAGGAACACCAGTGTCATGTCAGTCTTCAAAAAGGGCAAGAAGGAGGACTCGGGAAACTACAGGCCACTTAGCCTGGAAAGGTGATGAAACAGTTAATTCTGGATGTCATCTCTAAGTATGTGGAGGAAAAGAAGGTAATTGGGAGTGGTCAACATGGATTCACCAAGGGGAAATCATGCTTGACCAATCTGATAGCCTTCTATGATGGCATGACTCGCTGGGTAGATGAGGGGAGATCAGTGGATGTTGTCTACCTCGACTTCAGCAAGGCTTTTGACACTGTCTCCCATAACATCCTCATAGATAAGCTTAGAAGTGTGTGTTAGATGAGTGGTTAGTGAGGTGGATTGAGAACTAGCTGAATGGCAGAGCTCAGAGGGTTGTGATCAGCGGCACAGAGTCTAGTTGGAGGGCTGTAACTAGCAGTGTTCCCCAGGGGTCAGTACTGGGTCCAGTCTTGTTCAACATATTCATCAACGACTTGGATGAGGGGACAGAGTGTACCCTCAGCGAGTTTGCTGATGACACAAAACTGGGAGGAGTGGCTAACACACCAGAAGGCTGTGCCGCCATACAGCGATACCTGGACAGGCTGGAAAGTTGGGCAGAGGGGAACCTAATGAAGTTCAACAAGGGCAAGTGTTGGGTCCTGCACCAAGGGAGGAATAACCCCACGCACCAGTCCAGGTTAGGTGTTGACCTGCTGGAAAGCAGCTCTGCGGAGAAGGGCCTGGTAGTCCTGGTGGATAACAAATTGACCATGACTCAGCAATGTGCCCTTGTGGCCAAGAAGGCCAAAGGTATCCTGGGGTGCGTTAAAAAGATTGTGGCCAGCAGATTGAGGGAGGTTATACTCCCGCCCCCTCTACTCTGCCCTGGTGAGGCCACATCTGGAGTACTGTGTCCAGTTCTGGGCTCCCCAGTTCAAGACAAGGAACTACTAGATAGAGTCCAGTAGAGGGCTCCGAAGATGATCAGGGGACTGGAGCAACCCTCCTATGAGGAAAGACTGAGAGACCTGGATCTGTTTAGCCTGGAGAAGACTGAGAGGGAATCTCATCAATGCTTATAGCTATCTAAAGGGTGTGTGTCAAGAGGATGGGGCCAGACTCTTTTCAGTGGTGCCCAGGGACAGGATAATAGGCACAAACTGGAACACTGGAAGTTCCATCTGAACATGAGGAAAAACTTATTTGCTTTGAGTGTGACAGAGCACTGGACCAGGCTGCCCGGAGAGGCTGTGGAGTCTCCTTCTCTGGAAGTATTCAAAACCTGCCTGGATGCAATCCTGTCCAGTGTACTCTAGGTGAGCCTGCTTTGGCAGGGGGGTTGGGCTAGCAGATCTCCAAAGGTCCCTTCCAACCCTTACCATTCCATGATTCTGTGATTCTGCAGTAGATGCAAGTGCTGCACAGTGCATTTTTCCACATGGAATGCTCCTCCAGGCATCCTAATTCTGGTTTAAGAAATATTTATATTGCCCAGTGCCTTCTGACCTTAGGAGCTCTTACAAGTGCTTCAAAAGGAGTAAGAGATATTGAAGAAAACTCCTGCCTATTTTGGCATATAAATTATTTAAATGGACAGAATGATCGGAGATTATAAAAGTATTATTTTATGACATTTATACATGCACATGGACATGTTGTTGACATACAGGTAATAGAAAAGCTAAAATAACTGGCTGAGGTGTTTGACTTCATATAAATATTAGAGTAGACTATTGATTACTGAGGATAACAGGTGAAGAATTATTTCAATAGCAACTTTGTGTAGTCAGCCGTGGAACAGCTTAGCTGTCATGGAAAATTAAACTGAGCCCCGAGATCTCTCTGACTAAGGAGGTGTATGAAGTTTGGATTGAACACCTGCTGGTAGAGAATAAAACATTCACTATAAATTGGGTATCTGTAGTCACAGGTGCACTGTTGTAAACCACATGAAATTACTTTTTGTATGACAAAACTGATACAAAAGTCGTCATTAGATTATGTCATCTGAAAGTATTTGATGTGACTGCTTTAAAAGATCCTGGTTCTGGTGACATCTGCATACTATTAATTCTGCTGAAATCAAAGAGAAACTCTGTATATATAGTCAGATGATGGCATGTTTGAGACCTGAAATTAGACAACAAATACTTTATTAGGAAAAAACAGATTTGTTTCTCTCCGTTGTGCTTCTCAGTTAACTTATTTCTAGAAACATGGGACACTATGGAATGTTGGGATAAGAAATACCTGTTTCAGAGGAAAAAATATTATAGTGGTGATAAAAATAAATTTTTATTTTAATGAAGTATTGTCTTTTGTATAGTTCTCTGCTCTTTCAACCACTGAAGCAGTGGAAGTCTTACAATTTTTTACATGGTCAAATAGGAAATTCAAGAGCAGTGATTCTTGTAAAATATATTTCATTAAGCAGCCCTGTATCCGTTATTATTGTTGTCCCCGAACAATTGATTGTTTACAGTCAGAAGCATATCTCTTTCATCTTTCTTATGGCATGTACACAATACATGCACTTTTATTCATAGTAAGTTATATAAGCATACCAGCTATATGAAAATATAGTGCTTAGTACATACACAGTGCCTGTCAGTGCCTTAGGAAGACACAACAGCTACAGGAGACTTCCCACTTGATGCAGAAAGAATAAAGGATGAGTACTGCAGAGAAATTAGTTTGCCATCATATGGTGGGAGTGTCTGTCTCAATATATCCACTCTCCAGCCCATAAATCTTCCAAGTGTAAATGGTATGGAGTAAAAGGGCTGTGGGCAGCTTGGACAGAAGACCTGGGTTCTGTGCTTGTCTGGAGGGTTTCTAAGTCCTCTGCTAGCTCCAACCCATAAAGGAGTTACAAAGAAAAAGATAAATACAGTTTGAAACATTCTGACTTTTCTTCCCCAGCAGGGTTCACCTCTAATGGGGCTTCCCTACCAGATTCTTTGTGCTGCTGTGGAGGTATACAGCCTCAATGCAGACAGCCCTAGCGCTTCTCTGGTTCCCTTGGGATTTGCAGAGCTTTATCATAGGAGGACTGGATTGGCTGTTTGTATCCAAGTAGGGAATTCAAGGAAGCTGCCAAGTCAGCTATTAGCAGACAAATGAATGACAGTATATATAAAGTAGAGTTCATGTTTCTGGATGATGGAAATTTCATTAGAGTCTATTTCCACTATCAATTATTAAATAAATTCACTGGAGTCTTTTCCTTTCTTGCCTTACTGAAGACAAATATACTCTGAGGAAGTGTGTGCTAACCCTTGTTATGCATGAGCAGATTTGGAAATAAGAGGGATTATATCCCTTTCGTGCTCTGGGGATTTCCTGGAGCGCCTCACTAAAATTCTGCGTCAGATGCTTGTTTGTGCTTTTCAGGAATGAACTGATGTCGAAGAAGTACAAAACTGTATTGGACATCTAGAAGTACAAAACTGTATTGGACATCTAGAAGAGTTGCAAAATGGGTAGCGGGGTGCAGCAAATTCTTAAACCCTCAGTTAGACATCTGAGAGAAGTGCAACTGAGTAAAGAGTATGAAATTGGGGATTTAAAAATACAGCAGTCTCTGATATTGGGTGTTACAGCAATTTTACTGCCTAATTGAAAGGAGAATATTAACAGTAAAATGAAACTTTCAGATGCTTTCTGTGTAATCCTCAGCTCCTATGTCCTTTTCTTTCTGTTTTCCTTTAGCTGGGTGTATACACAAAGACTTCAGAACTGAGCCGTATATGAAAAGTGAAGTTCTGGACAAAAATTTATTCTCAACTCAAATGTACATAACTAGAAATTTTTAGCTGGGATAAGTAATTCTTTTGAAATAGACCTTATGTTGTTACATGTTATTTTCTCATTTAGGCTAGTCATTCGGTTTCTTAATTCCCCCCCCCCCCCCCTTTTTTTTTTCAGTACAGTTGTTTGAATATTAAGCTTAGCTATAACCCTTCATGCAGTCAGCTAACATAGCTATATAGCTAATACAACTGTAAAAAAACAACTGTGAAAGAAAGAAAGGGTACTCCAGGACTGAACCCATTGCCCGCTGTGATGGTAAAAATCTAGCGGAGTTATCTGAAGGCTGTGATTTGCTCATGACTCATGCTGTTCTTTACAACACTGCAAAGGTAAACGGTTCTCAATTGTCTACAAAACAGCTTTGGTTTCCTTTAACATAATAATAAGAGAATAGTACTTAGGGAACAGTATTCTCCTGGGAAGCATCAGTGTAGGTCTTCTGAAGGCTGTAGAACGATTCAGTTTTAGACCGGCTTAATTTGTAATTACTGAGTAATAGAGATCAGCAGGATTAAAATCATCCAGGCTGAGGCACCAGACTGGGTGGCTGTAGACTATCCTCCACAGGATGTAATTCAAAGCAATCCATTTCAAGCCTTTAGCAAGTTGGTACCACATACGGAGTTTTAAATAGGAATACAGGAGAATTTCTCTCTGAGACTAAAACCATGCAAGGATTCCAAACATTTACTGCTGTCAGATTTATTGTATTCCAAGGGGAAAAGGAATATGTGTTAATCTGTACTTAAAAAAAAGCCCAACAAAAGAATAGGATGTACATGGTCCATGTATAAAAGAGATCCCTAGGAATTCCCTGAAATGTTTCAACAATTACTAGAAAACAAGCTAAGTTGAGAGGGTTCTCACACTTTCTGTCCTCTTACGTGTTAATATGTTAATACACTCTACAAACACCTAAGCATTCATTCACTTGGATTTTTGCAAACTGAAACAAAAGCCTTTGAGGCCTGGACACACACATGAAGACAAGCAGGCCAACATGTGTCTGTGGCTAACAAACTTATCGTGAGACAAATTAATCAATGCTACCATCTGCAAAACATAGTTGTCAGTCCACTAGAACTGCCTGAATCTGGAGAGTAGCAGGGATGCTTTTTCCACTGCAGCCTGCAGCAGCTTATGTTCTAGTTTGCTGTCCTAAAAAAATCTCTCGCAGTCCCCTGCTGATCGTGATACTGCCCACTTTGTGGCTCTGGGTCAATAAGATGCCAAATTGCTACATGGAAGCCAGAGAAAATCAATGTAGCCCCAAAAGATAGAAATGCTGTTGCCAAAGGTCACTAATACTACTGAGGCTGTTGCTATTTGGGAATGGAGTTTTAAGAGGCAATCTAGAGAAATAGCCATAGATGAGAAAAGAAATGTCCAGTTTGCTATTCCTTCTCTGACACATTGTACATGTGCTTATGACAATATATACATTTCATCTGTGATCTTTCTTATCTCTTTCTCTATTCCTAAAACAGAAATTGGCTGATACTGGTAAAAAACAGTGGCACTGGTTACATCGACTAGACTAGGCATAGCTTTATTTGAGATGAAGAACTGAACAGAGTTTTGCATACATTCACTCTTGTCCTTCAGGACTCCACTTACTTTGTTCTGACTTGCTGGACTGAAGGGTTAAAAGATCCTGTAATAGGTATTGGGAAATCCTGTGACTGCAGAATCTTTTTGAGTTATCTGTGCTGTTGCAAAAAAAGTTTGTGGTGATAGATGGAGAGTTACATTTACAAAAGTTCACGAGCCACACTGAGGAACTTTGCAGCTGGAAGCTCTCCATTGTAGTGTTAATCAAATATTTCCGTATGAACTGTCTAGACTGATATGTAGGCACTACAGTGCCTGTGTGTTTTTGAAGAATTCCAGTGTAATCTACAGATAGTTATCAGTTTTAACATGAAATGAGCTGGGGGCATGTTGAAGTTTTCTTGTTGTATGGTCAGTGTAATGAATTGCTGCAGCTGATCCTCGAGTTCTGATTAATTAACGTGGCGGAGATCTATATTTTTATATTTTCAGCTGCAAAACTCAAATCTCTGTTTTCCAAGTGGGTAAAGAGTTATGTTTAGTAATAGGATCCCTACTAGCATTCATCAATTTACAGTCTCATTATACATCCACTGTCCAATTTCCTCCATAACACCACCCATTGTAACAACATTATTTTGAGGTGCTAGATAGATTATGGCAGAAGGGACTCAAAACCATTTGAAGGTTGTCTTTATCTCACCTCTCTTCTACTGGATGGAATATGACAAGCGTCAGACATTTCATGACCATAGTCACCTCAGAAGTCAATGGGAGCATTTTAGCTGATTTAACTGGATGTGAATTATCCCACTCCTTCTCCCATTTCATCATTGTATGTTACCTGTTGTTAGTTTGTTAGTGCCACTTAGCAGAGCATGGTTGTCATCTGTCAAATCTGTTCTCCTGTTCTGGATTTATGCTCCATCCAGGTTTCTTTGAGTAAAAAGCCTGTCTTGGAAGAAACTTGCACTGGTTCTTTTCTGTGGTTTTACTGAAGGAAAGTGAGGAAAACTGTTATTTAGCCACTGGAGGAGAAAGATACTGGCACTGCCAAATAAACAGAGCACTCACATAAAAGAAAACAATAAGAGCAACTGCTCAAGGAAAATTAGTTATAATTGAGCTAATCTGTGCTCTTTTAACACTCTTTGTGGAAATTAGTTCACCAGGTTTTGTTAAAAAATAACCACCTTTGTTATCTTCAGCCCCTTGTTAACCTTAACTGCTTATGAAGAAGGCCAGAATTCTGAACTTTTCCCAACAGGCTATGTTACCTATTGGAGGAAATAAAGTAATACAGATTAAAAAAGGACACTGTTTATTATGCTTTTAATCCAATTGGCTTCAATTTATAAGGATGACTGCAGAAATGGTCTGCTCCCAAATTTCATATATACCAAGTGAAAACAGGAGAGTGGCCATTTAGCCACTGAGCAAAGCTTGGTGATTGCTATAACTAAGCAACATACTGAATTCTTACTTTCATTTTTACTTCTCCAAGCACTTATGGATGAGAAAATTGTGAATGACTTATTTTGTCTCCTTAAAATGAGGAGTTTTCAAAAGAACCAGAAAATGAGATGATAACGATTTTTGTCTCATTTTAAACAGCGTGTCAGATGAAAAGCCTGGCAAAGTCATGTTTTGACAGTGAAGATTGCTGATTATTTGGGAAAGATGTATTGTTTCTAAATGATTCATTAAGCTGGAATTTAACTCTGATTTTATTCTCCTACAATTCTTTATCCTCATCTCTCTGAGTGCAAATCACAACTTCAGTTTCTAATAAATGAAAGGTGGTTTTGACTAGCTGGCGTGATTCCTTTGCTCTTTAGGAAAACGAGGAAAGATCAGATGCTGCACTTCCACTGTTAAGTAGTAAATTATTTGCACAACTTGGAAAATCTTGAAGACTATTAAAAACCAATTGTCAGAATAAAATGTTGAAGCAAATGAAAAGAACATTATGATGTATATCTATCAGAGTACCCACTGAACAAAGCAAATCATCCAGCATCAGAATTGTTATCTATGTTAAAGAAAATGAAAACAGATTATAGGGGCAAGAAAATAATATCAAATGAATGTTCCAGGAAATGAAAAAGCAAAACAAAATGCAACCAATATTCTGTTCTGCAGTTAAACATAATAGGACAAGGGGTAATGGTTTTAAACTAAAAAAGGGTAGATTCAGACTAGATATAAGGAAGAAATTTGTCACAATGAAGATGGTGAAACACTGGAACAGGTTGCCCAGAGAGGTGGTAGATGCCCCATCCCTGGAAACATTCAAGGTCAGGTTGGACGGGGCTCTGAGCAACCTGATCTAGTTGAAGATGTCCCTACTCATGGCAGGGAAATTGGACTAGATGACTTTTAAAGGTCCCTTCCAACGCAAACTATTCTATGATTCTATGATTCTAAACATATGAAACAATTGGAAATTTCCTTGTAATTATGCAAACACATATGGGAAGAAAAGACTAGAGAAACTGAAAGACCTGAAAAAATCCCCGAGAATTCTCCTGCTTCTGCAGTCGAGTGTATGCAAAAAAAAAACAAAAAGTCAGTCATCCCCATTATTTTCCTATGTCATTTGAGATTTAGAATTCCTGATTCTTTACATTCTTGATTCTTGATTCACCAAACAGTGATTTGCGTATGCCTTATTAACAAGGACTAAGATTTGAGACAAAAAAATGAGCATTCATATCCAAGACATCTGATCTTTACTGAGGAATGTCCTGTAATTTATCACTTAAAATTAATAGAAAAACTAATTCTTATAAGCACATGAAATTTTGATTATCTCAGTGAAGGATTTTCATGAGATAAGTACTTACTACTTTGTGGGATTTAATGAGCTTTTAAGTTTCTAAAATTGAACATTGAAAAAATGGAAGAATCCCAAACTGCTAGTTCCTTTAGAAAACATGTTCCTAACTGGCAAGTTCTTGGCCTTGAGTTTGTAAATATGTGAAGGAGAGGGTTCTCCCTTCAACACTTCCTACATATGCCCATAGAGGTTTACTATTTTATGTAATTCTCCCGGTAAACCACTGCGTGAATGGAGAATTCTGTTAAAAAACCCTGATTACCTATGAAAGCTGCTTCTTACCCAAAGGGAAGGTGGAATTTTTTAGACTTCAAATCTCTGTGAAATTTTGCTGAGGTAAATAACATCAGTATATTTGTATTGAAGCTTAGCTGAATTGTACTGTCTACTCAGTTTATCTTTTATGTTTGTACACATCTAAAAATATCATGTCTGTTTGCATGTAACGTGACTAAGCAACCTGCAAAGTCTCAAACTTTGTAATGAAATCAGAAGGTTACTGTAAAACAAGGAGGTACATGTAATGGTTCTGGAAAGAAACTAACAGCAGGTCCAGGAGGTGGGGGTTTTTCACACAGCCCAACAGTACTTTCTTCTCAGTCATGTACATCTCAATGAAGTTTCCCAATGAAATGTAACGTATGGATATTTTCCTGTTTAACATCTAGCTTTTCTGGTTTTACTGCAATGTTTTTGCGTACAAAACTATCAAAGGTCAGTCATCCAAAACGTATGTCATAATTTAATAAAAGGAATTAATTTTATAAGTCAGTGCTGATAAAACTTTGTTTTATGGGTTTGTTGTTTTTTTATTTATTTTTAAAGAACACTTTGATTCCAGTCTATTCATGTCAGGAAATCAGCAATAGCTTCTGAAGTAGTTTAAATTACATTTTATTTTGATGGGAATTGTCAATTTAAAATATTCAGATACGAATCATTGTCTCATATATGAGACAGATCCTTCATGTGTACTTCAATTAAAACACTGATTAGGCATAATACTCATTATATGTTTTCCATGCATAATGAGAACAATGAAGCTCTTCTCTTTGTGGGTGGAAAGTATATATTAAATTGAAAATCAGCATCACTGATCGGAGACAGTCACATTTCACTGACAAGGCATATCGTCATTTTTTGGTGTGTACATATTCATGTTGTGGTTCTCTGGCTGAATGAAAGGTGAGGATGAGTTATGCTGCATCTACACAAAAGTTCCAGAAAAATAATAATAAATAAATTAGTTTAACTAAAATAAAGTAATAATAAAACCAATAAACATCGTGGGCAAATAAAAATTGTTTTTCAACCCAGAACAAAGTATTTAGTTTTGGAAATTTTTAAAATGGTTAGCTGCAGATATGGTTTCAAAATTAAAAATAAAAAGTAGCTGTTTTCAAACGGCAAAGAAAAACAGCTGGCTTCTTAGAACATTTGCCTTTTGAAATTTTGTGGGGTTTTGTTTTCTTTGAGTGAACTTCAGATTCACAGACAAGTTTCAGAGAGCCCCAGATGTCATGCTTTTAGTAGAAGAAATAGGTGGGAGATAAGATGCCACGGAGTTTTTACCATGTATTTATATTAAGCACTATTTTTTGACCACTTCACCTATGATCTGTTTGCTTTCCTGTAATTTTTCCATTTAAATAATGAAGTCCTCTCAGCAAAGATGGGTGGCCAAGCCCATCTGAAGTCCATGGAGATATCTCTCGAGTTCTTAAGAAAGCTCCAGAGGGAAAAGATATTTGCAAAGAATTCAGGTTCCACCTCTCTGTTCTCCAGAGACACTTAATGTCCAGAATAGCATATTTCTATTTAATTGAGCTCCTTTGGAGTAGGAACCCCAGGTAGAAAGTTTCCCAGGAGCTCCATCAGGATGGTTTCAAGTTCAGAATGGGATTCAGCTGGAAATGATGACAAGGCTTGGCTAAACTGCTGAATCTTTTTGGTAGCAATCTGGGGCAGAGGGGGCATCCAATCATTTCAAAAAGTCAGAAAGAGGAAGAAAGATTGTGTCTTAATATGGAAACAAATTTTTTTGTTGAACCTCAGAAAACAGTCTCAGTATCTCAGAATAAAAGGTCTTAATAGGAAATGGAAGACAGACTGTAGACAATGTCTGTTTCTTTCTTATGCTCTGTCTCTAATTTTGGTGGAAAAAAGAAAAATACTGCTTTTAGGCTTACATGCTGTTTTATGCCTTGGGTGAAATGAGACAAAGGTTTCTATAACTGCATTAAAATAGGCCTTATAAAAGAAATATAAGTTCAATGATAAGGGTAGAGTTACAAATCAAACACAATAATCATCAAATTGTCATCACTTCAGGACACATCATACCCTTCATCTGCATCCTTTGTAATTGAATAGAGCTGCCCACATACTCTGAGGGCAGAATGTGGCTGTGAAATACTGAAATACTTGCATATTTATTCTCTGGAGACTTATGAGCAATTCAAGAATTTATTTTGCCTTAGTGAAAGTAATGCTTACATTATTAGATTTTATATAAAAAAAAGTTCCTCTGCTGGTTTCGCTCAGTCCTTCTTTGGGTCTAACACCAAACAGGACACCATTACTGAACTTGATTACTCAGGCAGGTACCTACTTGCTCACTGTTATTCACCAACTATACCAGTGCACATGGAATACATTAAGGCAGCTATCTGCAATATCTTGAGACGGGTGTTC
The DNA here is from genome assembly GCF_965231255.1 of Vanellus vanellus. Taxonomy (NCBI): domain Eukaryota; kingdom Metazoa; phylum Chordata; class Aves; order Charadriiformes; family Charadriidae; genus Vanellus; species Vanellus vanellus. Next base: position 20,254,355 of record NC_138910.1, read on the forward strand.
TCCTTCTAGAGAGAAAAAAAGGCTGCCCAAAAAAACAGAGTGGATGGAGCTGCTTGGAAAAGAGCAGCATGAACATAATCCACAGTGAGAAATAATGAAGATGTAGCCAGCTGTTACACATAATGACACAGTATGATTTCCAGAGGCTAGGCAAAAATTCTTCAAATAACAATCACGGACATTAAAACTAAGTTGGGGAACATGAGCACTCACTCTGCATATTAATTTCACCTGAAGGAATGCAATCAAGATTGATGGTGGCACTATATGGGAATGATTCTTACTGCTAGACAGGTTAGAAGAAACACTCCTGGTTCATCGACCCTTTTTCACTGTAGATGAATCAGTTGAAGTCGCACAATTCATCTGTATTTTGGATGGCTTAAAACATTAGCTTTGTTCAGCATTTACCTTGAAACTTTGTGGACAGAGAAGCCGAAAAGTCTGTTTTTTAAAACCTCAGGATTAATCTCAGTCTGAGGTCCTATCAGCACTGTGTAGTACAAATATTAGGCCATGAGTACTATCTGTAGTGCTCTGAAATTTTAGAATCTAGTTTAATTGCCAAGCAATTAATATTTAAAAACTATACATTTTATGAGGTATGGTGAAATCAGCAGCCTGAATTTTGGGAGTGAAGGTGAATCACATACAACATCTGAAAGATTCGAAGCTTGCCATTTCTTTCTGCTAATATAATTTCCAAACGTATAATAATGCTTTGGTAATATAAGCAGTTTTTTAATCTAAATTAACTTTAATTTTGGATCAGATTCTTTTCAAGGTTGAATGGAAAGAAAACATTTAAAGGAAGAGTGTTCGCAGCACTAATTGGTGCTGTATTTTTTCTCTGGCAGGTTGACCTCTCTGGCTAAGATTTCTTGTGGTATTGATTAAGACTTCGTTTGCACAGTGGCAAGTCTGGTACAGGAAATAGCTTTAACCAAGGAGAGAACTGATATTAGGCAGGATTACACTCACTTGCAATGAGATTTTACTCTGAATCACATCTTTATGGTTAATTGATATATACTCATGATATAATAGACGCTTTGAAGATATAAAAAAGTACAGTCTTCGTTGGCATTAAAAACTATATAGATTTATCTAAGGTTTTAATTTGTCAAATATTTGCAGCTCATGCCTTACCTGCAAGCCTGACAATGTAAGCATTCCAGACAAGGTTACGTATGTTACGTTCATCTGAGTCATTAATATGTTCGTATTTAATCAGATTGACTTTAACTAGGTTGAAAACAAATGCAAATTTGCTAGAGTGGAAAAAAAAAGGCTTTAGTTTTTAGCATTCTGCCCTGCCACTTTATAGATTCATGTTCAATTTCTACTTCGCAGAAGCTCAGTTTCCCTGCTGGAAAGCCTGGATTTGTGAGAAATAGGCAGAGCAGGAGTTCGGAAAGTGATCTGCCTTATGAAACAGGCAAATCCATCACAAGAAAAAATATTGCTTGCCTTTAAAGCCATCTTACCAGCAAAAATGTAAGGTTGTTGTGAAAAGAAATTTGAGAAGGGATGGGAGGTGGGTTCGTAGTTTACTGCTTTGATGCAGTCTTCTCAGAAAGAGGATTTCTTTTTCCTGCCTTTTAAACCAGTGTGTTTTCCTCCTACAAGAGTCTTAAATTAAAAATTGGGGATTTGGTCTTTTTAGATTGGTTGATTCTTTTAGTTTTTTTGTGTTTTTTTTTTTTTTTTTTCTTTTTCTGGAGATAGGTCAAATAATAGAAGAAAACTCTTGCCTCAAAATCTTGGTTAGAACTAGTTTCACATGTTTTAGGTGAGACTTAATGTCTGTGTGGTCACTATTATTGTTTACATTATGAGGAAGAAGTTCTTTAATTTATGCAAATATTTTTTCCCTTCACTTGGCAGAGAATGATATCTTAATTTCTCTGTATAACCTCTTTGTTCTAGCAAATTTATTTTAACAGTATGGATTAACCTGGGGAAAAAAAAAAAGTATTGGTTGAGTGTCAAGTGTATTGCTGAACTTGTCTTCTCTTGTCATTTTCAAAGGGAAACTGTAAAAATATATTGTTTCCAATAATCAAACTTCTTACTAGTAGAATTGTTCTGTATCCACTGTGGGTACCTAACAGCTTGCTCTATAAAAGAACATTAAGACATTTCTTTCATAGAAACTTTGGTAGCAATAAAGATATGCTTTACTTTTGGGTCACTGCTACATATCAAATCGTGAAGACAACTTTACTTTTCAATTAAAACAAGAGTAAAATGTGTTTGCATTTTATCTTCTCAGTCCCAAGAAAGTGACGCATTACTGATGGTGTGGAAGACTCCAGCAGAACTTACTGTTTCTCTTAGCAATATAATCGAGATAAAAATCAGTCACGTTATTTACATTGGAGAGGGAACAGGTTGCCCTTTTTTCTCACTTTCTACTACAAATTGACTCAGCACTCTAAAATTAATGTAGTTCTTTCTGATTATTTCTCATGGTTTGAGCGATCTGGCATTTCACTTTGCTGGAAAAAGGCAGTCTTGAAAAACAAAGAACCTGACACAGTAATGACAGTGAATCAACGAAAGAGGAAACTGCTGTGCTTGCTCTTTTCCTTACTTGCTAATCTATATTTTCTAAACTGAGAAAAGGTTACAAAGTGTATAATGACTGTGCTTTTACCTACGCACTGCTGTTGTGTATATAGGGATTGCAATGTTGTGGGAGTATGAGCACAATTCTGATGCGTGATTTCATAATTTATCTTTAAAGAGCTTAAAAATATTTTCCTTAGGGCTGTGTTAATAGCATTATACAGCATTAAAAAGAAAAAAAAAAAGTAGTATTGCAACAGCGTGCTGTATTTGAAACTGACTTGATGCTCTGACCAGGAGGATTAAAATATGATTTTCATTCTGCCTGAGAATTCTGTTTGCATCATTGGTAAAATACAATTATATAATTATTTCAACAGAAATCAAGTACTTAGGTACCTATGTCCTATCACTTGCTTCTCAATTTGGTGCCCAAGTTGACTGTGGAAACAAATGTAGAGCTAGAGGAAAAAGTAAACTGCATATGTGATTTGAGGACAACAGATGGTCCAGAAAGGGGAAGTCAGTACGAAGATTTTTTTAGATCTTAAACTATTGATATGTTAACACATATCACACAGGATAACACCATGAAGCTAGAGAGAACTGACTGGAATAGAGGTCTGCAATCCTGTAGTTATGTGAAGTCCTGGATTCCTTACAGAAGCAGTTCCATTAAATTAATTCCCAAATGGCCAAGGTTATCAATTAAAAAGTAAAACAGAACAAATGAAAATGTTTTATTTCCTCCCTCCAGCAACACTGCAATATAAAGAATGCTTATGTAACCTATGAAATGTCACATGTTAATTTTATATTATATGCATATTATCTGTACATAAAATTTATATTATGCCCATGTAAATATAAAGCAAATTTTTTAAATGATAGAAAAGTTTCCTAGTGTTTTATATCACTTTGTAGACTTAGAAGGAGCTTATCTATGGTCACTGGAAAGAAAATGTCAGCAAAATATCAAACCAAAAGTTCATTAGATTATCTGAAACAAACCTAAGAGAAGTCCTGAAATAGACATGATGGATTCATGGAAATGTGAAAAAAAAAAAGATATAGAATCAGTATGAGGATGCCATGTGGTCTGTATGGCCACTATTGTCAAAATATTGGAATTAGGAGTTGTAAGTTGGGTGCCTCTCAAAAGAGGGCAGTGTGTTTTCCTGCAAGGGAAACGTGCCACAAACACGCATTTATACTCAATCAAATGTACATCAACTTGACTTTCAAATGGGCATGTTGTGTGTTCCTGCAGAGGTGTGATGTATTCGAAACGAGTGAAACGCAATGTAGGGGCCTCCAACCAGATTATACATTGACTGTGTAACTTCACATGCATCACTGGTAAAACGAAGCAAGCTCCCGTCTAACCTATCTGCCACAATGGTCTGAGGGGCAAAAAGGAGCTGATAGGTCGATTCTAGAAAAGCCTCAATGTCCCTTGTTATCACAGTAGAAACAATTAGGTAGTAGTCTGCACTCAGACTCATTTCAATAACCTCCAACTGAAATATTCTGGTTTTCAGAATACACTGCTTTTGGCTGCTCATTATATCCCACAACTCACATATAGCATACATAGACCCCTCTGTGCTCTGTCAGCCTCTCCTGGTTTGATATATACAATTTATTATGTCATTTCATATGTGTAAAACAAGGAGAGATGGACAACTTTTTTTTTTTTTTTTTTTTTTTTTTTGTCAGAGGGCAATATAAAGTCTAGTTTTTCTGTTTCATTAAAATGCTCAAATCTGAATTTTCCAGGAGCGTGTTCTAGATCTGGGAAGTCACATAAAAAACATGGACGCACTTGTAAGATTGCTGTAAATGTCCAAAACCTTTATCAAACATGTGCATCCATCAAAAACATTCTGTTAAATGCTTCATTGGTAAATTAAGACAGTGGCTTGCTAAATGCTGTAGAGCTGTTACGATCACATGGAAATAATTGCTAACAACATGACAAGTCCAGCAGACAGCTCTGGGGAAGATAATTTGCTTTACTCTGCTAAAGTACTTTTGTAAAATATCTGATCAGTCTACCAAGCAAAAAAGCATTGCAGAGGTGTTAAGCAGTAGGAAAATATATCCCCAAATACTGGTTTTAAAGAGCTGCAAATAAGAGGTGGGAGAGTAGAGTAGTAAGGCATGAAAGAAAGAATTCAGTCAGAAATGTGTACTTTAAATTTTCCTTTCCTTTCTCTTTTTTCCTTTCCTCATCACTTCTAAAAAAAAGTTGAAAAGAAATAAAGCATTTTTATACTGTGAACGCTGAACATCTGCAGAAAATTCACCTCCATGACTATAAATCTGGGAGATGGGATTTTCAAATGTACTTCACAGACTCTGTTACACAAGTCCCAAAAGGGTACCTATGGATGAGCCAATGAAATTAGAGCCAATTGCTATCAAGCATCCTTTAGAAAGCATCGGAGAAAGTAAAAAAAATCACTATCTAATTACCCATTACAAGTATATTTAAAATGACAATTTTTTTCTCTTTAATCCTAGAAACAGTGCAATTGTTTTTTTATCTGGTGAGGCTGCAGCATGGATTCTCAAAACTCTACCTGCTTCTATCAGACGTTTATTTTAGTTTTAAAAATGTTTGTACAGGGTGCAATTGCATTCTATAATTCTAAGAGAGGGTTAAAGTTGTCATCCTCTTTTTTATTATTCCCAATAACTACTAATCTGGGTCAACAGCATTTCTATATGATTAACCACCTTTTGATTACTTGTAATATGTTACAGTGGAGGGACACATTACTTTGGACACTTCACACCTTTAGACTACCAGTACTTTGGTGTAATTTTCCACATACGCTCTCATTTTTCTTTTTCTGATTTCATCCCTAATAAGTAGGTCATAAATTATCAATAAAACTCAGCTCAGCTCACTTGTAGCACCAGATTAAGTGATCAGAATTCAAAAGTATTCGGCTCCCAAACAGAATGGGCCTTTTTGAAAACCTGAACCTGTTTTATGTGTCCAAGTCTGAAGACTTGAAACTGACTCTAAAGTTCTAGTAGTGAATTGTTCCTTTGCCTGTGTATTTTGTCATGAAAGATACTGAAATACAGGATGACCACACAAATCAAGGGGCTATTGAACCCCAGATAGTCAAGGTGTATTGGATAATCTCTGCCGTACTATTAAGCACGTGTGAAATCTGAACATGGCCTGTCCTGTTGCTGAACTTTCAGCAATCTCAAATAGTATTATGTCCTCTTTGCTTATTCGCACAATACATTTAGTGTAATTTAGGATTATTGCAGCAGCCTTCTAAGCTACTTAGGACAATTTAAGAACCATATGTCTACTAAGCAGAGGTTTCCATGCTAGATATGTACTTCTGGCTTTTGTGACTATCCCCATCCTAGTTTTTTATAAGTCCCATTTACTGCAGTCTACGTAGCCCCTGCTTTGATCCTCACCCAGGGAATGAGAGCTAAAAATAGCTGTTCATGCTTTCAGTCCTAGCCTCCTGGTTCAAATTAGCATTCAGAGAACTGAATAAGATTTATCAAAAAATAGACAGAACTTCTGTACCTATAATCCAGTATTCTGTAGGCAGCCTCAGTGTTTCTGAGCTCTAATTATCAGTATCACAGCAGTTTGCCTTTGTTTTATTAAGGATTAAATATTTCCAAGTTGTAAACATGCTTAGCCAAAGTATTTTTCTTACCCAGAAACTGTCCATCTTTTACAGCTATTTTGGGCTTTGGGGAGCTCACAAATGGAATTGAATGTGATCTATTATGAAACATGTTGTTAAAAATAAAACGTTAGAAACAGCACGTTTCTATCTAGCAGGGAATGATTGATTATTGCAGAGTATAAAAATCAGGATGTTAGCAGAATAACAGTAAAGAACCACTTTAGAGTTACTGCATGAAAAAACAGAATCTTTTGTTGCTTAAAAGGAGGTAGACTTTCCAAAACACTGACGTGGCTGCCTAGAAAATATTTTAAGATGTAAGCACAGAAACGGTGATATTTCTTATGGTATGTCAGATTCATTTGTCTTTTTTTAGACATATTTACGCAGTCAGTTTTTCAAATACTTACGCTGAGGAATATCTACTCTGTTATTTATCATCTGCTGTTGTGAAACCTTTTGTCATCTTAGAAATGTCTGATGGCACAATGTTCAGCAAATGATTTTTAAAAGCCAGCTTTCTTACTCTGATATTATACTAAACCTTTCTGTCTTCCTTTCCCCAACGTGAAAGTAAAGAAATAGTACTAAAAATCAGACAGCATGTTTAACTTTAGCTGGTTTAGTTAATACCTACCTTTGCATTGGTGGGGGTGGTTATGCCCTTGATTCCGACTTGTTCGATCTAACTCTATTCTTTACATCATAACCATACCCCAGGGCAGAAATCAATTTAATACTGGAGCACGCACCTATTAGATCCTAGTTCCACTGTAAAGTGAGTTAGGGTATCCTGCTCCGCTGCTTTTGTAGCGGTGCTGCAAATGTAAGCAAGGTTCATCATGGAAGTAGAAAACCCACACCGCCACACTTGAAAACATGTTACAATTCGTGCCATAAGGCCATCCTGACTTGGCAATGAAAATTCATTGCCTAGTTAAGTATACTATTGTTAAGTACACATCTCATAAATATCTGTGGAGTATTTGAAAGAGGAACAACATAAAAACTGGAGAAGCTACAAACCCTGATTTATACAGTATCTGTGTCTTTTCTATAATAAGAAAGTGCATGAACTGGGTGTGTAGTTTTGCCACTAGCATAGGTGATCATAATCTATTGATGTCAGTCAAGTTTTTCCTCCTATGTCACAGATGAATTTGACCTTGTATTCATTATGTGACATTGTGCAGCCAAACAAATAATCATGACATGCATATAGACAGCCACATTGAGGTTTTGTTAGACAGCTTTCAGAAGTTGCTTGTTTATGGAATTTGTTTTATTTGTATGGTTCTTTACTCAATTTTGTCAAGTTGCCTAACACAGAAAGTGGTGGTTATGGGGGAAGCTCCTGTGCATACTCCCCAGCAGTATGGAATTAACAAGATATCTGATATTCTGAACTGAAGTTCTTCGTATTCATGCACTTATAGGCACATTTCAAAGGTGACGTTTCTTTCCACAGTATCTCATAGGCTTTGTGATATATTGTACTTCTTTTTGAAATTGAAAAGTAGGCAGATAAACCTATACAGTTTCCACCTTTTCATTCAGGGGTGTATGAAGCAATTTGAGTCCGAAATGCTGAAGATTCTGCTGTTGCTATTTCTAAAATTGAATCTCCACCATGCTGGGATCATATCATCTCATGACCGGTTTCTGTGAGCAAGCATATGAGTGCTAAAGGAGAGAGGAAATGACAACTTTATGAGTCTGATGCTTTCAAGAAATGTGGAAGCTCTTCACCAATATATTTATTTATCCTTAGGAATAATTATTATTAATTAGTATCATTATAAGGACAATGGTTTCACCAAAGCCTTTATCTCCCAGTGCGTTTTCTACCACATCTGCGTCTTCTGAATCCTTTTTCCCAATTTGATCACTTCAGTGTGTCCCATTTTTTGGCATTCCATCCTCAATAGAATATAACAATAGTAACTAGAGCTGGATGGAATTGCAGATGCAAAACTTTTCTAGTGAAAAAGAAAAAAAATTTTATTGGAATAGAATTTTTTTTTCAGTTGGGATGAGGTAAATTTTGCTAAATTACCCACTAGAAAGTTTCTCATTTCAACTTCTTCTATATTGAGAGTTACATCTCTTATTCCAGAGTGACTTTTCATCTCCAACTTTTAACGAATTACAGTAAAGAATATGTAAATCAAAAGCTTAAGGTTAAACCAAAGCAGATCAAAAGTAGCTAAAATACTTCCACTGATTTACTCTGATTTACTATTTGCAGCATTTGTGGAGATTTTGACTTTTTGTCCCAATTTATAGTGGAAAGAGTTTTTCTTTTTTTCATTTCAAAAGCGTTCCCAAATTGGGAAAATTATTTCCCACCTGGTTCTAATAATAGCATGTTTGAGTGGGTTGTGCTTTCAAACCTAGTGTGTCTGAGTGCTTTGCCAACAGTTAAAACAGGGTAACCTACCTTAAGTTCTTAAAATGCCTGGCTCTTGTATAAGTGCACCAGAAAACTATATGAATAAGAATAAACTCACAGCCAGTGAATTGTCCCCCATTGGCCAGAGAGGGCTGAAGTTTACTTTGCCCCTTGGATTGAGGTGGGCATTTTCTGAAATGATTGTTAAAGAAAGTAGAACCCTAGTCTAGTCCCTCTCTGAAGTTTTTGGAGTTGCCTGTACGCAGTGGGGAGCACGGAATATTTTCAGAAGAAAGATACAGATACAGAGTCACTTCACTGGCAAATTGCAGAGGTAGCTGGTTGCTGAGCATCTTTAGTCAAGGTTGTATGGTTGAGACACAATGGGGCTCTTATATTACAGTAGCTATTCCTGGTTTTGTGGCTGTAGCTGTGGGTATCGAGCAGTTAAAAAGGAGAATGCATGACACAGAGAATGCCCTTGTGCCTCCAGCTCTGGAATATGTCAGTGCAGTCCACATCCAGTGTCACTTTCTGCTTCAGAAGGTCAGGGAGGATTTAGTTGTGGCAGAATTAAGAAAAAAAAGAATTTGGTTAGGCAACTTAAACAATTAAACACAAACTCTGGCTCTTTTGATTGTTGGTGTCTATTTGTGTATCTGCGTGAGAGAGAAAACAAACCTTTCCAGCTTCTCTTTTTAAGCTAACAAAATCTGTTTCCTGATGGTTGCATCTGAAGCTAACAAAATCTGTTTCCTGGTGGTTATATCTGCAGTATTTAAACATAAAAAAGAAAACTGTTGCTCTCAAATTTTTTTCCTAACATTTGAAAGTCTGTTTCTTTTTTGACTCTGTCAAAGTCTTTGGGGGGGAAAAATAATTAAACTCTTGCTCATCTAAGCAGGTTTCATTTTTTATGGATTGTATATATTCAAACAAATCTGTTCCTCTCTTTCAGGATAGTGGGTTTTCTTGTCAAAATGTTCAAAGATCTGTTGCTCTCTTTAAGCTCACTGAGAAAACTGCTTAAGAGATTTAAAATTCTGTGTGATTGTCTATTAGTACGTACATTCTTTCTAAGGTACACGAGTCTTATAATTTGGGGTCTGAGGCATTACAACTTCCTTCATGAGACAGAATCACTGTAAGAAAATTCTTAGAAAAATCTCATCAAAATATATGCATCTCTGATCATTGCACATGTACATTCAGTGTTTGAAAAAAAATAATTTTAAAAGTGCAAATAACTCAGTGCATTTGCATGTTAATAATCCAGTGCAGTAACATTAATATAGAACTTGCTTTTAAGTGCCACAAAGTGATTTTTAACAAGATTTCAGGCTTCTGTTTAGTCAGCAGAAATGTCTTAATAATATATGTTTCATAAATACATTAAAGCATCTATAAGTAGATTAACTTTACTGGCTAGTGCACGTGGCATTTTTTTCAGGCCCCAAATTTGTCTCTTTGTAAAGTATAAAATGTGCAAAGTTACCAGTTGGATTTATCCAAAAGATCTTGTACTGGGAGAAGAACCTTGAAGATAATTGGGAAATAAACCAAAATTAAATACATCCATACAAAACCCATGTGAAAGGCTGGTTGCCAAACACATACACCTCATGCGACAGCTCTTTCTTTTTCCTATATTTGCTTCTAATTTCTGTTTTAAAATGTGCAGAATTGGGTACCTGACTTACAGGGAAACCTAGACTGGATGACTGAAAAATATTATTTCAGAATATTCTTGCATGTGGGTCAGGGCAATCCCAAGCGCAAACACAGTCTGGGCAGCGAATGGATTGAGAGCAGCCCTGAGGAGAGGGCCTTGGAGGTGTTGGTTGATGAAAAGCCCAAAGTGACCCGGCAATGTGCACTTGTAGCCCAAAAAGCCAACCACATCCTGGGCTACATCAAAAGAAACACGGCCAGCAGGTCAAGGGAGGTGATTCTGCCCCTCTGCTCCACTCTTGTGAGACCCCACCTGGAGTACTGCATCCAGTCTGGGCCCCACAACAAAAGGACATGGACCTGTTGAAGTGAGTCCAGAGAAGGGCCATGAAGATGATCAGAGGTCTGGAGCACCTCTCCTATGAGGAGAGGCTAAAAGAGGTGGGGCTGTTCGGCTCCAGGGAGACCTTATAGCAGCCTTCCAGTACCTAAAGGGGGCCTACAGGAAAGATGGGGAGGGACTCTTTATCAGGGACTGTAGCGACAGGATGAGGGGTAATGGTTTCAAACTGGAAGAGAGGAGGTTTAGATTGGCTACTGGGAAGAAATTCTTTGCTGTGAGGGTGGTGAGACACTGGAACAGGTTCCCCAGAGAAGTTGTGGATGCCCCATCCATGGAAGTGTTCAAGGCCAGGCTGGATGGGGCTTTGAGCAACCTGGTCTAGTGGGAGGTGTCCCTGCCCATGGCAGGGGGCTTGGAACTAGATGATCTTTAAGGTCCCTTCCAACTCTATGATTCCATGAATATGCCCGGTGAGGATTGTCTCACTTAGCTAAGGATGCTCATTGGTATTTCAGGTCTCAGAGCAAGCTATTGTACAAGAATCTTTGACTTCCAGACAAGGAACTGAATGACTCTCTCTCCCATTTCTTACTGAGTCAAAGATGGGCTCCAGACCATAGCGTACAAGCTAGTTCCTTCTCACTGCCTGCTATGTCTGTTACCTGAAGCAGAGTTTTCGTGTTATGAGCAACATTGATATCGAATGAAAAATGGGCTTGAGAAGAAGGATTTAAGAAGTCACATTTAAATGCCATCCAGTCTGGAGTCTGTGAGACTTTTAACAGTGCTATACTCTAGAAGTTGTATAATAGGAGACCTAGCCATGGACCAGGGTCTCATTTCCCTGGACACCTCTTCAAGACTGGATTTCATTCTTAATATTGCACGAGCCAGTTGTCGAGCATTTTTACAAACATTCAGATAAAGGGGTTTGGTTATTCCTTTAGTCTTATTTAGAAGCTTTGTTTCTTAATGAGCAAGTAATTATGGCAAAAGCCCTGGACAGAGAAACATTTGTAGATTCAGACAAGCACCTTTTAGGGCTGCCCAGTGACACTAAATCTCCAGCACCCTACATTACTGGCATACTATGAGATATATACCTTATTCTTTTAAAAATCTAACTAAACTTTCATACTCCCTTTTTTTCTTGCCCGAACTGTGTCCCTGTCTGCCCAGTAATGAGTGTGAATTTAGCTTATTTGGGGGTCCAGTGTTATTTTTTATTGAATTCAACTTGTTTGTTTGTGGAAGGTCATAATTTTTGCTCTGTTCATCCACTGACATGACAGTGACTTACAGCAAACCATGAAAACCCCAGAGATTTCCCCTGAAATTATTTAAGACACATTGCTGAGAATCATACCCTATGAAATGAAAATCACTTATTTTACTTACCCTTATAAACAGTGTTAAGATCCCGCTAGGCTTAAGCTTCATGTTGGTAAGTATTAATGCTGGAAATCCAATCACCCTCACTCCATTAGAATGGAGTTAGTCTCTCGTAATCATATTTTTCAAGGTCTCATAACCAATAAATTAGCTCTGGATTCGCAGAAAGTTCATTGTTCTGTGTGCCATGTTCTACCAAGTTCCAGCTGTTTAAATGTTTCTACTCGGAGAAAAAATATTTTGAAAAACTATTTGTCTGTATGCCTATATCCTAGACCAGCAGATGTTAGGTAAATATTTTTGTTTGTCCCCGTTTCCCACCTATTATTCATAAAAACACAGGGTATTTAAGAGCTTGTATAGTCCAGCTCCCTGCTGAGGGCAGGATCAGCTGTATCAAGTAATTCTTGACAATTGTTTGTACACCTGTTTGTGAGATTCTCCAGTGCTGAGGGATTTACAGTCTCCCAAGGAGTTTCTTTCCCAGGGTAATCTATCACAGACTGAATTGTTAGACTTTTTTTTTTTCCTTTTTTTAATGTCTAACCTAGTTCTTCCTTACTGCTTTTGAAGTCTATTATATCTTCTGCTATTACATCTTATCCTATTCCCAGTCTACATAGGGAAGAGTTTATTACATTTCTCTTTGTAACAACCTTTTACATATTTGAAGACCGAGATAATCGATCTCGCGTCAGTGAGAAGAATCAGCACTCCTCTTGCTCAATGAGGGCATCAATTTGTTATAATTTAATAGCTTAATTTCAATGTTTGTTTTTCCTGCTGCTTTCATTTTTCCCTTCATTGAAGCTTCACCACTGACATTTGCCCAAGGTCCTGTAGCCTAGTGTGAACCTAGTGAAGGCTGAAAGAGCTTAAGGAAACACCAGGCTTACTCACCTTTAGGCATACGTCCTGGGGCCTGTCCTGCTCCACAGAAAGGTTTTCTGCTTGGCGCATAGTTCCACTGTGAGAAGCATGCTTTGCCGCATGCAGATATCACACACCAGAAGCACAGCTGATATCATCAGAGATGCTGAAATGCGAAGTCTGACTTTTAAATCAATCCCATTTGTGTTGAGTGTGTTTTCTTAGCATTCTAATTTTATCACATCATGAGTGCTCCAGCTGGAAGCAATGTCTGACAGTTGATTTGAGGAAATTTTATTTTATTTTTAACCTCAGAACAGAATAATTGTAGTCCCGCCTAGCCAAGGCTCTAATAAAAATTTTAAGGATGATATTTATGAAGGCTTCTTTTTATAATATAAATATAAGCATAATATTTAATAACAAGGAGGATAGTATTTAAGGCTTAAATAGTTCTGAATCTTGACATTGTATTGTGGTGTTTCCTAGGAATGCTATGTTTCCTGTGACTGTTACAAACATTTGCTGCAGTGTCCACCTGTGTTGCATGATCTACCCTGCAATTTAAAACTAAATAAGTTGTATGAAAATGCTTTCAGATTATGAATTTTTTCATGTTTTTTTTTGTTGGGTTTTTTTTTTTTTCAGCTGTCATGCGAATGTTCAGCTGTGGAAAGACAGACTCTGGTGCATCTATGTGTGGGTCTGTGTTTCTGAGTACAGACAACAGTCATTGGTAAGAAATCTTCACACCAAAAGATTCTGAAGTTTGTCTTAGAATCTCTCAAAGCACCAAACACTGTAATTGGACTGAGATTTCTGGAATAATGAATTATTTACATACTATTTGCCCAGGTCTACTTTAAAAAGAACACTTACTCTATTCTCAGACTATGCATCACCAACAGAGAATCTGAATCTACTGCCATTTAGGACAGCTGGGATAAGGAAAAATGAATCCCCAAATTAAATGACTTAATGATTAATAATAATCTTTGAGGGAATATGCAAAGTAGAGCCTTAGCACAATACTAGATTGATATTATCGGAAACTAAGGGGGTTTAATGGATACACTGGGTCACTCTCAGCAGTGCAGAGAATGCAACTGCAGGGCTTATATTCCAGAATAACTTGACACAAAACAATATATGTGGCATGCTTGATAGAGGCAGGGTATATGGAGAAATTAGACTATAATGAACCACAGTTTCTACTTTTTTACTTTAAGGCAATCCCACTTTTGAAGTTGATCTCAATTAGCAGTCTCTGGACCACTTCATTACTGTCTTCAAACTCAACAAATTATCTACTTTTCTTATGTATTTCTCAGCTATTTGACTAGATTTGGTGACAATGTGTTTCCATTCATTGTGGCTCATCAAGATATTTTCATCTATGGTATCTCATTCTTCAGGCCACTGTGCTAATTCTTGACTTGTAATGGTGAAAATAAAAAATTAACATTGTTGTAGTCAGTTAAACGACACTGATGTAAACACTGCAAATGAATGGAGAATCAGTTCTGGTTCAACATTTTATTGTAACTACTAGAATTTCTGCACCATAAATCTGGGATGGTTTCTGAGCTTGGGAACATTCTAGTCTGTACTTTGTTTTGTAGCTTGGACCACTACCATCTTGGCAGGAAGGTTTTACCATTCCTGAACAAGTATCTTGTTAGTATACCACAACCTTGGCTGTAATCTCTGCCACTTCTGAAAGGAAAAAACACGATCCCATCTTGAAGTCTCTCCCTCAATCTTTCCACTTAGCTTTTCATGCAATGGTGGTGTTCTCTAAACAAGTGGGGGCACGTTTATGGAGGGAGTAGGCTACAGGAGCTCTTAGAAAGCCATAAACTCACAGAGCTAGATGGAAACAAACTGTTCATTGTGGTATAAATCGTAAGAAAAAAACGTGGTTCAAGGAAGTAGATTGTGCTGTTCCAGCATAGTATCAGACTCTGTGACTTTTATGAAAACTATATTTAACATGAACAGTAAAATAAAATAGAACCTTAATATTTTTAATTTCTTTCTCCTTATTCTGTATAGTTAAATTTTTATAATACTCAAGAATAAGTCTTATTTATGACTTAAGCGAGCGAGGTCTGAAAGACAGAAGGTGCTGTACAGAGCACTCTAATTGCAAGCAGTTCCACCTGTGGCCTGTCTTGAAAGCTTCACAAAGATCAGCACAGTTCTCTTTCCAGCTGTCACATGAAAACTCTGTTGAAAGCTACCAGCAGTTCTATATTTTAGTGTGTAGTCTGTTTTATCTAACTTTAGAGCCACTTGGGAAACATACCATTCAGTTAAAGAAACTGCAATTTCTGGAGTTCTTAATCAAACCTAGATGGACACTGTTCCATGTAGTAAAATCATCATTAGGGAAGCTCCTTCCACATAGGGGCAGAATCCTGCTCTACACTTTCTTCTGTGCTAGTCAGTCTCACTTTCTTCTCGTTATATGTGACCTGTACTGCCACTACCTTCCTCTGCAGTTGTGTCATGCAGGGGTATAGATAAGACCGTTTGTGATCTCTAAGCACATGCCAAGGAATGGTCACTCTGGACAGAATTTCCTTATACTTGCCATCACATCTGGAATGCCTCTATGCTCTCATCTAGAACTCCTTGAAACTTCTCATCTACACACCTCTAACAATAGCTGTAAGATATCCAATGTCAGGTAAACGACGGGGAGGGAGCGGTCATTCCTTTCACAGACGGAAGACAATCACATTCTGAAGTACCAAAGAAGGGTTTGGGGCCAAATTATAAGAAAAATAGAAACTAGATACAAATTTCATCATGATCATTTGCAGTTTTGGATAAAGATTCATGTTAGTGCTCACAGAACCTAAATGAATCTAGGAATCTGTAAGGATTTGCTGCTGTATATAAATGAATGCGATTTCTTAAAACAGACAAATGATGTGGTAATGGACTTCAGATAGAAAATGATGATCTTGGTATTCATAGGTATTCAAGATAGGCCAGAAATTTAACAATTGGAAGTAATAACAGAGTTGAGAGATTAATTATTCCACATGAATAAAGGTCATCAAACTATAAACAGTCACACCCACACAAAGCCGAGATATGAGAAAAACATGTAGAACAATTAGAGTGAAATAATCTGCCAAGGAAGGTTTCTTAGGCAAGTTCTCAAAAACAGATCAAAGAAAACACTGAAAAGAAAACAATTCTAAAGACTTTTTAATTTCTATTCTGAAATTGAGTTCTCTTCCGCTCTTCTTGTCTGTTCTCTTAATTTAGTCTCTATTCTATATGCATCTATGTTTCTAAAGAGTGCCTTTAACTGCATCATTACCTATTTCAGAATGCACATTATATGCTTGGATATAAGCATAGATTCTTTAAATCTCTATTAGAAAATGAAATTTGAATGACTACTGAAAAAAGTTCAATAGGGATATAGGGAGGAAATGTTAACCATTCAGTGTTTGAAGGAAGTGATTATTTCTGCTAGTCTCTACCATGGCAATTGTATAATTCCTAAAATTTCAAATATATAAGAAGAAAATAAAATCCTACTGTTAGTGACACCCAGTAAACTAGGAATGTCTAGTTTGACAACTGGAGCCGTAAGTCAGATAACAGTATTGTAGGCTAAGACTTGGCAGATGAGTGGAACACTCATAGCAACATATTACAATTATGTTTCTCAAGAGGTCTTCACCCATCACCTGTGGAAGATGTTTAGCCTTCTTAACATTCAGGTCATGTGGCTAGAGTTGGGCACAATAATGCGGAAACAAAGCTGCTTCATGAGAGCTCCCACTGCCTTCTGAATTATGGTATAGGTGGAAGTATCCAATGACAGGTGCCTTTGAAGAGAGCCTCATGTGCTTTATAGAGTCACATAATTGTTGAGGTTGGAAGGTCATTGGGCTAAATGACCTCTAGCAGGGTCAGCTAGAGCAGGTTGCCAAGGACAGTGTGCAGGCACATGTTGAATATCTCCATGGATGGAAACTCTCTGGGCAATCTGTTTAACTACCATCACAGCAAAAAAAGATTTTTTCTTCTGTTCAGATGGAATGTAAATATGTTTAAATTTGTGCCCATTGCCTCTTGTCCTGTCATTGGGCACCACTGTGAAGAGTCTGGGTAACTCTTCTTTACCATGTCCAATTAGATATTTATACATATCTGTAATATACACCTGAGCCTTCTCTCTTCAAGGCTAAACAGTCAACTTTCCCAGCCTCTCCTTGTACGCCAGATGCCCCAGTCCCTTAATTATATTTGTGACCCTTTGCTGGGCTCAGTCCAGTAAGCCTATATCTTCCTTGTAGTGGGGAGCCCAGAACTGAACAGAGCACTCCAGATGTGTCTTACCAGTGCTGAGTGGAGGGGAAGGATCACCTGCCTCAACCTGTTAGCAATGCTCTTCCTAATGCAGTTGGACTTTTTTGCTGCAAGGATGCATTGCTGGCTCACGTTCAGCTTGTTCTCCACTAAGACCCCAAGGTCCTCTCAGCAGAGCTGCTTTCAAGCTCATCAGTCCCCAGCACGTACTGGTGCTTGGGGTTATTCCTCCCCAGGTGCTTCATGGCATGCTTGCTGTTGTGAGTACAAGGGCAGGAACAGATCGCATATTCCTGATAGAACTGGACAGAGACTTTGACCAAAACATTTCTAACATTTACAGAAATTTGACAAAGACAAAATGTCTTTCAATACAAACTCCCTACAGATCAAATGGAACGGTCTCTAAGCACCATGGGATTTTTGTTGACTTTGGCACATGTTCAAACTTTTGAAAAACTAGATACAAGTGAAGGACGATTATTCATTTGCCACCCTGTTCTCCCTTTGCAAATTTCCGTGGTGTCTGCCACACTCTGAGTCCGAGTACATGCTGAGTGGAAATGAATGCTGACTTACTACATAGCTGCTTTTAGAAATGGAGAACAAGAGTTTTCAAGATGACAACGATACCTACCACTGGTGAGGCAGTGCCTGCTGGGAAAAGAAGCAGATCCTACTTGCTAGCCTGCAAAATATTCCTTAGAGAGACCATGAGTATCTTGAAATGTGCCAGTGCATCTTTTTTCGCTGGCACTGCTGAGGACTTTGACAGCTGCCAAAGCAGTACAGCTCTTTCAGAAAAAGAGGGAAGGGCCAAGGCAAGGTCCAGTGTCCTAACCAGAAGTTTGTACAATCTACAAACCCCAGAACTGTTTGCAGGGTTGATCTTTTTGGCATTGCATGAAACAAAGTGAGTATACAGAGATCAAGGGTTTAGCAGTGGGACTGACATCAATGCAACTACATGGATTCAGTCTGCTGTGAAAGAAAAAAATACAGAGGCAGAGGCAGAGTAATTATTGACTTAGCTTTTATATTTGAGAACAGGAGGAACATACTGAACTAGCCTGATTCTATGATGCCCTGTTTGTTAGCTGATGATAGATAGACAGTTTGGGCGCGTGATTCATTTCACACTCTGGGAGAGACAGTGTTCAAATGCAAAATGAGTTCTTAATGCTGTGTCCTTTCTCACTATTCTTCAACCTTGAAGAAATACATGTGCTCAGTCAGTTTCTCAGGTCTTATACTGAGCCTGGTATTTGCTCATTATTTGGATTTTTTTAATTAACATTGCAAATCCACAATGTATCTAATAGCGCACTGACTCTTTAGGATATGATTCCCAGCAGGAAAGTTAGCAGGATGCTTGTGAGCATTCATATTATTTAAAAGCATGTTAGTTGCCTAAGTCCATTTTTGCTGACTTAGTCAGCAGTTTTGCTTTATCCTGCAGATGAGAACTTCCCCTTCTGTTTTACAAGTACACTGACAAAGGAAACACAGACAACATACCCTGTGAACCCAGTCACAGTCTGACTGAGTCTCACTCAAGTCATGGAGTACAGCTCCATGGGTTTAACTTTTCTAGTGATCTTAGCAACACTGAAGTAGATAGTGTAGGAATACAGTCAGGCAAGTGTCTTCTACATATGTCATGGTGAGAGTGATTCCATATGTAGGGCACTGGATCTGAACCTGCGGGTGGTTTAACATCCAGGCAGACTGAGGAAGAACACTGCAGAGACCATAGGAAGGTTAAGCAATTAGAGCTGCTTCAGTCTTTCATACTCTTTGGTGCAACCTGGTAACTGAATAGCACATAGTACCAGGAATAAAACCAGGCTGAAGAAGATAACGTGAGAGAAAGAATGGAAGAGCTAAAAACTCCAAGAAACTCTAAATATGGGAGATTAAATTTAAACTCTAGATATGGGAGACCAATTGAAAGAGATTCAGACAGTCCTGTCATTCTGTATTTGCAGGCATAGTGTACCAGAAAAGGTGAAGATAGCCTTAGTTTGCAATAGAGTTTAATGAGTTTCATGTTTTTCAGTTAGCCTAGGCAGGAAAGATGACTGCGGACTTGTATTGTTATAAAAACACAGTCTGCATAAAACGAGAATACACAAAAGGCATATACCTCATTAGCCTTATTTCCTGAGCATACGAAATGAAAGTAAGTTTGCACAAACTTTTGAAGAAAAAGCTAACCAAGTTTCTGGTAAGATTTTGATTTGGGTCAGGGACTGGAATGAGAAATTGGCAGAATACTGTGAGATTCTGACTTGAATCTTTATAATAAACAGCATTTTTGAATTTTTGGTTTGAAATAAGATCGTAACAATGTTCTTAATATGAAAAAAAGAAGTAAAGGTAGTGATATGTAGTGATATCCTTAGAATCTGAAAGATATTGGCAGAGTAGATTTATTCATAACCAGGAAACTAGCAAAAACAGTAACTAGTAAAAAAAAATCTCAGTAGAGCCATGGAAAGAGAACTTGTTATTATGGTAAACATATATGCAACTGTGGTTTTATCAGGACCATGCACCCATTTAGTCTTTCAGCAAGGTAAATAAGTGAGGGCAGAGAACCACACTAAACCAGTGACCCTGCTCCTAATTACATAAATGCCTCATTCAGTGACAGTGCATGCATCTGGAACAAGTACTATACTGATATACTTGTTGAATGAACAGAGGAATAAGAAAGATGGTTACTGGAGAAAAACCCTTTAGGTATTGATGCAAAATAATTAAATAAGTAAGTTATAAATAAATACTATTTTCTGCTGTTTCAAAACAGAAGCTTGAAGGCTAAAGGGTGGTGTATATTTGAATCATAGAATCATAGAATGGTCTAGGTTAGAAGGGACCTTTAAGATCATCGAGTCCAACCATCAA
This sequence comes from Vanellus vanellus, assembly GCF_965231255.1. Lineage (NCBI taxonomy): Eukaryota > Metazoa > Chordata > Aves > Charadriiformes > Charadriidae > Vanellus > Vanellus vanellus. The sequence goes on from NC_138910.1 coordinate 20,274,519, forward strand.
CCTAACACAATGTCCTGGTTTGAGGTAAAACAGAACCAATTTTGTTCAGTAACTTCACTTCTTAGCTGGGGCTCTCTACTGAAATTAACTGCATATTGTGCAGACAGTGTTCACTCTCGCAGAGTGATAAGACCAATTGTTTATAGCTGATGCCCAGGCATGGTGTGCAGAGAGGCTCCTGCTTATACTTATTGCTATAACCCCCAAGGCCAACCAACTTAGTTATTTGCCCCGTTGGAGGGTCAGAAGCGGAAAAGCATAGTGGGGTCCCACCTGCAGGGAGGAGCGGACAGGACAGGTGACCCAAAACTGACCAACGGGGTATTCCATCCCATCTGCCTCATGCTCAGTATAAAAACTGAGGGATCAAAGGGTCAGCTCTCTTCCTTCAATGGCCGACGTCTGAGGAGGACTCTGTTTGTCAGCCTGTGATCCTAATCCTGAATGCAGATCCGGAATCCAGTTCCCGTCCATCATTGAGTCCAGCCTGGGACTGCCCCAGTGCCAGCCGGTGTCATGATTGTCATCTCAGGAGCTTGATGCGTTTTGTATATGTTTTTCATTATTTCTTTTTATTTTATTATTGATATTTCATTAAAGTACTTTAGTTCCTTATAAACTCATAAGTCTCTTTTTCCCTCCTCTGCCTCTCTCTTTGAAGAGGGGTAGAGGGGAGTATCTGTCGGTCCCATCTGGGGTCCCCCAGGTCCCCAGTAGTGGATTTCGGCCTAAACCACAACACACTGCCAAAACCACCATTAAACCATGTGTCTAAACACCACATCTACCCATCTTTTAAATACCTCCAGGGATGGCGTTTTCACACTTCCCTGGGCAGCCTGTTCCAATGTTTGATAACCCTTTCAGTGAAGGAATTTTTCCTAATATCCAATCCAAACCTCCCCTGGTGCGACTTGAGGCCATTTCCTCTTGTCCTATCACTTGTTAATTGGGAGAAGATTTCTACCTCCACCTCTCTACAACCACCTTTCAGGTAGTTGTAGAGAGCAATAAGGTCTCCCCTCAGCCTCCTTTTCTCCAGGCTAAACAACGCCAGTTCCCTCAGCCCCTCCTCATAAGGCTTCTGCTCTAGACCCCTCACCAGATTCGTTGCCCTTCTCTGGACATGCTCCCGCACCTCAATATCTTTCTTGTAGTGAGGAGCCCAAAACTGAACACAGTATTTTAAATACTGCCTTTTCCCTTACAGTCTATTCTGACAGGAATACTGACAGTTGCACGGTTTATTCAATGAGCAAAGTGAACATTTTAATTGTGGGTTTGACTGCACAAAACAGTGATGTTGGCAGTACAAAAAGAAAGCTGTGTTCCTCTTATAGCTTCTGTTTTCAAAGCAACAAAGAGGGCAAGTTTCTAACCTCCAATTCTCCAACCTTACATTGATATTACCTTAAAAAAAAAAGAAGTGGTCTTTAATGACAACAATCTTAGACTGTAAACCTGTGTTCAGTACAGTATCATTAAAATATTTATGTTTTATACTCCTCCTATAATTTTAATATTTCTTAGTATAAGATGCATCATTTCATCAATGACTGGTCATGTAATAGCTTAGCCAGAAGCAAAATCTGGTTGAATTGAGACGGTAGCTTGAAAATGGGAGTTCTGTATTGTAAAATGCTGTAGGATAGACCGCTCACTTACCCTGAACAGTCAGCGTACACTAGCCATGCTAAAAATAATATTACGAAAGTTCGTGATGATCAATAAACAGAAGTTTTCTACTGTACTTCATTTGGCTTTGCCAAAGTCATATTTTATAGCATTGCAAATTTATGTGTGTTATCGCTCTGTTTTGCTCCTAGCAAGTTCTTTAGGTGAAGCTGAGAATAGTCAGGATTTTATTGTGTAAGCCATACTGAGCGCAGGAAATTAATTTGGTCTCTCCCTGGTAAATTATCACAGACACATGGCAGATGATCTTGTGGTTACATTTCTGCAATCAGTGATGGGAGTTTCCTGTCACTGCAGGACTCTTGTATAAGATTGGATCAATTGCTTGAAATCAAGCCTACCACAGTGCCCTGAACAGTGTCCAGAGTGAAGCCAGCCTTCCTACAGAATTCTTCTTTCATTTTATCACCGGACAAGAGCTAGATTTTCAGAGCAGTTCAAAAGTCAGAGAGTCAGATTTTTCTGAAGCAACTTAACAAATGCCGGTGATGAAATACAGTGCCGGTCCTTTTAAAAAAACCAGGTCTTTAAAATAACTATGTCCATATTCACTCTTTTGTCTAATTTCTCCTCCTCTAAAATGGGGACAGTATTGAATATATCTGCATACAGTATGAAAGGTGTGACCATGAAGTGATTTGACTTGGATGAAATACTTGTGTTCTGGTGGTAAAAGACTTTTAAAAAGCTATGGGGAGAATAAATTAAAAACAATAGAGAAAACAGATTTTTCATATTTTTTTCCAAATATCGCCTTATTCCTACTTTCTCTTTACAGGAAATGTTCAGAGTGAACTGCCTGTACTGCTTGCTTTTTCTGGAAGGCTGCAGAAAAATTAGGTTTTTACTGACTTTTGCCCCCATATTCTCACATATTTGTACGAGACCAATACCAGGGATGAATCTTATGTTGTTTACTCCTGATTGCATTATATACTGTGATATTGCTATTTTCGTCTTCCCAAGCAGCACATTTTCAGGAATATAAATTAGACGTGCATCTTTCTTGCCCTAATTGGAAGCTCCTGGGGTCTCTTTGTGAATGAGATATTGTAATCTAAGACTGGTTTCAGAAAGTAAAATGTTAACTGAGTTACAAAACTCATCATGGTACTGTGGAACTTTTTCCTGTTTCCTTGTAGAATCTTCAAATGAAGTGAATATGATTATGCTTTCTTTCTGATTTATACCAAAGAATAAATTCTCTCTAATTTAAAGAACATAAAGGCATAGTGAAGGTTTTTAGAATAAATCTTTCATGACAATTATGGCTAAACATAACTCTGCAAGATACAAGCAGAATTGTCCAGAGGACAGCCATTAACCAAATGTTTGCAGGGTTTATTTTTAAATAGGAATCTATGGGTTAGTCACTTAATAACAAAACATTAAGGCAGTCTACTCCTTTTAATTATTTGCTTATTGATAACTAAGCTTGCAGATACATCCTACCTGAATTTGCTTTCAGTGCTTCCCCTTTCTGTACCTGTTGGTGATAAATAATGTCGGCTTATGTGGTCTATTGCAAGGCCATTTATATCATTCTCTGAATTGGTGGATATTTTTAGTCATGTTTAAAATACTAAGAGCTGTTGGCTACTGCCAAGATAAGTAAGCAGAGAATACTGTCACTGTAGGGTTTGCTTTGTCTGTTGCTGCTTAGGAAACAGTCACAAGTCATGCACTGATTGATAAGGCCTCACTGCTACTCTTGACAACTATCAGGAGGGTTGTCACGTAGTTTAGATTACTTGCATGAAAGAAGTCCAGAAGAATGGAGATTCATTATTCAAAGCACTTTCACACTAATCATAACCTTCGGGCTTTTCAGAAAAACTCGTATGTAAGGCTATGAAATCTTTTCTACACTTATCCAAACACAACAAAACTACAGAACACTGAACAGATAGCTACTCTAGAAACAGTACTACTGGTATTAGAAAAGGGGATCAAAAATGGTAGTAACAAAAGCATGATTATAGGCACTGGTCCAAAAAATGGAAGAGATTTTCTTGCCCAGTTTTGTGCTTATCCCAACTTCCAAGTTAAAATCCTGCCTAGCCTAGAGCAATTGAAGCTATTGCTTACTCAAGAGTTTTGCTGGTATAGAATATTTCCCTTTGTCTTGCAGGGTAGACACTCTTTACTGTTCAAAACCAAAACCTAGCAGCACTCAGCAGCTTTCTTGGCCATGAGACCTAGCCGCTCCCACAACTGGCAGCACAAGTTTACCAGAGACACACGCTGCTCATTTTTTGAGTGACAGAACAGCATATCCCGTTCTGTCTTCAGTGTTTCCCCATGGAGTTCGTTCTGCCTAACAGAGGTCCTGCAGAAGAAGAAAGTTTCCCTAGTCTCCATGGAAGAATATCGTCTAAAAGGAGTGGTGTGCAGGTGATGTTTCACTGATTTGGAGGCTGCTAGTAAAGTTTATTTTAACAGGAGGCAGATTGTGTACCAGCAGATAGAACATAATGAAATGGACCCAGAGCTTAAATTTCAAGCTCATAGACTGGAAGTAAACTGTAAGAATTGTTTCTTGTTCTAGTTCATAAAATATGATTGAAAAAATGAGCTGTAAACTGGTAATTCTCTGTGATGCACAGAATTGCTGTATTGGAATGATAAATTGTGAATGAATCAAATCTCAGCAAAGTCGTGCCAATTTTACTTTGATAGCCCAATAGACCTTAGACAGAAATTTCCAAGTAATTTGAGCACAAAATGGAGTCATTCACACACTGCTAGGATTTCACTAATCTTGATATGATGATAAAAGCTTTTCTTAGGAGTACCTTAAAGCAGACATGTTCTGACAAGCCTCATTCCACATTGAGAATGTATGGAAACCACATGGAAGCAGTTGGCTTCCAGATCATCATGTCCCAAAGATACATGAAACGCCTAGCAGCAACTAGCTAACTTCAGATCAGTTAGCTAGTTACTTCTCGTTAGCTAAGCATGGCTATATTCTGCAAAGTTAAAGAGATCTGAAAGCAAATGCCTTCTGATCTTAATAGCAAAAATGCATTGTCGTACAAAAACAGAACTAGAGACATTGGAAAACAGACTACTATAAAGTACTGCCCTTTGAGGATCCCAAGATTCACCTTTATTTTTATTTTCTTATAACATCTGAACATCAAACCTTTTGATGGTCTGTGCATCTGGTAACTTAATTTTCACTTCTAATTTTGGTCCATACACTGACAGAAAAATGCAAAGCTGTTCTGTCCAGAAAAAACTCTCTTTATAGTTAATTTGCTTAGTGATATCAGAAGTATCATGATTTCCTCAGAATACCCCATCTCATGAGACTCTCAATCCGACCTTGAGTACTTAATAGGTTTTGATAGTTGTAGTGAGTTTTAGGTTACTAAGTTAGTTAGGTTACTTACTAAATAAGTTTAGGATCTAAACCGAGCATCCTTACATTAGAGAACTAGTAATACACACTCTACTTACAGGCTTTATGTCTTCCTTATGTCTTCCTGTTAGGCAACTTCTTTTTAGCCCTCATCTCCCATTCCCACGATTCCAGAGGAACCAACAGGCTATGAGACCAGTAAGTTAACACGATTAAAGTATTCGGATGTCATAAGAAATGACAGAGACTTTTAGGTCGACAGAAGCTATTACACTGATCTTTTTAATGGTTCTATTTTATATGAGGTTTTTCTACCTCATGTACCTAATTCTACCAATGTACTTACTTGAGAGCATTTTTATTACTTTCATAATTATGTCTTATATATTTCAGAGAGTGACCCTTGAAATAGAAGTAGTGCAATGATTACAAAGGCTGCCTTGCAGAGAGTTTGCAGAATTTCTCATTTCTCATTCTTTTTTTAATACGTACTTAACACTTTCTCTGGCCATCTATGGTAGTCATTTGTACGCTAGCTGTTTTAAAAGATCTTTCTCATTTCTGCAAAATTTGCTGGAGTCAAATCAAAAGACAGGTAGTGATTTCAGTGGACTTTGGATCAGTTATTTTTTGTCAGTAAGAACAGGGAAATAAAAAGTTTGGATCAAACTGGAGCACCAAAACGCCTTTCATTCCTTAGGACAATAGGTGCTTTTGTTCTTGAAGCTAATTTGAGTTGCATGTGAGATGTTTGTAATTTTTAAATATTATCCTATGTATATGAACGTTGTTTATTTTGTCAGATGCAGTGCTTTAACTTAGGTTTCACAGGTGCATAGATATGACAAGAAAGAAGACGACAATGGAATAAATGCATTAATGTTAATTTCCAATAACTCCCTATTCTTCTCATTGTTATAAGCACAGCAGCACACAAGCTGATCTTACACACCAGAGCCACTGGTGCTCCAGTGGACCTGTAGCATGACTTGGAATGCCAGCAAAAATAGCAAAAATAGTCACTGTGGAGAACTAGATAATATGTATGTGTATAGTCACGGTGTGAAAAGTGTATATATTTAGAGGAAGGGCTTGGAAGGACTATATCTAATTAAATAGGTGGTGATTCTGGGGAAATGCCTCCACAGCCTCTCAGCATTTGTTGGTACATGATCAGAGAATGACAAAAGCACAGAATCACGGTACGGTTAAGGTTGGAAGGGAGCACATAAGATCATCTAGTCCAACTCCTCTGCTCAAGCAGGGTCAGCAAGAGCAGTTTGCTCAGGACATTTTCCAGGTGGGTTTTTAATATCTCCAAAGATGAAGGAAACTCCACATCCTCTCTGATCAACCTGTTTCTGTGCTTGATCACCCTCCTGGTGAAAATTTTTTTTCTTCTGTTCAGGTGGGCTGTAATGTGTTTCGATTTGTGCCTGTTGCCTCATGTCTTGTCACTGGGCACCACTGAGAAGAGTCTGGCTAACTGTCCTTTACTCCACCCATCAGATATTTGATAAGATACTCTTCGATAAGATCCCCTGAGCCTTCTCTTCAGGCTAAGTGGTCTCAGCTTTCTCAGCCTCATCCATGCACGTCAGATGCTTCAGTCCTTAACCATCTTCATAGCCCTTCTCTAGACACACTCCAGTATGCTTGCGTCTTTCTTGCACTCAGGAGCCCAGAACTGGACACAGTATTCCATGATGTCTAAAGGTTTCTGAATTTTTTTATGTAAACACAATAATTGTCCTGATATTAGGGCCTAATGCAAAAAAAAGAAAAAAAAGGTTTTTAATGTTATTCCATGCATTGTGCATAAACTGACAAGTTGAGATAGTATAGATCACTAATTTTTACTACTTTATTTGCTACTTGATTCCTTTTCTAATTCTTTCCTGTCTCTCATTCTTAGAGAGCCAGTAGTAACTTCCAAATAGTAACTTCAGTAGTGAGATGAATAAATCTCCACTTAAAAAGAGAGTGCAAGGAACTAAAAAGCTTATTAAGTCCCAACAAGTGCACCTGGAACTGTGCTAGTGAATTTGGTTATAAGGACCACCTGGAGTCAGGCTTTTGTTTAAAAGGCCACTGACGGGTAGCATTTAATTTTCAGGCAGGGAGTAGGAGTTGTGGTTGCAGAGGGAGAGTATGGTTAGTAGGACCTTACTGGAAAGGACAGTGTGTAAGAGAGCGAGCTTTGGTGTTCTTGTGCAGCGTCAGCCAGTCTGGGAAGTATTCAGGCTGAAGATGAAAAGTCATATCTACAGGAGGTTAAAATTCTGTGAGTTAATAGCAATTTCTTTGGATTCTTAGCACCGGAAGATCCATTGGCAAGTGGTTTCAGGGAGGTGGCCCAGCAGATCATGAGAGATTTCAAGGGAAAATGGAATCTAGGATAGGGAAAAAGTCTGTATTTCATGTTTACAATTTTTAATTTTTTTTTCAGGTTTGCTGTGGAGAAAATCCTGAAAACTGTTGCCTGAGATAGCATCCATAAACCTCTTGCAGAAGGATGAATCCGAAGAAAAGGCAGGTCAGTTGAAAAGCTCATAAATCTTTGGAGCAGTGCTATCACTGCAGTGGTTATACAATGCCTGCTCATACGGCAGCATTGTCTGCTGTGTTACATTTCTATAGCTACCTATTGCTAAACATATTTTACTGCAGTAATCCATTTTATTGTCTAGAATTCAAGTGAAATGTGAGTTTTATTTCACTGATGTGTCTGTGGCCTACTAATGAAAATCTTAGGGTGGCAGTTTTTCATATGCTTTTGTAAATATCTAGGAAATGCCTTTCTTAGTGCCCTGGGCTCATGCTTGTCTTTTTCAATCAAGATCGAAAAACTAAATGTTGAAAAACAGGGGAAAGCTCAAACCAAAAATACTGTGAGGGGCTTAGTTTGTTTCCTGACTCATCAATTGACTTGCATATGGAAACTCTGAGATGGGAAGTGAGATGCTATTACATATATTGTACCCAAAGAATTAAGCAACTTAGAGAAAAAACCTCCACCAAGGTGACCTCCCTGTTCTCAAAGAGAAGCAAAAGATCCTACTTGATGTCACTAAACTCTCATTCTTCCTCTGTCTTCTGCATAATTATTAAAAACATTATGTAAAAAGAATGTATAGTAGGTTCAATGTGTGAAATACGCCTGTACCACAGTGTTTGAAGCGAATTTTGATTATTGTGATGGCGGCAATTCAAGGAAAATGAGCTCCAATTAGTCAGATAAACAGAAATAAGAATGGTGCTTGCTTTAGCGTGGTGATAATAACACTTTATGAATTCTGTGTAATCAAACAATGCTTGATTACCTGACCCTGTGAACACCTGGCTGCACAATGCTCTCCTACATAACAAATGTGTAATCAAACATCTGTATGCCATGAATTAAATAGACCTGCAGCTGGTGAGCCATCTGCAGAGTGGTTGTTCTCATGGAACTGCCTGCCTGTTCAGTTAAATATTTGCTTCTCTTAAGCTCTAACATTTGTGATGGGTTTTGTATGTATGCTCTGTTTAATTTTTTTTGGTGACCATATGGGCTTTCTATAGAAGTATAAGTGAAGTCTTGAAAGGAGGATTGGGGAGGAGGAGAAATTTAGGGCCAAATGTTAAAGGTGGACCTTGTGATCCACAAATACTAAATGCAGCTGATGTTTTGTGCAAGTATTGCAAACGGATTTATAGACACACTTCTAGTTGGAAAGTTAATGAAATACTGCTGAATATTTGGATGCCATTACATGGCAATTATCTTAAATATTACATTTGTCATTCTTTGTGTATAAATCTAATTTCTTTGCAACATGCCCTACAATATTCTATTACTGTCAGAAATGTGGTAGGATACAATGTTTTCAGTTTCTGAAAAGATGTGAACAACCATTTTAAATACGTGTAGCCTGCATCACTGGCAACACAATCGAATCAGATAGGACCCCCAAATAGCTATGCTCTGCAAGTCCTCAAAATCAGTTTGAACACCCATGAACTAGGAGTTAACACTGACATCCATTTTACAGTTTGGTTCCATTCTTGTATATAAAGCATCATCTCAAAACAGTAACTGCTTGGGATTTGTGTTGCCCTTGTTTGCGGGCAGTATACTCTGGAGTCTAAAGAAATTGTCAGTGTACCTTTAAAACAGGTTAGAAGAGAGATCCAACAGAGAACAGCTATAGCATTACAGTTACAGGAAACAAGTCTGCTTTCTCTAATATTTCGGGGGGGGGGGGGGGGTTCTTGTATGGGAAAATTAGGACAACTTTGTAATTAAGCTCTCCCTAGGTCAGCAGTGCTCCCTTATGAGGCAGTTATTCTGAATTTCACGTGTTAATTATCTTGTCTGTTTTGACAACTTCTCCTTCTGCATTTGGGTTTTAAGAATTTTCACTACTTCAGCTGCCACTAATATGATTTTAATATTTACACACTGTTGTAAGGACTGCAAACATAAGTCTTCACACTTTCTTTTGAATCAACTCTGATTTATTTTTGGGTGCCTGCAATATAACTTTAGCAGATCTAAGATTTAGTCTCAATGGCTTTTGTTGGCTCTTTACATAAATTGTTCTGCATTTTAATTTTCTGCATTTCTTAATTCTGCAGTTCCCTTAGGGAAGTGTATGCATTTTACATTCTTCAAGCTTCTTAATATACCAACAGTGTGCAGTGACCTGTATCTTTTTTTTGTCTTCACTTTTTGAGAAATCTACCTTTAACATTTGGGGACAGGGAGAAATCTGGTTTAGATCAGCTTGCCATTCTGAAATCCTACATCTAGGACACATGGATGTTAATCTATATAACTTGAAATAAATCTGAGGCTTGTGGATGCTAATCTTCTGTTGGCAATGTAGACTTTTGAAACTGTCATTCATAAACTAACAGACAGAAGCTGATAAAGCAGCCCAGCTAATCCAGCAGCAAAGTCAAGTCCCAGCCAAGTGAAAATTGACTAGGTGAAAATTTTCAGTCTTGTGTTTCTGAGCCTATATGGAAGGACCAAGGGCCAAATCTGTACTGTCTTCCTTGTCATACAATTTCTTTAGTAACCGAATCCCTAAAGACTCGGCTAGAAATAAGTGTCATCTGCCTATTTATCCTCTGCGTGTCAACAACCAGCAAAATCAGTGGTGGAGGTGGTGAATGGCAGCTTAGGTCTCCGACTTGCTTCCCCCTATTTGGACCACAGCTAAGTGGTCCAGGCTTGTGCTGATCGGTCTCTTCATCTCATGCATGTTTGGGAGACTATTCTGTAATGATTTTGTGATATGTATATAGGAGAGTTTGGGGAAGAATGCTTTTTCCGTAACCAGCCTTTGTACACCAAGTCACCTGGCTGAGATTCTGGGACTCCCTTTATTGGAATCTGATCTTCCTTTTTATAGAAACTTTAAAGCATTGTGCCTTCTGTTCTTGAGAACAGGAACTTGACACTTTTCTTAGGTCAAACCTGTGTAAAATTTTTTCCAGGAGAATTTTAGGTTAGGCTTTCTGATTACATAATTGTGTTCTGACAGAAGACCTAGTATAGCTGTACCTACAGGAGCTGAAAAGAGCTTTGCTGTGATAACTTTTGTTTACTTGTGGCACTGGTTAAAACTACTTTGAGGGAAACATTCTTTGCCAGGAGAAAGGGTATGTGCACTTGAGGATCTAAAGCTGTACTTGTCAATATCTTCTGCTGTGGAGCAGGATTCTCTAGTTTGTACCTGGAGTAGTGAGGACATGCCGCACAAGCAGGTGCATCAAAAGCTGGAATACTGCTGTAAGCAGTGAGAGTACATCAAAGATGAATTCACTTCAGTAAACTCACAGTGCCTCAGTGACTGTTTAAAAGCTGCGGGCTGAGATAATCCACTTAGCACTAGCACTATTGGTGATATACCAGCATATATATGGTGGTAAGAACCCCAAACCCTTGTAAGCTCTATCTCATTCAGGTAGGTAAAACTTGATTTTTACCCATGCTACCACTTACTGTTGAAACTTCTTAAATTTTGTTTTCCCTGTTCTGAGGAACTTTACATGTTTTCAAACGTTGATACTTTCGGAGTTACATGGAAATTTGAAAACAAACTTGTTAGTAAACTTTCTTTTCTTACAAATGCCAATTGTGAAATATTTGAGTCTTTTTTTTTTTTTTTTATTGTGTGATTTAGTATTGAGAACCCATGGCTCAGAGTGACCTTCTGCAACTTTTAATAAAGCCAGCAAAAGGGCTTGAAAGTAAGGAAGCTGTTGAAAAGCAAAGTGATATACTACAAAAACAGTTGGGCCCAGTAAGCTGGAAAGGTCAAGCTGACAAAAATCTAGACTCAGAAAAGCTGCTACAATGTAAGAAGGCATTATCAGGAGGAAAACAAAAATCCAATGAAAGTATTGTTGGGAAAAACATAGTGCAGTTAGTGAAGAAAACAATGTAGTTGTCCTGCAGTGTTCTTATTTCAGAAAGCTCCCTGTGGAGGGTCTTTTCTATAGAGCAGGAGCTGGAAAGCTGTTGATGCTTCTAAAAGAAAATGTGGAGGAAGGATTCAAGCAAGATGAGAAGTGAAACAAGAGAAACCCATTGCAGAACAACTAATAACAGTAGTGAAGATATTCACTAGCGTAGAATACCATAGTCAAGACTTTTTTCTGGGCTATGCATGGCAGACATTAGGACTCTTGGTTTCCCATTTATAAGGTGAACATTTTGGCTAACTGGGGAAGAGGGAACTGTAAGGGACGGGAACTTGAAAATAATCCCTGTTAGATCCCTAAAGGATCTAATGGTCAAAAGTGGTCCTTATCAGATGATTCTCAAATGCTTCAGTAATTCTGATTAATTTTGTTTTATTCATGTAAATTAATTCTGGAGGAATTGGTGGGATTGTACAAATCAAGGAGAGAAGGAACTTCTAAATACGTTCTTGTAGGTTGATGGAGATTGTAAGGAGAGCAAGGAAGTTAGATGTTATAAATGGTTACTGAGTTTGCTTCCATTGTAGCAGCTTTACAAGCAGATGATTTGAGATCATTTCCATAGAAAACTTTTTTTGTCTGTGAATGGGTTTTGTGGTTTTAAATTTAACATACATTGACTAAAGTTAAACTCTTCCTTTTGCATTTCACTTCAAGTTCACCACAAATAACTTTCTGTTCAGTAAAACAAAGCCACATATTTCCTGATCTTTACAGGAGTTAAAAAGTGAACATTCTATACTTCTGAAGCCATCTAAGATATACCATGGATTGTTGCTTGACTAAGGTGCAGAGCATCATGGGAATTCCCTTAAGAAGGATGTACCCTGGCTGGGGGAACTGGAATGTATCACATGAGAGCATCAAGTTCAAAATGACACTATACATCACACTTCCTGCAGAGATGGTCAAAATATTCCTTTTTATGATGGAAAATAAATTGTCACAGAGTAAAAAACTGTGTTCATGTCACTAGTATTTGTACTTGAAGCTCTCAGTGGAAAACTTCAGCCTTCTGTAATAATATAACTGACAATAGGCTTGCCTTTCACATTTCTTATCTGCTTTTTGTTACAGTTTTCTGCTTGAGTTAAAAACTTTGCCATTTTGCATTCCTGTATGGGTTACAAGTGAAAAACTGCAGGGCAAATAGGGTGGAAAATCACTCTGTTCTTTAAGCATATAAAGATGCAAAAATATATGCTTTCCCTGGAACAAATCATTGCCTTATTATCATGTAAGGAAATAAATTATGTGCTCAAGTGCTTAGAGTATGTGTTTCTTAACTAACCCTGATAGTTAAGAAAATGCACCAGAAAGTCTGGGATAGTAACATACCTCAGGAAAATACATGAGAAACTACACTGTGTGTCTTCCTCGGTTATTTAAACACAAAGGCTTGTCCTTCCATTTGCAGTAATGCTAACGATCCAGTCAAATATTTGAGTCAAACACATCAAACCTTGCCGAAACAAACTACGATTTGTGGATTGTACTCTAACTCCATCTGACCTTTCCTAGCCTGGCTTTGTACTCATTTATGTGAGCATCTGAACAGCATTTCATGGCTTCAAGCTCTCTTACAGATAGTCACTTTTTTTGCCTAGGAAACAAGTTCATGTTCCTATGCAGTTTTAATTAAAAAAAAAAAAAAAATGCTCCCAGTGGACAAGTAGTATCACACACCCTAAATACAAAATACTGTACTTTTATTGGATGAAAATGTTAATGTCAGCCTTTACAGTGCTGAAGTTAGGAGTATGAGTTTGAACGTGTACTATAAACTTACACAGGCAACAGGAGTACCCAATTTAACTAGCAGTAGTTGTTTTCAGTGCATTCTGTGTCTCACTTGCACAATATTTTGCTCCTTCCAAGATCAATGGGAACTGTGCTAAGGATATAATAAATTACTGTAGCTTATTCTGCATTGGTCAATTTTCTGACGCACCCCAATTCTAGACAAACTGAAGCTCTTGTATGTGCCAGAAATCAAGCTTTTCTGAAGCACAGATCATGAAGACAACTGACGTGAACTGGCTCTACCTCAGCTTACAAGTGAAACTAGATTACACCAAATCAAAGTTATCAGCATATGTTCCCAATTTTTTCTGATAATATTTTCATTTTCAACACTTTCTCTCTGTTTCAAAATATTGACAGAAGTTCCCCTTTTAAAAATAATCTATTTAAGTTTGTGTTAATAGTTGGAGAAAAGGGAAGGGAACATAAACAAAAGAAAGAAGAAAAGTATCCCTTAATTTTGAAAAAGGGTCACTGTTATTTTGTAATAGTTCAGATTTTATTTTCCTTTCTCTGAGGAAAGTAGTGATCCTCCCCCCCAGGGGTTGATAGAGATGTGGCATTAGACCTGTCCGGTATTGCAGGGACAGACAGCCATTCTACATTAAAAAGATTAAGTGATGCATGAGTGTTATGTACCCGAGAGTATCAGATCACCTTTCTTTAATTTTGTAATGTAATTTTAAGGACCAGGGGAGGTTCATAATCCTCATTGATCTTTTGTCCTTGTTCTGAGACAAGCTACAATGTCTTAATACAGACAGCAATGTAGTTTATTTTTTTTCTTGGAGATTGCTGTCCATTGGTTAATTAAGTCACATTAACAAGCTGAATGATTCAGACTGTTAGACAAGCAGTTTTTTTCATCACCAGCTTCCTGAAAGCCATTTGAACTAATGACTAATCTTTGAGCCAACCTTCCCTCCGCCCCATGAAACTCACATAATCCCACTTGAAACTCATTTCTGGTCCATTCCCAAAAGTAGCTAAAATTACACTGCCACAACTGTCTTCTGTTTGGTTTTTTTTTGTTTGTTTGTTTTTGTTTTTCCCTTTCAGAATGTCATGTACCTTGGTCTAATACCTTAGCTTCCTTTTTACAAATCCAGTTCACCAACAGAGCCCTGTTAAAATGGATTAAGGATGCCTTTATATCTCTGTAATAACTAATACACTGTGTGGTGAAAGCAGTATTTTGGCATATATTACTACAATAATGAAATATTTTATCCATGAAGATGTATTATTTAAGCTGAATACATGTGTTCTTTTTGCCTTTCAATTAACATATTTACTTCACTCTATGCTACCTCTTACAGATGGCATATTTTTAGATCTGTTTTCAATGGAACAAACGTATAGACCGTAAAAATAACACGCAGGTGTAGAGTTACGTTCTTGCTGTATTTGATGAGAAAAGGTAGTAATGACGCCTGACTTGTATTTAAAACATGATTTCACACATTACTGAAAAATAAATTTTAAGAAAAATGTACCAATTTGCATTGAATATCAAGAAGTACCCAACTGTGGAGAGCTTTTTATCTAGAAAAAGATTTAAATGGTCCACTTCTCAGATAATCAACCTCATGATAAGGAAACCCAAAGTACTATTTGCTGGAAAATAACAATTAATTCCTACTTTGCATTGGGCCATCTCTTCATTTCTAAAGGACTGAAGTTGTATAACAGAAAGGACAATGATAACTGTTCATACCTGGAGTAAATAGAGATCAGAGCAACTGTGAATTTTTTTTTCTCCCCCCTGTCACCTCGCACCCCCACGCCCCCGACTGTGTTGCCTGGAGGTCACTTTAAAGTTTCTGTCTGAAGAGACAAGCAAAGTTGCTAAAAAATAATATATGCTTTGGTATTCACAAATGCCTGGAACTTTCTACTGAATTTCATATTTAACAAAGATTTTATAAGATAAGAACAGGTTTCTTGTTTCCCATGTGTAGGTTCTCCCTTATGGGTTTTTACAGTTTAGAGATTATATTTGTTTATGGGAATATTTTATTATCTTCATTCTTCCTGGTACGTGTTTCTATTTCCAACATCCAGTATATTTTATCACTTTTCTTCTTCACTCTAATCTGTTTTTCTCAGCGCTCATGCTCTAGGATGTTCTTCTCCCATCACTTTATTCCAACAGCACCCATAGCTAGAAGTGGTCTTTGACGTCTGCTAGACCACAGAATAACAGCTTTAGACAAGCTGGAATTCCCATTACTTGAGAAATCTAAAACAAGATGAAGCAAAGAACTAATGTGTATGGAGTGACATCTGTATCGGCGAGGTCTGGACTGAAGGACTTTGAAAATTCTTTTGAACTGTGACTTTTTTTGGTCAATAACTGACTTAGACACTGGAGGAGGGTTGTAGCAAAGAGGAAGATTTAACTTTTCTGTTATATCCCTGTTTTTTTCTGGGTATGAAACTAGAAGGTAAGCCTAGCTGTTTTTCAAAATAGCTTTGAGGTTTTGTTCAGTACACCTCTGTCCTTAGATGTCACTTATTGTCTGTCTGTCAGCAAAGACTGAAATACAGAATGTTTAGCTCACCTGTATTGTACAGGGCATGAAATAAAGCAGCTTATCATGGGACAAAAATTACAACTTAATCCCCAGCCAAAAATCACTTGTTCTGGTATTTATTTAATATGTGCCTGAGAATACTCTGAGGTGGTTTTGTATTGTTTTGTTTTCACTCTAGTTGGTCTAACTGACATTTGCAAAAAAACAAAAGTGGGTCTGTTCCTGTACCTGTAAAAGTTAACAAGAGTTTTGTCACTCTCACTGAAGTGAGTAGATGCAAGCTAAGGTGTAGGAGAAAAGAAGATGTGAAATCCTTTATTATACTTGTCCAGAATGCTAGAATATTCATTTTAGCATTATCTCCTATGAGTAATGGGAAAAGTATATTTAGAATTTAGGCCTTCTTATTGGGAGACTTTACCTTTATGGTTTTTTTTTTTTTTTTTCATATTGGCCACTTGTTCCTAATAAGGTATGATTTGGATAGCTAAGTGGTAAATGCCCATCTTAACCTTTGACTTGTCCAAACTGAAAGAACCAGTGTTTGATTGTGATAGCTAAAGTGGTATTTTAACTTCCATCAGCAACTTGAGCCTGGAAGCTTCAGATTAATGACGTTTTTATATTGATGAATCTTTCTAAATTATTATAATTTTTTAAAATTAACTACTTGTTCATTTACTAAATCAGCTACAATACTTTCCAGCATATAATGTTAATAGCACAGGTGATATGTTTTAGAGCTAGGGAAGCTGGTTGAAGGTTACTTTTTGCAAGCACGAATTAAAAATCTAAATAGCTGGATGGCTCAGTCATGATATTGTACCTCTGGGTTTGAATATTTTTAATTATTCACCAAAAGACATTTGTTTGTAGCAATGCTTCAAGAATAGCTAGCCCTTAGGAATGCCCGTATTTGTTTCAAATGCAGAATATTTATGCAATGATTCAGCAGGTCTTCATTCATCAGCATTCACTACTGGTTATTCATTACTTGCCTATTTTCAAAGTTGCAGCCATTAAGACATGCAGCTAAGAGCTATGCCATGATGAAAACTCTGACTGATGAAACCAGTCACATCAAGACTAAGTCACAAATAAACAATGAAAACCAACTAAAATACATGAATAACCAAGAAACATTTACAAAAAATAAAATGCACGTAGAAAAATGCTTAAAATTTGTCAAATTATTTAGCTGTCATTGGGAGTTTGATTATTCCAGAAAACATGTACTGTCTTAGGGAGGGAAGTATTGTTGTGGTTTGGGCAGGACAAATTACGTGTGTATATATATATCTCATTTGGAAACTCAGAATTGCATATGTAAGTGCATAAGTACGGAGAAAAAAATCTCACAATCTCAGATTTATCTCCAATTAGTTGGAAACTCAGCTAAGCTGTCATTTGATCAAAAACTTGTACTGACATCCGAGAGCTGAAGAAGGGGAAAAAAAGGCCTCGTTACGGTAGATTCTGTCCACATGAAGCTTTTTAAATGGCAACAGAACATTAGAATTCACAGAACCTCAAGGTCATTGAAAATGACACTAATTTTCAAATGAATTATGGGGGAAAAGTTTGGTTATATACATAATGTTCTCTTATCTAGTCAGACCAGAAGTTAAAATGCCTTATGGTTAATAATATATGAATAATCTATCCAACTTTATTCATTAATGGCTTCAAAAGTCCACTTCAATTTGCAGACGATACCAGGCTAGTAGGGGCTGCAGGATGCTGGGATTAGAATTTAAAATTATCCTGGCAAAATTAGATAAAATGGTCTGACAAAATAGGGCGTGGTTCAGTGGCGACATGTACAGAGATCTATAGCTAGGAAGGCTGAGGAAAGAGTGACTACAGAGCAGTGCATCATAAATAGGACCACCACTGTAAAACGTGGAGATTTGTCTACTCTGCATAGGACTTTTAGGGCCCCTCTTGCAATGCTGTGGGAAGCAGTGTTCAAATTCAGGTACTTCAAGAAAGATGTGGGTCAGGTGAAGACAGTCTAGATGAGAGAGGTTAAAGATAATTAGGGGTAGAGAAGCATGACTTCTGAAGAAATACCAGACTGAGCTTGTTAATCTAGAGAACTAACAGGAAACCCAATTGTTTACATATGTGAACTACGATGGAACAAAGGAAAGGAATAAACCAGTCTCAGTGTCCAAAAAGACAAGAATTAATAGAATCTGCACCTTGGAAGATTTAGCTTAGCTGTTTTGGGAAAAGCTTTTAAAGATGAGGATAATTATATGGGGGAAAGACTGCAGAGGGAACTCATGAAATTACTGTTTTTTTTCCGAATTGCGTTCTGTAGTATTTATTCACATTTAAAAGGCAAGTGGAGATGATAATGAAAATAAAACATAAATACAGAAACCCAACATCTCTTTGGAATCAAAATATTGGATTATTGCAGTGATTCAAAGAAAGGTAAATAAGATGATTTGGAGTCAGTCAGCCCCACACCTTGGAAACGCAGCCTGAGGCCACTTCAAAATGGGGTTTGCAGTTTGCTGTGTAACTTCTCAGGATTGTCTGCAGATAAAGAACTGAATCCTAGAATAAAGGCTATTGGCTGTCACAAACTGGCAGGGAGTTCAGGTGGCATCTGTTGTAATCAGTAAGATTTTAACTTCAACGCAGGGATACTTCTGGGTTGAGAATAAGAAGAAAGAGAAATCTGTTGGTGACCCAGGAATGGGATCTTTGAAGGCAATCTTTAGGACACTTTGATTACTCATGGGTCCAGATAGTCATAGACAGCACAGCATTCCTATACATGTTTGAGTGTCAGTATAAAGACTTCTTTATACTTCTATATTATTTTTTTATTATTTTTGTATTATATAAAATGTTCTGTATTAATTATTTCATTCCCCCCTTTGTACACTGAGAGGTTTTTTGAGTTGGGCAAGTTTAAAGGTCTTGATAGGCAGAGATGCAATACATTCAAGGTTCCCTTGAGATAGCATTTAAAAAGCTGATATTCTTTTTCAATACAACTGAAAAAAAAGATTAGTGTGTAGAAGAAAATACTCGGTACAATATTCTGTATTGCATGGAACATAATGACTCATAATGAGGCAAGCATCTGATTTTCCCTTTTCTTTGAAATTCCCAAAGTAATGGTAACAGCTTTATGACCTGAGTACTCAAATAATAAATTCAAGTTAAAGGAAAAGGAAAAAAGACACAATAAAAAAAAAGTGCATTTATCATCCAGCTGAACTATTAACATTTTTGTTTCTTTTGCTTTTTTAATTGGGGAGAAAAAAAAAAAATCAATGCATGTGTTGAATATTACTCCTGTTACAGTGGATGGATAGACTTAGCTTTCTTCTCTCTGCCTTCCAGGAATAATGAGGTTGAACCTTCCTGTAATGGATGCCAACTTGGTCTCATAAATGCTCAAGTTTTTAAGGAACTTTCTAGCAAATACCTTCATTTAGTTGTTTTCAAAGAGAAATTAGTGTTAGTATTTGAGTAGGTGAGAAATAATAATTTGTTTAATGAAGAGGCAACTTCAATTATTTATGATAGAACCTACAAATGAATAATTTGAGGTCTTGATAGATAGTTTTGGGGGAGGCCAAATGTGCAAACATATATACCCGTAAGAAGATGATCTAGGGGGTATCCACTACCTTAAGCAAAGGTGAGCTCATAATAATCTTTATAGTGGTCATTCCATAGACAACTACAGTTTGACTTTAAGGTCTAGATTAGTGTCCTGTAAAGTATGAGTATGTCTTCTCCCTGCTCTTCTGTGCATTTTCTTCCAAGTCTGACATGCCCTCAAGTCCTTTCAGGAACAAGTCAAGGAATACTGGCCAGTTGGCTAAAGTCTACCCTTTTGGACTCCTGTGCAGTCTAGCAGAACTGAAGGGTCATGTGAGAAATGTACTTGTGTTGCTGAAATTGGAAAGAACAATTTACTTCTCTCAGATACAGCCAAACATTTTTCCTATGGAGTAATGGTCCTTCACACTTCTTATATATATAAACTGTATGCTAAAAGCACTGTCCGCCTTTAAATTACAGAGTACAGCTCCCTCATCTGTCCAACTCTGTGCATTAAAACATGTCAAAGGCCAAACAAGTTTATGAGCAGTGGTATATCTTCCCTTCTTTCCTCAAAGGTTTTGTCTGCTTGAAGACCTATTTCTAGTGTACACTGGCAGAATAATTTAATTTTTATGATGTTCATTGGGTATTCTGAAATTTTCTGCAAGATATTTATAATGATAGAGTTAAGGGTGATCATCACAGAAAAGAAATCAGACTGAAGTGCAAGATCCTTTCATGTGTTTTAAAGTTTAAAAAGCCAAGAAACTCGGAAAACATAGTGCTTTACTTGCCCTGTTCCATATACTTCCTTCTGACTGACCATCTTTGTTTTATTTTCTTATTTGCTTCTGAATGCTACCTGCTGAACTGGTAGAGCTTGGCAGCCTTGACTCTCTGTAGAGGAATTCCAATATAAATAGCTGCAGTACAGACTTAAATGTTAATGCCATATCATTTGGTCCTTGCCCCTCGATATTCATCCACAGTACCCATTTAATTGTTTGATATTTGATTAAAAATGGTCAACAATCATGCTAAAAGGTGCCTAATGTGATGATGTTCTGATGTGTGTATTGCTGTCTCGAATACACACCGTCAAAATCATCTCACGGGCCACCAGAAGTCATTTTGCTGTCATCTACGTTACTACTCTGACATTTATGATTTTTGATTAGAAACTGAAATGACTTTATTATGACCTTTTTATTGGAATATAAATACTGAGAATGTCTATCTCCAGCCATTAATCTTTCTATTTAGTACAGAGTAAAATATAACATAGTGGTGAGTATATTATAAATGTTCTTTTCTTTCGCTGAGATCTTTCTGACTGTCAAACTTAACACTATCATTTCAGTGTTTGTCAGTGTCACATACCCTGCTCCTGAACAAATAGTTCTGTGAAAAATTTTAGCTATATGCCACCCAACAAAACCAAACCATACTGACTGCAAACCTAATTTCCTTACTCAGCATTGACATTTAGGGAGGGGGGGTGGAAATCTTACGTTGTTTGCTGTATCATAGCAATATCACAAGTGACTCTCATTCTGAAAAGACATTTTGACAGAGGAGTTCAAACTTTCTTAAATAATGAATAACGTGCCCATGATCTGAACTGTTTGCTTTGTTTATGTATTAAAACTATGTATTCTACAGTTGTCTTCGTGTCCCGTTGAAGTAGTACAGGAGAGATAATGAGATATATTGATATGCCAAATAATGACATTTGGATGACCTAGTGTTCCCAAAACTGTTTACTCGGTTATCATCAGTGCTGTGATTTTGAGTGCTGGCAGTCACTGCTGTCAGTGCCACTGTAAACACTCTTGCAATATAACTATGACTTAAATGTTGAGTGTCATTTTGGCCCTTCGTATTTCACCTGTGGGCAAATGAAAAGCAGGAACACCGGATTTTTTTCTTTGCTTGCATTACTAAAGAAATAAAACATCAACTGCCTACACAGCTAGGGTGCGACGAAAGATGACAGAATAATAAAAACAATCCCCTTTCCCTCTGTCTCACTGATGAAGAAAAGGCCCTTTGAAAAAGCCTGGAACAGGGATATGAAGTTAAGAGCAGGTGCATTTCTGACCTAAATATGAAGCTAGACAGCTGTATATAGTTTACAGCAATCAATATATGATGTGATCGGTGTTAATGTTTAACAGTTTTCCTCCACTGGGTAAACACAAAACTCATCCTGATCTAGTGGTGGCTGTGTGGGCCTTACTGTCTCAGATCTTGTAGATTCAGAGAACCCTGTGTTTTATTTTCACTTTTCCTTTCACTGATGTGAATGCTGGGTGGCTGCAACTCTGCAAAATATTGCTGATGTTGTCCATAGGGTCAATTTTGTGGCAAACGCTTCTTTTCACCTTGTCTTCACTCCTCCCCCCATCCAAAGTAGTCTCATCAAGATAACAGAAGGTCTCAGAACTTGAGTCTAAAGGTGCTGTGACAGGCTATTTGGATGCTCCGGACCACAAATGTAGGAAAGCTGTTGGTTTCATAGCTATTGCTAATAGGTGTGTCCAGCATATCTGGAAAATTATAGATGAAACTGAGGAAGTTACCTTGGGTGTCCTGTTATGTTTAACTATAACAAGGAATTAAATTTCTTTTCCAAGGCTTTGGAGTTTTATGGGTCAAGAGTGAAGTTACTGAAAGTCTTTCACACAACATAGGGTATAACATTAGGTTATCTGGAGAACACATTAGTGACACGCTAGCCTTCTGCATTTTATCCATGTGTACATTAAGTTTCAACAGCAGCGTCGCCACTGTCCTGCAGGCCACGCTAGCTGAATGAATGTGATTGATTATTCTAGTTATATTGGACAAAGTACAGTTTCGTGACATTTAACGTAGGTGAAATGTTGGTGTGTGCCATTGAATAATAAGTTTAAATATAGTTTGCTGAACCAGCTTTTGGAGAAGCTTTTACAAGCTATCATGACCAGCAAGAATAAAATTTATTGGGAAATAGTCAAATGATACATTCTCAAAGCTTTCACAATGTAATACTGTGGCATAAAGAGGTGTTCAAATTTTATCCTTTTATTCTTTCATCCTGCTCCTTTAAATCCTAGTTACATGATAAATGTTCACGCTCTAGTTTGCATAAAACAAAGCTCAGTTTCAATTTTTTAGCCAATTGCAGCATCTGCCCTACAAGGTTTTTCCCTTTTATATACAGGCTTCCCTGAAGATATAAATATGGTCTTCCTAATAAACACATTTAAAATGTCTCCAGAGAGAAAAGCTTCCATAGAGGGATTAGCATGTGGCATTACGAGACTTACTAAAAACGTTTCATTTACCTTAATGAGAGAAATGGAGCTCACCGTGACTTTAATATGAACCTAGCACCAAAAGGAGTTGCAGAACGTAGATATGAGCAGAGTGTGGCTCCTGATCTCTTCATATTAATGTCCTTTAAAACTGAAATGCATGAGGTTCTCCCTAATGTCATGAGAGGCGTACTGTGAGCAATATTCCCATGAGCCCACGGGAGCGGGTGCAAAGTCAAGCCACTCTTGTGTGACCATCACTGTATAAAGGGGCCATCCTGTCTTTTCAGCTGAGGTGATCCTTTACAATACTTAGCACAGAAGTAAAATGTGTGAAAACTAACTGAAAAAAGTACCAGATCTTTTGATTTTTAAAAAATAAATGTTTACTTGGTACTGTAGTCTGCTGTAGTAGAATAGGACAAATGTTAGGAAGCTCTTCCGAAGATCTGTCAATCTATCTGTATATGAAACTCTTTACTACATTCCATTTTGGAATAATATTCATCTCTTAGTGGTTTGGGTGAACGCACGTTACTGTATTATACTTGACTTTAAGCGAATCTATTGCCACAGTCAAACTTCCTGATCCAGCCAAAGCACCATCAAAGCATCTGTGACCTGTTTGGTTGGCCAGTTGCAGAGCATGAGAGGGAGACTGTGGCCACATATCCACTGTAAGCTTCACTGTACAAACCTGATATGTATTCTGTAAGTCTGGACAAGAAGGTATTAGAATAATGAATAAGAATAAATGATACAATGGTCTATTTGGGGGGAACTGCAGTTTAGGGGCCATAAGCTCCCTAAATTGGGTACAGTTTACAGCACTCAAAGTAGTGACACAAAGTTCAAGGTTTTTCCTTTATGCTTATGCTACTTCTCTACACGCACTATATATTTCTGTATTCATTCTGCGTAAGTTTGAAATATGTCATATTTTTAGAGAACTTGCTGATATAGAGTCTAAAGTTAGAAATGCATCTCACTGAAAAGTGAGCTTTGATATCTAGCTAGAGATGCCATCACTGATGTCATGCTCAGAAGGGGTGACTGGTGGTTGTGTATTCACAGATCACAAAGCTGAAGCCGCACATATGAATCTCGTAACTATTTTTGAGGTGTGGGGCTCAGGAGGCTGCATAACCTTAGTGCTCTCCATAACCTTAGTGCTCTCTAAAATTACATTTCCATGACCCAGATCTGTTCTAAATTCAACGTGATGATAGAGAAGTTAATATTCTCTAATTAAGAGGGTTATTAAAATCACGGTGTCTCTATTTGCTTTTTTTCTATATAGGTGTATATGTTATTTACATATGAGGCATACCTAAGTACAAAGTAAATCTGGATTTCTTAGGAAAGGGACTATTGGAAAGCATGAGAATGAAACTAATTTCATCAGATCCCTAACAGTTTTATATACTAACAGGCTGGTCACGTAGCTCTGGAGAATAGGAATGGAAAATTGGAGCATTCACTTATAGTTCATTGGTTTACATCTGGTTGGGATGGTAGTAACACATTTTTCTTACAATCTGGTGATTACTTGATAGTCTATGTGAAATAAGTTGAAGGTTTCTGTGTTTCAGCAGATCCATTTCACCCAGGTCTTCAAATGCACTGAAAGGATTTGAACTCAGTATCTTTTTCCATAAGCACTGTAATTTATTTTTAAAGGAAATGGGTCAATGACCCCTTAGATTAAATGTACTGATGCATAATAAAATGAAGCGCTTATGGTGCCTCATATTTTATTCCGGCAGCCAGGCTGTGTGTTATATATCTTGATTTTAAGAACAAACTCCTCTTCGACATAAGGCATTAGTAGAGCTGAATGCTTTCTAGTGATGCAGGGAGACAGGCTAGGATATTGTTTGTTACACAATTGAGAACATTTTGGATACAGCAGCTCAAATTGCTGAAACTGATCCTGATGGTAAGGATACTTGGTTATCTAAATTTTATCTTACTGTGTGATGAGAAGAAATGTCAAAGAGTTGAAGGAACTTAGGATGGCTAAGCCATGTTAAAAATCTAACTGTGGAAGCAATTGCTGTTGAACTTAGTACTGTTTAATCAAATTGGAACTAACTATATTTGAGGATATATTTTATAAGTACTGGTACTTAAATGGTACTTAAAATGTAAGGCATCCATCTACTATTGCCTTTCATTAGAGGTTAGGCATCTAATTTCTAGCTCAAGATATCAGACACAGTGAATGTCTAAAAAAATATCATGACTGAGTACGTGAGAACTTCTTGAACAATGCTGATGCAGCGAAGGACTCACTAATACTCAGTTGATAATATCCATTTTTGTTTCGGTGCTTCCTGATGAGCAGAGCTAAACATCAGAGGTCAGTCCAAAGAAGTATAACGAAAATATGTACGATGTCCAGAGTATCAGTTTTCCTATATGCCAAGTTTTGTCATGGTATAAGCACTCTTCCTGCCAATAGGTCTCTCATGATGGGCAGACAAACTTTTAAATATCACGAAAGTGTTACCGCGTTTTTCTTTTTTTTTTTTTTTAGCCAGTGCAATGTTTCTCTCTTGATATGTTGCAAAAAAAATTGTTCAGTAAAACTACAATTCCTCCCATGTGCTAACACTAGTACAATAAAGTAACATACGGTGAACTCAGATTCTGAATATTTTTACATGAGCTTGTCACTGATAAGAACCATCAGTTGAAAGGAGAAAATGAATTAAAATATGCCTTGTCAGAGACATGAAAAGATTATCTGTTCACAATGAATTAAGAGTATAATGTGGGATTTCCATATAGCTGTGAGAATCCAATTGAGCCCATGAAGTCTGTCTCGATCATCTTGCTCAAAGCATTATCTTCCAAGTTCATCAAAATCAAGCACATTCTTGTTTTTTAACATGATTCATGCAAACATACATTTTATGTATGAAATGCCTAATGCTAATTATAATAACTATCTGAATAATGCGATTATAATAACCCTAATGAAAAAAACTTTTTTGGAAATTGGGTCTGAAAGGATCTTTTTTTGTTGGTCCTATATATTTGTCAATGATAATAAATGAAACTTTTCTCTCTTTCTGGCTTCTTGCCAGTAGATGCTGACACAAATATTAGCTATTGTGGATCTAGGAGTGCTGTATTGATAATGTATCTCCACTCAGTGGAGATACAAAACAAGCTTGCGGACAAAACCTAATTTGCAGACACTGGATTTTTTTTTTTAAAAAAAAAAAAAAGGATTAAAATTCGCAGCGTGCTGCTGCCTACAGTCCATCTCCCTTTTCAAAGGGTATTTAGTTTTCTTTACACTTTGTAATTCTGTACCACCAATTAAATAACTATTTACCTTACTAATGTGCATCTCAAATATATATATTTAAGCACATTCCATTGCCGGGTATTCCATCACGGCTTCCAAGGTAAGACGAGAAGCTCGTCGGCAGTTTGGCCGGTTAGAAGCCTTCAGCGCCGGACGCATTCATCACCCCTCAGGATGGAAACACGTCCTCCGCTGTTCCCCAGCGCACGTCTCGCACCGCGTTGCCCGAAAGGGGCCGCAGCGCGCCCCGCGGCCGGGCGGGGGGCGGCCGGGGCCGCCGGGCGGAGCGGGCCGGGCCGGGCCGCGCCGTGCCGTGCCCGGGGAGCGTTCGCCGGGCGGGCGGGCGGGTTGCTAAGGGAACCGGGGCTTTTGTTTGTACATACTGAGAGCAGCTGGCCTCCTCTGCGGGCCCCGCACCGCTCTCGCCCGCGGGGGGGAAAGGCTGATCTCGCCCAAAGCCGGTGTGGTCTGAGCGGCTTCTGAGGCTTATGTGCACTTTGCTTCCCTTTCGTTGTGCGTACGTATTACTGGGGCGGGAGATTAGTTCATAAGGGTATGTCTGATACTTGGGAGAGACCAAGGCCTATTGAAAGAGGCAGAACGCAGGCTGAAAGAATAGCTCTCTTTCTGGGTTTGCGTATTTGCATACCAGAGTGTTTGGGTTAGTAGCTTATCTGACTTCAAGGCAGAAGAGCGTAATGAGGAGAACTTATGCTAGAGGAGCGTTCGCTCCTCGGGTGTTATTACAGGTGTAGCACACCTTTTGGTCTTAACAGCAGAATATAACGTGAAATTTCCTCGTTCTGTAAATATCCCTGAAGTCACTGTGTCTTTAATTCAGCCCTTTTTACCATACCATTCACATCATTTAAGAACAGCTGTAAAAACCACTAATATTTGTTCTAAAAGGTGAATATTCAGCTATTTTACATTGGTACTGGCCTCACAGACCTGCTCTTCAAAGCAGAGTTGAGGGTGGTCATCACAGAGTTGAGTACCCCGTCATAACACGTGTACCTGTCTCAGTTGCCAGAATGCTCCTTTAAGAAAATTTGAATAGATAAACATATGATTAGAAGGAGCAAACAAATGCATAGCGAATTAGTTCTTAGCCAAGACTGCCTTTTTCATGTAACAATCTTTCTAAATAAATCAAAGCATCTGGGTTAGTTCAGCAGCCCTTAGAGGGCTGACAATTATATCAATTTTGCTGAACAACCAGGTTGAAAATTATGGAATATTTGCATGTACAATATTTGCATGTACAATATTTGCGCAACTTGAACTAGAGTTTCCCTAGAGACATAACATCCATGTGACCTTCACATATTTCCACCTTTTCTTCACTGTATGAAGCACCAGAAAAAGGAATGAGTGTTGATTTTGCTCAGTTTTAAGAGCTGGAGACAGCAGTGGGAAAGTCTGAGGACTTGACACCAAAAGGAACACAGATCATGAATGTTTCTTTAAATAAAAGCCTTTCAAAGCCATGGTCTCTTAGCAGTAGATGGAAAGCCCAACTAATAACTTTGGGGATTCTTCTCATTCTCAAAAACAAAACTAAGAGCCAAGTTAAAATTACATTAAATGTTCCCTTGTACGATTTCATTAAAATCACTCATGGTAGAGAAGAACAGCGTACCACTCTACTGAAGCGATACTGTTCCAGCTATAAAAATGCGTGAGATCTCACAAATGCGAAGGTAACAGCGCAGCAGAAGATGATAATTTAGCCGAGGTTTCACTACAAAATCCTAACTTTTGTGAGTAACACATTGACTCAGATAGCCTACTCACAAATGAAATCATTTGAGCCTTTAGTTCTAGCCAGCTGAGACTGGCTGAGGCAGATGCTTAAAATGCATTGAGGTTCTTGTATTGAACTCTGTCTCAGGTGGAGGAATTGAAACTGTGAAAGTCAAAATTAGTAGGCTGAGGGAGGAAAAGTTACCACTCAGGCGTACCTGGCTCCTGTCTTGCTCTCAGTTCTTTGATGGTGCTTGCTCTCACTTTGAGATTACTGTTTTCCCTGAACCTGGCTGATTGACCAATCTCTTTCGTTTGCATAGAGGATGTTGAGTTTCCATAACGCAAGATTTATATCTATTTACCTTCACAAAATGAAATTAGAATATATTTTAAAAATGAGAATGCTCAAAGTAGCCTAATTACACTCACTCTACTTGTTTTATCAACCTGCGCTTACCATATTTGTGATACACCTCCTACAATGCCTTTCTAAAGATATAAGTAGCTGATGTCAACATATTTGAAGATGACATTGTCACAAATTTTTGTTTATTTCTGTTAAAAGTCCTTAAGGCACAAGGGCTGTATAGCAGGGGTTTTGTGACACTAGTGCTTCATCTGTGAGACTGTAAACAACAGGCTTTTAATTTTATTTAAACCAGGTTTTGCTCCTAAGAGACTATCTTTTCCTACAAACATTTAGAGTAAAATATTAATGATATTTTTAGTAATATCGCAGTCTTTTCCATGGCTACAGAAAGAAACAGCGAACAGTCAATCAGGAGAATAAAGCTTTGGGGAGAAAAAGCTGTCTTTTACTACTGATATTCTGTGGATTTTAAATTATTTTCCTTAATTACTCTTTTTCCTTTTAATTATTACTATACTTTGGTTTTTAAAAATGCCCCTTTAAAATTTCTTGACTGTGCCCTTGATATCGAAAATGCATTAGGGACAAAAAAAAAGAGCATTTCATTTAAAACCAGAGAAAATGCATCCTACATTAGAAGTCCACCAATTCTTTAGCAGCTCACTTCATTTTTTGGCAAGAACAGAGAATTCTCAGGGAGAATCTACAGGCCACATCCAAACAAAGAGGGATTAGCCCAGGACATACATTACAATTAGGTTTGACATTAATAATACCTCATTATTTTTTACCTAAGGTATCACAGAACAGTTACCACTATGATCTGCAATATTCTAAATTATTAAAACCCAACAACAAGTACTGTAGTAAATGAACTAAGTTCACATCATCATCCATTATTCTTTGTTTTTAATCACACGGGTGAAACTCATTACCCTGTGAAGAGAAACACAAAAGCTTGCTTCAGTGGCATACAACTGAAATGGAACTTAATCTGTACATTACTGGTGGTTTCTTTGGGCCATCACCCCCCATCAGAGTGAACTTGAAATAATTTGCTAATTCATGGGATTCAGTAATTCCCGGGGGGGGGGAGGGGCAGATTATCCCAGTCAGTTCTAGTGCAAAAAGCTAAATTCTTGCCCTAAAAGCTGTAGAGGGTGTGCCTTAGACTGAGAAGAAACCCCTTTAATGAAATATGGATTCTGGTTTTCTGCTTTGTTTTAAACCCCATTCCCTGTATTAATTATTAATTAGCACTTAAAAGTAGAGAGAACAGTACTAAGTGGACACAGCTATATTTAGATCACAGCTGCCAGTAACCAAATTTGAAGTGGGTGTCTGGTTTCATATTTTTGTAGGATAAAATGCTGTGCTCAGAGAGGTAGAAAAAAAAAAAGAAAAAAAAAAAGTAGTTCCCATACTGAAATATTAAAGCAGAAAACTGGTACAGTGAGTGTCTGCAGAAAATCGCAGGCAAAGGAATCCCTTGTCACCTCTGGGAGGGAGATGATGGGAAAAAAGGGGAGTCTGCAACCCTCTTATGGGAAAAGGGGAAACAAGGAAAAAAAAATAACTTCCCATTGCTCTTGGGGAGAGAAAAGAAGCGTCATCATGAATAAGAATAGCAAAGGGATTCCCTCCCTGCACAGAGAGAAGACAGAAGGGGAAGGGAATTCCCTCTCTCCATTGGGAAAGAACAGAAGGGAAGGGAATTCCCTTTGTTGCATTTATATTTTGAACTCTAATTAATCTTGAAGGTTTTGCACTTCTGTTAACATTAAAGCAATTCCGTACATCAGGCAAAACCTGCTTTCCTTGAGCTGCAGGAAGTCAGTCTTGAAATTCTGATGCAATTTAGGGATTTATATCATTATTATCATGTGGCCAGATGCAATCTATAACTTTTAAATACAATCTACAAGGGGTCTCGGTTGCTTTAGCCTCAGGCTTGGAGAGCTTTCTATTGCAGCTTAAGATTTGTTTTTCTATGATTTAATTGTCACTTCAGTTAAAGGGCAAGCAGCAGAGGTGCCAGTAGAGCAGCAAAAAGCGCCAGGAGCAACATATGGGACTGAAATTCCTTATAAAGTAAGGATCACATGAACCCAATTGCCTGCAGGGGGAAGGTTGCATAAACAAATATTTAACAAGGAAAAACAGTGAGGTCTTTGCAGTAATCATACAAAGATCCAAAAATAGATAATGAAGACATATAAAGCATACAGCTTCCCTGGCGTGCTGCGGCCCATGCGCGCGTGCTTGAAATAGCATGTTGGGTCATGCCTCTGTTGCGAAGATGTTTTGCGTTTTGCAGTTCTAGTGTAGGATGAAGAGGGGGCAGTGCTGGGTACTGTGACCTTCTAGAAATCCACTTGGCTTCTCCACTGCTAAAGGAGGTTAGTTCTGCCTAATTTTCTGAATGGTTCGATGACTGGAGAAAGCGGCAACGGATCAGATGCAGTTGTGATCACGTCGCAAGGGGAAGGTTACAAAGTTCAAAGACTGTTTTATACATATTTCATTGGTTAAAAGGTTGAATTTCTTATCCTGAAGGAACATCAGGACTCTGTTATTTCTCTTGCCTTTATCTCCTTACTTTATGTGCTACAGTAATGCTAATTAATGCCTGGATGGAAAAATCAGCCGGTGTATCACCATAGATAGCAAAGAAAACTTGCGTTGGCAGTTTCTCAGTTTTCTGCCCAAGTTTGACTTGAGTGTGTGGATGCCACAGTCACTAATTGATTTGGGACTTGATGCAGTTAGCTGGGGACCCAACCAATCTCATGTGTACATAATTTGCTGTACAATTCCCAGAAGATACAGCTGTTACTTCCACCCGCAGCGAACAGTATCTTAAATAACACTTAGCATAGGCAGAACACAGTTTGTTTTACTCAGCTGGCTGTAACTAGGTTGAGGTCCTAGCAATCTTTAAAACAGGACAGTGGGGGATGGGGTCTAGACGTTTGCTTGAAAAAACAAACTTCTAGTGTACCTAGATGTGAGTAGTGTATGTATTTTGACCTACTTTAATTTGTCTCGCCTGTATTTGAAGCAGTGTGGGGAAACCACCTGCTCACGCTGCCTTTCCTCAAAGTGCAGACTTCAGATAAGAATGCCAAATATATCACCCTTTGATAATCTGTCAAAACACTTTTTTTTTTTTTTTTTTCTGATTCTGCCTGCGGAGCAACCTCTGTCTAAAAAGCTGTTCCCAGGGTAAATAAGGAAATGCATGAAAAAAATTTGGGAGAGGTACCAAGATTGATCTTATCTTTTGTGTCACTATGTTTTAAGGCACTGAAGTTGTAGAGAAGACAATTCTTCAAAACAAAATTGTAACATTCTTTCTCTCCCCCCGACATATCCCAGAAACAGAATTTTTTTTAACTTGAAAATTTGCTGTGTTTTTATACCTGATCCTAGTTCCAGAGCGTGACAGATGTTTGAGAACAAACAAGATCACTAACACAACTCTCTTGCTTTGTACTTTATCAAACATAAACTGGAACACATAAAAGAAGAAAGAGCTTTCTAGAGTTTCATTAAACATTTATAAGTGCTGCAGTAATTCTCTGAATTACATTTATTTTTATGCATGGCAGTATACTTCCCTGCAGTAGTTGTAAAAGAAACTGGTGGCTCATTGAAAAGATCATGTCTTACATATTTTAAATAAAACTCTTCCTACTCTCCTATTTTCCACTTGGCTCAAAAATCAAATGTACTGAAAACTGAGCTAAAACAGGGAAACTGCTGACACTGTTACTGCGTGTTCAGGGAAGAGTACATGGGAGAGGGAAAGAGAAAACAAATAACCTCTGTGACCAAAAATAACATCCGCTAATGCTGAACTTGGGGATAAGTATTCAAAACATTTCTAAATGTCTCCCAAGTGACCCTTTGCTAGGTAGCTTAACCGTAAATAGTATCGGTCACGAAGTTAAGTTTTTCAATTTAGGGAAGATAATATTGAGACCATGGGAGGAATACCTATGACCCTGCTAAGGGAAAATGGGTGGTATACAAAAAGGAACAGTAATGTGGGAGCAGCCAACGTATAGGAGAAGTTGCAGGAAGAGCAGCACAGTTTCAGAGTGCAATGTGTGCATCGTAGACAGGAAAGCAATGACAAGCAGTGAACCATAGGAACAGTTCTTCTACCGCTTCGTTTATGAAAAGTCACTTGCTGTGAAGCCGTTGGGATCTGAAAGGTGAAGTTTGCTACACATAGATGCTGAAAAGCTGTTTGCAAGGAAACAGTATGGCACGACAGCCTGGAACCAATCTTCTCACACCCACGCTAAAGTGCTATTTACAAGCAATTCACCCACTGCAATATGGTTATTTGAATGTAACAGAGGACATGGGAAATGTGTATTTTGCTACGGAAAAGTGACATTGCCAGGTTGCATTAAAAATCTGTTAGTAGTACATCTAAATAGAAATAAAAGGTCAGCTCCTCAGCTCGGGTAGGTCAGAATAGCCTTCTAAATTGAATGAAGATAGTCTAGTTAAATTCTGTGAAGGATCCAGCCTGCTGGCCCTACATTGTTCTAAGTCAGCAGTAACCATCAAGGCTGGCAGAGCTCAAGTCTTTCATTAACACTGTGGTATCTCAGTTTACTATATAATATGCCAAGTTCTGGGGAAGTTGGACTGGGATGCGAGAGCGCTATTACTCGGGATGAAGAAGGTGCACGGGCCGAGTTCATCAGTGTTAAGCTATATGTTATGGCAAAGATAAACTATCTCCTTTAACGAGACACGGATGAGAAGGAAAGCACTGCAGATACAGTATGTGATTATCAAAATTCATCATCTGTTATTGAGAAAATGCATTTGGTTAACTTACTGTCCACTAAGTAAAAGCTTTCGGAAATAAAGTTAGATTTTGCATTTCTGAGTTTCATTGTGCCACAAATTTGTGGTTTATTTCCCGAGGTCTCTGTCTTGGGCCCATTATCATTGACACTGGTGTTGAAAGAGAAAATTGTCGTGCCTGTTTATTAAAAATGCTCTCAGTAGCTCTACCAAAGACTGCAGCCTACTCTGCCAGTTATTTAATGTCGAACTCTTTACCCATTTTTAACCATTTATTAAAGGTCTGTAATCAAGAGGGGAGAGAGAGGAAAAAAGAGAAAATCAATCAATGAAAACACACAAATTTAAGAAAAGATCTTGACTTCACGCTTGCTAGAAAGACAAGTGTTATATGTATGCAAAGCTACTGCTGGATAACTGGGGAATATTATTAACACTTGGGCAAGGGAGAAAACTTTGGGAGAGTAAAAATACTTCTGCCAGTTTTTTCCAGCTGGTTAAGAGAAGTCAGATAAGCCAGGGTAATATACAAAAATTAGCCGAGATTCTTGGATGGCAGGAAGTATCAAGCAAAGTTTAGTAGAGGATGTACTACAGTTACTCCTCTCTATGCTTCTGGATGCTTTTACGAAGAGTTTGTCCTGAGACCCTTTCCACATGAGGTCAAATGTGCTGAAAGCTGTCAGATTTCTAGCTCCAATTTTGTACATGTAGCCTCACCGTAGCATAGAGGGCTGGTGAGCCAAATAACGTACAAGTGTATCACAGTCCTGCAATTCTTGCTTCATTCTTTGATTTTATGGGCCAGCCTCCCAAAGTATCAGGAAAATATAAATGTGCTTCATTTCTAATTTCTTCTCAACTGATCCTCATGCTTGGCTACGCCCAAGCACACCCTGAAGCAAAAGTTTAGAAAAACGTTCCTGCAGTATAGATGCGTTCCTTGACATAGAAGTAGAAATTATTAGCTTGTAAGAATCATTCAGATGTCTCTTAAATACCCAGGCACAAAAATACTGGCAATATGGCCATATTATGAAACATTCAATTAGGTAGTAATCTGCTTGCTTTTTATGTAATTTTTATGTGACACGGACATGGTAATCCTCTGGCTGTCACAGAATATTTTGTATCTCTTGTGCTTGATGTTGCGTAATGTGAAAGGGAAAATATAAAAGATCAGAGATACGGCCAAGGTTAAGGTATGTGAGAATAATCTTTCAGTGTCTAGACCTCAAAAGAGAATGAAAATGAGCTGGTGTATCTAGGCTGGCAAAAGAGGAAAACAACGTTAAAGCAAGGTCTCGCCTATAAGTTGGCTAAATAAGTACATTGTCTGTTTTAACTCGAGAAATACTGCTTGAGAGTTAGAGGAATAACATTTTTCTTTTTTAAAATTAATATTTGAAGAATATCCTCCTTATACTCCAACTCAAATATTTTCACTCCCTTCTGAATGGATTAGTAAAAACTGCCAGGGAGAAAAAGAAGTTGCCATTAATGTCTGACAGGAAGGGTTGACCCCCTTTATTCAGTCTACTTTGAGTGGGTTCGTGGTAAATAACAAAAAATAATAAAAATAGTCCTGGAGGGACAGGTTTTGATAGAAAGTTTGATACCACAGTGCATGGTAAGTTTTTAGCCAAATGGTACATTTCATAGTTACAGAAATGTCTTTCAAATGTGCCTGGGAAAGCTTTTAAAAAATTAGGAGCAGTGTATCTAGATAAAAATGTATCCAACAGCAAATTATAGTTTAGAAAGTATAAATGTCCTGAATCATGAGTCTGTTGATGCCAAGAGGAAAAATCCATAGATTTCAACAAGGATTTAGCCAAAGACTTAAGAAAAAACATTCATTATATTCCCTTCTTATTAATGCAGTTGCTAATGACGGTGACACAGATGACAAGTTATGTAGCAATATCTTTATGAGATGAGAGGCAAAGATACGACAGGGGATCCTCCAAACATAACTGTCACTATAAATCACTAATTCGGTAACAACAAATTTCTAACTTGCCACTTTCCCAGACACAGTGTTTTATTTCAAATTAGTCTGCTTACTTGTTTTGGGGGTTTTGGGTTGGTTTTTTTTTTTTTTTTTTTTTTCTTTTTTTCTTTTCCAGATATCTGACATTTTGAGTAAGATCTAGAAAATCCTGTACGTCATAAGTAGCATTTGGATGGGGTTGATCTGGCACTCCAGTCGATAACGAGAAGCAAAAAGTGACTAAGCAAATAACTGCTCTTTTTATCTTGTGTTCGCCCTGCTGTTCATGGGTGAGTGCCTCTACCCCGTTCCACCATGTCATTACAATTCACTATCAACTCTTTAACTTATCCCATCCCACTCGTCAATAACAGCAACTGATATCGGGTCTGTCTGGAACTTCAGTTGTGTTCAATTATTTTGCTACATTTTGGTTTACTAATGGATTTCTTTCCTGCTAAATTTGTCAGTAGCTCTAAATGTGAAAGATTCACAGATATTGTATATCCAAGGCTTTTATTATGATTTGTGCTTGCTAGCCAGTAATCCGCGCGTTCCCTGTCACAGACCCTCGCTACTGCCTTCCTGTCTGTTTGGGGTTTTTCCCATAGACTCTATTACATAGCTGAGCTTCCTCCTATTTATGTTAGTTTTGCTACTTAAAGTGATGTAAAGTTGCAGAGAACACAAATTAAGAAAGAAAAAAAATCATAAGTCAAAACATAGTAGAAAACTCTGCTGTGTTCTGCATGTGCGTTCCCATTAAAGTCAAGGAGGCCGCACAAGCAGAAGACAGTTCAGAGCAGGCTTTGACCCATAACTACTGCCGTTGTGCAAGGGGATTCACAGCTCTCTCAGCTGCTTGGTGTGAGGGCACGTGACACTTGCTTCAGTGGGAGATATCTGGTTCATTAAACTGAACAATTAGCCTCAAGAAAATCTATACATTGGATTAGTTAAATCATCTTTTGTAGATACAGAAGCTCTCATTAATTAGTAGCAGGAATAATTTGTGCTTTTACTGCAATATCAATCAGGATTAAATGTGTTATATAATTTATTCATTAGGCAGTACAATTATGCTGCCGTTTTAAAAAAAAAAGGATTTTTTTCTGTAACCGAGCAACATAAATAAAGGAGAACATACAGCTATGCTCATTATAACAGCACAAGAAACTATTATAGATGATACAATTAGGAACCTATACCATTAAAAGAGAAGGTGTGATATGACTTTCTTGCCACAATTTCCTTGAATTGAAGCTGTCTTGAATATTTGAACAGCTCCATCAACCCGTTTCTTTCTTTCATATTTTAGATGCTTAAAGATTACTATAGCAAATTCATTTCGTTGCCCTCCAAATCCTTTGCTGCAGAGTAAAACAGAATTCTTTTAAAAATCAGAATAAAGGGAAAATATTTCAGCAGTGCATGATACCATAAACTTACAGAAGGATACAAGTAATAACTAATCTAGTTTAAAATTAACTGGCAACATCAGCAAAGGAATGAAGCTGAGATATTGTAAGTGTTCAGTTACGTTTTGATCAGTTGCACTTCACCTCGCTAATAAGCAAAAGTAAATATGGCAATTCCAAACCAAAGCATCGCTTTTGTTTTTCTAATCCCAAAGTTAAAAGCAAAGAAGAAATGTGTCAGTCTCAGTTGTGGCAAGCCCTCTCCCCGCTCATCTTTCTGACTTTTAATACTAATCCGGGTTAACTTAAAAAGTACTTGTATGCAGTTTTTAGCCCAAGTTTTAATTCCAATTAAACTGATGCGCACATCTGGGACAATTTTAGTGAAGTGGAGTTACTGCAAAGGTACATTCAAATCACAGAAACGCTGACTGAAATAGGCCTACACATGGATGGATATCTTTAGTTTTGGGGTTAGATCGCAGAAGACTATTTTAAAATACATTCTGTCATTTGCAAGAAAATAATCAGAACTTTGCAGGCTTTGATTGGAACGGATAGAAAGTGCTTCTGAGCTCTTGCTTAAAAGCTTGAAAGGCATTAAGTTTTATTCTGACTTTATCCTGTCACAGTGAAAGGCCTCTCGCCTAAGTGACTTGAATCTGTTTTGGATGAGACTAATCCTTTCATCAGGCTAGCAATTAGACTCCAGTTGTGTGTGTTTCTTCACCTAACAAAGTCTGTTATGAAACAGTTTTTCCGGGAAATTGTAAAGGAGAAATGTGAAGAGATTTGTTCAAGAGAAGTGTTGAAGGCGTATATCATATTATTCTATGGTTCTAAGTAATTCCAATCACAGTTGTAGTTAATGAATAAGGAACCAAACGTCTACATGGAAGTAGTTCTGCTGTTATTCCTCTGATCTTCCCGACTGCCTGCTGACATAACATCCCTAACACTTTGCATTTACAATCCTCGTATCTAAAGACCTAGTTTAAAAGTATTGGTCAGGATTAGCAAGAAAACAAAGACAGTTAAGTCAGGAGTTTAACTATGTGAATTTGTGCACATCTACAAATGTGTTATCCCTACAGATTTCTCCAGCACTGCTTTAATCTTATATCGGGGTTATATCAGGGACTGCTCTGACTCTCAGAGCTGCCAGAAACCTGGTATCCAGCTGTACAAACTCTTTCCACCTCCCCTTTTTGGCCAGCGCTTTCTACATGCGTACGACAAGGTGCTCGTACAGAATTTGGCAAACTGTCTTGTCCTAAGGGTTCCTGATAATTTATGACAGCATTACAAAGGGCTTTGTAATTTCAATTTCTGCCAAACACATTGGAAGAGAGGGCTACTGCATTCATTTTTTGTTGCAACTAGCCCTTCAAAAGCAGAAAGACAAGCTGTTTCTTTCGGTATTATAATATATATATATATAATTACAAACAGTGATTATATGTATCACTTAAGCCAAAGATATTTCTAAGGATTGATATAAGAAGCTTTTAAATTAAATTTGAGAGATTTATTATTAAAAAAAAAAATAGTGAATTTGCAGTAAAAGCAAAATCAAACCAAAAACTATTGACGACTTTGGACTGATTTGGGTAAATTTTCAGTCAAAGACAGTGGATGTGAATTTTAAAAGGTTAATACTTTTTCTGTCGACAGCTTCATTGTGTGCAATTATGAATTGCACCACTCATGAGGTATTTTGTGGCCAGTTTTCTATTGACACTTGAAAACTTTTATTTTTTTTAAACTTTTCCACCTTGGTTTTGGATTTTTTTGCCTTGTTCACTTTACTGAACCTCTCCCCCTGCCTCCCCCCAGCCCAACACGCCTGTTTTGGTTTGACCCGGAGCATCTTTTTTTTCTCTCCAGTTTTCAGTCCACCAAAAAGAAGAACCACCACATAGTGGTTCACACCATTCTACACACTCATTCATAATAAAAGCCAAGAGCAAAGCAACTGCTGGACTCCCTGAGTGCTCCCCAAATGCTTTCCATTCGTGTATGAAAAGCAGGCAGGAGTGCAAATGAAAGCAAGCTACGCCATCTCCTTCTACCTGAGAAATCTTAGGAAGAGCAGAGAAGGTTTCAAGATGAAAGCTCCCCAAGCTTTCTTTTTACTTATTTAGAAATTGATTATCAGTCCCTTTCTGCTGCTGCTACAATGCCTTTGTAGCTTGTGATCTTTACTCCATTTATTTTGAGTGGTTAGCACTTAACTGGTATCTGGTAGAAGTAGGGTGTTCCTCTGATTTTTCTATAGCTTACTAATCCCTCACTAGTGCTGTGTGTATCAAGGAGCTTTTGGTTGTGGCTTCCACATCTGGGGCAGCCTTCAAAAGAGAGAGATGATGAGAGCTGCCAGTGCCAGCTGCTGTGAGAACTGGCGCACTCAGCTGGCATTAGTTTGTCCTGCTCTTCTTCAGCCGCTGTTCTGGGCCCTGTATGTTCTGAGACCATGGTCAAAAAACCCACGTTGATATCTATAGCCTTTGCAAAAATTGCATTCCTCAGGTTTATCTCTTATTTTCATTTGGATGCTGGGATGCAGAGCCAAATTATACCTCTAGATTTAAGTAGCTGTTAGCAGTCTTAACAGCATCTGTAGAATTCAAAATAGCCACCTTTACTACAAATAGAGCGTTATTTGCCACAGGCTACAATTGAAGTCCTAGGGTAACACATTAGTTACGCCATCCACACGACTATTTAGCTCTTGAAGGAGGGCTGCTACATTTTAAAAGCAGCGTTAAATTAAATATTAGTAATACAATTTCAATAACATGATTAGTAACTCTTAAGCTTAATGGGTCTAGTCCTATTTCTGCAATAGGTTGGAAGAAATTGCCTAAGTGCTATATTGATGTAAAAACAGGAAAAATGAGAATCCGGTCTCCTGTAATTTAGTATCTATTTATACTATTGCATCAATACCACAAATATTTTTAAAAGAAAGAAAAATACTTAATGCAGTATATCTTAGTCTTTACATTGGCTTTCTGTACTATTTAGGCCCTTGATTATTTGTATCAAATTCCTGTTATTTGTGCTATAGCAGTATATATCTCTCTCACAGTATTTTGCTGCATAATTCAAAGCCCAGTGAACGCCTTTATTGTTGAGTTCATAGTAAGTTTCTAAGCTGGCCAGGGAGCCACGAGTTCAAGTCCCACACCAAGACTTGGACGGAAACCCAGAAGTGATACCGCAATGCAGTATTAGAGATAATATCGCCTTTGATGTTCATTGTTTAGGATAAAATGTTAAGCTTGTGTTTGCTTCATTAACCTTGAGTAGTGGTTTTGTGGAAGTGGTTCAAGATGATGCTTTTTAAAAAGAACGTGTAATAACCCTATTGCCTGGTCAGCTGTCATTTCCCCTCCTACTCAATATTTAAAAATTCGCTTACAAGCTGTTAGTGAGCACACAGTAGTTGTTCTTTTACACATCTGATAGGTATGTCACTATTTTGGGAAGTACTTAGAGATCAGGTCACACTCTAGTTTTGCACTTCTGACGCTCTCTTTGGGCTGTAGAGTTTTTAAGAAAAAATGTGCACTGAAGCGACTGTTAAAAGCGTCCTGGTGATCTGGGGCACTGCAGTAAAAGCCCTACCATCTTTTAAATGGGTACAACACGTAACACTGTGCTGATAAATAGGCAAGCTTGTATTACCATCCACCAACTCTTTGCATAAAGCTACAACAGATTAAGATTCTTGAATTTTCCGTCTACTCATTTTACACGAGTGGAAGACTGGAAAAGCAATTAACATGTATATAGGTACCTAGTTAGATTTCGCCCTGATCCCTGAAGTATCTGAATGCTTCGTACAGACCTTGTTTCTTAATCTGCTGTCTGCTCGACTTCCACCACCTGCTCGTTTGCCTTAGTATGACATGAAATATTTTTATTCAGTGAAATAATTTAGACCATAATGGGTAACTTAGTTTTGAGGGAAATTTAGGTTTGTAACTACAATTTACCTCTTTTTAGTTGTTAGTGAAAAATTGTGCCTGGAAT
This sequence comes from Vanellus vanellus, assembly GCF_965231255.1. Lineage (NCBI taxonomy): Eukaryota > Metazoa > Chordata > Aves > Charadriiformes > Charadriidae > Vanellus > Vanellus vanellus. The sequence continues at coordinate 20,314,990 of NC_138910.1, forward strand.
TTTGTAATAGGATATGTGCAAACAATGGTTATTTTATTTTTTCCAAACAATTAAGTTCTAATGAAAAGCTGCTCCATAGGAATCTGTGCCCAGTGTTTGGTTTCTGTATATAACCTTGAAACAAGTATCACAGCTGATCACGACTTAACTGTAGGTCTTGACATCTTTGGTTTCTGCAGCTCAGAGGTAAAAGCTGTGCGAGGACCAATTGATGTCTTCAGTTAATTAAAAAGTCAGAGGTTTGTCCTGAGCTTCTGCTTACCTGATAGGCTAATTTATACTACATCTGGGAGCACACAGTTAGGGGGCAGTGGCAGAAACAGTGCTTTAAGCAGTAAAAACATACTTTTACAATGGGAATTGTAATCCAGTTTTCCATGAAACTGCCAAATGCCTGACATTTGCCCTGTGTTAGCCTGTATGGCTGCACAGTTAGGAAAATCCTGGTGTCTTTGGCTGGGATTAAAATGAAACACAACTAAACAAGTGACAAGAATAAAAGACAGACTGGAGGGCAGAGCATTAAACAGAGCAGAGGGAACTAGAAAAGGTAGTCGGAAGTCAGTCTCCTGTTTGCAGCACTAAGAAACAGTATCAGTACCTTCACTTAAACAGAAGTTTACAGCCTAGACACTGAGGAATTACAAAAACAGGACGGTGTCTCTGGGGAAGCAAGGCAGATATTTAAGTTTTCTAAGTTTTTATAAAACTAATTATATTTTTTTTTCGATTTAAACCATAAAATAATGATGGGTAAATCTTAAATTTTTATTTGGCTGTCCACTTTTATAAATGTGTGTGTGAAATGAAAAAAACATAGATTTTTTTTTTCTCCATTTTTATATATTACAAAGGATACTACAGGACCCTACAGTAGCCACGGTAGACCTATTTTTATCTGATAAGTATTTTTAATATTCCTTATAAGATATACTACAAATCATATGAAGATATTATATTATGTATAATATAATACAGGACAAAAATGCAAATTTGGTCTCTCCTTTAATTCTACATCAGCTATTATAATTAATGAATTTCAGTGAATCTCAGAGGATAAACATATTAGAAGGTCAAAAGCTCTTTTTACTTGTTTTTCTTTGTCACTCACAAAAATGCTCCAAATGGTTCAGAGTGAACATTGTAAGAATATAATGCAGACCTAACAGTGAACTCACTTTTAACGTTTTAGATTTCAAAACTGTTATGTTTGAAAGTTGAGAATTTTTAAGAAGGTTTTGCAAAGAAATTCTATGCCTATATTTTTCTTTATTACGGGATGTTTGGGATCAGTATATGTGTTCAGATGTTGTTTATTCACCTCTTTGCATATTTCATAAAGCCTTATTAATTACTGATATTAATGAGAATTATACAATGGGACTAGTCACATTTTTCTATGCAGATTTAAGGAAGTTAAAGTAATATTTTAATCATATGTGTGTCTGTCTTTCTCCATTATTTGTTTGACTGTTTTTTTTTCTCCCTAGAAGATTAAACATTTTTAGATAAAAACTGATCTTAGGTCGCTTTCACCGTAAATTTTTAATAATTTAGTCATATTTAATTCTTGTTTTGGCAGTTTGAAGCTGAACAATTTGGCTTAGAAGGTACAGCAGCCTTCTCTGTGTGCTGAAATAATGCTTGCTTTTTTCCAAGCTTGCATTTTGGCTCTCGTGGTTTCTTTTGGCCTTTTTGCTGTCTTCAGAGATGTTTTCACAGAGAGCCATACTTTGCTTTCAGTGCTTTTGTAACAGCTCAGTGGGAGGGGGGTCTTCGCTTTATATCCAGGCAGTTGAACCTCTTTTGATTTTAGTGCATTTCCATTGCAGGGCACGCGTCTCCCTGTAGCTCTCTGCAGAATCTGCCTTAGGTAACCTATGGAATTATGTACCTCGTTTAGGTAACACCTGTATTTGAAGGAAGTTTGTAAATAACGTATGGTCAATGAAGCTGTATCGTTAACAAGCAGGCAGAGATGAGTCCTCTAAATGGCAACAGTCAACACTTTATTTTAACAAGTATCTGGAAATAATTTGTTTATGTTGGTGATTTTAAGAATAGCTATTTTGCACTTGGGAGCAATCCAAAGGAAGAGATGCTCTTCAATTTACGTCAAATGGACATCTTTATTACCTTGATGCATCAGAGGGTTGAAAGGAAAATATAGCTCATTTTTAATATGAAGAAATAAAATGGTCTTTCAGTGAAAGACCTTTCCCAACAAAATACCCTTGAGATGGGTATGGTGAGAAGGGTTAAAAGGTCTTTTGGAGTTTTTCCATGGACTTATTCTCAGGTTGCGCTGACTGGAAAAGTGAAGCAAGACTGCTTCTGCTCTTAGAAGCAGTGTGAGGCTCTGACCATCTTCTAGTTCCAGAGGACCCGAGGCTTAACACTGGGTTTGAGCCTCTTGAAATCTCTGAGTTCTCTTGGGCCCAGGCTCCTGCAAGTTTCTCTTTCCATTGCCACACACTAGAAGTCTAATTTTCTAAATAGTAAGATGAGTGCTTAGGAGTTAAGTTTACTGCCAGCTGCTTTACCTCAGATAGACATTCGCATTCACATCTACATGTATGAATCTGTGCTGGGGATCTGGGTCATATTAGCACCTGTGTGCTGTGGATACAGCTGCACAGCCAGGGGCACCACTCAACGTAGTTCAGGCTGGTTCACAAAAACCAGCTGTGAAATTTACGGCTGATTCCCAAACCAGCTGTTAGCACGTTCTCCAGCACACCTTGCTTTAGCCTCTCCTGGAAGTCCCTGTCCTGAACCAAAATGATGAATGGTGTCTCGCTCATGATGAATAAGAAGCAGGAAAGAGAAGATCAAGAATTCTCCTCTGAATTGAACTGAATCTTCAGGCATTACTCACTACCCTGCCTTTCATTCTTAGCCCTAGAAATCCTTGGACCTTGTTTGGTGAGTACATCTTATGGCTGGGAGAGGATGCTTGTCCACAGACACCCTTCTGCGCAGCTCCTTGACTTCCTGCAGAAGTCTTTGTTGTTGTGATGTGATCTTTTCATGCAGAAAGACGTGCCTGAGCATTCAACAAAAACCGTACAGACCTGGCGATCTGGTGCAGTGTAGTTAACAAACTGAGTAAACAAGAGCCCTGGCCCAAATTACAGTATCTCTGCAGTGTATGTGTCATAAATCAGACCTTCAGAAATATCTTATTAGGTAACATCAAAAAGTTCTGGTCATTTCTCTCCAGTTATTTAAATCACATTTTTTTCTAATTGATTACTTTAGAAAACAGATTAAATATAGTGAAACAAAAGCACATCAAGAAAACCCAGCATTCAAATAATCTACGTACAGCATCTTCTCACCACACTGCTTTACATCTTAAAACTTTACTCTGCTACTGAAAAAATCATTAATCTGACATTTTTCTCTCCTATAAATAACCGTGCTTTTATCGAGGTTCAAGAGAAAGAAAAACAGTTTAAAACACTTCCAAGGGGGAGTCTTGACTCAGTGCTCTGCCTAGTGTGTGCTTGTTTTTGTTACGGTAGATGAGGGAAAAGGGCATTAGTGTACCATCCTACCCTTCTTGTAAGCTTAGATAAAAGACAAAACCAGCTCCAACATGAATTATGGCTTTCGCAACAATTCCCATGGAATTAATGTGTTCATTTTACTGTAAGGTCTATGTTCCCCGTTCACGCTCTCTTCCGTCCTGGTTCCTGGTGGATACATGCCATCCAAGATTTGCTTGTGTGGCCTTTTTGCTTGCTTTCTGCCTGCTTTGTGCTATTTTGTAAGTAGGTTATAAGCCCTGTATGTTTGGAATAATCATTGTAATGAAGATGCTGTTTACTGGCACAAGCCCAAACCAACCCTGAAAGTTTAATTTTGAAGTTGTTAGGTATTTAAATTTCCAACAGAACTCAGATCTAAATTTCTCATGGTAGAGTAAAAATGTCGAAGCCAGTCTTCCTGCTTTTGAATTCAGCTATTTTAAATCTGGGTATAGAGAAATTCAGCATTTGCAGAAATGACTCAGTTGAAATATGACATGAAAAGTTAGTAGGGTGGAGCCTGAAAGGAAATATTTCTGTTGTTGCTATCCCCCAGTTCTGCCAAGGCCTGAAATATTTCATGCAGTCTCATACTCGTTTATGCACATGCTTTCTTATTGTGCTTATATATTTCTTACAGTGCTCGTATTTGCTTTCTTTCCTTTTGGAATGGTCTGTAATATACAGCTTCTCCAGAGGATCCTCACTCTTTAAGTCTGAACAGGGCTCCTATTCAAGAGCTACATCAAGCTTTCCGTTTGGCTTTTGCACTTCAGTTTAATACAGAGCCCAGCCAATTTCATATGGCAATATTGACTATATCCTTGTTTGACAAATAGTGTTAGGCATCCGATTTAATGATAATTATGTAATTATGAGTAATTACAACCACCATAGTAAATATATCTGAAGCTATGTACTGTATTGAAGCTAAAAATCAGCATCGGTACTGAAACCATTGAGTATTCACTGCTGGATATTGCCAGTAGTTCTGAAGAAATAATTTGTAGAACAGTAGCAAAATTTTAGTTTGTCCCTTCTGTGTTTTACCATACCTATATTTATTTTAGAGGTAACATGAAAAAGATGTGCAAATAAGTCTAAGTAGCAGCAAGGCAAAAGACAACATGAATACTACCTTTATTTCTATATTATCATTAGTCGATATTACTGGAGCGGTATTTTATTACTGAGTTTTAAAATTGCAGAAGACAGATCCTCTATGACACAATAAAGAGAAAAACAGTAGTGAACTATGCAGCAAATCAGACTTCTAACTTCCCTAAATTTGCAGCTCAGGCCAGATTTTCAGAAAAGGTCAGCTCTCATTTAGGCACAGAAAGCAGGCCATTATTTTCATACCCCATAAACAACCAAAATCAACACCCTCACAGAACAAAGAGATGCGTATTCTAACTCAGTAATTTTTTCTTGAAAATCTGGCAATGCATTTTAATGTCTGGCCTAAAGGAAAGGTGCACATATCTCATAATTTGAAAAAATATACAGGGTTAAAATTGTGGGCCCCTTTGTAAAGACAGACAGTGTGATTCCTGCTCACTAGCAAACTACAGAATTGAGTAAACAGCCACTTGCCAGGTGTGCTCAGCTGATTCATGTTCAGCATACGACCATACCAGCTGCTTGACTTATGTCGAGTTGAAAGAGAATTTCAACGGAAGAAAAAAAGTAATTTTATGTATGCTTGAGAATCCACATTTCCCTTCCCCTCCCCACTGAAAGCTGTAGTAATATTAAAGGTGAAATGAGCTTTATGCATGGAGCTAACTAGGAACTTCTCCGGCGGGTTTTTGCGTGCTTTTCTTCCACTTGCTTAAACACATAAACTTCTCAATGACTTTAAGACTGTAGCCCTGAGACCCCAAGATTCTCAAAATAGAATTGATATAACCACCAGTTGAAGGCTGATACATTTTGCACAACTAAAACAGATTTCAATTTGATCCAATCCTGTTAATTTTTTCCTTTGTACACTGCTATTGCATATAAACACTGTCAGTTTGCTCAAAGTATTGGTAGCACAGCAGAAAAGGACAGACTAAAAAACCTTTTGGTTTTATTTTTTTTCTGTTTATTTTTCTTTAGTAATCTTTTTCCTCTACAGTATATAGATGATATGTCCATGGCAAGTAATAACAATCTCTATAATTCTTTAATCCCTTTTTTAAAGTTTCTTTTGCAGATACTATCTAAGAGATAGCACTTTAACTTTGATCCCTGGTCTGGGTTCAGCATCACGGTTCTCGTATTTTATTCCTATAAAATGTAAGACGCTGTCAACCTCCAACACAGGTATGCATGAAGGCCTCTATACTGCCTAAAATGTTGATAAGAAAGCTGACTTTACCATTGCAGGCGTTGGAAAAAGCAATTTGGGGTGATGCACAGTAGCCTTTAGCCAGACATTTTGCTTAGCCTTTTTGCTGCGCTTCAGAAAGGCTGATTAGGTAGGCTTAATGGAATTGTCAATCCTGTACTCAAAAAAGGTTTATATTTAGCATTGCCACTTTAAAATAATACACTTCTCTTTCCCAGCCAATAGACCTGGGCAGTTCCATGGTTGAACTCACTGCCCTGATCTCTGAAATTTCCTATTCTATTCCCTTTGATCATCTTGGGTTCCAGGGAGAAAATGGTAATTTCAAAGAATAATAAAAATGCCGTAACCCTACAGATTAGGGCTCTAGTTAGTATTAAATCACTTCAGTTTTAAAATATTTCAAAGTTATTTTGCTCTCATAATTGCTTGCAAAATGTACATTATTATATATTGTGTATCTAAAAAAGTATGACTAACCGATCATTAGAAGGGCAATCTGTTCAACGAGGTCTCTAAAAAGCATATATTTTTAAAGCCTTTATCAAATATTTAAATATCAAGTATGTAACTATCAAATATTTCCAAGCATTTCAAAGCCAAATAAAAACACACAAGCTTTTCAGTTATTCAAACACCTTCTTAGAAATGAAACTTATTTGGTTTGGGAGGTTGGGTTTACATTTCTTTTGTTTTAGATAAAGACCTTAAATAACCGGGAAGTAAACACCATTTCTGAAGTTATGTTAGTCATAAGGGTAAGTTGTTTTGTAATACCTGTTTGTAAAGATACCTGTATTCCTCTGCAAAGCATATCATCAGAAAGAAGCCTTAGAAAAGCCATCCTTTTGGCTCTTGGTCACATTCTGACTTTACACGAGCCTTGTAGGGCCAAGTATCTTTAGCCGTTCTCCTTGACAAAAACAAGTCAACATTTGCAATCGGCTGTTAACGGGCAATCTGACAACGACAATTTGGTCCAGTCTGAAGATGAGAAATGACTTGTACGTTCTCATTCCTTTAAATGAAAAATAAGACATACGTCACAGTGCTATGCACACTAAATTAACCCTATGCAGAAATGAAGCTCATACAAGTAGCTACCCTCGATACTACACTGTATCTGTTACATGCAGAAATGATTGCAATTATACTATCAACGTGTGAATCTCTCATGGACTACTGTAGAAGTAGGAATGGCTTTGCAGCTGAGTTGAAATAAAACACGTACTTAAATTAAAAAAATTACCAAATCAGAAATCCCTACATAATACTATATTGTAATGCATATGCTAGATATGTTCTCTTCTGCATCATCAAATTAATTGATTGGAGGGGCAACCAGCATTGGTAATGTAATGCCAGGAACTGCTGTTGTACACCCCAAAGATACTTTTATCTGTCACATGAGAAGAGAGTAAAAGACACTTTCTTTTAGAGAGTCAGTAAAGCAGGTTTTATCGATGAAATTTTTAACATCGCGTTAGGATGCTTAAAATAAAATGGCATGAAACAGATTTGTAAGTGTCAAATACACAAGCAGTAGGCAGAAAAAATATTTTAATAATAAAATTAAAAATATGGTCAGTGCTGTTTTAGTCAGTGCAGGTATATTTAATGAAGCTTATCAACACCTTCAAACAGCAGTTGAACTCATCATTACTAATATTCATTAAATATGTCTTTGTTTAACAGTCCTTGTCTATATATAAAGAACTGAAAGAAAACACAGAATGGGTTACAGATCTGAATAGGCTGTCAGGCCACTCAACTGGGGTGACTTAAACCCGTGAGATCATGTCTCAGTTATCTTTTTTAATATCCTTAGATGGAATCACATCTCTAAATGATGGGTATTTGAAGGGGCAGTGCTTAAAACCGTGGATCTCGCATCACTGCAGTACCACAAAAGCTGCAGGATTGCTGATGCTCTGCTGCTGACATATTATGCTCCGCATGTTAGGGGCCAGCTCCAGCGGGGTGCTGAGTGCCATTAACACTGGCAGCCAGATGTGCTGCGCTCCTGTCAGGGGGTAGTTAGCACACTTCGATGTTGATTGTGCTGTTTGACAGGGCAGGGGCAGGGTAGTTGGCACCGTTCTAAAGGAAAAGGGCAGTATTAAGCCTTGAAGGAAACAGCAGATTTCTATCTCCCCTAGTCACTAACCTGGAAGAAAGAGCATAGGACAATCACTTCTTGAAGAAAATATGAACTAAAAAGTGGCAGAAGAGAAATGAAGAAGAAAGTTCTGTCTTTTGCTGTGACCTATATAAGGAAATGTTAGCAACAACCTTTTTCTTCTGGGGTGAGATGGTGTTTCAATGAGGTTACCTCACTACTGAAAGGCACCAGAAGAATTCCACACGATGTGAAAAATGTCTCTCTCTTAGAAGATCTGTTGTCCGCACATCTTTAAAGATGGGAATGAAGTGCTGAATAATGTGTACCCAGGATGCCCTAGTTGTTTGCCAGTGGCAGTTGCACTTACTTGCCAGTTGCATTTACGTTTATCTCCCAGGATAAGACAAATGATTAGCTGCTTCTGAAACTTATAAGAACTCCATTACAGTTATCTTTGGTATAAAGTGGTTTGGATGACTGCAATCCATGGCAAAATAAGCATCAGAATGGCTGTTTTCTTCTTAACTCAAGCACATGTTTGTATAAAAACACTTCCCAAAGAAAACCAGGCGGATGCCTAAGAGGGCAGGCAGATTGGCCTCCAGTACAGGAAAACACTGAGCACATAGTTCCTCATAATAAAATGGGCAGCGACATGGAATTTATATACCATGTAGCACATCAGTAGTGACATTTGGAAAAGATTTTCTGGCAAACAATATCTAGGTTGCAATTTCAACCATCTTTAATGTACAATGTAAATACATTATGCATGTATAAGTGTACCTGTTATGTAAAATTTCATATATAAAACTTCACGTAATACTGAACATTCAAGTAAGAGGAACCTATAAAAGTAGTACAGAATGCCAATTAGTACAATAAAAGATATGTAAAATACCTACATGTGGGCTACTGAATAAAGAAAAAAAATAAGAAAAAATATGGTAACTAACTCTTTAGTTCTTCAGACTTTCCAGAGGGTATAGCTCAAACATCCTCCCTCAAGCGCAATAGCAGTCCATCCGAATACTCAGAAAAACGAGTAGATGTATCAGAATATCAGCTGGCTCAGCAGGGAACTCATGACTGAGCTCCAGTGCAAAAAAAAAAAAAAAAAAAAAAATAGCCAGTGGATTGAGGAAAGTGATACTTCCCCTTTCCTCAGTGCTCATAGGTCACGCCTGGAATAGCGTATCCAACTTTGGGCCCCTAGTGCAAGAGAGACGTTGATAAACTTGAGTGAGGCCAGCAGAGGCTACCAAGATGGATATGGACTTTGAGGACACATCCTTTGAGGACAGGTTGAGGAAACTGGCCTTGGCCAGGAGCCTAGAGAAGAGACCGCTTTAAGGGATGTAATAACAGCCTTTCAGTAGCTGCGAGGAACTTACCAGGAGATGGAGGCAGGTTCTTTACTGAAGTGCATGGCAGAAGAATGATAGACAATGCGTTAAATTAAAACGGGGGAGGGCCTGACATGATATAAGGAGAAACCAGTTTCAGTATGAGAGTAACTGAGCACTGGAACAGGTTGCCCAGAGAGCCTGTGTGGTCTCCATCCTGGCATCCAACTGGACTAAGCCCTAAGCAACCTAGTCTGAATTCTGTGTTGCTCCTGCTTTCAGCATGAGGCTGGACTGGATGACCTCCTGAGTCTCCTCCTGACCTAAATTCATCTTGATTCTATGAAAATGTGATGGCTATAAAAGACCAATGTAACAAAAGTACTTCTCTGCTACACTGGAATGGTAAAATGTTATATATTAGTTAGAATATGTGCCATGCTAACACAATGCTTTCTGAAAGCAAACACGGCTGAGGGATTGCTATTTAAAGATTCCCATGTGAAACAAAGCATTACTTGTTATACAGATTGTGCCCGTTTCTAAAAAACAAGATACAAACAAAGGGTGAAATCCAAGAGAGGAAAAAGTTACAATCTAAACTACGTTATGAGAACATCTCTGGTTAATATATCAAGTTTAGAGTCGAGCTAGTTGAATCTGAACAGATGTACTGCATCCTGCAGAAATGTCCATTTTCCCATTGGTAAGTTTATGTAACTCTCACAAGTATTCAGGATCATGGAGGACAGACTCCATTATACACACCTAAAAAGCTGAATCAAGCTAGAATCTGATGAAATTTCAGTTATTTGAATATTTGGAGAGTGAGAGTTTTTTGTTTTGGGGAAGAAATAAAGCCTCGTTCATTATATGATACATGCAGCACCAGTGAAAGACAAATAATGATCAGATAAGATATAGTTTTCCTTTCTTTTAAATTATTGCTGTGGTTTACTGATGCATAGGCTCTGTATGACTGATGCGTGGTTCTCCTGAATAAGTGCTACAACTATCACAACAGAATCACAAGAATGTGAGACTTGCAAATGGTAAGTTTTTTCTGTTTGGAAAAAGTATGAGCTTAGCAGCCACTGAACTTTCTTAACCACGCCTCCTATATTTTCTTATTTGTCATTTATTTGGCAGTTCTATTTTCTGTATTAAACTTGGAAACCCCGAGAGCTGAACTTGATACAGGGCTTACACAGGAAAAAGACGAATAGGACTTGATTCCACCTTTGCCTTCTTTAACCCCGTGTCAAGAGAAGGAAACAGTTGGGCCCCTTCTGCCGTTCAGAATAACCCCAGTTGTCTTTAACCCCATTCTAGCACTTGAGGATCATTATAGTATGTATCCTTTCTAACAGAAGATGTTGTTTCTCTGGAAATGATCCTTTATTACAGACAAGACAGAAACATGTATGCAACTACATCATCCTGGGGTGTCTCTTTTCTCGGACCTGGCCTGTGGTCTGCGATACTCATTTTAAGAATGATTCCTATTCAGTGCAATTGCTATTAAAGAGTGTTTTACAGAACTATTCCCTGTTGAATATCATTTCATGTTCTTACTCTGTTATCCATTTCTTGGACTTGACCGTGTTGGGGTTGGATTTTTTTGTGGCATTTCTTTATGCATACACAATGCTTTTGCCTATACTGCGAAATGTTACGATGCAACCTCTCAATGCAGAAAAGAGAGGACAGTGCAAAAACACAGTAGAGAATGATGGTTTGGAACTGTGAACTTTCCAAGAATAATCTGTCTTTCAAGTAAGAGACTCACTGCATTAGTCAGTCAGCTCCTTAAGAGTCACTTCAATTTGCTGTTCGGTTCAGACTTCTTGTGATTGTATGTTTTTTAATAAGAATCATGTTTTATTAGTAAAACTGTTGTGAGCTATAGAATATCAGCTTGGATTCTATGATGGGGTAGGAGGTAGTTTTGGCAGCTCCTCAAAGTGGTTGTTAAACCTCTTAAGAGGGAGAAATGCCCTTTCATTATTATATATGTTTGTCACAATACATATAATTGAAAATCTAGTCCTAAATTTGCTTCAACATATAAAAGTTCAGGTCAGTCATTTCCCTTGGAGTTACTGAACCTCAGTGTGATCTTCGTACCTATGATCCAATAGTTATGTCTGATATTTTAGTGCCTGTAGCCCCTAAGTTTGGATAATCTACTTTCCAGATAACAATCAAGGTTACACATGTAGAATTGGTTCTCCATCATTTCAAAAACCGGTTGATATATTTGCTTAAATTCCTCAGAAAGTGGAAATAAAGTTCTTCGTTTACAACTTTTTTACTTACAGGAAAAGGATCGCAAGGTGAAAGAAAAAGGATTAAGACCAAAATATTACTTGAAAAGGAAACGGTTCAGTCAGTTCTCCTGAAGCAGGGACAAATGCTCTTGTGTATTCAAATGGGAGAGAAATCATGTTTGAAATACAAGCAGCCACACAGAACGTATTTATCTGGCTAATCATTTTGTTTTGCATATGTTGAGTTCTGCAGAGATAGTGACGCTACTGGCAATTCTGCTTCTGCAGGATCTGGTTTTTTTGAGGTCAAAAGACAACCAGAAATGAATGGTCTACTGCAAAGCTCCCCCAGCTGTAATATTCTTGGTTTGTGTAGCTGTTTTTATAAAATAGAATTGCATACCTGTCAGCTAGGAAGAAGAATTGTCTGCAGACCATGTATTCCTTCCTCTTTTCCTCTCTTTAAATAAACAGTAACCAGAGAAGGGGGATGCCACCTGCACTTAGCGCCTGATCTACATATCAGACACTACCTCTGCTTGTAGCTGCATTAGCAGTTAGTAGTTTTTAATTAACTTTTTAAGCATTTGGGAGCAGCTCCTCAGACCCCAGTTCTACTCCCGACATAAGAAAATCGATTTACAAGTTTTATGATAAAGAAAAAGAATGTCTTAATATAGTTTTGTGGTCACCCACAAAGAGCACTCAAACTCTGCTTTATCCCTCTACAAAACTTTTCTTTGAAACTCTGTGCATAAAAAACTAAAGCCACTTCTGTGCTACCTCATATTCTTGTTGCCATAAACAATCAGTATAACTTACAGAAGCACTAAGGATGCTCTGAACTGTGGAACAGCACGGACCGGCTCAGGATTGACATTATACACAGGCTGTCTTTCCCACCAGTTCATGAACCGCTCCATTAATCCACAGAGAAGGCTCAGATATTGATTTATAGATACCTGGTTTTGTACTTCAAGGCTGTTATCCTCTCACATAATATGGTATGTTGTCCATGACTCTAGAAATAATCCTTTTGAGAAGTGTTGTCTTTTCTGTTGGAAGGACTTTGGTGTTAAATTGATTCCTGGTATATTTTATCACGCAAAAATAGTTCTGGGCACTTATGATGGAAAAAGAAGGAACACATTTTCCTTTCTTTTATTATCATTATTTAAAATTACATGGACTTCAGATTTTCTCTTTCTTTCTTTCTTTCTCTCTCTCTCTTTCTTTCTTTCTTTCCCATATGTGAATAGAAAGCCATTTTTCAAGCAAGTAGACAGAACTGCAACAGTATTTTACCTTACATACCATGACAATAGGATTTATGGAGTATTGAGTTTCATGTTTTTTTGAAAGTATAAAAAGAAATGCTTTCTCATACAATAGCCATAAACATGCAAAATACTAATGAGATTATCTGGCATTTTTTCCAGAGAGGAAGGAGTAAAGCAGATTGGTGCAAATGAGTTTTGAAAGGAGGAAATTTGCAAGCTATTTTCAGAGATACACTTGCATTGATTTGAATGAAAATCAGCAGAGAACGCTCTAAGAAATAAACAATCTCAAAAGGGCACAGACTCCAGAGTCTGAGAACAGCTGGGAATGAGCGCTTCAGAACACGCGTGCTAGTGATGAAACACACGACGATGAACCGCTTTTCGAGCAGTCTAGGTATAAGACAAAGGCAAAACCCCTAATATGTATCTACCCTTGTTCTGAGGTCATCCCCACCTCTCTACCTGCCAGATTAAAACGGAGGAAGGTTTTGTCTGTGTTTTGCATGTTTGTTTCATAACTTGTCGTCTTTGCATCTAGCAGCTCAGGTTCAGCTAATAGTAGTCAGCAATGGCATAATACGTCCCTACCAGCAGTGCTCTAATACCTAAAGATCAGGATTTTTAGTGTTGCCAAAATTAAACTTTGCAGTTTAATTCTGTGAAAGCTATGGGTGCACAAGCCAAGTCCTGTACCTGTAGGTATTGTTATCTTGCTCTCAGGCCTTTAAGAGTGTTTCTGGGAGCAGAAACAATAAGTTACTATATAGTTCTATGCATTTGCCAGTATTTCATAACTTCCTACTATCACGGATCAGTGTATTTCAGTATTATGATAAACCGTATTTGAAGTAAAGTCTTGTTGTTTTTCTCTGAACTGAACTGACCATTTAGGCAAGACTTTCTGGTTTCCACTGTGGTCTCTTGTGGCAAATCGAGGATTTAAATGGGGTCATGGCAAAATGTAAAAGAAAGGATTTTTATTGACGACGGTACTATGGAGGAACAAGGACAGGAAAGCAAGACGTTTCAGCAGGCAGGGAAGTTCTGAAGGCACCTCTAATTTCTGGCCTAAGCTTTCTTCTGGTCATTTCCACTCAACTATCAGCAATGAAATAGTTAGTGACGTTGACATTGAAACACCATCTTTAGGTTTTGATGATATGATGGCTCTTTGTTAACAGTGAAGCTGTAATGTATTCTTTTTGTGGATAACACTTCAGTGCTATAATCGAGGGCATTATCAAAACTAGGTATAATGAGACCTGTAACTTGAGTCTGGTTAATGAAACAGAAAAAGACAACAGGACCTCCCCTTTACACTGTTTACTTTGACGTTTTCTCAGATTGAATTGTGGTATCCTTTGTGGTTATCTTTACTGATGAGATTTCACTGTTATTACAGAATTAAAGAATTAAGAAAAATAGGAACAAAAAGGCTATACTGTACCAGAAAGTTGGTGAGGGAGCTTAAAATGGGGTATCTATGGAAATGCAGGAGGTCAAAAAGCATTTTGTGACCAGTCATGGCTGTAATTCTGCTTTCCAAATTAAATTTTATTTTTATTTCTAAGAAATAATTCAAAGATGTATGTTATTTCCTTTTAAACAAAAACAGTATACTAGACTGAAAAGTTCAAGATAGACAAAATTATAACACCAATACTTTTGACCTCAGAGACGTGAACTTTCAGAGATGCAGACTGTGTGAAACCAGCTGTAACTATAGAGCCACATCACCCCACTGTCATTGTCATGCATCTGCTCTGCCTAGATCCAGGTTCACAGCTACAGTTCTGATTGCTTTTGAGATACGCGGTTTCCAGAGTGAGTTAGCAATTTCCATAGTCAGCTTGATCTTGCTACTCTGAATCCTATACTGCTTGATTAAGATTTTTCCGTACTTGGCTGGGAAGCTGGGAAGAATATGGACTGTCTAGCACATAGACTGAGTCATACACTAAGTCAAATATGTAGGGAACACTTTAAAACTGGACTCGAAACCACTAAGATAAAATGTAATCCACACCACTATTCTCTTTCCATCGCTTGAAACCGGAGAGAACAGCACCAATGTCAACATTGGTACTATCCGAAGTATGATGTTCTGAAGTGTGTATAATACCAAATATGCATAAGGCGGCTATTAGAAGAGCAGTTGCTCTTCCCCCATGTCTATTGCAAGGTATGAGGTCTGATTTGCTCTCTGCATCTGATGGAGAAGAGAAAGAAGCAATTCATAACGCAAATTAGGAGTATGGAATAACTCTCTTATCAGAATGTAACATTAAAAAGGATGCACACTGAAGATAGAAAGAAGACACAAAAAATCATGTGAAACCACAACAAAAAATAGACTAGCAGCTTCTGCTCTTTTTATCTCATAACTCAAACCCAAAATAGCTTTCACTAAAACTGAAAGGAGCATATTCAAAGCAGATAAAAAACTTTGTTAAGCAATGACTAACTAAATGATGCAACTCTTCTCCTTAGGATATTATCATTCTAAACAGCTTAGAAAAACTTTAATGTATATCATATCGTAACCTTCTAGTGCCATTTGACTCCAGAATGTGACACCTTTCTTCCCACTTTAGGACTCCCTTTGAAAGTCAGCAATCATTGATTCTTTGTAGTTCAAGCAAGGGAAATTTGGGTCCCTTGATTAGTGTACGTTGTCCCTGTAACTTTCTGAATCCTGCTGTAAAACTGTACTATGGAAGTCCAGTGGCAGAAGAGTTCCCTCTGGACACTGAACTGAAATGAAAGACTCCTCCTGATCCACTAGCCTGCAGGTTTTTTATTTCTGCCACGGAGGAACTTAAAACTGTCAGAAGGGATTTTTCCAAACTGAGTAAGATTCTTTTTTTCTGTTAAAGATGCAGTAGCTATAATAATAGCAGTTGTATTCTTCATTATTTGTCAAAATTAGATACATCTAGTCATACTTTTCTGACCCTAAACACTGACAAAGTGAATAATTTTAAAGGCAATTTAATTTTTGTTCCTTTTTATTCAGTTACTGTCTCTCATTAGCAGGAATACATGAATGGCAAAAAATGACCTTTTGTAAAAGCCCCCTTCTTATTGAAAATAAATTCATCTTAATCTGAGAAGAAAAAAAGAATATATTGGAAAGCCAGGGAATGGAAAAATATGGTTGAAACTGGCCCATAAATAACCCTACCTAGTGTATCTGAGAGCTGCTTTATCATAATAATGTGAAATGTGAATAAGAAGTGACCCACAGTTCTGGGCAGGCACAGGAGCCATAACTGAATAGGGATGGGTAAATGAGAGATTCGGATCACTGAGGTATCAGCTCGCTGCTGATGGTGCTCCCTGTGGGAAAAACAGCAGTACTGGATGGGACAAAAGGCAGTCTTGGCTCTTAGAACAAGTATTAGAACCTAACGTAGAAAAATTACGCTACAGACATAACAAAAGGTCACCCATTTCCAATAGTTCAAAACCTTCAGTAACATTCTGGATTTGATCCAGATTTTCTTTTTAAGGGTATTTGGAAAAAACTTGCATTAAGACAGGTTTTTTGGACAGCTTTTTGGTTTTTCTTTCTCAAAATGCAGTCCGATAATATTTCTTAAACAAAGAAGTCCTCCAAGAACAGGGTATTCGACAGCGACTTGATTCACTGACCTTTCTCATCAGCTCTGGGTAAGGTATTGAATCTACAGACAAAACCGCATTTGCTGACCCTCACGTTAGAGCTCGTTGAAAGGGACTTGACATACATGCAAGGGTCTGTCTTTTCGGTTGTGTTTTTAATTGATTGGTGCGTTCACAGCATTTATAGAACACAAACAGCTGGTAAAACCCCTGTGCTGGCTGAAGTCTAGATGATGACCTTCTAAATAAAGTCCTGATCTTTCTGTTTTAGAATACTTAATACCATCTCCACTTTATTTTGTCGGTATGTTTACACTTGTTTTTTATTTTCTTATCCTCAAAAAAAGAGCTTAAAAGGCCTTAAAAAAATTAGTTTGGAATCTTAATGTGTTTTGAAAATACAAGTATGTTTAATTTGCCGTCAAATGTAGCAAATTACATTTTTCAAACTGCGTAAGTGGCAAGTAATTTGTGAGGTTTGTAAACACTCTGAAAATAATTGCTTAATCTTATCTTTGCTCAAACCTATACTCTTCTGTAGTGCTTTTTATCCCCAGAATATCTGATGTGTATAGGGTAAGCTTAAATGATCTCCCTACCTCCCTTTAACAGCTGTACTCTGTAAGCTTAGATACAGCCCACTGTTGTCCACAAAGCGCAGAGTAAGATGTGAAAAAGTCTTCAGTGTGATACAATCCTTTCCGATTATCACAAATCCATTCTCAATCCCAAAATAATTATACTTTTTATGTCAAAAGCTTTACAGCTTTACCACCTCAAGCAATATTTTACAGCTGTCAAGAGAGATTTATGCAATAATGACTTAAACTGCAAAATGGAGTCCTCAAAGGAAGAGCTGTCAAACATTTTCACCACAAATAACTTTATCAAAATAAGAATTCTGTATAAACAATATTTTACCTTCAACTATAATACAGATCATGTATATATATGATTTGTGAAAATGAAGTTGTGAGATAGTGGGGAATATACGACACTGCTACTTTGATATCAGGGTATAATTTTTGAATTAAGCAGATGTTAATGCCTAATGGGCAAGACTGAAAAAAAATCTGTTTCAAAATAATAGTTCTTGTGATTTGCCTGTATTTATCTATTGTTCTTCTTAAAAAGGGATAGTTACATTAAAAAAATAAATTTACTAGTCTTTAATCCCATGAGTACATCCAGTGGTGTTTGTAGAGCTTCTTGCGTCATGAGAACCTATAAGTTTGGACCCTTAGTTTTGGCATCCATTGATGCCATTAACCGTTTTTCTCAGTAGTAATTAATTCTTTTGATAACTATGTAATCACCTACTGTGGCACTACTCTAACAGGACAGGGGACTAGAACTTTGCCTGGATTTAGTAAATACCCTTCTAAAAGGAAAAAGGAGTGAGGAGAAATTAAAACCAAATGTAGGCTATATTGACAATCTTATTCTGATACAAATACTGCAAGAGGAGCTAGTGAGGCTTTTACTGCAAATGTTAAAAACTTCTGTGAAGACAGGGCACCGGTGCGGTAGGGACAGGACCTGCTGGGTGCGTAAGTAATGCTGACATCCCACCTATATGCCGTCTTAGACAATTACACAAAGCTATCGCAAGTATTCTCCCCCTCTCCTCTGCACCCTCCCCATACTGCACAGTGGAGAGGGAAACGTGCCCAGTCCAGCTAACGCTTTTATAAAACCATGATACATTGAATTTGCGTTCTCCTTTGTCCACTGTATCTTCTGTCTGCCATGTTTAAGGCAGTGTATATTCAAGCAACAGCCGTTATCTGAAAATCAGCCTGCTACAATTTTTCTCCCATCCTTCTGTCCCTTTTTCTTCAAGCGTGCGATCTGGCCTAAAGGTTAAAGCAGTGAACAAACAGCAGCATTCAGTCTTGGATCGTCAAGATGTTCAAAACTCAAAAACTTGCACTTTCTTTCATCTAGAAAAGCAGACTATAGACCAGTAGAGAACATCAGAATCCTAATTCCCAGTACGTATGCAATACCATTTTTTCTAGTGCAAGAATTTCCTTTTAAGTTGAACTTTAAAGCTATGACATTTTAAAACTATGCGAGGTGGTATTTAGGATTAAAAGGAAAAAGCATTAGTTATAGAGCGATTCCCTTTCTGATATCTGCATTGCTGGACTTCTGATGACAGATTAGCTTTATAAGTGAGGGGATAGATGATCCCGCTGACATTTGCTTTACTTTGAAATATTAAAATTATTTTTAAGATAATCAGTGGCTTATGTAGAGTAAATGATAATGTGATGTGGAATAAGGTTTTATTTGCAATTCAGTGGGCATCTCTTCAGGACTGTGTAATACGGTCTTCAGAAACTCCTGTCGGTGGAACCTCAAGTGATTCACACCTTCATGAGCTGTCTTCCTTCTCTGTATGCTTAGTATTATGTTAAATACTATATAATGGGTGGCTATGAAATATAATGTCAAATCAAACTTGCAAGCAGTGGGTAGGTCCTTGGAGTAACTTGGGTTACTCTCATGGAGAAAATTACATTTCTAACTGCGCCGGTATTGCCCTCTTAAAATGTTCTCATATTCACTCACAGCACACAGTACAAAATAAACCACTAATCAGGGATTAAACTCTCAGATTTTTAGAAAATTATTTAAATTCATTTTGCTGCATAACCTGGAGGAAGTCCTTGTTAGGTATCACCATTCTGTATATTGTTATAATATACAGAGTGTATTATATATAGCTTTCATATATATATTACAAAAACCAAATTTGCAAAATTGAAGAAGTGAAGTAAGTGAAGAAGTGAAGATGAAAAGTGAAGTATATATTTTCAGTAATTTAGAATAACTATAGAATATATTTACTGCCTTTTATTATATCCATCATATAGGTAGTTTCAATTTTATGATACCACACAAACTTCAGATCTTTTTATCTCATTTTGTAAAGAAATTG
Source organism: Vanellus vanellus (assembly GCF_965231255.1). Classification (NCBI taxonomy): domain Eukaryota; kingdom Metazoa; phylum Chordata; class Aves; order Charadriiformes; family Charadriidae; genus Vanellus; species Vanellus vanellus. The sequence continues at coordinate 20,334,453 of NC_138910.1, forward strand.
AACGTTATGTGGAACGAAACAAAAGCCTGTACATACAAGCGATCAAGCTGTCAGAAATTTACGCATTGGTGTCAGAGTGTCAGACCTATCTTGTATTTTGTCAATTTTTGCCTGTAATCAGTGACTTGATATTTTAAATGATATTTACAATTCAAAATAATTCACCTGTACTTCTTTAAATTTAGCAGTGCATGTAGTGCACATGGTAAGTCCTGTTCACATTTTGACTAGTAAAATTTTGAGGGATTCAACTCAAATCTGTCTAGAACTGTTGTCTGTAGCTTTTGAAATTCCTTAACCTTCAAATTTATGTTCTATTAATGTAAAGAAACTATTCACAGAAGTGAAGTTACTAAGAACCCTTATGCATAAGATTGTTTACACTGAATAATCCATAACTCTCATTCACCATGTGCTTCAAAATTCAAAACTATTCACAAAAGATATGGCAATTTTTACAGACAATTTTACTTTGGTTTGCCTCAGACAGACTATGGTGTGTTGCATGATGCCAGAATTCATCATTTCAGAAAAATATATATTTACCGCAATTGACAGATAAGACAGTTAAGTGCCTTTCCCTCCCTCCTAATATCTTGGGAGACAGAAGCACTTTTAAACAACCAGATCTCAAAACAGTGCTCCAGGCTGGTGGCTGTGAAAGTTAGCAATGACATTCTCCTTTTGCAATATTATTTTTAACACACGCCAAGTTAAAACAAACACAGGCTAGATGGTAAAAGACACATGGGGTCAGGTCTCCTGAGAAATCTATGTCCAAGGCACAGCTACAACAACAAATCTTAACCAAAATCTGCTCCAGACCACCGAACCACATCTAAGAATAAAGGACTCTACTGAGAATGTGCTAAGAAGAATATCCTTAAATATTGGTAGTGTGGGTAGAATAGTTGGCCCGAGTCCTATCTGAATTATACCAGCCTAAGCTAAAAATAATATTACTTAAGTCTCTCCGAGATAACAACAGAATTATTGAGAACAGGGTTTAACTCTGTGACTTTAAAATGTGAGAGCATCCATTGCATGTGATTCTAAAATTGATGCAAACAACACACTGGCACTTCTCCAGAACTAATTTAAGCTCAGCATTTGAATATGAATTTCCTTTTCCTTCTCCCAAGAGTGTACACAGCAAGAGGCAGAATAAGGTACACCACTACACTTATCCATTACTTGAATTTGTTTGAAAGACGGATGTTTCCATAAATAAACCTGGGTAATTAGGAAAAAAAAAAAAAAGAAAACAAACCCTACATGTAACTGTTATGTATCATAATTAGTTTTCATGCGTATGCATTTTTTAATCTGAAAATACAGTAATTTATTCATTTTATGCTCTTAGCAGGAAAAAAGCATCAGCGTAGCAGATTTAGCCATTCTTCCTTATATCAGCAATAGTCTGTACAGACATATATTGAGCCTTCGCTGAACAACAGGGAAACTCTTCGTAGTTTAGCCATCCCAAAATTTTTACTCTGACAACATAATTCTAGGACAACTTCTGTTGTAGGTACTCCAACTTCACAATAGCTCATCTCTGAAAAAGACTTAGCCCCTTCTTGATAAGCTAATGCTTTCTTCACGATAGGCCATTTTTTGCTACTTTCAACCTTGTTGTACTTTTCCCAGTAAAATACTGCATTTAAATGAAGGTACGGTTCCAATTGCACGAGGCAGGCAAAGTTAAGCCCCCTGAAACTGCTACACCATTCCTGTGTCCTGTGAGATGAAACAGTTCCTAAAAATTAACACTCACAGGATGTCCCTTCTCTGCTTGTTACCTGTTCATTGTTGTAGGGCTCTTTACTTGAGGACATTTAGACCTGCTTTTGACCAACCGACAGAACTTTTGTTCAACAGTTGCAAACGCAGTGCTAGCTTCATTCAGCTGTTACAGCCCGCGTATGGCGATACACTCTATACACCCACTACTTTCACGGCAGATTCCCTCACTGGTATACATAAGTGTATTTCACTGGACTTCAGAGAAATTACAACACGACTCCAGCAAAGGGTCTGGCCAGCAGATCATACACACTTCTTCTACCAATCAACTGATAACCAAACACACAAGTCTTGAAAATAAAAACAGACTTTACCATCTTTGTGATAATAGGTGACTTCTACTTTCCTCTCCTCTGACCCCAGCAGTGCTTGAGCAATTTGGGCAATATGATGTCTTTTGGTCTCTGGCCCATGAAGAAAATCACAGGTGCAAGGTTTCTGCATGACATCTGGCCTGGAGAACCCGGTCATCTCACAGAACCCATCATTGCAGTAGATGATAGCACAGTTCTGCACTCTAGCATTAGCAATGATGAATTTTTTATCTGCAATAAAAGAAAGTGATGCATTTTTTAGTACTCTCTCAACATTTCATAAAGTGTCAATTGCATGGATGGATGCTAAACAATCCTTCTTTTCACTGGGATGCCTGAAATGCAGAGATTTTCAGTCATTTAATGTAGCTAATTTGATCCATAGCTTTTAAAGAAACCTCAATAAATTTAGAATACATTAAAAATTAAGATAGTTGTCTTTTAAGGAAATAAAACCAGATTATGCAAGTCTTTTGCAAGACTCCTTTTGACTTCCAGCTATCTTTTTTATCTTCACTGAAACCCAGGTGATGAGTACTGTCCTGTCAACCATAACTCCAGGAAAGTCCTTGAAAAGTTAGTTGCTTCTTTTGGGGGCAAGTGGCGCCTCGGGAATGGGGTTCTACTCAAGTGAAGGGCTTCCTGGGATAAGGTCCAACCAGCTCAGTCTACTCTAGAGGTTTTCATTTAGCTGAATAACAGCAAGTTTCTAGTCAGTATTTTAACAAAACTATCTAGAAAAGAATTTTTTTCCTCTGTGGTTGTTTTAGAAGCTACATTTCTAAAAGAAAATATTTCTTAGTAAAAAAAAAAAAAAAAGGAGTACGAAGGTACATGAAAACAAAAGGTTGTGATGTTGGAAACATTTTGCACAGTCCGCTGAAGTTCTGTGCCTCAGTCCATCATCCTTTCCCAAACCCTCGCCTGACAGAAAGGTTCAAAAGTTTTCAACTGTTATTTCATTTGTTTCTGTTTACCACTACAACATACGATTCCCATTGTAATTATAAATGTGCAGCTTTGATAAATTTACTATTAATAACATGAATTTCTGCTTACTTAATCACACTAGTAGGTCCGTTGCTTTATAAAGACTTCGTATGTGGCACCAAGTCAGCAGTACAAGTCTTGAAAATTTTAATGATATTCTCTCTTTGAACACAGAGATATATTTGGAGAGAAAAATATAGATTTCATTCTTACTTTTTCTACGGTCTTTCAGTCATGCTGGATTTTCACTATCGCTTGCCTAGTTAGTAGGTAGTGCTTTATTCTCTTCAAAATATATACACTTTACTGCATAAAAACTTTACTCGAGTAGCAACACTGACTTAACATTTAGATAAACTAGGACTACAAACACAATCTTCATTTTTTCCTCAAACAATATAAATATTAAATTGGTAATGTGGGTTTAAGTATAATGAAGTATATAAACTGGAGTTAGCTGTAAGGTTTTGCATCAGACTGACACTAAAAATATGCTAAATATTTAAATAAATGTACATATATCAAAACTACTGTTTCTAAATGAAATTCATTTTAAGCATCAAGTGTTCCTTCTTACTGTTAACAGTAAACCACAGTTCCAGCCAGGAAAAACACTTCAGCTTCAGCCTCCTCGACAGGTAGTAAACTGCTGCATTGGAAAAGATCTCACAGACTCTCCCTGAGGATGCATTTGCACTGCTTTGATAGATATTTTAGGCTTGCATAAACAAAGCAGAAATATTTGACAGCTATATTAAAATGCAGTCATGACAACAAGGTAAGAGAGTATCTTCCCTTTAATAACTCCTCTGCATATTATCTGTTTCCTCTAAATCAAAGTCTGACCGTTCTGCTTTATTTTGTAAAGACAATGATAATTAATATCAACAATAACAACAACAACAATAATAATAAATCTAGCTGATTTTTTTTAGACATTGCTCAGGCAGCAAGACTGTACACTCTGCTTTTAGAGCTATCTCACCAGTTCAGAAGAAGGTAAGAGACATAACTTCTATAGCTGTACAATAGGGATACAGTCAAAGATAAAAACTATTCCTTGGAATGGGGGAGAAAAAGCCAAATAATTCAAGTCGGTAATCTGTATTCTAGATCAAAAACAATGTTACTCTTGCCAGGGATCCCCTCCTTACCTCTGGGGTTTTCTTTCCAAGCTACAAACTTAAAATAGTCTGGAGCTGCTGTCCATTTAGTCACAAGCAGAATCAAACTACTGTAGCAAAATAGATAGAAAGAGAGAACTTACTTTGCCCTTCAAATTTTCGTATGATTGTACCCAAAAATGTATTTTGTGGTGCCACATGACCTCTGCGAACAGGCATGTTTGTACAGGTCTTCGGTTTTCTGTGCACAATGACTTCTCCAAGGATCTCCTACACGGCTCCAGCCCAAAGCACCGAGCCAGCTACCCTTTGTGACAAATCATCGTCCTCTGGAGCTCGGAAATCTCTTCCCATTAGCACCACTTCTAGATACACGCTTTTCCTATTGGAGTCAGATCCATCCCCCAGTTTCTTTCTTTTTCTTTCTTTCTTTCTTTCCTTCCTTGCTTTCTTTTCTATTTTTTTCCTGCAGGAGCTCGGACGCTATTGTCTGGGGCGGGTAGGGGTGGGGTAAGCAGGAGGAGGGGGGGGGGTGGGGGGGGAAGATTACAAGGGTAATCGATCTCTAGCACCAAACATCGCCAATTTTCCAAAGCAAATGGCTGTGACCCGGCAGTTTCCGACGCTGTAGTGATGGTTAGAGGGCTGGAAGACTAATGTTGCTCCGCTGCCAGAGGGAGTGACGTTCCCCCCCTCCGGGCTTCACCACGGCGCGCAGCAGCTCGGATTACTCAAGCGTGGCTTAGCAAGAGCCAGCCAATAAATCTCTTCAAAACTCAGCGACAAACAGCGGCATCAGGAATGAGCTACACCCCGGCAGCACCGCGACGTGCCACATCCCCCACCGCTGCGGCTGCAGGGGGGCAGCGGGGACCGAAGGCGCTGGCGGCGGCGGCGGCGGCCGCGGAGGGGAGGCGGGGGGGTCCGTCACCTCCGGCCGCCCCAGCTTCTCCGCCCTCCCGGCACCGCCGGCCCTTTCGCGGCCCCTGAGCGTGGCCCGCCGAGGAGCCCCAGGCGCTGCCAGGGCCGGGGGAGGGAGGGAAGAAGGGAGGGAGGGAGGGAGCTTTGTACACGCCCCGTCTGGGGGGTGGGGGGGTGGAAGACGGGGGGAGGCGCGAATGGGGGGCGATTTTGAGCGATGGGGGGGCGGGGAGGGAAGGGACCACCCGAGCCCTCGGCATCCTTCCCCGCCCCGATGGAAGGGATCGCCCCTTCCTCCCGCAGCGTGACCCAGACGGGGGCTTCCCCTCGCCCCACGCACCCCTCCTGCCGAGGAATGGGGTGTGCGCGCGCGCGCGTGTGTGTGTGTGTGTGTGTGTGTGTGTGTCTCCCCGGCGGCCGGCGCTGCTCCCCGTGTGCCGAGCAGGTGCGAGCCTGCGCTCGGGGGTCGAGAGGGCGGCGGAGAGTGCGCGCCGGGTCCCCGCGGGGGCACGGAGGGGGGTGAGCTCCGGCAGGCAGCTCTCGCCCGGCCCGGGGCGGGGACCAGGCGGGCGCCGAGGCCGCCCCGCCGCGGGAGCCGCGTCCCGGGGCCGGGCTCCGCCCGGGATCGGGATCGGGGCCGCCGGGCCGGGTCGGGCCGGGGCGCGCCGCCCGCTCGGTGCTGGCCGTGGTGCTGAAGTCGCCCCGCCGGCGCTCCCGGAGACGCCTCTGCCCGCGGTCGGGCCCGCGGAGCGCTTGCCTCGCCGCCGCCTCGCTTCTCTCGGCTTCTCCCACCCCACAGGAATAACTCGGGAAGCTCCCGGGGGAAGCGAGTATTATTTTCAGGCTGTAATTAAGGCTTCCTGCACTACCCAGCAGGCAGAACGGTGTGCGTTCAGCCCGGGCACGGGGAGCACCGGGGGACCTCGGCGAGGTGATACGGGAAGGGAGCTAGGGGCAGCCATGCGATGCTGGAGAGGCATCTCCAGGGTAGTGCAAAGCAGCAGCGGCTTCTTAATAAACTCACAGGGATAAAAAAAAAAAAAAAAAGAGAGGCACCTGCTCTCCGTTCTTTGTAATAGCCAGCACAGGATATTGAGCCGGCAAACCACCGCCTCCCACCTGTTCTTCCGCAACACAAACAGGTGTTTCCTTATTCCCGTGGGCTTCTCTCAGGTGTGGCCTTTGTTCCACTGTTACCGTGTGTCATCCTCTGTATTTATCAGAGGAGGGACACAGTCTGTTGAGTATGCGGGTACATTTCTGGACTAATTTCATTTAATCTCAGTGGAATCATTCTGGATTTACACAACTGCAAATGATGTCTGAAAATATCATTTATATATACATAAATTGTATTTAGAAGGCTGCACAGTAATTGACTGTATACTAATTACAAAGCCTCAGCTACATTAACTGGTATGTAATCAGGTACATAATCAATCACAGGAAATGAGTGTTGCTTATTTACAGAAGCAAATGCTGTAATCTGTATACTCAAAGTTATGAACCAAAGGAATAATAGTCATATATTCTTTGTAATCATAATGTTGGGAGAAGTACAACATTTTTTGTGACTGATCAACACTAGAGAATAAAACTCTTGCAATATTTTTACTCACTTTTCATCTTGTTTGGACAGTGGATGAGGCTTCAGGTTGAATTTTTCTTTTTCTGCTCTTTGTCTTGACCAAGAGCACCTATATATTGCCCTGAAAATGTATTCAAGTTCCCAAAGACAGCAGCAGAACTCATGTACATAAAGCGAGAGGAGCATATTTAACACTTTGTATAATATCTAACACTTAGTCAAGTCATAATGGACAGCAGTGACTTCATTCACATTTTTACATTCAGAAATGGTGTTTTGAGAAAATAATCACAATAAAATTGTGACCCGTGCTGAACAACAGTTCAGTACTTGTTTCTAGTATTCAACAGTTAGTAGCAAACTAGATCAAACACAGGCCAGTGGAGTCCAGAGTCCAGTGCTTTATGTGCCTGGCTGGGGGGGGGGAGGGGGCGGGTAAGCTAAAAAATTGAGAATTCCAATCTCACCAAAGCCCCATCTTCTCATGTTAAGTTTGAGAGGCACACTATGCCTGCCTGAAAACTGAAACGACGGGGGCCAGAACTCTGTGACACTGGAAATCCCTTTTTGTTCTGTCTCCTGATTGTAGCTAGAAGTTTGCTGTTCATGATGTGAATACACATTAAGCAGAATAATTTTTTTTTCCCACACCTTGGTTAGTTTAGAACCTGATCAAAATGACCCCAGTCAAAACAAGAAATCTGTTTGTGAAAGACAAGATCTGAGATGTGTGTTTTAGCAGGGGATGAATTTACAAGAATGATGGGATGTAATAAATACGTGAGCAATAGGTGGCATCAGAAAATCTTTCATCTTGGTGATTTACACCCCTGCAGTCTTGTAGATGATCTGTTGGTCCTGGAGTGCTTAATACTCATTGTGCATAATGCTTTATAATTTTCTGTAGCAAGCCAATAGTGAGAGGAGTGCGAGAGGAAAATATATTAAAACTGGACAATTTACCACTAACATAGAGAAAGTAATGTGAAAGAATCTGCATTTGATTGGGAAAATATGCATGCAAGTGGGAAAATTTGAATTCATCATAAATGTGCCTCTCTAGGATGATGAAAGAAATGGAGAATGCCATGGAGATATATGTTTTATCTATAAAGTTGTACAGTTGCCAGCTCTGCAAGAGACCAAAATACCGAGGGAGGGTGTCTCCGGAGCTACAATCCATCTAGCACCACTGATCCCTTGTCCTCTGCCCCCTTGTGGCATTGCCCCTCATGGCGCCACAGCCCAGCAATAGCTCCCCAGTGGACCCTGCTGTTCTACAGCAAAATTATATATGGCATTTCCTGGCCTCACGGTTAGCAGCTGATTTTGAAATAGTGATTTCAAGGTTTTCGCCGGCATTTTACCTACTTCCTTCTCAAGTTCCTTAAGAGAATTTAGAGGAATATGTGCCTGGAGATGTGTTATTCATCTGTTTCAACATCTTGGCATTTAGTAATTAAACCTGTTATCATTAGGAAAAGATAACTCTGGGGAAATGGCTCTAATCCTATTTCCCATCATATTTTTGGTGAAAAAAAAAAAAAAATATAAAGGAGACAAGCAGTTTTATTCCAGCATTCTTATCATACTTGACTGTGCCTTTTACTCTTTGATGCGCCAGGAGATTCTCCCTGAGAGAAATGTCTTTCTTCTTCTAGCTAAAATAATCTTTAACCGTGTGCTGTTACTTTTCAAGGTCCTGTGTTTTCCATTTTATTATTGTTGTGCTTCTATGGTTTGCCCTCCTGTAGACAGAAGTTTTCTAGTTCATTCCCATTTGAATAAACACTTTTTGTACTGGAGCAATATAGTGTTAAGTCTTGACAGGTCTTGTTTTTTTCTTCTTTCTTTCTTTCTTCCCCCACCCCAGCCATTGTTCCAGTTAGCACGGGATATCTGTGTTGCTTTTACCATGTATGTCTTGTGTGCCCTGTCATTTATTCATCTATGTATGCTATATATTCTTCCAATTTTAAATAAGGCTGGGATTGCCTTCAGACCTGTCGAGTGAAATACTGAAACTTTATTTCGAATCCGATTTTATGTTAAGATGGCCTTTGTGGTTCCTTGACAAATTTGTGTCTCTTAATCATCACCTTTAGGGTTTTATCACTTTTGCTTCCCTGTCTTTTTTCTGTTTAATGTCTTTCCAAAATTTCCAGTTATAGCTCTAGATTTTGTTTTAATCCTTCACAATACTAATGATCATCAATTAGATTATGACTGGCTGGGCTTTAGACACAGGCAAAGTATGCAGTTGCCTGTGACAACAGACTGCCAAATTACCTCTGTTGGAGAGGATAGAAATCAGCTGCTTGAGCATCACGGGCAACCAAACAGCAAATCTCTGCTGATGCTTCCGAGAGAAGCATAGGGTGCGTGTGGTGGCAGTTGCTGCTGTCAGAGCTACCTCCTTCTAGCAGTAACTTGTCTTTGCTTGCATTGCGCTGGTGCCCCAGGACTAGTAAGTCTTTCCTAATGCTACAGCCACACAGTCGCCTACATAGCAAAATGAGAATAATTCATTATTGCGGTTACAAAATTCACCTTGTATTAGGTCTGATTATGATTATTTTGTGTTTCACTTTAGCTCACTAAAAAAAGGCTCCTATTTCTGGCAAGACCACCGATGTCAATGAGATTGCACAGATGTGATTCTTGTATTTGGCCTTAAGGTTTACTTCTTCATTGTGTCTGCATATGGGTCTTAGGATACCAAGATTTTAGTATCACCAAAGGACAAAAGAAGTGTCGACACCCCATTATACTATAAAAAGTGATTACAAATTTCTAATTAATTTTACAGCTAGTTTAATCCTTCAGTAGCACAAAAAAAGAGAAGTTGTTATATGTATTTTGTTCAATGTATGTTTTACACGTAATTCTGTCTGAGGGCCTGTAATTTGATGACAAGAATATGAATTATAAATGCAAAATCTATAGTAGCAGAACTTCTGTGAGCTAAATTTCCTAGGCTGATAAAGGTAACATCACATGGCAAAACAGCAAGACAGCAGGCAACTTAACTTTTTCTGGAAGGATTCATAAAATGTTGTTTGTTATTCTGCAGTGTACACTGCTGTTGTTATGTGGTATGTTAGCATGTCTAGGGATTCAAAAGCTCGTGACTTAGGATCATTTTGGAATTAGTATGTACAGGTCATGAAAACAGAATTACAAAAAGCATCAATATATCCACCTACTCGATGCCCTGCCAGTGGATCGTTCCCTTCAGTATATTTGTGCTTGTATTATTTATTTAGGATTTAAATTATTCAAGCAATGAGGCTTCCTCTTCTTCCTCTGAGAGACTCTTTCAGTATCTCTGTCTCACCACAGGGTTTTGTTCCCTCATATTAAGCCACAGTTTTGGTGTGGGTTCTTGCTTTGGGGGTTTACATTATTTAGATATTCATCTCGTTTCCCTGGGTTCTTGGCCAGTAATGGGTGCCTCAGACTACTCCGTGCTGACCCCCTCTGGCCAATTAAGAGTGACAGAAATGACCCCAGCATGTGCTGCGCCTCTCGAAGATTTTCCAGCTAGATTACAGTGCTATGTCCATCGTGCTGGCAGCCGTCATTCCAGAAAGAACACTGATTATAATTAGGCAAGACATGAAACATACATCTATTAATTTATTCTTTTTTCTCATGCTATATATAGAGGTATTCTAATGGTATACAAAAGCAGTACCCTGTTCCATATATTTGTGAGTAATTCTGTACTGCAGAAAATGTGACTGAATACTCGCATTGTCTGTAATCTATTTTCCATCATAACAGAAGCTCAGGAATGATATTTTAGAATAATAGTTCACGTAAGAACTATTGTGACTAGATCACATATCTTCAGTTTGGTCTCTTCAGAAGCGTATGCCTAACAAATACAGAGTGAGCTGAAACAAGGAGCAAATTCTCATCTGTGTGTATTCATTGCTAGAGCACGAAGAAAGTAAATTATGGTCTGTAAGTTATTCATTTAACTATATCCATATATTTCTAAACCAAATTCTCTTTGTACTCAAGTTCCCACTGCCTTCTCCACAGTGTGTTCCAACATTAAGTGACAGGACTGCCATCTGTCAGGTGAAGTTCTTTCCTTTTCTAAGCTTCTCCCTTGAGTAAACTGTGTAGTTAGGATTTCTTCTTCTATGTCTGCACATTCTGAATATGTTTTTATCAGTAATGACAAAAAAGCGCACCTTATGTTTGCAGCAGGTTTATGGTGGTTCCTGGCTCTCATCCTAATGCCAATGAAAGGTACAGCAGTGGTGTAGAGCTTCCTGAGGTTGCAAGGTTTCTGGTTTTGCTGAAGTTCCTCCTGGTTCACCTGCAGCGGGGTTTGTGTCCCCAGAGAAAACCGTGAGGTGAACTAGCCTGAACTCGGGTGTGTAGCTCCAGCACATTCCGCGCAGGCACAATTTCCTTTCACAGGGGATTTCAAACTGTTTCATTTCTAAGCAATAATAAAGAAAAATGTGCCGTATCAAAATCTTTCAGGAAATGGAAACGCTGTTCCCAAGCAGCTCTGTAGACAGGGTACCTCTCTACCGGTGGGGTTAACTTCAGAGAGGTCATGAGGTGAGGAAGGGGATTTCTGTTCCTCAGCCTTTTCCCTGGGATCAGGCCCTAGCAGCTGAATTCCTGCTCTGACAGCGTTTCCATACGCTGCTAGCTTAGCAAGCAGTAGGTAGCCAGAGCTCCTCTCTCCCTTTCCCCTGCCCCGCAGCAACCGACAGCGAGGCATTGCTGAAGAGCTGTAGGGGCGAATGGCACAGCAGCTGCTCGGAAGGAGCTTGGTTCGTGTTAAGATGTTTTTCTTGAGAGTGACCAAGAGGCAGCGAGGCCTTTTACCTCCTACGGACAATATCAGATTGGTTGTGTTTTCAATCAGTAATCATATATAAATTTCTTCCCACCACAGGTTCACTTTAAGATCAATAAAATGTAGTTTTGAAGCATATAATGTGGTTCCTTTTGGGTACAAGTGTCCTGGCAGTACAAATAATCTTAGCAGATTTTTTTTGTTTGTTTTTAATAGATAAATATTGGTTTTGGTTTGCTTCCTTTCCTTGGACTGATCTGTTATAATTTTGGATAAAGTTCATTCCCTTCTACCTAGAACCTTTAGCACCATGTTTCCCATTGATTTCAGCTTTCAGTCTTCCCTACTTGACGCCTATCTAGTGGTTATAGTTAGTTATTTGTGTTTTTCAGCCTCAGAGACAGAGAGGGAGAGAGAACAGGTAAATGGAAGTATAAATGGACCAGAAATTAACTGTCCGATATGAAAAACGAGGGCAGAGAGACAGTTTCATAATCCAGGGTCAACGGGTACAAGAGAAGAGACTGAAACTGGCCAGAAATTATAACTTTTAATAAACTTAAGTAGCCAAAATTAAATATGAATTCGAACAGCTTGGGGGGGGGGGGAGAAATTTACTTCCACCAACTCTAAATACACTCTGAGATGTTTAGTCCAGTTTAAGTGTTTCCTGAGAATGGTGTTTCCACTATTCCTAAGAATGATTGTTATATATCCCCAAAGACCTTGCAGACCTCAATCAGAGAGCAGTAACCTTGATATATGGTGTCCCGGAAAGCAGCACAGCAAATAAATCCCTATTTCGCTCAGAAGAAAAAAAACCACCAAAATAGTATGAGCCTTTAGTGCTGGTGGCTCCATACTGGCTTGATGAAGGTGATACTTTTTTTTCCCTAAGTATCTTAGTAGTAGTACATTGTGTTTCTATGTTAATCAGAAAGCCCCGGCGAGCAGAGTATGCTTTTTCATTTTCGGTGGTTTATACCTTCTTTGCACTTTCTGCATTCTGTTAACATACTTTACACAGTCACTTCATCTAAATAAGGCAACTGCAGTTTCTACACTGCGCTCACTTAGTCATTAACAATTTTATTATTAGCATATTCTAACACTCAGTTCTGTAGGCGAAGCTTTCTCCACCTGGCATGTATATTTTCTCCCTACAACTGTATTTTTCCACATTTATTTTTTCAGTGTTATTCTCACGATAAGGACATTTCTCTGACAATGTATAGAGTCCAGAATCGTATAGAATAGTTATTCTTCACAATGTACTTATCGCTGTTGTTGTTCACATTGCTGTCAACAATAATCTGCAAATATCCAGGGCACATATTTCTCTTTCAGTATTCCCACTTTTCTTTCATAGTATCGTAGTATGAGATCACGGGCAATTATATTACAAAAATTGGTGTTTGTCTAATTCATTTGAAGAGATACCCCTATCCTGAAACAGCATTTTGCGCCACAAAGGTGGTGTATGAGCTGATCTGCTGTCTCTGCAGATAAATACATGTAATATAGGCCACGTTTTCAAACCCAGGTGCCTGTCTGAAACCAGCTTCTCCAGAATTGTATTGATGCAGCTGCAAATGAATGGCGAGATTTTTCATCAGCGCTAAGGGCTGTATTCAGTAAACCTGCCGAAGCCAATATGAACTGCAGGTACTTGGCAAGTGAGAGTTTTACTCATAATCTATGATGACAGAAAGAGCTACTCAAATGACATGTGTTGTTTTGTGAAAGGGTCTTTTGCTGCCTAAAATAATTTATTTAAATAATTTATTTAAATTTATTTAAATAATCTCTCCTGGATTTCCTGTCTCTGCCATTGTGTCTATTTCATTGCAATACAAGTAAGATATAACATTATCAGTCTCCCTCTTCTAGTTTTTCCAGCACTTGTCTACCATCCAGTGCAGGTTATTTGGCAGGATGGATAATAATTTCAGATGAAAGTCAACTTTTCTGCCTCTAAAAAGTAATAAAAGCACTGCTATACCCCAAAATATATTCAGAAATAGCAAGATTTCCGCATCATACACATTCATTTACTTTTGCCTCTTTTCTATTTATCATTCTTTGTTAAGTTATTTAAGTCAGGCACATATTAGATCACAGTAGAGATATTAATTCTGTTGATGATTATGATCATTTTTACTATTTATATACTACTGATTTTCAGAGTATAACCACCAAAGTATTCTGGTGGGCTTTTTGAAAGAGGAGGTCTTCTGTACATTCTGTAGCACTCAAAGCAGTCCCTCAGAAACTATACTTCAGCTTGGTAACCAGGTGTTTTTGAAAACCTAGCTTCACAACTCTTGAACAAAAAGATCAATGCAAACATACGCTAATTAATTTTTATGCCATTTAAACTAGAGAAATATTCATTTACCTATTTTCCTCATGTGCTTGGTCAATAGCTGGAGAGAAAACACATCTGGGATTTAAACCCCCACCGTGTTCTTGTGTCAAGTTAGGACAGTAATTTGCAACTGTGATGACTGCCTATCCAAACTGGCCTGCAGACTTCCAGAACTTCCACAACCTGGCAGATCCAGGGCCAGATTCAGATGCGGAACTCTACTGCTGAAAACACAGACCTTGTTTTTATCTACAGTCCCAATTATCATGAAAAAAACAAACCCATGAAGTTATATTGAATATTGATAGGAAATATTTCCCAATGGCATTTTGAATTTTTCTTAGCAAAACATAATTTATTTTTTTCTGGGGAATACTGACATTTTGAGAAGTGGACGTTTGAAATCAGACAGCTGCTCTGAGGGAGAAATTGCGATCATCTCAAATAGTGACTTCATTGCACTTGTTCCTGAAAACTCAAGACTGCTGTGATTCACTTGAAAGTGAACATCAATTTTCAGACCATGTCAAAGGTCCCAGTCTAGGTGTATACATCCTTTGAGGCTAGGGGGTTGCAAAATACGTCTTCAGTTTAGGACAAAAATACAATACCATTTCGTGCTGCAATAGTCCTTTCTCTGCTAATTCCCCATAGACATGATGATTGCCCAGAGAAGCTGTGCAGTCCACTTCCTTGGAAGTTCTCAAAAACAAACTGGATCAAACCCTAAACAACCTCATGTCACACCTCATCACTGATACTGCTTTGGGCAAGAAGTTGCACTACATACCTCCTGAGGTCGCCCCCAACTGTATTATCCTATGATTCTAGAATGGTATGTTTGATATTTTCAGATATACTGATAGTTGATTTCTGATTATCCAAAATGTGCAGACGAGGTATAAATTTTGCTAATTGTGCTTTCTGCCTATAATATCTGTGCACTGGCCTCGCGTGGCTCCCTGAAGCACGCGGATCCATTTCTACCATTAACTGAAGTTGTCAATGGTATGAATATAATTCCTGAGGCTTGAGATGTTCCATAAGCGATACGTTATTGATCAACATTTTAAAAGGCTGTCATACACATGTACACTGGCAGGATACTTGTCTGTGATATCTGAAACCTTTTCAGACTAAACATTAAATATAAACCCTTGTTTATATTGTACCTTTTGTACTTCTTTCTTAACTATCTAGACAGAACCCTCATTTCTCCTGGCTCTCGGAGCTCCTTTGTATCAGCACTGCTTTTCACTAATGACAGTGGGATGTTTTACAGTCTTATGTGTTAATCTGCCATAAAGTATTTCCTGTTCTACAATCCTTTCCTTACATTCAGGGATAAGGCTTTTATTTCTTCTATAGCTCCCTCGTGCTGGCATAACGCAGGAACTTGGCTGATCCTTCTCACAGGTGGAAGTTTGTGGCATCATTGCGTGGTTACCAGGTTTCCCTCTTCCTTTTTATTGAGTCTCTCTGTCCTCACCATTGACATGTTTTCCTTTCCAGTAGTCATGTGAGCAGGGTAATTTAAATAACCGCCGTAGAGATAAAGACACAAGGAGTTTGATTTAATTTTGTTTTAATCTCATTATATGAAATGTAATTTGATAGGGAATAGTAGAATCACTGTGCAGGTGGCAAGTGTTAGGCAGATCTTATTACCTGGAACAATTGAGCACTGTCTGCCTTCTATAGTTTTAATTGGCCTTACCCCATCTTACAGTAAAATAATTACAATGCTGCTCTTGATGAATTCTGACAAAGGACAATAAAATAACTTAGTTCTAGTTCAGTTTCTATGACAGGCAGTGAAGGTGGGTGCACCAGCCAATGCTCAAAGGAGATGGGCATGTGGACAATTGATAGCCAAAGTGTGCGCCTCATAATAATTTGAATTGGAATAGTCATGTTTAAAAGACTAAATATTCATGAGGGAACAATTTATTCATATCAGTTCTCATGAACTAACTTAAAATCCAGCTTCTGTCATCCAGCATCTTCTGGCATGAATGTCTCATTTGTGTCACTTGCTTCAGACCTGATTAACCTCAGGACTGTGTTTTGTATGTTATGGTGTCTCCTGTTGGTGTTCTAGTGAACATTTTACGACCAGAAGAACCCCTGAAAGTGAAAAGGGAAAAGAAAAAGGAAGACAGGAATTATCAATATTCTGTTTTATAGTAATATTGTTAGGCTTACAGCTGCTGCTTGAATGCACACACTTTCTTGGGTGAATTTCAGACAAGGCAATCGATGCCAGTTAGTAGAACATACCTGCTTAGCCAAAAAAAATTACACGTGGTTTTTTACCCAACAAGAAAGTGGACAGCTGTGGCTCTTGGGAAACTTTATCAATTTATGGATCTAAGCACGTACACAGCATTGAAATCCTTACGAAATAGTTCACACTTGAGACAGATCATGGGATGAGATAATCAGATAGTGGAGCCCTGGCTACAATACCATCTGCTTTTCCTATGCGAAAATAACTCAGGTAGGATGGTAGCATTATAGTACAGTATATGACAATCACTGCCAAACAGCACATCCAGTTCAAGCTGAAAAATCTTATTTGAGAACATGAAAGGAAAAGAAGTAGTTAGATTAAAGGAGAAAAATATAATTATTTTTGCCTAAAAGTACATAGAATTAAAAAAAATGTATAGCATTATATATCATCAGTTTTATCAATAACTATATTTTACTTCTTATTTAGTTTTAAGTCTTTTAAATCTCTGGATAAATAGCAAATTGGCAATCACTTCTGTGTTTAGTGAGTAAGACATTTTTAACACCTGCTATCTTTAACACCTACTAGCCAAATAACTTATTTTACTTTCCCTTTTACTCTCTATGCTATATAATGTCTCTCTGTACTTTCTATGTTTCCTATGTAAATCACAGTTGATGGGATAGCTGGGTTTCAGATCTGTAGTTTTAGGTTACTCTTCAATGGTAGGAAATTTTTGAAAGATATGAAAAGATTCAGTCTTTAATGATATTTTTTTTTCCTTGGTTTTTATTAGCTAAATTCTTGCCAGGCTGATTCAGCAAAACAAAAGAAAATTATAGGACTGGAGTTTCATAAAAGAAGAGGAAAGACGTACTTTTTTTTCAGGGGATCTTAACCTATTATAAATCTCTCCAGAACTCTTAACTTCCCATGGATGAATATCCCTCTTCTCCCCCTCTTCCCGTGGGTTTGATATGTCAGTCAGATTCTCACAAGTGCCATTCCACTTTTTGTCTAGCTTGTGTTCGTGTAGCCTTTCGCAGACTGTGTTTATTTTCGGATGGGAGGTATTCACATGACTTTCTTGATCACAATTTTTTCTCATTCTTTTTCTTAAACACTATCCTGTTTTTTTTAATATATATTAGTGTAACTTCTACTTCCCTACTAACAAAATCCTCAGCAAACATGCTTTAAGCAGAATAACGTCTAAAACAAAAGCAGCACATGACAATAGACTACCCTGCAACCTACTGCTACTAAAACATTTCAATACAGCAAATCAGCAACATTAAAGCTCACATTACTCTCCCACTTCCAGTAATTTTTAAGGGACCTGATTACACTCTTTCTCTCTAGAGAGCTCTGTGAATTAAGAGTAATTCCACTGAAGTCAATACTGCCATATAGTACAGAATTAGGGTCATAAAGGGGAACAGTTGTTGTCTGATCCTCTAGTGAAATGAAAAGGTGCCATGGGATTAGAGATTAACTGGTTTACACATACTCAAGTTAATAAAAGATATAAAAATGTTTTCTTTTAGCCTACAGCAGTAATTAGGCATCTGGGTTTACACAAAGTAAGATTTCTGACATCTAGCCCAGTTTCTAAAAGATTTGCCTTCTGATAGTAAAGTACCAGTCAGTTTTACCAAGATCTTGGTAGCGATGCTTAGATAACCTGTTTGTTAGGTGCTGAGCAAATGTAATAAAATCATTCTCTGTTTCCAGGGAATTCGATTTCTATCCTTAAAATGAGATGGAGGAAAAAGTGAATGAACCCATCTGAGGGGGCAGCGAGAGGCTGACAAAAATGCCTAATAAGACTTGAAAGTTCTGTTTTGATTCAGTTTTTCTTATAGATTAGCTACGTATTCAACTTGCTGCTATTATGATATTTTCTTTTGCAATTACTTGAAACAAATAATCAGATCATTAAAGCATACACAGTCCTCTACCTTAGCAGCCCAAACATGGAACATTATAATTAGATACAGATGTCTGCCTCAAGGACAGTATTCTCTGTGTAAATTCTGCCTACTTTTGGACATATAATAATATGATCATCCAACGTCCTCATGATCACTGTGTCACTACTACATTTGTATTTGCGTCCAAGCTGGCTAAATTATTGTGCTGGTTTTGTCTGAGATAGAGTTAATTTTCTTCATAGTATAGGGCTGTTTTGGATTTGTGCTGGAAGCAGTGTTGATAATACACGGACGTTTTAGTTATTGCTGAGCAGCGCTTACACAGAATCAAGGCCTTTTCTGCTCCTCACCCCACCCCACCAGCGAGCAGGCTGGGGGTGCACAAGAAGTTGGGAGGGGACAGAGTCAGGACAGCTCACCCCAACTGACCGAAGGGATATCCCATACCATATGATGTCGTGCTCAGCATATAACACTGGGAAAAAAGAAGGAAGGGGAGGGGACCTTTGGAGTGATGGTGTTTCTCTACCCAAGTAACCGTTACATGTGATGGAGCCCTGCTTTCCTGGGGATGGCTGGACACCTGCCTGCTGATGGGAAATAGTGAATGAATTCCTTGTTTTGCTTTGCTTGTATGTGCGGCTTTTGCTCTACGTATTAAATTGTCTTTATCTCAACCCAGGAGTTTTCTCACTTTTACTCTTCCAGTTCTCTTGCCCATCCCACCAGGGGACATGAGCAAACAGCTGTGTGCTGCTTAGTTGCTGTCTGGGATTAAACTACAATTATGAAAGCAAAAAACCTGCAAGTTACACAGTAATTAATCCTTGAATGCCAGCGTACCTTTAATTATGATCACAGGAACAAGTAATCTACAAGAATGTAATTACTCTGGGCTGTGTTCATCAGAAATCATCCATGAAGGCCTGTGGCAGCTACTGAAGGTCACGGATCATGGCCCAGCCAGGCTATTCGTTTGAGCTTGGCCAGCTTTGTATGTTTTCCCCTCACCTTTTGCACAGTCATATGCTAAGCATGTACGCCTGACCACAGTAACGATTTCTATCTCCCATCTAAACCTTTGCCTAAGTCAACAGGCCCTAATGTGGCCTACTGACAAAGTATTTAATCTGTCTCAAAGGCAGCTTATGAACTCCAGTTTGCATTATATATACATGTGCATGCTTACGTATACATGTATCTACTGTGTATACTGCACTCTATAATAATGTATATATATACACAAATACATAATACTTGCATATACTATACTACAGTGTAACTGTTTGGTCAAGTTTAGTTGCAATCTTCTCCTCAATATATACCTGTTCTTTCTAAAATGACAGTTCTAGCTTGGGAAGTGATAGAAACTGGTGATCTCTCTCTATTTGCAGAACAGAAAGAGAAAGATTGGAAGCAACATAAATATTCTCCTGCCCTGTTTTACTCCTTGATTTTATAACTGATTTATAGGGGCTTCTGCTGGCCATGGAGGCCTATCAGCTGCATCAATTCATCCCTTTGCTGATTTTTTTCAGTTTTTCATATTTAAATAAACTGTTCATTTTTATTTAAGTGTTACTCCCAGATATTTCATGTAGATTACACTACAAGTTCCCACAGAGTCCTACAACCTCTCATACCCAAATTTAACTGTAAATAATCTGGACTTGGATCGTAGATCGAAGTGCAATATGTGCATAAATC
The DNA here is from genome assembly GCF_965231255.1 of Vanellus vanellus. NCBI lineage: Eukaryota > Metazoa > Chordata > Aves > Charadriiformes > Charadriidae > Vanellus > Vanellus vanellus. Next base: position 20,354,269 of record NC_138910.1, read on the forward strand.
TTCGCAGGTCTGGTCTGGAAACTAAATACAATCTCTTACAACAGTAAAATAGAACCTCTGATCTCTTAAAATAATGTGAAGGCTACATCGTTTAAATCAATCGGTCAAGTATTTCAGGAAACAGAATATGAAGTTTTATCAGAGAAATTAAATTGCACTCCAGTGCATTTTATGATAGTAATTGCACTTTGTATGTATTTTATGGTAAGTCTCCATTTAACAAGTTAATAAAAATGGTGATAGTAACAGTAACATAAGCCAGGCATGATGGTTGCATTTTGAGATTCATATACATATTCTTTCATTTCTTTGGATGAAAATTCACCTTCTTAGAAGGAAAGGAAGTTTTCTTCACTTTCTGGTTTTGGTACCAACTCATGCTTGTCTAATTTACTGCCATACTGTTAACCAATTCAGGTACAGACATGGCCCCATACCTGCTAACCAGCTTAACTGAGCTTTGTTTTTCTAGCAGAGAACTCAAGGAAAAAGTAGGAGAATAACAAATTAGGAAAGAAAAGAGATGCAAAAGAAGTGTGATAGCAAGAACACCAGCTTTGCCTTCCAGGGATATTCAGGGCTCAAGAAAGCCAAACGAAGGTAGTGGCTTTACACGAGTCCTTCTTTTTTAGTCTGCTTTAGTTAGATTTTTGTCTTAGGATGATGACTCGAGCTCAGCAATATCATGGAAGATCCTTGTCTTCTCAAGATACATTGGGGATGACCCTTTCCAGGGGAACCAGTTAGACCCACAATGCTGGTGCCAACAGCATTCCTGTAGGCAAGTAATATGGTCAGACAGTAGAGCTGGCTTTAAGTGCATGCAGCTTTGGAGCCTTACCTGCAGAGCAGCAGAGACATAACTTCAAAGACTTAGTGCCAGATTTCCCTTGAATTTTACACTTGGCCTTACTAAACTAACAGAAGTGATGAGTTATGTCCAAGTACACTGACTACCCTGAGAAGAGAAAGCATGTACCTTCAATACTGATTTTGAATACCCATCTTTAAATAGAAATCATAGAATCATAGAATCGTTTAGTTTGGAAGGGACCTTTAAGATCTTCAAGTCCAACCCTCAACGTAGCACTGCCAAAACCACCACTAACCCATGTCCCTAAGCACCATGTCTACACGTTTTAAATACCTCCAAGGCTGGTGACTCAACCACTTCCCTGGGCAACGGTTCCAGTACTGACAAGAATTTTTTCCTAATATCCATCCTAAACCTTCCCTGGTGCAACTTGAAGCCGTTTCCTCTTGTCCTAACTCATGTTACTTGGGAGAAGAGACCGACACCCCCTTGCTACAACCTCCTTTCAGGTAGCTGTAGAGAGTGATAAGGTCTCCCCTCAGCTTCTTTTCTCCAGGCTAAACAACCCCAGTTCCCTCAGCTGCTCCTCATAAGGCTTGTGCTCCAGACCCCTCACCAGCTTTGTTGCCCTTCTCTGGACACACTCCAACATCTCAGTGTCTTTCTTGTAGTGAGGGGCCCAAAACTGAACACAGTAATTGAGGTGCACCCTCACCAGTGCCAAGTACAGGGAGATGATCCCTTCCCTAGTCCTGCTGGCCACGCTATTTCTGATGCAATATTACTGATGGAGGGAAATCCAAATACTATTGATGGAGGGAAAAGCTGCTATCAGATTGCTATGCTGTTGCTATAATCTATTTACTGTAAAATGGAAAATGACCCTGGGAAATACATGTGCTATGCAAGTCTGGGTAAGAAAGCTCTAACAGAAAATATTTATTTAAAGAGAAATGTAGTTTCCCTACATATGTGTCACAGATTTTAAAAGATCTAAATAACTGGAGCTGGCAGTTGTCTGTGCTGTCCTTGCTAATGTGAAGGGAATCCCGAAGAGTGTGTTGACTGAAATCCTTGCATGTTTACATCATGTCTGCTGGGTATTTACATTCTTAAATGGCATGTACCCAGGAACTTAAAAAGAAACCAAGCAGTGATAATTTAACATTTTAGAATGAAGTGCATAGGATCTGCACTTAAAAGCAAGGCTATTGCCAATTCAGTCAGTCACCAGCCAGGGGCATTAGAAATAAAAAAAAAATTAATAAATAGGGAATGCGAAGAATTTCAGTTTTATATTCGTCTTGCTTGTGAATAGACTTACTAAACAAATAGCAGCAACAAGAAGGGTACTGCTGTGTAAGGTGTGCGTATTTTAGATTTCATGTCATTATTATAATTGTTTAAATTGTCAAGGAAAAAACCCAACAAGCTGATAGGGCTAAGCAGGTTATTTCTACTATTCACTTGGATGAGCATAAATTAAAACTTTCAAGTACTTGTCGCTATGTATTTGTGTATGACCCAGATTTCTTCTCTTTTTTATGTCAGTACTGCCTTTGTTCTTGGTTCATATCAGCATAGAGCAAATTGGAAAATAATTTCTTCTCCCCTGCCCCCCCCTTTTTTTTTTTTCATTTCATTTCTGAATAGACAAATCATTTGGTATTTAAATAGGCAAGAACTGGAAAATTATTTGTAAAATATTTTTATATGTTACTATGTAAAGAATACAAACATTTGGGCCTATGAAAATGCTATTCTGTGGCATTGATCGCATTTTATTCTATAAACATTCTTAAAGAAATGTATCAAATACTCAGTTTTCAATCAGAACTAAGTGTTCACAAGGAGCTTTCCACTATGAAGCTAGGAAGGAGCTAACCACTATGAAAATACCACGGTAAATAGCAAAGAGGAATATGAATAAGAGACTTCTCATAAATGCATGTTCCCTAATTATCATCTGAATTTTGTCATAGTGGCACAACATTAATCAGGAAAGTTTTATCTGACCCATAGAGTTAAATATTAGCTAGTGTTAGATTAAAAATATAGGCAAAATAAATAGACTTCAACTTTGATCACCGAATGAATGTGTGGCAATTGAAGAAGTGAAAGCCAAACTGTGCAGTTAGATTATTTCACACAAAGGAAGCATAGAAACAGTGGATAAAAATAGACAAAAAAAGGAATTCCCTGGGTACAGGAAAAGAATATAGGTGAAAAAAAGAAAAAAAAAGAATAAAAATTGCTGGAATGAACATCCTGCACATGGACAGGTAAACAAATTAAGTGATTTTTTGTATTAGTCTGGTGTAAGTTCTAAGTAATTCAGTGTTATTCAGTGGTGTCAGATACAGCTGAAATGTCCAAGACCGTAACAATCAATTGAAAACTGTGACTGATTAAGGATTTAAAGGGATTATAAGCATTATTCATGCTTTTCTCTCTTCTATGGCCACCCAATTTGACAGAAAATCCAGTTCTTACTCATTTAAATCCCTAAACTTCACAAGGTATTTAAAGAATAATTTTATAAAGTGCATCCTTGTCTGGAATCAAAGACCATGGGCGCACTATTTTCAACAGGGCTGTGCCAGTTTGTATTATTCAGATACCTGGCCCAATTCTTTAATCTTTATCGAAAAACAAAACTTTGGAAATGTGGCCACATGTCAGCTGACTCTCGCAAAGACACTGAAACAAGTCAGTGGCCTAAGATACATAGGATACACCCCTATATGAAGCATCAGAAGACTGAAATCTATGACTTTGTACTGACACTGAAACATAAGTGATTCCAGTCAGATCATTACAACGGTGTCTTTATAATATCCAGTTTTGGATTGAGGCGAAGCAATTTTAGATTTTTTGCATGATCACCAGATTTGGGAACCATTCAAGAGTACTTAAGTGTCTCATCCTTCATTAAACCAGCATAAATATTTCTTTCTCATTGTAGCAAAGCAAAGCTTAATTATGGAGTTTGATGACAGTTTTATGTAGTAGCTCTGAGAGGATTCCAGGGCACCACTGCCTTAGGGTGCTAACTTTAACATCACGGCTTCAGAAGCTGGCACTAATTATATTTGCTTCCAAAAAACCCGGCCTTTCCCATCTCTGCCTCCTTGTTTTGCTCCTGTGCCGCCTACTCCCTTATGCCAGCACAAGTGTTCATGTACTCACAGTCCAGGTTGAAATCAACCTAGAAAAAGAGATGATGGAGGACAAAAGTTTCTCTTTTAGCAGGAATGCCAGGCTATGTACACTCAAACCCACCATGCTACTTAAGAAAAGTGAGACACGAGGGAGCCCTGCTATTACCAACTCGATAGAGGGTACTTTCTGCTGTGTTTCAAGAACGGGAAAAGCCCCACCACCTGTCCTCGTCTTTCCCTGACCCTCTCAGCTGCTGTAGCTGCTTGGGGTAAGCGTTAGAATTGGAAATGCTTGTTTCTTCCCCCAATTCCTCGAAAAAGAAGGGTTTGTATTCTTTTAGAATGAATAAAAATGCCCATGCATTTATGGGAAAAGATGAAGTCTTTCTGCCTTTATCACACCAATAAGGCAAAGAGGTGCTGGCTGGGTTAAGGTTTGGAAATCCGGCACAGAGTATCCTGAGCTAACTCAACCGAGCCCTGATTGTCTTAGGCTTGAAAACAGGTTTTAGGAAATACTCTTTAAAGCTCTGCACATAAGATAAAAATACTGCTGGTTGGAAAACACCCATTAAACACCTTTAAGCAGAGAAAGTGAGTAACTCATCAGATTGAAAGTAATTAAGCAGGTCAAGTTTCTGGGTTTTTTTTGCCTTGCAAAGTATGCTTACAAGTGGTATTTTCAACGGGAATGAAGCTAGAAGAGAACTAAGGAAAGAACAGAAATAATTCTTTGTTCATGGTTGGAGAACGTTTATTTGAACAAGAATAAAGAAATGTGACTGCAGATCACCTGCTCTGAACCCACTACCTGACCTCAGGTAAGAATGTGAGATTAAAATCATGTAACTGTGGCACATAGAAAAAATTGTGCTACTAGATATTAATTTGCTTAGGAAAGGAGACAGGGGAATACTTAACAGCTGCTCAGAGACGTGACAGGTAGTAGGGTTGGTTAATTAAACAAATATTTGTGGATAATTTATCTGGGATTGCTAGAAAAAGACCTTGATTCTTTTTTTGTTTAATGACTATTATGTACAGTGAATTTATGGAACAAGGAAAAGTTATGAATAATTTACTCGGTGATTGATGGGGGACATAATTACTAATTATATTAATGGACATTTTCATTTGACTAGCTCTGACAGGTAATGAATAATCTTTCAACCGTCTTGGTTATCACTAACAGAATAAACTATTTGTAGTCATGAAGACAAAAATAAAAACATGTGTGTAGATATAAACCCCAAGATATTTGGTTTCTAATCCAAAGAAGTCTGTAATTTTTTTTCTTGCCTCTTTCTTCATAGGGCACTAGTTCAGATAACGTGTATTTTATGCAGAATCTTCTGTCTGTCATGAGATGTGTGATGATACAGCAAACACCAAGCCAGAATTGCCAGAAATCATGCAAATTTATGTAATATAGTCAAAACTCTTTAGGAAACACATTTATTCAGCAATAAAGAAGTATGCACATGTCATGCACTTATGATGACAACAATCTTCATGAAGACATAGATTGTTCTCCAGGAACTGCCTCAAACAGCACAGGCCTTCAGAGTACAGGAGCACCTGAGCTGAGCTTCTGCAGCTGTAGCTGCTCTGGTGCCTCATATCCAGCTCGTTGTTCTTTTTTTTTTTTTTTTTTTTTTTAATACTGTTTTAAGAATGAAGGAGGGATAAGGAAGGTCATCTATACCAGGCACTTACCCTTTTAAATTTTGGGGGGATATCTTTATTCCCTAATGGCGTGGCAAAGCAGAAAACAGCAACGTTTGTGGGCACAGACCTCAGTCATCCTCCCATTAATACTGAAAAAGAAGCACGATGGGGTCAAGAAACAGGCTGTGTTCATTCCTTTAGCTGTAACTCATCTCCAGCGTGTACTGACTGTGTAGTCTGCCAGTCACCTCTGTGTCAAACTCTCGTCTGCCTCTAAGGAGAAGGAGACTGCTTAGTACAACCACTGCCTTCAGAAGAAGAAAGATGGCATGGAATGGGTGAAGCCGATGTAGCCATCACGCCTCAGCTTTTCCGACAGGGGACACGCACTGTATAATGTGTGTGTGGGGGGGTGGCTGTGCTGCTGTGCACTCTCCCAGTCGTATGGCAGCGGTGTCCAGGCCTCTTAAAGACGTTGGCTTTGGCTTTGACAGACCTGCATACGGCTGTCCGCAGCCAGTGAAGCCAAAGGCCAGTTATGTTTCTATGAGCCTCTGTCTCCTATTAGCAAAATGAATGTCTTTAAAAAATAAGGAGGCATTCAGATATCCCAGTTAAGAAGGCTATGCAGATCCTTGATTTCATTTTTATTTTTTTTTCCTAAAAGCTTGGTAATTAACTGGAAAATTAATACATTATCTTTCAAGTGAAATACTCCAAAATTAATACAGTATCTTTCAAGTGAAATAGTCCAAGTGAATGTGTATTGCCTTCAGGAAGTGTTTCTGATGTCTTGTAGTGGGCTCTACAAAGAAAATACCATCCTTTATACCGCTTAGTAAACTATTAATATAATAGATATACAAGGACAGAGAATCAACCTTTGGACTATTATTATTCAATGTTTTTTAAAGCCTTTGCTGTGATGAGAATAAACAGAAACTTTCATGCTCCTGTGTAGGCTTGTATTCACCAGGTTCCTAAGATATCTTGTAAAGGGAAGTAATTTTCATTTGAATAATTTATTATCAGAGTCACAGCGAACTCTACATCTGAAATGCAAACTGATTACAGCTAGCTTATCTCCATGCATTGAAAAAGACTAAGTCAGGAGCCAAAAAAAGGTAAGTTTGGCTTAAAAAAGACAAATTAAGAGCAAAATAGGTTTATGTTTCTTTTTTCTGCTTACTTTTTTGGAAGTCTATACAATGAACTTTTCACTACTGATATGGTTAACTACATTTATCTGTCAAAATACATCTGTTGTTCTGACATTTTTAAGCTCTTTCCATTTCATGGAGTTCAAGATTGACCCATTTCCCATTTTTCTTTCAATTTTCTATTTAATCAATATAGATTCCACATTTTTATTTTTCATTTAATGAAAACCCATGTATTTCAGTAAAAAGATAAGGATTTTAATGAATGAAGATTTTAAAAATATGTAAAATGTGTTGAAGAAAATGTAGAAAAAATGAAAAGTGAATAACATGAATAACTTGAAACTTTTTTTTTTTTAATAAAAATATGATTTGTTAGGGAAGATATTTTGGGTGAAATACGTTAGCCAAATTTGTATATAATGCCTGCCAAGTATGTGTTTCCTTACATTCTTGTTGGTCTTTGTATCTAAATATATAAATGTATTCTAAAATTTATTTGCTTTGCTGGCCAGAGTGGCTATAGGATAACTTCCTCGACTGAAGAAGTTACCATGAAGAAAAGAATGTGCATCTCCAGTGGTGAGTGACTTTGTCTGTTCGCATGATATTTTTTCTGTCCTGTGTTTAATTGTCACATCTCTTTCCTGGAGTCAGAACCTCCAGCCCAGAAGCCCTTCTACTCCTTCATCTCACAGAGAAATAAGGAAAATGAAATTCCACAGTGAACCGGACCTCAGTGATTTGCTTCCCATGGGGTGAAGCACTGCCCCTGCAGAAAGGACAGAGCTTCCTGAGCCGTCTAACGCCAACTTCTGAGCAAAGAACAATTTAGTGCTTGGCTGTCAACCTGCAGTACTGTAAAACCTTCCCAAGGTATGAACAAATGTTTCTGAAGAACACTGGGGCTCCACATTTCCTCTCCCTTGGATAATGGATGTTTCCTTTAAAGCATTTGTGCTATTGATTGCCTAGTAGGCTTTATCGCTGTTTTACAAAAAGCTGTTCCCTCATGTCGTTCTGTGTTCATTATTCTATTTACTTCTGAGAAAAATATTAACTTCAGAAGGTCCCAGGCAGGGATTTATCATCCTGGATCAAATGAGTAAAAACTGATAATTCAGAAGTTGTTGGCAAGCAAACAGCAGCCCCATGTCAGGTCATGTTCCCACAGGCTTCTCTGATAATCACCAATAGCTCCAAAATCATATCTACAAAACAGAAAAGAGAGACGATTTCATAGAGAGACGTCAATTAGAGGATGAGATGACACGCTACGTCAGCCTGCCCACCAATACCATGTTTCTTCTACTTACCAGTGCCATGTTTGTTCTCATTTTAAATAATGGGAAAACTGAAGCTTCTGCCATTTTAGTAAGAAGACTTTTCCTCAGCTGAATACAGTTCACTCTCAAATGATTCCTACAGACATGAATTTTCTTCTGATTTTCATACTCTCTTGTACAAGACTAAATAATTGCATTTTCCTCCTTGTTAACGCCCTTCGATATCTTTAAGCATTTATAATGTGTCCAATTAGGTGTATAATGGCAAGCTATACAAATGGTGGGAGAGTATCTTCTAAATGAAAAAATGGGAGTTAGGCATTGATTTTCTGTAAAAGCAGAGCACTTAACTGCACAACGCTCTGCTCTCCTGGGCCAGATCCAGGAAAGGATTTAGGCACCTAAGACAACAGTTGGGCAGACACAAATTATCTAAATCCATTCAGCCACTATTTAACCTTTGGGGAGCCTAAATTCGATAAGGAACTCCCTGTTCCATCTTAAAATTCCTAAGCACCTAGGCTTGTGCTTCCGTGGATGCTCAGACCAGATGATGCCTGTATAGTCATTTTACTACTTATTTTCCTTCTAAATATGACTGGAACCCCAGCAGCAGACGTTCCTGTTCCTTTGTTTGAATCTACTCTGAGACTTAACCTAAGAGGTTTCTTTGCAGCACGCCAAGAACACATCTCCAGGAACAGGCTGCCCCTTTCTGCAGCCTTCCTTTCTTTAAGTTGAAGGAGAAAATGACAATGCCGTCCACTTTTTCTATCAGATTCTAGAGTTTACCAGCTCACAAATTAGGGTCTGAGTTCAGTTTCTTCCGCGGTCAGAGAGCATTAAACACACCGCTTCTTTCTTGAAGGGAAGTGCTTTCACCACAATTCAGGCCGCCTGCTGTATCGTCAGCAAAGGGAGGAGAAGCCCTCCTACCTTCTGTTGCAGCTGTGCTGCCCTGTGGAAAGGTGTGCCAGGTTCTCTGGCCACGGAGACTCTGCTGTGCTGTAGCCTGCGGTGTTCCAGATGGAGCATCGAGAAATTATCCTGAAGTGTTATGTGCAGAAGCCAAGGGAAGCAATGTGTGAATTGGGGGTCCATTATTAGTTTCAGGTACCCAAAATATATGTTTGATATCCATGTGGTTAGCCTCTGTCCTCGAGTTAGTCTAGCTCCTTACCCAGACCTATTTTATTTTTCCTCTGGAAATATCTCAGTTTTTAAGAAGGTAATTGTAAGGTTGGGGGAATTTCATATTAGAAACATTTTCTTTCTTTCCTTTTTAAGTTCTACTCTGGATTTATATTTTCATTTTTTTTTCTGAATATTTCAGCTAACATTACACATAAATTATTTCTTTTTGAGCTTTTGATCATGTTTAGATATCTTTTTCCGGGGCGTTTCTTGCCTTTGTATTTCCATCTGGTATCGAGATTTAACAGAAACTGAGCGCTATGTACTTGTTCATTTTATCCCTGTATTACATTAAAAATCTGTGTTTGAATTGTTACTCAGTCTTGTCACAAGTGTCCGTCTTCACGGATTTCTCCTCTCTTTGACATGTATATTTTTTGAAACTGTTTTTCTTGAGACTATGAACTTGTAATTTTTAAATTTAACTGTAATAGTTTATTAATAAATGTCTTCTTTCTCTAGGTCAATATATATACCTTTTTAGCCATAATAATATCGTTTTTCTAGCTCCTTAGAAGAAAAATGCAAATGCCATCTTGTTGTGCCTTCCTGGATAGCCTCTTACACTGTTCCGATGCATTTATACACACTGAGATCCCTCACTTACGACTTTAATCTATCAGAATCCTTCCATGCAAGCCGATTCAGGTTGTTTTACAGGTAACACTTCCTGAGGTGCTTTTTAAAGGGCTTTCTAAAATTTAAATGTAAATATATTATAAATTTAAATATATTACATCTACTGCTTCACTTCCCTCTGTTGGTTTTGTAATTCTGTCAAGAAAATAATCAACTTTGATAAAAGCTGTTGTCTGCAAGCACAACATGCTTAACGTATTATCCCTGTTAAGCTAATATGCTTTTTGAAAGACACGTGTTGAATATTTGATGAAAAAGACTGGATTTATGTATTGAGGCTCTGTTGGGTAAAGCAGAAGAGCAGCTAATTTACAAGGCTTAATCCTGGTTTTAGAACACTGCTTTTATCCCAGTAAACTGTGTTGTTACTTTGTCAGGGCTCATCAAACAAATATTTTGAATAAAACTGAGTGTCTGGGTTGTTTTCAGAAATCTCAGTTTGTCTATTTATTGTTACTCATGATATACGCTCATTTTCATAAATCAGGAGGCATTTTCCTTTTCCGTACGTGGATAACTTCAGAAGCTAAGCTGAATGCCAGCAAATATCACCTGATATCTGTTTCCTTAGGAATACCTTTATGTACTACATTGTGGGAAGCTGTTTGTGTTTTACAAAGACGTCCAAAGAGCCGAGGGTCAGCTGTGTATTTTCAGACTGCAGATAGCGTGTTGTGGATTAAGGATTGTTATTATTGTGAGAATGAGTCGTTGGATGTTTTGTTCTTTATGACAAAAGCCCCTGCGGTGACTTCTTGTTAAATTATTATTTTTCAGTAGATAACAGCAAATTGAAATCTCCATTCCAACAGAGGCAGAAGTTCTGCCTATAATGGGTGAAGAGTTAGAGTTATTTATCGACTCTTTTTTTCATGCTGAATCCTTTCACTACTTGTTCTACTTTTTGTCCTTTTTCAGCCATTTTTGTTTCTGTCTTAAGAAGCCTGATCCTCCTGCAGAAGGGGTCAATGAAATCTTGCCATTAACCATGAAGGAAATGAAAAGCCATCCCCTCAGAAATCATTACAGCCTATTCTTTTTTTTTCTCCTGCTGCTTCAGTCTACGGTTTTGGTCTTTCATAACTCATCTGTTTATTGTTTCAGTTTGCAACTGTTCCCTCATGTTTTGGCTCATTGATTTTGCTTCCTTGGTTCTCACAGTGGCTTTACTACTCACTCAGTTTTCCTTTCTACAAAGGAAATAGGTATTTTGCTGTACAAACAGGTTGTTTGTTGGATTTGATGCAACAGCAATCATCAGCTTTCCATCCAGTAAGGTTAATATCCTGTGAACTCCAGCTTTAGTCTACCGTCATCCCTGCTCATGTCCATGGCTTATGAGGGGATCACATTTTATTTGCTGGACTTATCAGTGTTTTCTGCTTCTTCTGGTAATTGCCTGACCTGCTATGATTGTTTGTTTGCAGTATTTACTGGCTCACAGATCTTTCTGCCTACTTTATCTCTGCTGGTTCTTATCAGCAGAGGCTCATTGACATTTTGTTTGGTCAGTGCCCACACACAGACTTCTCAGTAAAAGCTCCCGTATTCTAATGATGAGCACTTTGATCTCTGTAAGGTTTCCCAGTTTGTATAGCGTTCAGGAGAAAAAAAAAACTCCAAAATTAATAGTATGTTTCATGTGATAGTATACTTTTTTTTTTAACTGCATATTTACACCAGAAAACATTTACTTTTATTTTGCACCCCATGACAGTCGTACATTTCTGCTACAAAACCAAAGCTGAGCTAATTTTACAACATACAAAATTAACACCATTTGCTTGGAATAACCCCTCCCTCAACTTTAATTTTGTTTCAGAATAAGTTTTTGTTTATCCTTGTACTGCAAAATGCAAAGTAAATGCCCTTAGTGCCTTTACACACTGTGCTCTGTGCAATTTATGCTGAGCAGCAACAGACTTCAGCAATAAGTGGCCACATAGTGAGATGAACAGTTATATAACCACAGACAGTAATTGGATGCTATTAATGAGACTTTGGGATAACACCAGTTTTTAGCCCCAGACATCGTTAGCTTTTTATAATCTCAATTAATGCCATATACACTCTTTTTATGATGTATAATTATTTTGCTAATCTCCAGTTCTGCTCTGCAGAGTCACTAAAATGAGGACCTCTCGGTGTTATCCTGATTTCTTCAAGTGCCTCAGATTATGTAGCACAAGTAGGGATTTTTAGATGGTGCCTCTGTGTCCGGATAGGTGAAAAGTTGCGTCACTTTGTAGGCAGCTCTAAGAAGAAATTGTACTTTTCAGAGTCCTAATTCTTTACCTTTTTCCTTTCGTTTCCCCTGTTCCTGTGAATAAGTCTTTGTACCGCTAGAAAGGGGTGGCTGCTTATATTACACTGCTGAGATTGTCTGCCTGGCCAGAAGCCAGAGCAGGGCAGAAGCAAACACCTCTTCATATTTTCTTTTTCCTTGCTTTCGGCTTACAGAAGGGAATAATCAGGAAGCCGGGGTTAGGCCCTGCACCAGACCCCTGTTTTTAAGGTACTTTCCAGCATGACAGCCCATCTAACTAGATGAGCTTGGGAACTGATCTGGGATGTTAGCAGCTTAAAAGGACGTGACTCCAGCATCTGCTGTGGACAAATAGACCCTTCTTAGCAGAAGGTGTACCAAAGTGAAAAACACCCTCGTCTTTAAAATGTATAGTCTCCCACTGAAAACTGTGAGCATGAACATGATCTGACCTGATTTCCCAGGTAACTGCGGTTCCTGCAAATGAAGCCAGTGGGAGCTGCAGGTGCTCAGCCCTTTGGAAAATCGGGTATCAAGTAACAAAGGTGAACTCGCAAAGCGTGTTTTATAAAAGCATACTAGTTGATCAACGTTCAGTTAAACGCCTCAGATTGTGCTGTATGTGATCATATTTAAAGGACTTCATACCTATAGCAATCTAACACAGCACTGCAATCGAAAGAAAGAATTACAAGAAATTCAAGGTAATTTTTTTTTACTGTGTTTTATTTCTTATTTTCTGCTTAGAGTCACTGAGCTCTATCCAATTGGCTGATCTTTTATCTTTAGCCAAAGTCTGTGTCTATAGAAATGTTTTTTTACAGGAATATTATTGCTTGGTGAAAAGCCTGGAATTTTGGATAAAACACTTCGTAATTAGGACCTTGTGGAAAGTGATGAAGCTACCTTCCTGTTCATCCTTTGAAGACTCTGAAAAAGCCTTGTTTTACCTAGTTTACTATTACTTGGTAAACTTGGGCTGTTACTCTAGCCCAGGACACCACCTCTAAGGATACCATCCTCACTTCCCCTATGCTTCAGCAGATTTCGTATTAAAAATGTTGACAAGTTCAGTAGCACTCCACCTCCTTGAGTACTTTAAATGAAGGGGGAACTTGAATGAAAACATTTTAAAATATGGCTACAAGGATGCTTCTTTGCAGATGATTTTGTGCAGTCTCCATTCCTGGAGGCTGTCAAGACCAGACTGGATAAAACCCTGAGCAACCTGGTCTGATCACACAGTTGACCCTGCTTTGAGCAAAAGATTCAACTAAAGATCTCCTGAGGTCCATACTGACCTGAATTACTCTGCGTGCTTTTAAAAATTCTTGTGCATCTGGAATGACAGCAGGATTTGGTGGGAACTGCTTCTCTTGCTGCGTTCTTCTCAGTGCGCCAGGGAGGGCTGGCTTCGGAAGCTCCTGTTTTTCAAGAAGCAAGATTCCCTTGCTTTTGAACTTATTAAAGGCTGGAAGCCGGGCAAGATGCCAGGCAAGACACAAGACCTAAACTATAAGAAGTTACATAAGAATTTCAGTATTACTAATATACTAAAACAAAACTTCCCTTATATTTCAATTGTCTGGAACATACGTCAGCGATCCATGTTAACACTGTGTTTATTTTTCAAGAGAACTGTCTCATTGTATTACCTCTGAACATATGTATTATTTCTATTTGTTATTTTGTATCAGAACTACCTGCAAAGTGTGTAGTTCCGTTTATGGAGGAGAGGGATTGCAGAAGAAAACACAGGAGCACTACGTTACATTTTTTAAAAGACTAAACACTTTTTGAAATGAGACTCTCCGAAGCAAAATGTCTGAATGCTTCTCTAAATGAAAAGTTACCATAAAGAAAACATTTCAAAGTGTGAATTTAAAGCTCATAAGCTACTCCATATTAACTCCTTTTGCGGATTCTCTTAGCTAGCAATAAGTGTGAAGTAATTTACTCCACTTCCAAAAAGCCTCCGTAAGTTCACACCTTAGCTCTTGACATGGAGGAGGTTATCTCACATTCACTGTGCACTGAGCGCCTACATGAGTGAGTAGTGTGTTGCAAATTCACAAACTCTGATCAACGTTGCTGTATAAAAAAAAGCACCCTTGTGTGTGTTTTGGAGTATTCAGACACCTACGCGATCAGGATCAAGGTAAAGGGATGACCAGAGTCACCTTAAAGATATTCCAGTGGTTGTTCCTGAGGCACGCGGCGAGTCTTCCCAAGTCTCAGTGTTGCTCCTGCTCCAGGTCAGCTGAAACACTTTGTACTGAGGAACAACAGAAGAGTGGGAAATATTAGACCGATTTGAGCATCCCACCCTAGTCCTCCACTGCTTCTAGTACATGCCGTTCTTCCATCCTATGTCTCTGTTCAATAAAGTGTTCTGGTATTACAGATTGCTTCTTCATGCCCTACCATGGAAGGTGTGGTAAATTCAGACCCCCAGATCCTATGCTGCGTTGGGTAGAGTGAAACCTGACCGCTGTGGCAGCCTCTGCTTCACCAAGAGCCACAGAAAGAGCCCGGAGCTCCTGCCCTCCATGGGAAAAGTCTCTAACTTTTGTCACTCTCCTGTGTAATTTTTGGAGCTTCGTAATAAGATAAACAAATGTATAGCTAACAGCTATGACAACGGGAGAGTTCAGTCATCAGTAGGCATATTTGCTGCATGTTCATACTCACCCAACAGCAAAGGTCACTGAGGGCAGATTTAGGCTTCAGGCTATCCCGTTCTACATACATATGAAACCCTCCCAAAATATTAAAACTGATCGCACATGAGACAGTGTTCAATCGGTGTACTGCATGGTTCAGCAAAACTCAGCAGATTTATAGCATCAGTTCACTTTGAAAAACTCCCCCAAACCTCCCGTGCTTAATCAGCCTTTTTGATCTAAAAGCTGAGCGGGAATTCTCACTATGGCTTACTTTCTTACAAAATTTTCAGCACTTTCTGTCTCTGACTAAGCCAAAAATACTGAGGGAACAGTCTTTTTTTTTTGTGGCATTTTGGCACTTGTAATCCAGACTGGAACCATGGTGTGCAGAAAGCTTAGAACCTCCAAGGAAAAGCTACCTATACTTTATGAATCTCTAAAAAAAGTTCTTTTTCAGGTAAAATGATGATTGTCTTCATAATTTGTCCATTCCAATTTCAAAATCATGACTTGGCTAGAAGAAAACAGATAAGCTATAACATTTCAAAATGGATTATCAAACCCCATATATTTTTGATAATTTAATGTTTGGAAGACACTTTTGCAATTTATGCCTATGATCAGAATGTGTGAATAAAAATGATCTTTGTAACAAGTTTACAAGCTAAAAATTCAGCCTACTTTGAGTTGACAAAGTACTTTAGTAGAGCTAACTCCAATTGTAAAACATGTACCCTGTAGGACAGAGTATCCAAAAATCATTAGAATGGCTGAAAAATCAGGAAAAAATTAAGAATAGAAAAAAGTGGGTTCTCTCTATATGAATTCAGATTTTTGATCTTTCGTCTTTAAAGGTTAAAGAGTTTCTCTTCAAATGAAAACTAGAACTCTCACATAATCACACAACTTCAGGGTTGTGAGGTTTCAAAACCATGGCCATTACCCATAGTAAAATGAGAGGAGATAAACAGTTGCATGTCCTTAATAGCTGGGTAAATGCATACCGAGGACTTTACAGGATGAAGACCTACCTCAGACTAACTATGGCTGTATCTGTACTGCACCAGTGAAGGAGTGGAGATATCAAATTAATTGTGAGTGGTGGTAGGTCTGGAACTGAAAACTGCCTGTCCAAGCTCATATGAAGCCGAGACATCATTTATTAGCTGAGATGTAGCAGATTGTGGGACTCCAGCTGCGACAGCACTGCATTATGTGAGCTTTCTAATCTGTTATCATGACAACTTTTTGTACCATGTCTATTATGTCATGTATACATGTTCTGTATGACTCAAGTATAGATTTTTCCCCAACACTGGACACCTTCCTCAACATTGGACACTTTTAAGATTTGGCTGGACAGGGTGCTGGGCCATCTTGTCTAGACCAAGCTTTTGCCAAGAAAGGTTGGAGCAGATGATCCTTGAGGTCCCTTCCAACCTGGTATTGATTTTATGATTGATTCTATGATGGCCAAATATCAAGTGAAGCGCCTGAAATGTTTTAGCCGTTGTTTGTTTCTGAAACATTTTGTCTTTGAATATAATTTTGCCGTTTTCTTTAGCAGAGAGAGATTCCTGCAAAACGAAATCAGAAGAGGGACAGAGGGGTTCCAGGTCTGAGAAGCCCCATAAAGGAAGGCATGGAAGTAAGAATGGGAGGAGGATGTTTCAGGAAGTGTTCAGCAGGATAAGTGAGGAAGGTACTGTAAATACGTAAATGGAGATAAAAGGAACTGAGACCTGAGTTCCAATATAGGTTTTAAAGTCCAGACCCCAGAAAAGGGGAAATTTGGAAAAGTGTCTGTTTGATTACGTCCATAACTATGTCACAAAATCAATTAGTCTACATAAGGAGAGTTGTGACACATCGCAAATGCTGAACTAACTATAATAGCACTATAAATGGCCCTTAAGAGGATTACTATTGAATACTTTGGTTAAAGTTGCTGTCAGTGTACATTGTGCTTACTTAGATTACAACTATACCAAAGAATTTAACATCTGTGTATGAAGACAGGAGATGTGCGCTCAACAGATGGGGAGGACACAAGCAAAATGTAAATGCTGGTCAGTACGGTAGGCAGCAGTCTTAAGGCACGGGCTACTTAACCTTTGTCAACATTTTGTAGGGGTCAGTGAGGAAAATTTTGAAGGTGATTGATCGGTGAATTTTGCAGGTATTTATGGGTGGGATACAGCGCAAGTGAGAACAGGATGTTTGGCTGTGCTCAGTGGAAGGATTTGGTGAGGGGGATGATTGCATGTACAGTAGGAAAGGGAGATGTGTGCGCCATGCAACTCGAGAGGAGAGTGGCAGACAGGTTTTCACTGTCACTTCTAAAGACTTACGACCCCGGGCCGATGCGGCCAGAGTGTCTCAAATGTACAGCAGCACTGGGCATACTTCTCAGGTTAGCCCATGTGATTGGTACTCAGTCTGAACACCCCTGTAAACCCCATTTACAGCATCTTGCTCATAAGCAGCACTTGCATCGTGGCATCATCGCTAATTTTGCAGCCACCCAGGGTTATCTCTGGGAACATCTCTTTTTTTTTTTTTTTTTAATATGTCACACTGTTTTCCCCCCACCGTGAGTTGGACTTGCAGGAGATCTGCTGTGTCCTTGTGGGTGTGCAGAAAGCCTGAGGTTTTAATATGGATCGCTAGAGCAGGTTAATTTCTGCCCAGATTCAGGTCGATTGCAATTTCTACCAATAGTGGGGTCAATATATCTTTAAAACTTTTGTGTGTGGACTGTGAAAGGGCTTGGGCTAAAACCAAGAGAAGGACCTGACTTAATTGCAAAGTACCCTTCGAGGCAAAAGGGATTTTCTCTTTCCTTATGCTCCCCTGCCGGTTCCCAGGAAGCCACCAGGTCTTCCCATTCTCCCCAGCAAGGTACCAGCCTCAAGTTCCCTACTGCCACCTCTGCTGATGGTGTCCCCTCCCTGTCCCCCTATGCCACCTGCTCTGGGAGGTGCCTGGCAGTTAACCTCTCGCCATAACCTACGTTCCCATGGGCTGTCACCCTGCAGGGCAGCTGGGGAGCCTGTGAGCACCAGCTAGTGATGTTTGGGCAGTCTGGGAAGATGTCAAGTGCGAAGAATGTTAAGTACGGTGTAAGACTCCGCACGCACACTATGGACACACAGCCCTCTAAAAAAAAGTGTTCCAATCAGATTTTTGTAAATTTACCATCAACATAAAAAAAAAAAAATTGAAAGAGCCAAAATAATTCAAAATGAAGGGAACTTAATTGTCCTTATTGTTTGGTTTTAAACGTGTTGAACCTCGAATGAAAACAGAAAATACTTTAAACAGAGAGCTCCCTTTATCTGTGATGTTAATAGGGACACATTGTACACTTCAGGTTTTTTCCATTCATTTGCTCCTAGATAAGCAGTATGCTATTACTCTCTAGTGGTGCTGTCTTCAGGGACTATTTCTGTCCGGCACTTGGGAGAATGCATTATGAGATGTCAGCATGTGTGAGCAGAGATAGTATGGCTTGTCATGTACAGATAGGCCGTATTCTGCTATAAAATGATGGCTTTGTCTTTTATCACTGTCACAGTCTTACTTAACAAGCTGTGACTCTGTGGTTCATCACAAAGAAAACTGTCATCCCGAGATACGTGCCTTGAATGTCCTTTCATCTTCTGCGCAGGTAGGATCTGCCATGTGACATCAAGCAGAACAGTAACTCCAGATGGACTCTGCTAGTGCAGCAGTATATTAACAAAGGGGTTTACTGGCCCAAATCCAGGCTTTGCACCTTAGATTAGATTACAGGCATGAGGAAAACATATGTAAGCTTTTAAACGAAGCAAGTCCTAGTAATATGTCATAAATATGATTAGAAAAGGAAATGTTAGTAATCCATCGTGTTTAAGTGATAATTTATTTATCACGGTGTTATTCCGAGCAACAGATAAATCAATTAGAGTTGCTTTCAAAAGCAAATAAATAGTGTTGGTTCAATGGAGTGATGACAGACAAAGTGTTTTGAGGAACTCAAAAGTTCCGTAGTTGGATTTCTCCGCATAATTATGTTTGGGGTGAAAGCTGGAGAATCACTGGCCTTCACTAAAGACCGTGATGCTGCTAGCAATTTTTCTGGATCTTAGCATTTCTTTTCATAAGGTCACTGAACAAAGAAGCAGCGTCCGTTGCTAGGATCTGAGACAGACACCTCAGGAGAAAAGCCTTCAGCATTTCCAGGGGGCACATCTATTAAATAGTTACACAGGGTGTTCAGCGAGTGCTTCGCGCCAGAGCCTGCAGGTCAGGATTTTTCTTGCAGAGGAATATGGACACATTCTGCTCACTTCAGCATTTTGCATGGCCATGGGACATATTATACTGCCAGAGTTGTGATTCTGCAGATCAGATTAAACTACTTTGTGGACATTAAAGTATGAATATTTCATGTGAGCTTTTACAGGGCTGAATTTAAACGAAGGTGCTGAAGTGGTTCTCCACGTTCCTCTTTCCTGGGATTTTGTATTTTTAAACTAGTCTCCCCTTGCATAAAGTTGTTCTTCCATGGGACTGCTTTTTATTTGTATAAGTGGGAAAATCAGAAATATTAACCCTCACGAGGTGCAGGCTTCCACCCAGTGCAGTAAACGAAAGAGAAGAAGAAAGAGATGTCTGTCAGTCAACAAAAGTGTCTTCTGAGAGTGTAATATTACAAGGAGTGGAAACAGAGTAGTTTGTCCATTGATGGAAAAGTGCAGCATTCAGATGTAATACTGCTGCCAGGATTTGAGGGATGCCAAGGAAACCTGTGTGGACGTGTTACCAGTAAAAGTGCCTGCCTGGCTGGTACTTAAAAATAGAAAAGAGGGTGTTGAGTACATAGAAACTGATGTTGAAGAATTTCTGACCTCTTTATTTTAAAAAAGTGTCATCTCCCTCTGCCTGATTCTGAGTGTTCTCACCCCCACCAATGCTCAAAGATTTGAAACAAAATATAACTGCCTTGATACGAGGTTACAGATCATCTCTGCTTGGATAATGTTCCGGCATTCAGCCTGAATGGTGGTGACTACCTCCAGCTATACTGAAGATTGGTGTCACTACACACAAGTATGGACCACACAGATCATTTGGAAGGGAAATGAAACCACTGGGTTTGTTTGTTTGTTTGTTTTTTTGCTTCAAAATCTATGCTCAGGTGAGTGTGAACGGGCAGTGAATTCATCTTTCCTGTCCCCAGTATGCTGTCAGAGGGGTTCAACTTGCTTTGTGCTTAAGTCCCACTGTAACTTCTGGATGACTTTGCCTCTCCCTGTCCCAAAAGCCCATGTTATCTATGTGCACTAAGGGTTAGACTCTGAGACTAAGCCTACATTTACCTCCAGGCAAAAGACGTATATGCTAAGATTAGGGAGCACTAAAAAAAAAAGAAAAGTTATTTTTTCACTTGCCACATGGTAAGATTAATTTATCACGGCAGCTCCATCCCCTTGGGCCTTTCTACTTACTGAAGGTCCTAGCTCTTGGACTTACCTCTTACTAAAAATAGATTTGGTTTTCATCCTGCATGTAATCTGTCTCCCATGGAGATTAGAATAATGAAAGTATACAGTGATGAAAGTCCCATTGCAGTGACCAAAGGCTGAAAACTCCTGTGTCTTCCTGATGAAAGGCTCATGTAATACCTACTGAAGATCATGTTTTCACCTTTTACGGTTGGGCCACTGTGGGAGTTGCACAGTTTATGGCATGAACGAATTGTGTAGCTGACACTTTCTGATGTGAAAGTCTGCTACTGCATAAGGTTGGGCCACTGGTGAATTTTGCAACGTTGGGGTTAGATACTGATGTTCCATTTACACCACAGAGAAAGAGGGGGCATCCACAGAAGCCGGCATTGTGAGGAGGAACCCACTTGAGGTAGTTCATGGGAAGGAGAGGTAAGACTTAACTCATTCCCCGAACCTTAATGGACTTACTGATGCTATCTTAACCCCAAGTTTTCTCCTGGAAGGAGACATTCAGCTCTTTTCCCAAACACCAGCAAAGCTTTTCAAAACCAGCTGGTGGTGCTGCAGCCCATTTCTGTAATAACTCAGTAAGACCCTAATGACTGGGGCGTTTGTCAGGCATATTAATTGTCATGCTTCCCTTTTCCGTCTCAGAGGAGATTGCATTTCTATGTGTGCACAAGTATGCAAAGGGAAAATATTAGTGCCGTTGCAATAAATCTCATGTGTGCGCGCATGCACACTCATTTAATCTGTCTGATTCAATATTACACATATTTTGTAGCATACACTGGATATCTTTGAAGTCAAAAATGGTATGCAACGTATCAGTTATCATTTTTCTGTTCTCCTTTTCATATGTTGCAGTAAGTCAGTGTACAGAATGGTTTTAGGCTACAATAATTCAGGCAGACGAATGTTGATTTAGATATATCATTAATTACGACAGTGACGTGATAAAGACCTGTCTTCACAGTATAAAAATACTTCCTGAAAGCGATGGTGCTACAATGTCATTTACCATACCCCTCTTTGTTTATCAATTTGAATTAAAGGTCTGTTTTATTCTGTCTCTATGAAATCAAATGATACACCGCTTTTTCTCTAGAAAACAAACCGCTCTACCTCTATGTGCCAATTTTTCATTTCAACACATTATGTAATGGTTCAAACGAGAGCACAAAACAAATAACACAAAAACAGCTGGTGGGAAACTTAACTCAACATTAGGCACTTTCAAGCCTGAACAGTGAAATGCTCATGGCTTAATGCATCATGTGTCTTTACTAATTTAAGCCTGATTGTGCAAAAAGGGCTGTGTAGGGACACTGGTGGACAGCTTCTGTTAGGGAGTCGTGCTGAAGTTAAAGGTCTGCCTGCATTTGCTGCATAATGGAGCCAGGGCTGCTTTTACTTCCCATTTTGTGTTGTTTAAAAAGTAATGCCAAAAACATAGAGGTGGAAAACTGGTTTATATTCACAAAATGTCTGTGCAAATTGAAGCATTGGAGAAGGCTATTATTCTCTTCGGTAGCATTCTGAATTCAGACACTAGCATCAGCTTTTGAGTTTTTTGGACTTTCACAGTTTGAATGGACAAGTATCAAGAGATTCAGAGTTGTGATTAGATGTTTTTTCTGTATTGTGCCCTTTTTGAGCCCGTTTATGTCTCTGATAATCCTGCTTTTATGATACTTTTTCAATTTCAGGGTTACTGAATAGGGAGTTGCTGACAATTTTGGCAAAGCTACCTTGAAATATTATTTAAACGGTCAAGAAAAACCCCTTGATATTGATTCTTGTTGATGTTCGTTTCATGTAGCGTTTAGCAGAATGCCAGCAGAACTAGATTTAAACAGAAATACAATAATGTGTCAACTATGACTTAGAAAGGAAAAGATCTATTTTATTCAGAAGGTGAACACTTGAATGTAATTATATGTAACAAATGTAATTAAAAGTTCTGATCAGGTATAACTTTTATAAAATGAAACGTGTTTACTTTGGATGAGAAAGGCCATTTCAGGAAAATAAAGTCATCTGAGTCATTTACTTTCTCCAAATGCCTGCAAGATAATTATTGACGTATTGCAAATTACATCAGTAACCATGACTTCCACGAGAAATTCTATCTCCACTTAACCTTTACAGCATCATCCCTACTTTCATCTGGCCATAGAGCCAGCTGAGTCCCTGCCTCCATCTGCAACAGGTCCTGTACATGGGACGTGGGGCAGACCTACAGAGGTGTTGTGGTTGTAATCATTGGTTCCTCCAGTTGCTACCAGTTTCTGCGGACAGTTGTCTTGCAAAAATGCACCCTATGGCACCCTGGAAGCTTTTTGATGCTTCGTGCTGTCTTTCAGCTAAATTCTTAGCTACTCTTCATATGCTGGAAAGGCAGGAGAGCGCACTGGGCACCTCTGTTCTGCACTTGATGTATTTTCTCAGACTGTAACCTCCCTGAGAGAGACACAGTCTTTTTCTATGTCTTTATTCATTCCCTAAGGCAGTAAACCCCCCACAACTCAGCTGGGATCTGTAGGCACAAGTACAGAAGTAAATAAAAACCTGTCATATACAAATGCTGAACACCAAATAATGACATTCTCAGGGTACAGATCTATTTAGTTGAGTGAATATTAATGATTAAATCTCATTTATAATTTATCTGTTTACTGCCATTTTTGGTTTTATTTATCTATTATATAAATATCTATTAAAAATATCTTTCTTTTTAAACAGAAGACAGTTTGAGGTCAGTGCAAACATAACAAAACCATGTTACATGGTCCTTACAACCAGCAGGTAAAGGTAAGCAGTAAAATTCTGGCTTCAAAAACAAGTTTTTGCTACAGCACAGCAGTGAAAAATCCATTTCGGTTAGAGGTAAGAAGTAAAATTCTGGCTTCCAAAAATAAATTTTTGTTACAGCACAACCGTGAAAAACCATTTCAGAGTGCTGACAGACCACTCCTTCTGGTTGTTCTCATCTTTAGCAGGCTGTCCATTATCTGAATAATAGATAAGGCTGCTGCTTCCAGACCTAGAGCAGCTGCTGCACGGTGATCTCTGAGCCGTGTTTCCCCCATTCATCCAAGCACAGGGAGACCCACCAGCAATGGGGCGAAGCACAGAGCCGGCTTTAGGGTTATGTGCCAGGCTCTGAGCTCTGCAGCCAACCCGTGCTGCCCCGGCCCGTTCCGCACTCGCTGGGAGCTTTGCCTGCACCCAAGACATCCTCCTCTCCCCGTCCCCGATGATGGAGAACTGACTGACTTGTTTGGTACTAGATTTATTTGGTTCCCAGAAAGTTGTTCCATAGCATTCAAGAAGGCTTGGCAAAATTTATGGCTTTTATACAATATGTGGGAGTGATGAACCTGCTTTGCACATAACGAGAACAAAGTAATTTCTGAGGCACGATTTGGGTGTGTTTTCTTTTCCCTTGTTATTAATCCACCGAGAGGCATTGGTTTATTTACTGGAACTTTCTGTAATCATAACAATTTATTCTACTAAAGAAAATTACTTTCTTCAACCTCCAAACCTGCATCTTTTTAGCAAGACAATGTAAACAATTTTTAGCGTTTTCTGTTCCTGAACATGAAACCCCTTGTTGTAAAGCCCACGCGTGTTATGCCTTTCCCCCTGTTTGTCACATGATTTTCACATGAGCTTAGCTGCCCTGGGAAATAGGTCAAGGCTGTGCCCAATGCTGTGCCGCTGCTCAGGTGTTAGTCATTGCAGGGAGAAGAAAAGCTGACCTACAGGGCCAGTCTGGTTTAAACAGGAGGTGAAGGACATGGGCCTTATTAGCTGCAGCCCCAGTATGCTCTGGGTGTGTCTCTGGCAGAGAAGACTTAGGGACAAAGCAACCTCCAGAGGAAGCATTGGCCCAGGTTTCTATTTTGTCATTTAAGTAATCAATGAAAGGGTCAGTCATCCTGCATAGCTGGATGTCCTGCTACGCTGTAGATCTTCTCCTGTAAGACTTTAAGGTAAAAACTCGGTTTGTGGAAATTAATTTCTTAGTGAAGTTTCTATGGAATATTTTTTTGATGTTACACTTTTGTTTTCCCACTTTTCCTTCCTATTTTTTATTTAAGCTATTGAACATAGCAGATTTGTGTACAATTTTTTTTCCTTGCTTGGTCTGAAATGCCTTAATGTTTCTACAAGTGACAAAACTGTATTATTTTTCTTTGGAGTTTCTCTTTTTTTTTTTTTTTTTTTTTGAGTCATTCTAACATACCAAAATTCTCTGCAAGAGGAAGTCAAATAAAATGAAAATAACTTAAATTGTCATTGGAATCACATTTATTGGCAAGGAGGGGGAATAAAAATTTTAAAAACCTTTGAAATGTTTCAAAATAACGAAGCCATTGCTCTCCTTTTGGATAGACAGAATTTTTATTTTTACTTCTGTGAATGCAATTTTGTTATCCTGCTTTAAGGAAAGGCTGGGGCGGTACCGGAGAGCAGGTGCTATAGGGTTGGGAGCTGCCCTGCAGGCAATGAAGGGGAAGGATGGAGGCAGAGTCCCAGGTGTGGTAGGGAGGAAGCCAACCCTCCTTCCCTAGAAAGGCCTCCCGGAGCCATGGCAAGGCTTGCTTAGATCCCCGCAGTCACTGGAGCTGGATGAAGCACGGTTGAGAGGTGAGGGAGGCTTCTGTAAGTGTAGAGGATGCATAAGGAACACCTCAAAGACTGAGTGCAAATTTGATGATGCTATTTTAACTTCAGACCGTTGTTTTAGCAGAGTTCTCTGAGTTCATAGAATAAGAAGAAAATTGGCTTAGGGAAGCCAAAGAAAATAGGAAAGGAAAACCAAAAATCACAGATGGATGATACTATAAATAGATGAGACTGTAAATAATGAAGAACACAATTGCCAGCTATTTACAGACTTAGATCAGTTAAAATCGGTAGAAGACAATGACAGTTCAATACAGACAAATATAGAACAAGAAGGGCTTTTTACAGAGACGTGCACTTGGCAGTGTTTGTTTGGAAAATGGTGGGAATAAATAACAGAAGGGATAAATATGCTGGGACCGATGCAGAGCTGGTGTAGGTGGGCAAGGTACAGATTTTTCCTGGTTATTCAGCTTTCCTGCCAAGGAAACGCACTTCAAAAACAACATGTTCAGACACAGCTACCTGCTGCGAGCCACCAAGTGTCCATTAAAGGAAGGAAGAATTAAGAAACAACACTGGAGGAAAAAAAGCAGCTGAAATTATTTGAACTATAACTTTTATTTTTCCTTGGGTCTTCTGATGGAGAAGGTCTGCCCTGCAGTGTGAACTACACTTACCTAAATTACACTTGTGTAAATCTGGCCAGATTTCAGTTTTAGATTCTAGGACCTTGGCCTTGGTGGGGGGAAAAAAGGCTAAAAATCTAGTTTACTGAGCTTGATGTGAATTTGGGCAAGGGGAAATACCCTGATAGTGCAGGCTATTAGAGACGTGTGGCACAGGTGAGAACAAAGTGTCATCTGTAACACCTCCCACACCTGACAGTCCCAATGCCATGGCTTTACTGAGAAGGTCTTGATGTGCTAGGGGTAAGAAGAGCTATATTGTCTTCTCAGTTTTGCATCTTGCTGTCTTCCTGCTTAAAAAGCATCATACAAACCTTCATCTGCCTCTCCCTTTACTCTGGTGCCTAGCAGTAAGGGCTGATAAATGCTACCATTCTAATGGAATAAGGTTTTACACTCGCTACGCAAGCGAGAAAAATCACGCAAGATCATGGCTGCTGGAAGAAAGGCCAATATCCAAAAGAATGATAAAAGGCAGAAATGAAAGAGCAACAAGGAATGCATTTAGGAGAAAGAAAGACAGTGCCCACTGTGTCTAGAACAACTTTCTGCTGTTGCATCAGCTGAGCTCAGCGGGAGGGGAGCTGCTTTCCACCTCCAAGTCCAAACCCACAGAGCAGGGAGGCTCTTTCCCCCTCCTCCCCATCAACGTGCTACAGTGGGACACAGAAACCCCCTGCATTTTGCTGGGACGCATTTTTAGGACATGACTGAGTCATTCTTCTGTCTTCATTTTAAAGGTATATTTCACCCTATGTTTCTATATATGGATGGGATTATCAGTGCTCTCATGTCTCTATTTCATCTGCCATAAGGATTTAGTGGAGTTCTGGCAAAGAATGGTGCTTTCTTGTTGTTCTGTTATTTCTGCTTTGTAGTCAGCTCCAGCTATTTCATGACTGGAACAACTGGGTTTGGGGGATTGAAGCCCATGAGCTGTGCAGGGCTCTGCTCCCTTGGGGTCTACTTCTTGAAGCAAAGAGGGATCTCAGCCGTTCACTGGAGGCTTCTTATTATTATTATTGTGGCTCTCAGAAGCCTTCAAACATTAAAGATATGTTACTGTCAGTATACTAAGATAATTTTTAAAAACTTCAACTTTGCAATAGAGTCGGACTCCTTGTTGCCATTGATTGAATAGCACTGTTGAGTCCAGTTCCTCAAGCACTGCTGAGTATCTTCTAAACTGCCACTGAAATTATTACGAAACAACCTCTGTCATTACCTTATGGATTTGAGAGGCAAATTTATACAGGAAATATTAATTGTCAATGATCATAAGTATGTGTCAGACTTCCTTCTTACGGGAGATCGGTGAATCTGGCCAAATGTGTAGATCATGCCTTCTTTATAATACCAAGCTCAAACGACTGAGCATTGTAAGGAATCCCCATGGTATATGCTTGAGTATATGTGGATACCAATATGCATCAAGGCTGTGTGGCAAGTGAGTACCTCTAAAGAGAAACCCGTGTTTGTGCGGATAAAAGCATATCGGAGGAGAGCACCTGGAACCGGACTAAGAAGGGTCAGCTAGATCACAGAAATTCCCTTACAAAGCCTAAAGGACTAGAGAAGGAATTTGGATGCCGTGATCTGTCCTTGCGGTTTCCCTGGTGATTTCCCCCAAAGCACTGGCTTCATGTGACCCCTATGCCAGAAATAATATATCAGGATGTGAGAGAACTCCTCTCCTGACAGTCCTCAGGACAAACTCTTTGAGAGAAGAGGGAGACAAACCCTCTTTGCAACCGACAGCCCAAGCAAACGGTGGAGGATGACTTAGAAGAATCTGGCAAAAGAGTGACACCAGGCCCGGAGGCTGTCTAGCCCAGCAGCTAAGCCTAGTAGCTAAAACTGCAGCACAGAATTGGTTAAATGAGAGTAATCTGCTATCAACAAATAGTAGAAAGAAAACTTGTTTCAGCTAATTGCAATTTCTGCCAGTCTTCCTTGTCCATTAGCGGCGTCTATAGCGCACAGACTGAGAGGAGCCATCATAAACATATATTCTCTCCCACTGGGAGGTTTAATAAATATTGGTAGCTCCTAAAAATGGCTATAATGTTTATTGATTTAAGTCTCTGAGATTCTACTAAGGAATAATCTGTGGGTTTCATAATGTAAATCATATGGATGTCTATACGGAGTTCTAAAACACAAAGTCACTGCTGTAAATCCAGAAGCGTTATTTGTATGTGTATCTATTTGAGGCAGAGGTTGATGCCTGCAGTTAGGAATGTGTGTCTTTTGTGTAGTTCTTTTGTGGGATGAAAATTCTGTTCACTTCTATGTTCAATTTCATCCAAGTTTGTTTATAATCAACTGCTACCATTTAAAAAAAATTGAGGAGCCCCACGTTTGAAATTTAAGGTTCTCTTTATAACGTGACCTTTAACTGTTCAAAGTGGTGGTGTTGGTGGTTGGTTTTTTTATGTGGGTTTTGAGAATAAGCCTAGAAATGGGATTTTTGTCAGATTTAAACTCTTCTCTGAGGACTAAGGCCCCCATGGAAATCAAGGGGAAACTCCTAAATTCTGCAGCCTAACTGGTATTTGGATAGTATACCCTGAGTAACACACAGAGCCAATGGTGGAACTAAAAAAAATGGTGAATAGCAGAGTTGATTGGAGTACTCCCTACTGTAAAAACAGCAATCAGTTGTAGAGTGTATCATAAAGAATAGTGCAAGAAACCTGAATTAACCCATGGTTGCCAATCTCTTCTTTGGGGGACTGAGCCTCGCTACGTTTCAGCCTCAATATTCTTTACACATAGTGTTTGTATAAATTAATATCCGTGTAGTTATACATCCACCGGTAGTTTATATGGCAAGGTAAATATATAGTAGAAATATAAACATTATTACAGTAAAATTGTTGAGATTTTTTAGTATTTAATAGGGTGACACTTGAAAAATCAAGTAGTTACAGTTCCCATAGCTGCCAGGGAAAATTCAGTTCCAGTCTGAACAAATGAGCCGTACTACTGTGTCACCTGATGCGGCGACACATGCTGGGCAGCTGATGGGAGCAGTGGTGGAGAGCTCAGCCCCCTGAGCTCTGTGCTCTCATGCCTCAGCAAATCCACACGAGGTAATCTTAGGCCTTTTCTGTTGTTCACATGACCTGCTTTTATCTTCAGCTACATCCAGGCAGCCCTTGCTAAAATCCATTATAGCTCGGCAGGTCTGTCCGAGAGCAGACTGTATGGGCTAAGAGCCCTAATTAGTCACCCAAGGTTGCGTTCTGTTTGTTACTCTACAAAACTGAAATCAATGGGAGGAATATGTAGCCTCAAAATAGGAATTACATCAGTTTTTAGAATGAAGTAACGGTAACCCTAAAAGAGGGGAAAATAGAAGATACAACAGGTTGCACAAACCCCCCTAAATTACCAGAACGGGAGAAATCCCCCCACGAGCTGCCTCAGTGTGTGTGGCAGCTCTAACCCAGGGAGTGGTGGGGTCTGTCCCTACCAGAACATTATGAACCTCTCAAATCCTTCTGTGCTTTTCTGTCTTACCAGTGTCATGCGGTGGCAGACAGCCAAGCCGTTCACCTCTGCTGTGCCACGTGTACCTCTGCTGAACTACAAACCTCCTACAAACTTGTGACGATGAGAGTAAGTTTCTATAGATTTGGGTTTTTTTCTTTCTTTTCCTCATGAGCATTTAAATGATTTACGGAGTCCTTGTGCATCCATGCCCCTGTGCTGTAGCCCTGAGCAGGGGTTTGGTTGTCTCTCCAAACTTGACAGAAAAGGGCAAACGGCAGCTCAGGCTGGCTGGGGGGCGGGGGGGGGGGACGGGGACATGACGCGTAGGAGAACATTAAAGGTTACAAAGCAATGGCTGTTTTTCCTCTTCTCATGAACATAAGATGATATTACGATTAAATACTCTGGTTGGGTGAGATTGATGCTTGAGTGGATTCAATGTCTATTTGAAGGAGAAATAGTTTGAGCTTTACTACTTCTTGACCTCTTCTTCTCCATTGTGTGTCTTGCGCAAATGTTTGCTGTGCTTTGTTATAACTCTCTTCTCTGGACACCCATCCTTTCAAACAGAGAATTCTGGCCCTATTCTTACTTACAGATAATCAAGTGCCTGCCATCACACTGGGACTAGTTAGTGCTTAGACAAAATTAAATTAGTTTCACTTCCTGACTTGATAATACTCGTTATGCACTGTGTTTTAAAATGTTTAACCAGCACAACAAACTTGTTTCATCTTAATACTGCAATGATTGCAAAGATTACATAGAACATCTTGACAAATGAAACAGTAAATAGCAGAAACACTGTTGAATCTTAATCACCAGTAACTAATTGAAGTGTGTGTCTGATTATAGAACAATTGAATAATCGCACCTCTTAGCCTTACCAAGAAGTTGCCATCTGGGGTAGGAATAGTGATGTGCTGGCAAGACCAGATGGTCTTCACATGCAGAAGGAACCTGCTTTTCATCAGTAGCATGACTGCACTGCTAATTAGAGAAGAATGAACGAGGCATAAGTCAAGGAGGAATTTCCAAATCTAGATTAGGTTTAAGAGCTCCATTAAAATCATTTCAGGGCCAGGGTTTGAAATCGTATTTGTTAATGCGGAAAACATGTGAGTACTTTTTTATGACTTGATAGTCTGAAAAGGCTTAAGATACAAATGGACTTTAGGTGCCTAATTAAAAATTATTATGAGAAAACTTTTGACTCTTATTGTCTTTCTCCCTCTGGAAAATCCCCAGATTTGTGATGTCCACATTCCCACATGTCCCCTTCCCTCCCCCCTCCCCTTTTCTGCCTCAACTCCATAGCTCACAAAATGCTAATATTCCCAATGCACGATGCAGTGGATGCCTGCAGAGAGAGGGGGGTATGGATCACAAAATACAGCCATGTCTCACCTCCATTTCCTTGTGCCTCAAAGGGGAGGTGCGGAAAAAAACCCAACCCCAACACAACCAACCAAAAAAAACACTATAGGAGAAAGATGGGATGGATTTACTTGGTAAATAGATATTAATGCCTAGTTCTACAAGTTTCCTACTGAGTGAATGTATTTTGGTGGATTGTCTTCCTGGTGGATTTTCAGTCTCATTGGGTCCTCTTTCCAATAGAAGTTTTCTCCAGACAGAAAACAGAGAACTTGATCCATTTATTTCGTATCTCCAGAAATTTGGAGCACATGGGCAAATAGCTGCTTCTACACGTGCCTTTGTGAATGGCTTGTGCTCTGCATGGTCTGGATTTACTGTGATTTGTGTAGGTATGGTGTACTGGGTAGAGTTGCCCTAGTAATGCAGCTGATTATGTCTCATACGTCTTGAACAGAAACCCGTAACTTCCTCCACTTGCTCTAGATTTTGGGTTCTACTCTAGAAGGCAAGAAGCTGAAAGCAAATATTTCGATACCTGATGAGCATATCTCTCTCCCTCCTCTGTTTTTCTTTTTTCTTTTTCTTTTTTTTTAAGCTTTATTATATGGTATCCAAGCCCTTCAATATTTTAGATAAGATCAAGAAGAACCAGCTATTTCACAGGTTCTTTCTGTAATGTGCCGAAACACATTGTCCTTAAAGTATTGACAATTCAGACAAGACTGAGTCGTGCAAGTTCTGGAAGAGATTGGATTTCTCGAAATGGAGACTTGTGATCCAGCTAAACTAATCTTCTTCAGATATATGTATCTTATCTTTTTACAGACCTTTAGAAAAAAATGAAATAGCACTTTTTTAACTCTTTAAAACTGGCAGTTACTAGATAATTTCATTCTAAGAAAGTTTAACTGGTGTTATAATGTAGTTTGGTGCCAGTCACTGTCACAGGGTTAACGAGAATAGAAGCAACTCTTTTTTTTTTTTTTTTTTTTTTTTTTTTTTCCCTGATATCAGGAACCAGTCTGTACCTTCAAAAAATAAGGGTTGTTACCCCTTATGAGTCTTCCATTTTTCTAAGAATTGTTAACAATTCTTTACTTATTCCAGCACCCATCCATTCCTTGGTTCTATAACTCTGTAGGTTATGTGATTCCTTTGGAAATTAATTTCATGTATTAGTTTTTAGTTAATGATAAATAATGTAGGTAATGTTCTAAATCTTATATGTACCAATTTTCTACAACTTTAATTAACAGCAATGTAAGTATTTAACAAAAGATATCTAAGCCTCAGTGTCTTATCCTGTTATTCTTTAATGCAAATGTTATTGCTATTTAAAGTGTACTTTTCCTAAGCAGAATTGCAATAGTCAAACCTCATAAGCTCCAGAACACATTTACTGAGTCTCACTCTTACCCTTCTGGCCCTGGAATAGAAAGTAGACAGAGGAACAGCCAAGGATAAAATACTGGAAGTGAAAGGTGGTCACAGGTGAGAAATGAGAAGCAAAATGCTGGCAAAAACTGAGGCTTTTCTTTTTATTCACTCTGTGTTATACAGAAGCTAATAGAATACAGATCCCGCTCAGATACTGGCAAATGGATTGACTTGCAGAACCGATGCAGTGCAGATGATCTGCACAGACCCTATAAAAGGAACCTCCGATTTGTTTAAAATTGTCAGTCTTATTCATCTGCTTTGACACTAAGGTCTGATAGTGTAATGTATGATGGGCTAAGGATAATGCTGACTAATGCTCCTAGAAAAAATTTGCCTGTCTGTTAGTTTGTCGTGTCAGAGAGAAGATCGAGATGGGGAAATTATAATAAAAGAAAAATTTACAATAAGTTTCTCTTTCCTTTTGCCATATTTCATTCAATAATGGAACAGCTTTGAAACTGGAGATGCTATTAACCCATTGTCAAAGCTAATAGTAACATTATTTATCAGCAGTGTTTACTCAGCTGCTGTAAAGCCTAGGGTCTATAAGCCTGCTAACACTGAGACATGAATGGATGTCTTTCTGCCTCCGTCGTATTCTTGACCATACATCAAAAGAGGTTGCACAGGAAAGTAATCTCAGATGTTTTCCATCTTTGTATTTTGCAAAGTGAGTGGCACTAATTTAATGGACTGTGAAGGGTTCTTGAATCAGAAACGCGTATGGAAAGCTTCATCAGAGCTTAATTGGGTATATTTTTGGTTTCTGATGTTTTAAGTGGGGTTTCCAGAATGTTTTTTGGGGGAAACCCCCACCTTTTAATCAGAAAGCTTAAAAATAATGAGGTTTGTTCTACTCCTTTTGAACAAAAGAAAAAGATATGCTATTAAGTACACATACATTTAAGAATATGGGCATGTGCACTCATGTAAGTTTTATTCATAAGAATGCAAAGCTGATCTCTGGAAAAATCCTGTGCCGTTCTGATGTAACCTTTTATTCCATGGGTTTCCTACGTCAGCCAGGCCGCAAGCAGGACTGTGCCTGAGAAGGCAGCTGCGAGCTGGTATGTTGTTTTCTGCCCCGCTGTCCGCTGCGTGCTGACATTCTTTACGAATTCAAACCCTGCTCCGACCATTGGATGATTCGGTGCTTTTTGAATACTAGCTCCAAATCCCAGCCCCTTTCTTTTGGCTTACTTTTCATCCATGCGTTGTCTTCATCCAGTCTCACTCCTTGCTCGGACGTGCTTTTCAACCTTTTTTCTGTCTTTGCTGGCTCCTCAGTTAAATTCCCTTGGGGAACCTCCTGAGGCCTCAGGGACTCTGCTCCTTTCTCTGGTGCTGTTTTTTTGCCCCAGTAACTCTCACTTCTTCCTTTGCACACCGGTGTCTTATCAGATATATCACTTCTCATGCCTCCTGCTTTTTGCCTTCTTGGTCTTTTTCTCCCCTTTTCCCAGGGCTAGACCCGGGCTGTGTGCTGCACATCAATCCCTGTTTTCCTTTCAATGGATTCTAATCCCATTTCCCTGTAGCCTCATCTTCTTTCCCCTTTCTCTTGTCTTTTCTGTATTTGAATATGGCAATGGCTCACTGAGATCCGTGGAGACACAGGGCAAATACTCTTAAATTCCTACATCTGGCCTTAGTGTTGCGGGGGACATCTTCCTTCAGCAACTTCTATTGAAACCGAAGAAATCTCTACTGAATAGGAGCAGAATTTATCAAGCCCTTTCCTTATGAAATTTCAAGTCATTGTTCAAAATCTTGGAGACACTAACATATTTCTGGGACAAGTACATCACGTTGGGGAATGGTAAGTTGACATTTTAAACATGGACAAAAGAGTGTACCTCACTTTTTGAGGCAGTCAAATCGTTATGATATTTCTGCAGAATACCTAGGATGGAAAATTCCAGTCAGGACTACAAAAAAGTTTTCAAAGTTATGAGCAGCTAAAAAATTAAAAACAGGATCTTAAAATAGGAACTGTTAAGCAATCTTACTAATAACTGGTATTACCTGCCCCACCTATATAAAATATAAGCGTTGTTGTTCTAATAGTCTAAATGCACTAAATACTGCTAATGTAATCTTAGTAATTGCTACCAGAAAGATGTGGCTGCTGTTTTCTTGATTTTATTGATCTGCCAAAATTATAAAGTGGCAGTACTTTATGTGAGCTTTATTTAAAAGCATAACTGGAGAGTGATGACAGAACAGTTTTATATACTAATGTGGTAAATATAGCTAGAACTCTTCAATATGCCAAGGAAGGAACAAGCCAATAAAAACGGTATTTATTCCTTACAATTAAAGGGAAGGTTGAAGGTTTGGGTGGGATTTTGTTTTGGTTTTAACTTTTAAATGGTGTCCCTAAAAGAAGAAATCTATTTATTAGATATAGAAGCATGAATATACTGCTTTACTGACTGATCTACAGTAAATTTTGAACACATTTAGATTAGCCTGTGGTGCAGCAAAAGTGGGCCAAGAACTAAGATTGCCTTTCATTTTCTGAGGGCTACAAGGATGTACTAAAACATCATCTAAATTTTAATAATTTGCTAACTCTTAGTAATTTCCTTTGTCTAAGCTTTGGTCAGCACCAAGACTCAAACCACTGTGTTAAAGCACTCGGACATAAGGCTGCAAGAGAAATGTATTTGCTAGAGCAATTACCAGTTCAGTTGATCCTATTGTGTTGGTGGATTTCTTTGCAATAAAATTAATAACCTTGTCAAGGTGTATATTCATACTGCACCTCAGAGTTCATCTTTATACAAGAATTTCTCCCCCGCCCCTCCTCCATGTAGCACGGAGGTCTCCTTGCTGCTATTATTATAAGAACAATGCAAAAAGAAAATTAGGTCGCTGTTCTGTTGAAGTTGAACACTTCGAGCCATTTATTTGCTGCTTTTGGTTTGTAAATGATGATGTTCATGGCAGAGCAGGTGTTTCACAGTAGCTGCATTTTTGCTTTCCTTTGTAAATGATTTGTATTTAAAGCTATGTGTATTTGTAAAGCCATGTGTATTTAATGATGTGTATTTGAAGCTTTTAAAAATTTACCTCTGAATAGAGAAAGCTGTTAGACTTGAACCTGTGAGATATCGTAGATAGTCTTAAACATGATGTTCTGTTCCTTGCTTTGTTCCTTGCTCTGTTCCTTGCTATCTAAATAAAAATTTAGAGTAGGCAAAAAGAGAGAATTTCAGTGGTGAGGACTCTTGAGATAGGGCAAAAATTTCTGGCGATATTGGGGAGCCCACTGCAAATGTGAAGATGTTAAGCAACACCTTACTTCATCAGCACTTGGGGGCATGCTTAAACCCACTTTCATTCTTCTGCAGTAAAAACGTGGCTCAGAGACTTGCAAGGTGTTGGAGGCCCAGTGAAAGAAAACCGTGTCTATTAGCACAGTGGACACTGAATTTAGTTAGGTATGGAGGGCAGTAAAGCTCCATTTGCGCTGGCGCCACTCGTTGACACCGATGGTATATAGAATCATAGAATCATAGAATTAGTGAGGTTGGAAGGGACCTTGAAGATCATCAAGTCCAACCGTTAACCTACCCTGATAAAAACACCACCACTTCTAAACCATGTCCCTAAGCACCTCATCTACCCTTTTCTTAAACACCTCCAGGGATGGTGAATCCACCACCTCTCTGGGCAGCCTATTCCAGTGTTTAATAACCCTTTCAGTGAAAAAATGCTTCCTAATATCCAATCTAAACCTGCCCTGACATAACTTGAATGGCCCTGGTTGGGCTAACAGGTGCAGAGCTGAGCTGTGCGCATTTTCAGGCACAGCAGAGACACGCCAAGATGTTTTCTGGATATTGCCCACAAGCGTTAGACTCCTAGCCCCTACGTAATGAGTCTATAAAGAGGGTGTTAAGGACCGTGATTCAAAGCACCAGTGCCTTTTTTTTTTTCCCCATTACAGTTATCTGCACGGCTGCTATTGACGCCAGTAAGCCCGCTTCAGTTCTCCTGCTAGCACAACATTAATGAAGAATTTGCATTTCAGAACAGAATCGGTATAACTTCTTGTGATTTAATTAAGGAATTTTTGTGTGAAATCAGCTCCTGTTAATGTCTTAATCAGTTGCCTTGTGGGTCATCTGGTCAAAGTGGCACATGCAGATTTGACAAAACCAGGCTTTTCAGGCAATTAAACTGTCATGGGATAAGAAGGAAGATCCTTTTGTGGATTAATTCCCAGTTAAAAGCTAGAAGATAGAGGGTGGGAATAAATGGTCTTTTTTTGCCTAAAAGAGAGGTTACATATGTGATCCTATTGAGATTTGTGTTGCCTATTCAATGTTTTCATACACTCCTTTTTAAATATGAAAAAAATAGGCAGAAGTCTAATAGGAGAGCCTAATACTTACTGTAAAGAATTGCAGAAAGTTCCTATAATTGGATGATAAGCTGGCGGGTGGAGATCAATTTTGATAAATGCAAAATAATACATTTGGAAAATAACATTTAGAAATGCATATAAATGAGGAGCTCTAACAATGTTACAGAAAAGATTTTTGTGTCATTGCGGATATTTCTCAGTAAACATTAGATCATTGCTCACAGCAGAAAAAAAAAGACAAATTGAATGCTAAGAATTATTAGGAAAGGGATTGATAACAAGATAGAAAAGCACCATTATGCAACAGAATAAATCCATGGTGCTCCCACATCTTGATAACTACAAACAATTCTGATCAACTTATCTGAAAAGGCTACAGTAGAGCTGGATTTAAAAAAAAAGGAAAAAAAAAAACCCCAAACATGACAATGTTGATAAAAGATGTGGAATGAAGCCTGTGTAAGGAGAGGCTAAATAAGCATTTCAGCTTTGAAAAGAGATGAGTGAAGGAGGATAGTGGTGTATAAAACTCTGAATGTCTTAGAGAAGATGAAGGTGTGGGGGGGAATGTTCACTTTTTCTTATGAAGAAACAAAAATGTCCAGCAGCAACTTTACAACAAAATAAAGTACTTCTCATGTGAAATAGAATTAAATTGGAATACTGTTTGACAGGAGGTTGTGATAGCCAAAAATGTAAATGGGTTCAAAAAGAATTTGGACAAATTAATGAAGGATAAATCCATCAGTGGCTGTTAAAATTATGGCTTAGATACGGTCTTTGTGTTCAATGGACTGAAACACTAATTGACTGTTCTTACACTGTTTTTACACCCCTCTTTGGCCATCTGCTGCTGGCCAGTAGAAGCAATTAAATTCAGAGTTAGATGGACCTTAAGTCTGATACGGCTTGATCACTGTCATGAAGCTTACGGTCTTCCTCCAGGGATGGCAAATCTTGGGGGACACACTCCTTTGATGAAGACAGTTTGTAAAGACTTTGTGCATCGCTTTACTTTTGCTGTCCTTTGATAATTAGAGAGATAAAACAATATGCAAATCATTAGTTAATAAATAATTACTGCACATAATAACATAGAACAGAGTGAGAACAAAAGCAATTTTGAGTAGTTTCCACTGTAGTTGAATGCGGGTCTGTTTAATTAGTTTTTCATTCTAACAAGTGCAGATACACGCCATCCTCCCATTTCAATATTTGCTCTTAAAAGAGAGAAGTCCTGTATCTGCATGGGAAATGATCGCTCTTTTAGGTACAGCTGCTGTCTTTGGTTTGTTTATTTGCCTGGCACGACAGTCAAGAATCCTTTGGAGGCTGTTTCAGGGTAGCACTCTGACAGCCAGAAACGTTCTTCTTTCTATCTGCGAGAGGAGAAATAGATATTTACTTTTCTTGTGTTCCTGTACTATAATGATAAATCTCGTATTTTCCCCCAGGGCTATCCACTGTGTGACAGGTCTTTGAAAGTGCACCTAGCCATTGAGCAGCTGTACGTTTTGAGGGAGGGGAGAGGAAACCTTTGCACTAAGGAGTCCCTTGCGCTTGTCAAGAAGAGAAATGTTTTCAGGCTTTATATTCCTATAATCTGTGATGTCTGGAATGTCTTTCAGCAGGTGTAGAGACAGTGTTATTGTAAATGTTAATGGTATGTTGGGCATTTTGGCCCTCCTAAGTACATACTCCAGTTGGAGTTAAGATATATAATGTATGATGATCTTCTTCTGTTTGCTTGTACCTTTTACTCAGCTGGAGAAAGTAATCCATGACTAATTAGACACTGAATTTCAACCTAGTAATTTATTTAAATAGCTGTGTAATTCATTGGTGTGAGCATTTCCGTGACAAAATGTTGGTCAGGAAACATTGACGGAAAAACTGTTTAGCCTTGTAGGAAGAGATGTTATGAAGGGTTTAAACACATAAGATGCATACTGAAGCAGGCTTCACGCGGTATTTAGGGAGAATCAGGATACGACAGTACGGTCTGGCCCAGACAGAGCTCCCCTGCTGTGCTTAGTTTAGGAGAGAGCACTACCCTGTGCCTGAGCTATCGCCATATTGCTGCTGACAGATTACATTACCTCAAGCGTAGCCCAAAACAGCTGCCTTGCAGTTAGCAAGGACAGGGAATTTCAGGTAACCTTCTGCCTATACGAAGGTATAGCCCATACCTAGAAATGAAGCCTGAAAATCCTCGCCGTGGGAGGCAGCGAGTAGCAGTCAGTGCCAGCCAGTATAAACCTTTGGCCATATGTGATGTCTCAAATCCTCTCCTGCTCTCCAGCTGAGGTATACCTGACCTCTGCCAGGGCCAGAATGAAGTATGATCTTTATCTACATTTCTGAAAAGAGCCCCTTAAAACTGCACATCCAGGATACAATACGGGAGTAGGGGCGGCGGCAGCTTCTCTCTGTTGTTGAAGACCCCAAAGGGGCACGGTTGCTCCTCGCCTATGTGGGAGCGCGTGGCTGAACTCAGCGCAGCATTAACACTCATGAGCTGCACTCATGATGCCAAAGGGTAGGTCAAGCTTGTTAGGATGCTTAAATGAGTCTGAACAACTTAATTGAAAAGCATAAATGCAGCAAGTCTGATGCATCTGAATGCAATCTGAATGTTATGTAACTCAGCCATGGAGATCCCACCTCTGGGCTTTGCAGATGAATATCCTCTATGTGGCAGCTCACAAAGGGTGGACTGAAGTTCTCGTAGATTCAGGAAATCCATGGCTGGATCTTTCTAAGACTCTTCTCAGAGGAAGAAGTGCCAATAACCTCAAGTATAAAATTGGAAGATTTTAATTCCTAGGCGTTTAGAAAATTAATGCTTTATCAACAAAGCTTAAAATGTGGTTAACTTAGTAGAAAGGAAGCCTTTGGGATATCCATATTAAACACATTAACTCCCTTAATGAAGACGTCTGTCTAAGCCATTAAATGTAGCAACCCTTCCATCTGGGAAGCACTGGCCTCTGTTGGTTCCTATTGAAAGAATACTCCTTGTATTTACGCAGACCTTTTAATTGCAGGATCTTAATGCACGTTTACAGACTGCACCTATGCACTAGGAGGCAACTACTTTGCTACAGATAACTGCACAGAATAATATAACAGCTACTTTGTGTAGTCCCTGTAGATGTGAATGGAGACTACTTCAGAGCATCTTAGATCAGGATTCTACAGCTATTTGTCTGACTTGACCACTGGGACCATGGTGCTCCTCAGCTAGCCTGAGACACCGCTGTTGCAACAACTGAACTTGTAATACCAGAGCTTAGGAGAAGATTTGGAGAGTTTAGGGCTTGTGTAACTTGGGGATTGAGCAAGGTTTAGGCTCTTAATTTACAGGGAGGACTGTAACTGAGCCCCCAAATCAGCATCGCCTTCCACTTTGGCACATAAGGTTTGTTAAGTGCCTGTGCGTGCTTACAAATGAGAGAGAGAGAGTAGCTAGGCCCTTTTCCAAATAGGGGTGAAACAGATGCTTCTAAGTGCCAGAAGCATCAGCCAAATTCCTCATGTATACATGTGCCTACTGGTGTCTTCAGCACTAATCACAGGAGAGGGGAAGAGAATTTGCTTCCACCTTCTGGATGCATTCCTGTCCAACCTGCTCCAGGTGAACCTGTTTTGGCAGCGGGGGGTGGACTAGATGCTCTCTGAAGGTCTCTTCCAACCCCTACCATTCTGTGATTCTGTACCATAGTCCATTGGTCAGAGCATGTGCTCGGAAAGCAGAAAGCCTGCTTTAAATTGTCTTGACCTCTAGACAATTGAGGGAATCTGCATGTGGAAAAATAGTCCAAGTGTACCAGCGAGGAGAAAGAGAGGGAGTGAAATGAAGTGTACGCACACATGGCCTTAGAGCCTATTGCTTAAAGCAGTCTTATTTATAGGCAGGAAAGTCTCTCTTCCAAAATAATTTTCTGTGTTTTATCTGATGAATGTTTAGTGCAAAATACATGTAAAATGTA
Source organism: Vanellus vanellus (assembly GCF_965231255.1). Classification (NCBI taxonomy): domain Eukaryota; kingdom Metazoa; phylum Chordata; class Aves; order Charadriiformes; family Charadriidae; genus Vanellus; species Vanellus vanellus. The sequence continues at coordinate 20,394,630 of NC_138910.1, forward strand.
ATGGTTCCCAAGGACTGCAGATGTTCCTAGAATCAGAAATAAACACTTTTCTATGCAGGATGCAGCCCATCTGAAAGGCAGAAGAGGGAAAATAGGGACCCGCTGCCTTGGAACCAAAGCACAATCAGATCTGTAGGATTCATTGCACCAGAAGCTGAACTTTAAGAAAATTAATATAATTTATGTATGCCAGGCTAGAAGTTGGTTAACAGAAGTCCCTGGAAGAAAGACAGGGAAAAGTAAATTGTGCTCTGTAAATCACAAAAGAGATCTGTAGATTTCAACAAGAGTTGGTAGCAGACTTTCTGGGTAGCTCTAACTGCACATATTGTAGCTTTAAAGGATCTGGGATAAACTGGCAAAAATGAGCATGCATTAACTAAGTTTATGGCCCACACTGTATATGACTTTGGATGGGTTTAGAAAAGATTTGGAGCAGACAGAGTACAGCCCAACGCATAGTCTGGTGCCAACGCCACCCAGACTGGAAAGGTATCTGTCATTCCCGTGTATTGTAGCCAATAATTTGCACCAAGTAGTCTGCTCGAATCACTGCAACGCAGTGGGATGGTTTCCAAGCTGAGCTGTGGCAGACCCATTTCAACTGGCTTCATTGCTAGGGGAATATCAAGTTTTGTGACACCTCTCGTGTAGATGCATTTTGTTTGTTCTGTTCTTCGAAAGATACGTGCCAGTAATTTTGAAAATGAAACCCATGTATTTATGTGCCTCCTTGTGTGGAAATGCACCCAGCTGGAAGGACTCTGTGGGTCAGGTTGCCAGGGCTTTCCATTTGACTGTGGCTTTATGCGTTTTCTTTCGTATGTACAACAAATTCTTGGAAAGCTGCTTCTGGGACCAGAGGTTTCTGGTTAGGTTGCAGCCAGAGCATGTGCTGAAGAACAGCTTTCTACTGATCCTTGGGCTCCCCTATATCGGCATGTAAACTGTCGTTACCATTGTCATCTGAATAATATAAGAGAATGGCTTAAAGTGTCTAAGCCAAAAATTCTGACTTGCAGTTGGTAAAAGAAGAGAAACACAACTAGTTATGAATGTTGGTATGCAAAAGAATATAGCTTGCATCCCAAATCAATAACTTCTTTAGAATATTTAACTGTCAATTCCACGATGCTCTGGTATTTGTTGGTTGGTTTGTTGGGTGATATGAGGACTACTGTTCCCACTTGTAGTCTGTTATTTATTTGCTGGTAAATCAAAAGAAATGGAACCGCACTCATCGTAATACATTAAAACTGAGTGGGAGACATTTGCATTTTGTTCTTAGATGGCAGCATCTGCATTCAAGAAAAAGTCAACTTCCAGTGCAATCAAAGATATCGGTAAGGTCTATGCATAGGACAGTTTCAGTGGCAAAGATTTTCTTCTTTTCCCCAAATACAAAGAGTTAACTAACGATGACTCTTTAGCTATACGTGTATTCATGCAAGCACACTTAAAAGCTGTGCTCTGGGAGAACTTGTGGGCTTTCTGAAAACCTAACTCTAGGATTAACTTCAAAGAAATGCTGGCTAGTGTTCCCTTTCTACCTGCAGAATGACTTCTACACTATCCTTGCGGTCTTGGTATCTGCTACATACAAAACAGTCTGTACAGATGAGAGCGATTCAGTTTTCCCCAGCAATTCTGGGGATGAGCTGGGCAGCTCGGTGGCACGAGGCAGTGTACCCGGCTCCCCCGCGATGCTGCTTCCCTGTATGCAGCTTTTGGTTATACCCGCTTGCTGTTTTCCCAAATATTGCTTCCAACGTAGTTCCACTTCTGAGGAGCAGAAGTAAAGCAAGGCCAAATGCTGGAGCTGCTGTCTGAGGGTGGCTGTTTGTCTCTGGCAGCGTTTGCCCGGGGCCTCCCTCCGCTGGTGAGCAGCAGTTGGGCACATCACAAAGGGGGATCCCACCTGAGGAGCCTGAGCTTGTCCCCAGTTCTGCACTGCACAAACCTGGACTAGCAGGGGCTCGATGCTCAGCATGCAGAGGGAAGCAGTCCCAGGACACCACGTGGAAATGCTGATAAATCGTCTTCAAGCTTTTCTGTTTGCCCCGCTCACCCTGAAGGACTGAGATAACCTATGCCAATATTTTCAGCAAGGATACTTCTTGGAAGTCTTGGCAGTGACTGGGCTCAACCATTTCTTAATGGCTGGTTTAGAGGTAATCAAGAGTGAAAGCAGAGTGGCTTCCTGAAGAGGCAAGAGAAAGGATGATGAGTGAAGAGGCAAACCCCAAGGGCTGAAGGAAAGAGGTTCCCCCACAGAAAATACACAAACGGGGCAAGTAAAAGGGCATGAGAGCAGGTACCAGGGGAGAAGTGCTCGGCCGCATCACGGTGTTCAGTGTGAACCCTATATTGGGCATAAATTACTAAGTGTGTAAAAGTACAAATAACCAGCTGGTAATTTGCTTCAGTAAATCTGTAGAAATAAAGAGGAAAAGCGTCTAACTTTAGAGATCAGAGTAGGGAAGCCTTGAATTAGTTTTTCCCTCCTCAGGGCAATGCAGAGACCGAATACTGCTGCCTGGAATGAGTTAAAGCTTCCTTGAAAGGACAGACCTGCCTGCTGCCTTTTGGGGTAAAACTCTGCCTTTGGTCTCTCCCTACCCCTATCAAACTTACGTAAAGAAGAAATCCTTTTCTATAAAAAAATGGGAATTATTCTGGCCTAAAATGTGACATTTCAGACTCCTGTTTTACACACAATAAATAGCATCAATTATACATAATATTTAGTGATGATTATTATAAATTACTGCAGCTGAGAGCCGTGGATCCCATTACAAATGAAGTTTTGGAAAGAGCGGGCTGTCATGCAATGTGTATTAAATTTATAGCATGGCTGCTCAGTTCAATAAGGTACAGATTATGAATTAAATGTCAATAATGGGATTATAAGCATTCAGTTGCGGGCTTCTTTTTCTAATTATCTGCAATCTGTCATCCAGAAAGTCTATGATAACTCATCTGAGCATAACAACGATGTATCTGCTGCTCAGCGCAGAAAGCAAGCTGACCCTCCCCTTTCATTTTAATGTGTTATGACTTATGTGTTCCTGTCTCTTTTCCACTGACTGAAGAGGAAAAAAAAATATCTCTTGAGATATATAGACCTGGTTTTACCTTTGGTATGAAAATAGCTCTCTTGGAGATACTGTACCTGAAAGTAGGCTGAAATAGGCTGTCCCTATTGTTTAGTTCACCTCCTTAGCCAAGGGGAAGGGAAATGAGATGTGCATTATGTTCCCAGGTCTTCTGCCGACTCTATTTCTGTCTGACTCTTATTCTGTCTCTATGCATCTATAAAATGGGCACACTACTAGCTGGAAGGAACTGAACAATTTTAGTTATGGCTTTGAGAAACACCATACTATTCAGTACTTCTGCTTAGTTCATCATGTGGAGTGACCATCTCTGGCGATCAAAGAAGAAGAAAAAGGCAAGGAGTGGAGATGGAGAAAAGGATTGTGGTCGTCTTACCTCCAGGGACATATTTTGGAGGTCTCAAGGAGCACTGAGGGATGAAGGCAAACAGCTGATAAAAATCATTTGTCAAAATAAACTCTCAGATAAAGCAGAAATGTCAGAGAGAGGATGAGAAGGGAAAGTTGAGTGTCAGTAATAATTTTTGTCACTGCATGCTGTGGCCTTAGATGTTAGACATGGGCCAATTGCTAACCTCTTGGTTGGTAGTGGAAGAACCCAACTATTTTCCCAAGCTTTTTCTTAGGAAACAGACTGAGTGATGGTGACTGGGTTCAAAAGGTGGGATTCTTTTCTGGGAAGGGTTAGGGTCAGGGTTCTGGGAAGGTTTTTTATTGTGACCATTGGATTAGCTGGAATTTTGTGTGCAATTTTAAGTGATCTGTATATTTTCCCTAGATCTTTGGAGAGGCACATTTTAAAATCTAAAGAAAAAAAAATAGAATAAATAATAGAATATATGTTAAGTTCTTCAACTGGAGATTTTCTGAAAAGCCACCTAACCTATTTTGGTCTGGAAACAGTGATTAAAAGTTAAACTCTCTTGTAATATTACTCCTGGGTTCGGTTGTATATTTTTAAGATACTCATTCCCATGGCATCTGTGTTATATCTCTCTTGTTGTGCCTATGTGGTCTGTGACTGAAATTTTGGGGTGATAGTTAGTTTCTTATTGGCATTCCTATTTGTTCTGCCACTATTGACTATTTACCAACTGTTATTTGTTCACTTCGAAACATGTAATTTTGATCCCATTGATCCACTCCTTTGTGTTTGTTTGTCCCCTGTGTCACCTCTGTGATATGGGCGCATCCATCAGTTTCGTGTCATGTGGAACCCGTGACGTTGCTTCCTCATAGATAAGATTTTCCATGCTAGACTCCCGAATGTGATAGCTAGGTAGTCGGATGCCAAGGCTGTGTGTTCACAGCATCAGGACTCAAATAGAACAAAGTAAACCTGGTTTTTATGACAGTTACAAATGCTCATGAATTTTGTCTTTGATTTATTTTCCCCGCTGCGTCTCAAAGACTTTCAGGTGCTGTCAGTGGTATATTTTGCCCGGTTAAACACAAATTTTATCTGAGTTCTGCCTAATTAACTTATGACAGTGTCTTTGCCGTGCTTCAGCACTGCTGCTGCAAATGCAAGCAGGCATCACGCCGAGCTTCACAAAATGAGGTTTTCACTGGAATACTGAGTAAGAGCATCCTTAGTTGGGTGTCTGAGGTACCCTTAAGTTACCATGACATTGTGAATCTGCCTCTGAGAGAGTCATTTGGGTGAACAGTTTTAATGGTTGTCTGTGACGACTTTGGGACAGATCTGAATCATTCATCCGGCTGGGACAGGGGTGAGTTGGGTGCTCTTCATCCCTGTCCGTGCTGCACGCGTCTGCGTTTAAGCCTGTTACTAGTGAAGGAGAGCCGCAAACCCCGCGTAAGCTTTTCCTGAATAAGCTGGCTCAGAAAGCTTTTGTGGGCTGTTGGGGTTTTTTTTTGTGTATGTTTCATTGGGTTGTTTTTGTTTTGTTTTGTTTTTTCTCAAAGACTAATGCACATTTTCCCTTGTCTAAATCTGTCACATTAGAAAATTTCAAGGGCAAACAACTGTATTTGCTTTCCTTCCATTTCTCTGTTCACTTTTGATAAACCAGTGTAATGTTTGTCATCTCGGTACTTATTTTTCTCTTCTCTGAAGATTACCCTGTTTTCTAGAGACTCAGTGAAGACTAGCATGGCAACATTTGAGAGATGAAAGGTAGCAAGTAACATAACATCATCTGCCAACTAAGGAAAATCCACAACAAAATCACAAATAGGCCCATTATGAAAGTTTACTTAAAAAAAAAAAAAAAAAAAGTCAGATTTTTTTTAAAGCGTGGTCCTTTTTCTTTGCACCTGTAACTTACTGGCACAGCTGATGTCATTTAGGCTCCGATTCAGCAAAGCACTTAACCATGCTGCTTAGTCCCGTTGACTTTAATGGGAAGTAATTACATGTTCCAACAAAGCACATGCAGAAGTGCTTGGCTGAATCAAGGTTTTAGACGACATAATGAGAACCTGATTGGGAGGGAGGGGGGGAAGCTGAATTAATGCCGTGCTCAAAATCAAGCCCATACTCTCCGAAAATATACAGTAGGAATTAATTTGTGGCAGTGCTCTCCCTATGTTGTGGCACTCATTGATCTCATTGCTATACAAAAATCAAGAAAATAAAATTCTAATGACGGTATCCATGCTTTTGCACACAGAGTCCACGTACAGATTGTCACGCACTGAAATCACTGCACAGTGATTTGACTCCAAATGATATTGGTTCTTTCTTCCTTTAGCATTGTTCCTCCTTTTCAATATTCCATGTCTCTTGCTTTATTTTTCATTTTCAAGTGAGGAGGGTATTCCTATCTTGTACTTGAGTGGACTGCCATTTCGATTATGTTTGTCAGTGCTGCTGTTGATGTGAGCTGTATTAAAATAGCAATTTGAAGTAACACTGGCACCAGACAGTCACCACTCATTAGCATCATCTCCAGCAAAATCTTACAACAGAGCTGTAAGACTACCTGCTCTATAGTCCTCGAATCATAGTATGGTACAAACTGTCCACATAGTGCTGCCGCGTCTTCCAGTCACTCCTGGTACATTACACTGGGTCCAATTCACCTCTTTGGGAGGATCTTATTACTGACCACGGAGCAAATCCTCCTCACTTAATATCCCTACTGACATTAATGGTCCTACTCACATAACAGATTTGACTCAAGGGATGTATTGGTAACAGTATTACTCTTTAAATTCTCATGGAAAGATGCTGCTCCAGATGTGGCTGAATCTGCACAGCTTTTTTTATTTGTTTGTTTGTTTTAATGCAACAGAATCTATTGCTGATAAACCAACAAGGAAAAATGATTTCTTTCTTTGGTGTGTGTCTGTGTGTGTAGATGATGCAGCATACTGTGAGCTAATTCCGAGCGGACTAATTCTTCCGTAATGGATTTATACAGGCTATTGGGGTTAATGGGATTACTAAGGGTCTTGATTTCTGAGAATAACTGCCAAAAATCAATGGAAGAGTTCAGTCCAATCCCCATCCATCTGTTTATTGGCGAGGACCTGAGTGGCCAGATAAGTAGGGGTTGCTGCCTGCACTTACTTATGTGGCTTTGGAATTACAAAATATTGAGGGGGTCACTCTTTATCAGTGATCCTTTCCGGTAGACCATCCTGCAGAGACAGCCACAGTCTTCCTTCAAGCCCTGCAAAAAAAAAAAAAAAAATGGGCTGCCTAAAGAGAAAACCAGGTCACAGCCCGTTCCCTGCCTTCCCAGCACTTCGGCACAGAAACAATTTGTGTTGCCCCCCTGCCCCCCTCCCCTTCCTCCAGCCAGCACCCAGCGAGAGCAGCCCTGCCCATCGCCGGTGGCTGCTGGCCCCTTGTCCCCACTGTCCCCTCGGGGGGAGCGGTGCGAGGGCTGCTCCCGCTGGCACTGCTGCCGGTGCACAGATGATGGGTACAGCGCGGGAGCGGGAGGTGTGTGAAGCTGTCGCGCTCTCCTCAAAGGTATGTTAGTTCAGACGGAGCCTGGCCCAGTAAAGGCACCTGCTTGCGCAGTGAGGCGGCCCCAGCCCTGTGGCAGAGTCTGGCTCTTCCTCTGCCTCTCCTGTCAATCCATTGACCTTCTAACGCTCTGCATCAAAAGATGCTAACACGCACCTTTTGAAGCCTTCCAATACTATTTTGTGGGAGCACTTATGGACCCATTTGCCGTTTTTCACTTAAAAGAAAGCTTAAGGAGGGTCCTGGCAGGTCTGGTAGCTCACAAGGTTTTGTTTTTGTTTTTTTTCCCCAAAAGTTTGGGTGGAGGGATCCACCAGCAATCCCTCTTCTATCAGTGCAGCAAGGACATCTTCATCTTGCTGTGACCAGGATGATTACAATGCTGTGATCATTCTTTTTCTCAGAGGAAAAGTCCTTCTGACTCAGGCACAGCAGGGTGCATTGTCCTCACCTACTGAGCACTGGGGTGGAGCTCGACAGGTGCTTTCCTTGAGGAAAAAATATAGGAGAGTAAGGCTGGAAATGTGGGATTCATTGATTTAATTGGTGGAATGGAAAAAAACCCAACCCGCTCTACTTTTTTTTTTTATTTTTTTTTAAAGGATAAAACGTCTTGGGAGAAAGTAATAAGTAATTTCAAAATGATGGTGGTAACAGCTGTCCACTGGTTTCCAGGAGATCCGGGGTTTGGCTGCCTTCCTTACACGGCCTCCAGGGCAGAGCTGTGTCCTGCTCTGCTCAGCCAGGCTGGAGACTGCCTGAAGACAGGGGGAATCTCGGGAGAGATAAAGCGACAAAGAGGTGTAAGAGAGAAAAATAAATCCCAGTGACATTGAAAGAATGACTCTATCAGCATATTCAGACAATCACATAAGGCCATCTGTGCTGGGCTGTACGTCCTTAGGCAACGCATGCGTGACGGGGAAACATAGGGAATGGGCACAGGGTGTTTGTGCCCTTGTGCAGTTATGGTCTGTTTGTTTTTATTCTCTCTTCAACCTAAAGTTACTGAGCTCTTGCACCACTGCCAACGAGACCGTGAACTAACAGCTATGCAAGTTTCTTACTTCGTTCCACCAGAAAATATTTCCTTTAACCGTAGGGTCCTGCGTGCAGCTTCTGCGCGATGCTCAAGATAGTGCCGACGCTGCTGGTTTGCAGAATGGGCAATGGCGTGTGTTTTTCCTTCTTCCCTAGCAGCTATGGCTGTGTGTACACTAACAGCACTGAGGGTTTACTGTAGACATAAGCTCCTAAAAACATGTTAGTCAAGGATGGTGACTCTTAATCATATTTTTAAAGCTGTTAAACTCGGTATATTCAGTTAAATTCAGTATATCCTAGATATTAAGTGTCACATGAAAATAAATGAAGTGACATGTTAGCAAGCATATGCAAAGCATCATTCTTTTCCTGATTCCATCAAAGTCATGTTTACGACATTGCTGTTGCTTTTTCATAATTGGTGTAAAGCTTGAATCCTAATCTTGATGGGCGTCTGCTGTGGTGTGTGAGAGCTTTGGGTTTTTCCTTTCTATCAGAGACTATTGCCTCTCCGCTGCAATAGATCAAAATGAGAGGACAGGCAGCTGGTGCCCTTCCCTGACTGCTCTGGCTGACATTCCTGAAAGTTGAATTAGGGACAGCGTTATTTACTCTCTTTTGCTGCACTGAGAATAAATTCCAGCATCCCTACCATGTGTGTTGTCTTCACACTTTGGAAAAAGAGGCTGCGTTCCTTCTGAGGCAGATTCTTTACCATTGATGGGAAATTAATGATGGCAAGTAAAAAATTGCTTATCAGGATTAACTAAAATGATCAAAGCCTGAATGTCGTTTACTCCCATACTTCTAGTCTGCTGTGAGCCCCTGGATGGTCATAAGCAAGTCATTTCTTTTTACTACAAGAGACCAGCTTACAAGGGGAAACTGGTATGGCACTCCACTGCAAAGTACTCTGCAACCTACTGATATAAAGTACCATTTCAGGATCAATTTTTTTTCCTTACAAGTTTGTATTTGTAGAACCGATTAAGATCCATGACTTGAAAAAATGAGAAGCAAGCTCTATCCTTGTACACCGTTATTTTTCCTGTCATTTAGAACCAAAACCTTTTAATGCCAAACGGCAAAATCTGGCCCTTCCTGCGTTGCAGTCTGGACTGCCACGCAGAATTTGCCACTTAGTTAAAAGAATTAACTGAGCATGATGAGGTATGGTGGCGTTTAAAACGCTCGTATAAGAACGGAGTCTGCTGCAGTGCCCACCAGCGGGAACATGAACACAGCTACTAACAAGGCAAAAATAAGCCCCAGCTTAATGTGTCGCAAAAAGGCCTGGTCTCTACGCTCTCTTAAGCAGGCTATTTTAGACGGGCTGTTGGCATCATCAGGAGGGTACAGCGCAGGAGACTTATATGGTTAAATTTTATAGTAGTCTAATAATGAGAAAAGCATGTGTAAGGCCTCTTGGCAAACGGCCCATAGTCGTGGCAGTATTCCTACAAGTAAAGCTGCAAGAGGGGGGGGGAGGGAGAGAGAGAGAGAAAGAAAGAATTAATGGGGACCTGCTTTATTTGCCAGGAGAGATTATTCTTCTGCTGGGAGCAAAGGGTATGTGCCTGAGAAAAATGTAGAGAAAATAGAGTTGTTTTGTGGTGCCCTAAAATACCGTTTAATGAAAATGAGAAAATAATGGGAGGAAAGTCACTTCTATAGTCTCTGGCCAGCTGCCCAAATATGAGTTGAGATGCACTGGCCCTGGGCTGTGCTTCCAACACAACTCGCAGAAAGCTAATTGTTCTTACACGCATTTGCTCTATTTTCAGACACGTGCTGTTTGAAACCACGTTTTCTCTTTTGCTCTTTGCTCCCTCTTTGCTCCCAGCTGGTGAAGAATTTTCACCTCAGAATGTTATTCCTTGAAATGTTTTCTCTTTGTGGAGCAGTAGCTGTTGTTTTCCATTCTCGCTGGGGTGACAGTAAGAGTCTGACGAAGCTTGAAGGTACCTGGAGTTATCTCCGATTTCCTAATCCTCAGGTGAACCTGTTTGCAGCTCAGGCCAAGCCCTGCCAGAGATCCAGCTCTCAGCTACACCTCAAGCAACCAAATCATGCCGAGCCTCGTTTTATTTCTTCATGGCTTGAAAATGTTTGCATCGTCTATCCAGTGTATTAAACTCAGGAACCGCTGGTGACCACCTCTTCTGTTTTCTCATTCTTTCGTTTCTCCCTCCTGTACACAGGGGCGGAGGAACAGACCCTGAGATAAGGTAAATCAGTGGCACCAGTGAGACCGTCTTTATTTACCCCATTAGCAGATCAATCTCATACATCCAGGTGAGGTTTTTGTTGGGGCTTTTTTTTTTTTTCTTTTGTAGTGCCATAATTAAAATAAAACTGTGCAAGTGAATGATGGAATAAATTAGTGTATTTGGGGTATGTAAAGTAATAAAAAGAATACTCTATCTCAAGTAAGGCAGAGTTCAGAAAAAAGAGAGCGATTTCTGATCCAGAAATACAGTTATGTTCCTTCAGGTTTGCACTGGTGTTCCCGAGAGCAGAAGAGGATCCCCTGAATTTCACATGTACGTGTGTCTTCAGTGAGGCTTCGTATTTCTGTCAGTTGAAGTTTTCCTCTGCCCTGTCCTATACACTGTGGGCAGAGATCTGATGTCAACGCTATTTCGAATGACGGGTCAATACTAAACCTAGAGGAAACCAGTGAAATAATTCCCACTAACATGTATGCAGTGTGGAAATCAAGATCCAGGGCTGCCGCAGCCTGGCAGCGTGTGCGTACCTGGTGGGCTATGGTACACTGCTACGTGTCATATACTATGACTGTTGTCTGGAATCAAATTTCTGTTATTAATTAACGTATTTCAGGGCATTAAAGTTCGAAATAGTGCAAAGCTCTTAGGTTTTCTCTGCTATGTGGTTAACTGTACTTTAATATCAAGGTTTTCAAGAGATTTATTACTGAGACTTTGAATTCACTTAGTTTATAGCTTCTTTGCATGTATTATTCGAGATAAAAATTATTCATCCTTTTGCTTTAGCAATACAGAAATCCCTCCTAATGTTATTACCTAAATGGTACTGCTTTAATTGTTATTGGTTCCAGGAGAAATAGCTGTGAAAATATTATGAAATACCATTGATAAATGTAATAAGTAAAATTTTGCTTGGCATTTTGCTTGCTGGGGCTTCGATTCAAATCTCTCTTCATTTTTTACAACGTTTATCAAGAAAAGATGGATAATTATGAGGCAAATGCAAAAAAGGAAATAAAGCTGATGAAAAGTGTAGCAAAGAATTGTGTCAAACCCATCCAGTTAGATATTTTCAGTTTGCGTGTGGTGAACTGTGCTGTGTTTTCAAAGAAGTGAGCTCTTCAAACAGCATAGTCACAGAAGGCATGTCTGTGTTAGCTCATACTTCTTCTCCTTGATGTTCCCCCACGTGGAACTTCTATGATGGGTGAAGTATTAAATACGTTCTATAGTAGTCTTAATGTACATAGCTAACTGGTTTATACCATAAAAGCAGAGATGTGGAAGGCCTCTTCTGTCATCTACCCAATCCAGCTACCACCACAGGGTTGGTTGCTTGAGATTTGATCTTGACTCTCCAGAAGGTTATCTGGCACCGTTTCCTCCGGTCTCGCCATGAACTATTGAGGCAGCAACCTACTTAGGGCAGATGCAGAGTAGTAAATACCTGATTTTACAGAGTATATGGCTGCACATGTAGGGATTGTCTAATTTTAATTTCTTCTGACTGAGATATATATGTTCCCATGTCTGCGAATCACTTCTCAGATGAAGCTTTCTTTCCTGTTTTTTTTCGTGTGCGCTTATTTGTAAGAGATTTGTGTTGGTTCTCTAAAGGACCCAATAGACAGTGCTCTGGGTCCGGTCTGATCCCAAAAAAGGTATTCCAGGAAACAAGATCAGAAGGCTAATGGAAGACATCCAAGAATCGTGTAATGTAGGCTGAGAAAGCCTTATTTAAGGCAATTTATATGATATATATTAGGAACACAACTTGACCCAAAAGGGACTTTATCAAGATATCTGGGACTTTGACTTTAAAAACAGTTACAGCAGACTTCAGCTTAACTGTGGAGCCATTCTCACTTTATTCTATTTCTGTACATGTTAACAGAGATGTGGAAAGGTTGTTTGGTATCGCCACTGTTTTGTTTAGGTTTTTTTCGTGGTTTTCTGCTCTGTGCCATATCGACCTGCTGTTCAAAATTGTCAACTTAAGTTTCGATCTGATTTAGTTATGCCAAAGTGCAATCTGCACAAGACCAAATTTTCTTTTTATATCTTCTAGCTGGGTCATTATGCCTGCTTGTTCTAGTTGTTCCTCTGGGGGCTTACAGTTTACCATACCTTATCTTTTTGTTTGTGTATTCAAAATGATTGAAAAAGAATATACGGTCTAGAGAGATCTGGGTTAGATGCTTATGTGAAGCCATTCATTCGCTCCGAATGTCACTCTTAATTATAAACTTGAATTACAAGAGTTCCCTAACCTGAAAGTAAAACGAAATTCGCAAGTATTTGCAGTCTGTACCAGCACTAAGGTAACGACGGACATAAATGCTTCAGTGGATAGATGCAAATTGAACGAGAACATTTACTTCTGACTTGGTTTATATTTGTTTAATTAAAAGTCCAAAGGAACTTCAAAGTCTATGAGGCAGTAAGTGGCCCTCTTGCTGATTCTATTGTCAAAATCACTGGGATCCTTTCAGCCTGTCTGCTGAATAAACAGATACAGAGATTAAAATACTCTATTCTGAGAGCTTTTTTTTTTTTTTCCTTGAAGGTCGTACTTCTCTACCGCATTCTGGTAATGGCTCTGTAGTTTGTCATAGCAGTGAAGCAGTACTGAACAGAGCACTGCGCTCCATGGTATCCTCGGTAGAGATTCTCTAAGAAACAAGACTTAGGTGAGTTGTAATAATTATAATCAATTGCTCTCTGCTTGTGCACGCGTCAATGAAAAACATAGGAGCCTATTTTCTATGCTTTGATATTTGATAGTCACAGTACTGGACACTTTGGAGAGCTGATTTAATAAGGCACGTTAAGCAGTCACATCCTGGCATATGAGTCACTTGAATTCCCACCGTACATCAGCTTGCTATCTCAGGTAAATGCTAGCCATATGTTTGGCAAACGTCATTAATTCTTGGAGATACTTGAACGACAAAGCGCATAAGGAATTGTCTCTTTCTGAATTAGCTGCTCACTTTTCTTTGGTACCTTCACCCAATTTGGCTCATGCATTTTGCCAGACGTTTTTGTTCCTGGTCATGCTAACGTTGGCATAGCTAGTACTGTTGTTATTTGAACTGGAGGCCACAGCTGAGATCATCACCGTACTTGGCGCTGTACTCCTGACAGTAAACGTCAGCCAGTCTTTAGTTCATTGAAGGCAGAAGTTACACTGGAAAAGATGAGAGGAAATAGCGTCTGTTTTACTGATAGAGCTGAAACTGAAGCGAAGGGCATAAAATGATGCAGAAAGTCTGTATTTTCTGGGTTCCCCCACCTAATCAAAAAATGACCTACCAGCAGGGGCCTTCATATTTAAGTGTATTTCATTGACCAGGTGTTTTGAATAGATGACACAGATCCTCAGTCCTTGCATTCTAATGGATTTCCAAAGGAGGGTTTTCAAAAAAAAAAGAAAAAACATCTAATACTTCCCTGGTTGGAACACAGATTTTCCTGGCTGTGTTCCTTTTGTTTTGGTCAAAACTATGAAACGGAGAGCAAGTTCAAAAGTGAAACGAACACATCAAACCTCATCTGGCTCTATTTTTAGTTTTGAATTTGGCTGTTTGCGGGAAGAAATTAAAATCCAGTTGGAGGTCCAAACTGTTTCTACAGTCAATGCTGTACAGATACAGGATGCTGGTTTGAAATGAGGTCTAATTTAAACCTTAACTGCTTTGCTGATGCCTCATTTTTAGGTGCGGTTCTATGACCTGTGATACTTTTTTCCTCTGATACTTTTTTGTGTCTTTGTGTGTGTTTATGCCAGGTGTAGTTTTCAAGCAAGCAGTAGAGATAACAAAGCCATTTGTAACTGTGAAAGGCTAAAGGATGCCACAACAGCTAACTCGCCGGGCGAGAGGCGGGTAAAGATAAATCTGCCCTTCGGAAGAAAGGAAACTATTTAGAAAGACAACATACCAGGGAAATGGGTAAAAAACTTGAAAACAAGACAGCAAAACTCAGAGGGCAAAGATGCTTGCATTTGGTGAAAGAAACTGCGAAAGTAAATAAAATAATGAGGCCAGGCAGGAAGTATAAATTCTGGAAATGGAGCGGAATACTAGGGGCAAGTGAGCTGAACCAAAATGAGGGTTGAATCGGTAGATGTCAGGAGAGGGAAGACACATTTTCTAAAGTACCAAGTACTTGAAAGAATGATAAGATTTTAAGGGTGAAAGTGAGTGTTTCCAGGCCACGTACTCATCGTATACCCTGGCTTGATTGAGGCAATAAAAAAAAAAAGGTGTTTATACATCTATATATAATAACATTATCTTCACAACATTTTTCTGGACAGTAAGGCAGAGAATGAAGCTTGCCAGTTGGTTCTTATAAAGCTTTCTAAAGCTGAGAAAAGAAGACATTCGTTGCTAATTCCCTATTCTGGAGATACGACTTTCTTCCCTAGAGACTGGAAGTAGATAGGTATTATCTTTTATGTATTACCATAGCTGGGGAATAACAGTAGATAACGGTTAAACATACGTTGCTAGATATCTTTAGTTCCACTGACTTCTAAAAAATTACTTGTATATTTATTTTAGAGTGAAAATCTAGTCATAAGAGAGTGGCAGTATCAGTTTGACATCCTACTATGTAAAATACTTGCAAGATAACATAGAAACAGGAGGTTACTAAAGGTTTTCCAAGCTGCAGCACTAAGTCGTAACAACTAAAAGGGGAATGATTTATGAACAAACTCACAGTAAGTGTTTCTTTTAATAGTGTGATGATAACTAGAGGTATCCCAAGTGCAATCGTTACTTAGACATAGTTCAGTATTAGAAGCCTTTATGTGGAAGTCTCCAGTGGCAATTCTCTTCTGTCACAATCCTGATTCTGCCCGTGGTCTGATGGGAATAGGAGGGAATGAGAGAAGTGGTCCTTCTCACCTTCTGAATCCCCCTGAGCCTTCCTCCTGACCTCACCTGATACAGGACAAAACTCTCTTGACTTTGCCACATAAAAGGAACTCTTCAAATCAGTTCTTGCTCTCAATTAAGCTAATAGGTACAGTCTGTAGTAGAATCAAACTTTGTAAAATAGTTGAGCTCTTTCTTTCCCGACTAAATGAGAAAAAGCCAGAAAAAGAAAATATTTTTATAGGCAAATGTATTTTGGGAGGCACTTACGTGTTGTCATGGTAAGAGTTGTATCTATCCAGATTAACCTATCTATCCAGACAGGTTGGAGACTGCAGAATGGATTAACCCTACGGAGGCACAGAGGTTCCTTCACAGGGGCTGTACAGCCCCTCTCAGGTCATCTTTGATCAGACGTTTGCAGGAACGGCTCCCCTCCAGATGAGTACAAGCATGTTCACATAAGGGTCCTCTTTTGAGCTCCGAGTCCTTCTGCAGCCTAGATAGCACTGGGGGTCTCAACCTGGCTCTGCAACAGCTCTCTTACGTCTGGAAAATATAGCCTTTATTCAAACTTCTTCATTTACAGGAATAACTAGCTCCAGCGGTTATACAAGCTGTTAAAGTCACCAGTTTCTCTAGAGACCATTGGGACTGACCAGTTTGCCTAATACATAGATTCCCAGGCTGCAGCGCCTTGTCCCAAACAAGCTAACTCTGAAACCGCAGCCCTCAAGGCTGTGTTAGCAGGGATAACTAACCCAAGGGCAACGTGCTGAAACGCGGCTCTTCTGCTGATGGCACGGTGGTGGTGCTATGCTACTCCACCTTCATGTACTAACCTGTTCAATGGGACTTCGTGTTGTCCTTAGCACGCAGTCCATTTCTCAGTGTAGATATATCCCTCTGCCTAGTGTCAGAAGAGGCTAATTTCAAAAGGATGCTAATTATTAATTTATTTGAAATTAAATATACGTGTTTGAGATTTCTTCCACAAATTGTCCGCTTACTTTCACCGTTATAAATTCCTGTGCCTCTGGTGATTTAACTGATTATGTGGGGTTTTTTTCTGATTTTTCTCTAGGAAAATTGATATGGTTTAAGTGGTATGGTTTAAGTGCATTCATTTTGTTAATCGGGGTGATCAAATACATAAATATGTAGTGGAGAGAGCAGGTACTTTGAAGACAGTTTATTTTAGGGAACTTCTTGACATTTTCATTATGGAAGAAGTGTATCCTGAAACTGTTACATAATTAAACATAGGGGTAAATCTAGAGTAATTTTTTCAGTGCAGTGGTATTCAGTCAGAGTAGCGGGGATCTGTTTGTCATTTAAAGAATCGAGAATTCTCAAAAGTTGTATGAATCCAAAAGCAGTCATTGTGCTGATCAACATATGTAAAACACAAGGAAAGTTAGAGGATAATTGAACTTTTTTTTTTTCCCAAATACAAGGTAACCTGCACGAGAAAATGTTATAATAAAATTAAACAGCTTAAAACCTAAATCTAAACCCAATGCTGTGGCCAAATGAACAAAAACCCTCCACTGCTCGAGAAAAGTACACAGCATCTGTACGAAATAAAAGGATATTTGTTGCCATCTAGTGGCACTAGCGAAAAGGCGACGCCAACTTTGAAAAAGTCCCGTTCTCCGTTCTTTGTAGCTGCAGGTGTATACTGTGCCTTTAATCCTTCAGCCCATCACTGGCGTGGCCGTGGAAATCTAAATATAGCAGTATTATTTAGGAAACCCCACAGCTTAGTTTCCTATAGGGCCTGGCTGAATATAGGTGGGGTTTTTTCCCATACTTTTTCCTTCTTGACCACTTTGCCCCTGGCCTGCTACAAACAGTAATACTTCTAAGGTCACAAACCACCATCCAAACTAGGCAAACTGGCATGTTTCTAGGGTTAGGACTTACATAAAATATCTGGCATTAGAAGGTGAAAGTGCAAAGCAATCTAAAGGTAGGGAATGACTTCTTTAAGCCTAACCACATCTGCTGAAGGATTAAATCTATTATATTTAAACATAAGTATTAAACATATATAATTACCCTATTCAGGATAAAATATTAATATAATAGTCATAAAAGGTGGCATTTCCAATAACATCTACGTGATATAATGATATAAGCCTATTGACAATTTATGTTCATAAATCATGTGGGTTCCTCAGAAAAAGGATAACATCCCATTTTATAGTTTCTGGCGCAAATTAAGCAGTAAGTTGTCCTGCAGCCAAGTGTGAAGGCACCATATGCAAACCACCGAACACTGCCAACTGACAAACCACACGTGTGTTTGTGTGTGGCAGGGGGAGGGTGCTAAGGAATAGAGGGAGAATCAGAATAGGAGTTATTACGCTTTATTATGGGCTATTTTAGGGTCTTCTGTATGGAACTGTTTTTCTAAGGTGCCACAGCCCAGTTTCAGAAGAACATTACTCCATTATTCCCCAGGAAATCAGCCTAAAGTGTTCCAGCTACCGCACTGTTGAAGCGACTGGTGGTAATTCAAGCAATGACTTTCAAGAGCGACTGCAGCCTTTTTCCTTGCTGAAACATGCCAAATTCCAATTAGTTCTAGCCTGACCAGCTAGAAAGCAAATTAAAAAAAAAACCAACCAACAAAACCAATCAAAACTGCGTGAGGTTTTTTTTTACCACAGATTTCAGTTGTCAGTTTTTAAAAACACAGTGTCTGAGTAGCTCCTAGAGTGAGATGCAAATTAGGAAATCTTTCCTTGCTGGGGTTGATGGTCTTGGGTCTAACTTTCTGCTTTCCAGTTCTCTGTGTGAAAGTTTTAGCATACAAAATGGCAGCAAATGAGTACTGAAGGGATATTTTGCTGAATGAGCTTTTTACAGACAGCGTGATGTGAACTTTCTTTGTAGTAGGAAAGGTATGAAGCAGCTGATAATGAAACCTCCAGATGGGCAGCTACAAATTATAGTTTATATGATTTCCCTAAGATGGGCCAGATATTGGGTGGAAGTCCAGAAAGAAAAGAAAAATAAATACCCTGGCAAGTTGTAAGCCCAAGGAATTTAAGTGTCCAGAGTACAAGTGAAACTGTCGAAGGTCCATGATTGGTACAGTTTAGCGAGTGCTTCTGGAGCTTATCATCGTTGCTTGCAGAAACGTGCAAAATACTCGCCCAAGTTCAGGCTTTGTCATCTTTGGTTGTGTACTGGGGGCACAGACACAATTAAACAGCTCCTGGTCACTCTCCCCATGAGCATCTCTCCCATGGGGTGGTTGGTCACAGGATGGGTAAACTCTTCCGTGGGGTTGCCTGTCGCCACCTCCTTCTTTCTCCACTTTGGTACGCGATGTGGCTGTGATGTCTCCAATGTGCAGGAGAACCTCTCACCAACAAACATGTGCCTATGCTTTAGGTGACCTCGAAAGGATATGTGCAAAGGTGGAGGAAAACCTGCTGGGGTGGGAGATCTGAATCTGTCTCCTGTGACAAGAGCAGGCTACCCAATATTCGTGTGACAGAGAGGTTTCTGGTTTGTTCTGCCCTGAAGTGCCTGTGTGTCTTCAACCATCCAAAATATCCCTGCCCTGAGAAATCCCAAGTCCTAGAAGCAAAGTGGATACCAGACCCGGTTGCTTATTCACAGGTAGAGAACTGAGTTAAAAAGAAATGAGTGACTGGTTAAAAACAGCACAGGAAATCACAATCAAAACTGGGAACTGGCCCTGGAATTTGAGAGTACAGGCTGAGAACATCTACATTTCATCCAGTCGTATAGATATTCATCACATATTCATGAACATTCATATAGTCGTATAGATATTTATCCAGTCGTATAGATATTTATCACATATTCATGAACATTCCCTCTAACAACTGTCTGCAGCAATTCACCGCTACTCCCGCTCAACTGTAGTATTTAGCACCGGGATTTTACTCACTGGTGAAGATTAACACCACTTTACAGTTTGGGTAAATTGTGTATCTCTAAGAGTTCCAGTGAGTAGACGTGGACGTGGAACATATAGGTAACCTAGAAACTGGAAGATGATTTTCACTGGAAGAGAAATGAAGTAAAAATGTGGTGTGTAGCTATGCATTAGCAGTGGTGGGAACAAAAAAGAAAATGGCTTCCAAATGAAGATCCGTAAACTTCCAG